>NC_037592.1:25063531-25745469 GCF_003073045.1 Pomacea canaliculata
TTGTGTCGGCAAGACTACGAATTGTTGACCCTGTTACACTGCTTACTTGCACCAAGTGGATTGGCCGCCGCAAAGTGGATCAACCGATGTTTACAATGAATCATTGCCACCCAGGCTAGCTTCAATATACTATGTTGCGTGGCTGCAGTCAGCACGTGCACTCACGGGGAGGGCGCTGACGACGTTAGCCACGTGACGACGTGAAGAGCCCGGCTGTCACGCGTCAAGAGATGGCGGGCTTTGAAGCTCTACCGACTGAGACGATGCGAAAACAGTGAGTCGACTGGCCAGAAATGGTTGGTGGTGACCTGGGCAGGAGGAATTAAGTACTTACTAGTCGGTGTTTCCGCTCCCTTCCCCTCGACGCCCTCCCTCAAAAAATATTTGTAGGAGGGGAGACTAGACACGCGCAACCTAGGTAGTACTTACCTTGTGTATGGCGGTGTGTCCAAAGTTTCAAGTAACGGCCTTAGAAAATTCATTCAGCTTGCTGGTCACTGGTTGTAGAGCTCTTCAATAATTTTGGAATATTATCATATATTCCAATATCTTTTATTTAAGAAAGTGAATTATTGCTACAAAAAGGACGTCCATTGTTGATAGAAAATATAGCAGGACATAAAGGCGTGGGCTAGACGAAAAGTTGGAGAACTTGTTACCACAACATCAATCACACCAGTCACTTTCGAGAGTATGTGTTCAGCTAAGAATGAACAGGCTGAGAAGAGGATCATTGAATATTACAAAAATCGAGAGTGAACTAACCTTGTGTATATATTTCTCTATGTGTAAAAGATTGGGATTTTCTGGCTGATGTTTTCGTTAACAAACTAATGAAGAAAGATATCAAAGACCTTCTTAACCTGACGTCTAATGATGCATGTTCTTGTGGAAAAGAATTGCAAATTGTTAAAAATATGTTTACAGTATGATTAGATAATAAAATGATGAATGCATTAAAATCAAAATACTGGCCTCATAATTTACACATCGCGATATTTATATATTATCGAATAAAAGACTCGTGATAATAGACAGACATTTTTTGAAGCTTTCTAATCATTTGCTAATGTTTGTTATCCTCACTAATTGTTCCTATCAACCGCTTTCTTGTCCGAAGGTGTGTTTGATTGGTGTTACTGTAGCTGCTGTTGTTTATGATAACATAACATCAGAATCTTCTACTACTACTCCTGGTTGTCGTTATAAACTTCTCACCATACACACAAAATTGTTTATTTATTGTCTATCACACTTTCTTACACCTGATGTTTTCATCAATGACGGATTTTCTCACGATTTCTCATAAAATGTCAGTACGAGGACAACATTACACGAACACGTGTGTGTGTGTGCATTCGCGCACGCGCGAGGGTGGTTGTCATTTCAAAATAACTGTCATCTTCTCTACCGTTCTCCAGTCCATCTCCATCCCACCCCGCGTATCGATGTTGCATACTAAACGTTCAGCCTCCTCGTTTCTTTGAGTAAAGCCAGTCATCGATATATAGATTCTCGCAATTTTCCGCTACCCCCGTCGTAATACAAATGGCGGAGGACATCACGGAAATGTTTCCACCACCTCTCTCACCATGGCGCCCCTTCCTGTCAACCTCCTAACCTTCCGGTACTGGCGTGGTAGCGCGCCGGGCTGTATCGTTGCACCGCGAGTAAAGACAAATATTGATCCCACAGCCACAAACACGCGGCGCCTTTCAACTTCTGTTTCTACTTACATCACTTCCCCCTCCCCACACCACCTAAAGCCGAAAAAGGGACCATTGATTTGTGAATCTGTCTTACTCCAAGTTTTCTCTTGTTAACAGTGGAGATGGGGGCAACCCTTGAACCACGAACCAGGAACCAGGAGAGGCGGATGGACGTTGTGGCGGCGGCAACTGTCGGGCCTTTTAAGGTTGATCGATACAGACTGAGCCTTGGAAACAGCAGGCAGTCGGGTCCCTGTGGCCGTGTATTTTTGGAGCTGGTTCTGTGAAAAATGTAGCTACTTTTGAAGGAAAAACGAGCATCATGTTTATTACTTTTTTTGGTAATTACGGTTGTTTTTCAGGAGCTGGTGTTTGGGGGAGAACAGGAGAATGTGTGTGTGTGAGAGAGAGAGAAGAAAGAGCGAGAGAAGATGAGGGACATAATTTTCAAAATAGAACTTTTGGGGTTAAAAATGTGAAGTTCTAGTCCCATTATTTTAAGGGCTCGCTTCCTGTTTTTTACCTGTTTATTTACCTTTTAGAAATCGGTTTCCCAACAGCACTTGTAATGCTTCCAAATAGGAAACGTTTAATATGTTGGCAAGAGTACCATACTGACAGGTAATATGTTGACAAAATAATAACTTAGTGACAAATGGGTCTAGTGGTCGTGAATGTAAGTGGTTCACTGTGTCAAGAGCACAGTATGCGGAAGGTGGAGACAACTTTCTCCTTTTTTCCGCCTTTACGTCTCCTGGTGAAGCAGGTAATCATTTCTTGTGCACAGATGCTTGATGGGCAACGGGAGGAAGGGAATAGGATGAGTTTTCACACGCCTCGAACCAGTGTACTTTCACTTTACGGTCGAGCACACTGACCACCAAGGTATGGTCCACTCAGACCACCAGGGTATGGAGCCTCCACTCAGACCACCAGGGTTTGAATCCTCCACACACACCAACATATTGATAAACTTGCAGCAAGCTTCCCCACCAAGTATGTTTAAGGTCATTTCCAGTCCAGCAGTTGGCTGGAGTCTTGCACAACGGGTTCGATACCTACAAAGGTGTTGCACCACACTCTGCAGCCTCTCTCCCTGTCACCCTCCCCCTCCGCCAGGTGTGCCGTTGATAACGTCAGAACACTAACGCACGTTTAATGGAGGCTTTAGATGTTAAAACGATCTGTCCGTCATGGCCTCCCCGCCCACCGCACACCCCAGTCCCCCAACCCTCCCTGCAACTCAGTATCCTCCTATTTCATCCGGTCATTATGCTCTCAAATGTCATCAAAACAGCGATAATATCGACGTCAGCGTCTATTATCTGCGGTATCTATTGATCTGTGTGTGTGTGAGAGAGAAAGAGAAAGAGAGAGAGAGAAGGAGGAGGGTGGATGGGGTGAGGAGGGGAATCTCCTCATCGATTAACTCATTTCCTCGCAAATTAAGCTACACTAGATTGTCCATGTTATCAACATGCATGGAAATGCTAACCTTATCGTCAGTTGTCACCACGATGTTAGTGGTGACAGCGACGACGACTACAAATAATGACGAGTGCTCAGCTGTCGGCGTCATCATAAGTTTCAATCATCGATAACAGTATCGGCTCCCCAGGAATCTGAATACTTAAACTAAATCCTGAAATTCCTTTTCATTTCGTTTGATGGGCGCGAGACAAGTAGCCATTAAAAACTCGGAATGGATATCCAATTGCTGATCGCATAGATTTGTTCGCTTTCCAAGAATTTTTTTCTCCCGCGGTTCTCGATCACGCGGGTCTGGGTTTTGTGACAAGAAACCTTTTGATGCAGGACCCAGTGTAACATGTGTCACTGTGAGGAAACAGATGACTGCTAATCTCTCGCTTCGACGCTTGGCTGGAGACCTCTGAGTCACAGGACTTTGGGGTGGTGGTGGGGTGGAGGTGATGGTGGAGGTGAAGGAGGAGGAGGAGGTTGGAAAGTGAGGGAGGGATTTTGTGCAAGATGGCGATCGCTGAATGTTGTCTTCACTCCCGTTGCTATTTGCGAAGTTGGGAACACTTTCGATTTTCGTTTTTCCCTTTTAGACAGGAGCAGACCGCGAGACTTGCCGATTGACTGCACAGAGCAAGTCTTTTTAAAACTCTCACGTTTCCGAAAAATTGACGCAAGACAGACACAAAATCCCTGCTACCAGGGCGCTGCCTCACCCCGGGCCTATCCAGGTACCCCTTCCCCACCCTTTCCCCGAACGCACGCGCAGGGGGCACCCCTACACACATCCACACACGCACACGCACTCACAAATAGAAGCACGTGCTTGTCCTTTTTTTTTCTGTTCAGTTTATCATCCCCCCTTCCTCATTTCCAAACAGCGAACAAAATCTGTTCACAAACTCATTCACAGGCAATCCCGCAGTCCTATACTTCATTACGACCGCCATTCATATCTCCCTCAGGCTCCTCTTTTTTTTCAATTTTTCTCATCCGGAAGCCGAAAACGAACAGGGGGACTAAAAAAAAAAGTGGCGAGCGAACGGGGCGCACGAGCTTCTGTCCCCACTCGTCTGCTTCCGTTACGTTGCCTCACGTGCCACGTGGCACGCGCCCAAACAGTTTTTTTTTTTTTTTCTAAAAAAATTTCCATCCTCCCCACCCCACATCCCCCTCCGAGGTTGTTCGCTGGCAGTGTCAATATTTAATGAATGTCTCTCACGGCGTTTGAAGCTCAGGCCTCATCACAAAACACACAAAACGAGAGAAAAAAGAACAGCGGCAAGGAGAGGCCACTTCATTTTGTTTTCCGTTTTGCTGCGTTAATGGCGCTTTTGTTCTGTTCAGTTTAGGGTTCGGTGGCGGGGTGGAAGGTCCGGGTATGCTGTTTCTATCGGGTCCGCGTTCCAAAATGCAGTGAGACAAAAGTTCTGAAAGTTTTGACTAGCCAACGGTGGGTTTTGTGTTTTTTTTTTTAATTTTTTGTCGTATGTTTCAGATGCTTGGCAAAACATTCTGATGCTTCCATGAAGTGCGTTGTCATTAGTTTGTATGTGCGTGTGTACACGTGTGTCCTGGATCAGATTACAGGTTGGCAATGTTGGGTTGTGGCTATGATGAAGGATAGTTTTCTTGGGGTATGGCTTTAGCTAGGTTTGCAGGTAGTAAATGACTGGGTAATGGTTTCTAGAGTTAGGGTAGAATACTGGCGAGGATGGTTAGGGTTGAGTTTACGGGTAGAATAATGAGGTGAAAGAGATTCGGATAGAAGGTACGAAGGTATACCAGCCAGGTATTTCAGATATTTTCGCGAGATTTTTATTAGGTTGTGAGCTGAGTGCTACAAAGACCTCTCTCGGCTGACAATGTTTCGTCAGACTGACACTCACATGACCCCGAGCTCGCGGGCGCATGCCGATGCGTGTTCATGCATGTTCGAACAGTATGCCAAACTTACTGTGCTCCTTAACCCGACATTAAAGTCTAATTTTCCTGGTGAACAACGGTCACAACAGCACAGCGATTATAAGGCTATTTTTTTTTTTCTCTAGCACAGACTGCCAGACCCTGAAAGAAAACAAAGGAACAAAATTTCAGGACCGAGTCGCATCGAGCCAGAATAATGGGAAGTAACTCGGCTCTCGCTCTGTTTGTCTTGTGCACCCCCACCCCCACCGTCCCGCTTCACCTCTCCCTGTCTCTGTCTCTGTCTGTCTTTCTGTCTCTCTCAGAGTTTCTGTGAAGAACGCGCTGGAGCAAGAAGGGTTTGGGGGAAGTAGATGGAGTAGGAGGGGGAAGGGTCGAGATCCTCTTGGTTTAGCCAACTCATCTCACCTGGGGCCGATTTGCTGCCGTGGCGCATGGAATGATGTCTCCAGGTTCATAAAATTTGTATGCTGCTACTTGCGTAGCTTTATTTTATTTTTTTTAAGAAAATGTATTTGTCGAAAGATTTAATCGTTTGGGAGACATTACCTTCCTTAATGGCTGTTGCCATTCATCCTCAAGATGCTGGTCAAGAAAGCAAATATTACGGAGGTAAATGCAGTGTCTTTGTCTCGGCAGTGACAGGAGAATGCAGGAGCAGAATCACACAATATATCAAAAGAAACAAACTGGAAATGAAGGGTCGTCCTCCATCTTGTTCCCACTAGGAGTTCACCGCGGAACATATTCAGTAATTAGTTCAGGGTTTGTTTCTTTTTGTACAAAATAAAATTGAGGCCAAGAAAGATAACTGCAAAGCTCGAGCCGGAGAGAAACTTTTGCTCGTTACACTCTGTGCAGCTCCGTTATGATTTACAGTCTGCAGGGACAGCTGTGTGTAGTCAGTGGGTTTATTCCCTCTTTCTCTTCTGAGACTGAATGGCAGGTCGGATCTCGGAGGGACAGGTAAGATGTTGTGTGGTGCTTACCGCTTCGGGAGATTTATAAGCCGCTGCAAATCTGGGATTTGTTTTTATTTTTCTTGAACCTCAAGGGAAGGAATGAAGAATGAAAGGATAAGACCCTTTTCTGAATGTCTGACCTTTGACAAGAATTGCTTGCCTGACCAACAAGCGCACAGGGTCTGTGTTGCTCATCAGCAGGCAGTCAGGCTGTTTTTATTATTATTAAGGGAAATGACCCCATTGACAACGCTCCTCCTCCTCCTCCCACCTCATTTTTTAATCACAGCCAGATCGTCCCGAGCTCAGATGGATTTCATGCTTCTTTAATTTTGAAATTGAAGCATTTGTGATACACAACTGATACACAAGTTTCTTTTACACGGTTAACTTACCTCTAAGGGTAGTAAACGCTCTTAATCACACTTGAGGAATCGGCTGGTCTCGGGGTTAAAGGGCATAGACCTGTGGAGTATGTTTGTCAGATATTTACTTGATATTCCTTTTTAAAATAACATTTTCAAACAGTCTCATATAGCCAACAAAATTCGCTTCCACTTGACTCCTTTAACCCTTCTCGAGTTTCCTGCTCAATAGTCGAGGGTTTAGAGATTACCCGTATTTGATAAAGTTGTAAAGAGTTAAGTAGGGGGGACAGCCACTTGGTCATCATCACTGGTGATGTTGTGTCGATCACTGGCTCATGGGAACTCTCACAGCGCGTGCATGGAAATAAATCTGCTGCTGATACAGGGCACGTTCACATCCCGTACAGCCTCGGCCGTTTGGGATGCGCTGCTGCACAATCTGCAGCTGATGCGACCATCTGATACCACCAGGCCTGGGCAGGGCGAAACATCAGTTTGGGCCTGCCGAGTCACTTATTGATCGCTGATGTTTGATAAAAGAAATCCTTTATCGATTAGTTTGCAGGTTTCCTTGACGTGGCTTGTTAAATTGCAGCGATGTGTGTGTGTGTGAGAGAGAGAGAGAGGAAACAAAGAAAAAAAAAACTTCTTTCCCGGTCCTTCCACCCCATCCTCTCTTTCTCTCCCTTTCACACACACGCCGTTCTTGATGTAATTCTGTCTCAGCTTGGTGCCCACCCCACCTGAAAATATTTCTCCTTTATCTGCACTCGGGAAGTCGGAGTCATCCGTTTCCTGACCGCAGAGCTACACGTTCATAAGCAACAATTGAAGGTCTAGGAACTCGGTGTTTGCTGTCCGTGAGCCTCCTCCGAGACGACGATGACGGTCTTCGACGATTGCACACAGCATGGCCTACCTAGTGATGACGGCATTTTCGATGAGACGGCCACACCAATATTTGATGTCTGGGACTCTGTTGTTTCGGGACAAATTGCTTGCAGCACGCGATCAAAAGAAAGTAGACCGCCAGCACACTGTCGGCCATGTTAAGCGCCAAATCTGGTTTTGTTTCATACCGCCATGATGATCCGGGCCCTCGAGCCCGGCTAGCCCGGCGCGCTGATTGGTTATTGATGGTTGAGGAGAGTCTTTTCATTGGTTGTTTTTCTTTGATGGCGTATATACTGGATGTTCGCCTCAGATCGGAGGATGTCTGGTTCCTACTGTGAAAAGTGATGGAAGGCTTAGAGAAGAGTGCTTTCGTATTGTTGCCGAAATCGAATTCAATGGAAAAGAAGAGAGATAAGTTGAATTTTCACGAAAAACGACATTGTAGGCTTGATGATTCCAATTTTTTTTTTTTTTTTTTTTATCATATTACAACGATACTGGGAGTTGAATGTAATGCTATTGTCTCAAGAGATTTATAGAGCTGCAGCTTCACAGATAGCGGGTATTTAGCTCTGCTGATTGCAGCCTGATACTACTACGTGTCCTTAGCACCTTCGGGTACAGTCTGTATACCACTACCCGACAATATCCCTTCGTCAAAGCCGCAACACATCGCTGACCTGAAGACTTTATGGTCGTCTTCGCACCTTCACGATCCACTGATCTTGGTACCCGATCGTTGCTACCCTTTAAACAAGTCTGGGCGTGCGTGCTGTCTCGTCACAGACTTTGTGCTCGGACTGGTCAACAACCTCTTGTCACCCTCACCTGTACCTTTGGTCCACAAAGCATAAACTGCCGCACTCGAGGTCACCGACAATCCAATACCTGAACCCATACAAATCATGGTGATTGCCGTCCACGGTCCACTGCTCGGTGCCACAACAATGGCCTGTAAC
The DNA here is from genome assembly GCF_003073045.1 of Pomacea canaliculata. Taxonomy (NCBI): domain Eukaryota; kingdom Metazoa; phylum Mollusca; class Gastropoda; order Architaenioglossa; family Ampullariidae; genus Pomacea; species Pomacea canaliculata. The sequence continues at coordinate 25,071,829 of NC_037592.1, forward strand.
TTAATAGTCACGTGACTTTCCACTTGGGTAAAACCTCGTTGCAAACCTTGCATAGTCAACATGAATTCCATTTTTAACGCAGATGAATATGATTTCAGACTGTTCAGGACAGGATAAATATGACCGGAATGTTTTTCCTTTTTTTTCCTAACAACAAAATATCTTTTCAATTTTTTGAACATCAGTCTTTCTTTTAGGAGACTTCAAAACTAGAGTCCTCTTTCATTTTTCCCAGCAAGTGTGTCCTCATTAGCTCCTTGTCAGAAACAATGGCGGAGGTTTGCACAGTCAGATCAGTATTAACAGCACGAAAACAAAGGAGGCGTGGCTGACGAGGGTGTAAACAGGGTCGTTAGGTAAGCTTCTGCCAGCCTGTTGATTGAGAACGATGGACGCCGTGAACTCGACGAATAACGCAGCCTTCAGTCGAGAGCAAGGATCCATGACCCCTTTTGTTTGTCTCTGTGTTGCTGATGTTTAAAAGAAGCATTTCAACAATCCGACAGTACTCCAACAGCTGATCAGCGTGTCTGACATTAGTCCTGGGTATTGTGGGTATCATTACTGACAGTATACTTCCTCTCACCCACCTCTTCGTCAGTGCAAGACGGACTTCATGGGATGCAGGGGTGGGTAACGGAAACAGTTCTTACTACCCCGGGTGTTTAACTCCGTGCTTCTTTGATGTTGAAATAGATTATATATATTTATATATCGTAAACATATTATTTGTTTTCGAGAAGGTGTAAGTCACTTTAAGCACACACATACAGAGAGAGAGAGAGAGCTTCTTAACGGGATACATAAACAAAAATGTGAAAATATTTAGCGAATATTTTATTTGACTATCATTTATCATTATCATTGACTAGCTTTATTACGGGTGGGCGCAGAGTACGGTGCAAGTAATTACAGACAGTTCATGAAAAGTCATCATTTCGTTTTCCTCTCAAAGTGTTGAGTGGAGTCAGTGCAGGTCAAGAGGTCACACCGAACTCGAGGATGTGTTTTGCTTGGTGGGTTGAGGTGGGGGTTGACGATCGATGCCCTCCCCTACACACACTGATAAAGAGTCTGCAACAAGTCATAAAAATCCATTTCTCTAGTGAGGTCAACCTTTTATTTCTTTTCATTTTATTTTCATTGCTTTACCTTACAGACCTCACGCACACCATTGTCTGACTACTCCCCCCGGTCATGATACCTACATAGAAAGTCTCCTGCACCGACTCCAGCATCTATCGGGTCATTGAGCACATGGGAACTTCCTACAGAATTAGCTTTTATCCAACGGCTGCAGCCTGGTGCGCGGCCACAACGGCCCGCTTCACCTGAGTGACGATGGCACGCACGGCCGGCGAGCGCCCTCTACCTGACGACGATGTTGAGGTTCGAAGTCGTTAACCATGTCTTCTCCTTCTGCCAGCACTTCGCCTCCAGTTTTATGTTTTCTGCACAGTTCAGCGAGTCGGGTAAAGAAATAAATAAACACTTTAAATTGCATGAGCATCGTTGTTCGATAATCCTGGCATCGCATGGCGATGTTTTACGATGAGATCAAACTGGCTTACAGGCATCAGAAATACGAGTTTTTTTCCTCCATATTCCTCCATCTTTGTGTTGTTAGGTCGCACCGAGTACGACCCTTTGTTTCATGCCAGGCAGGACAATGTTTTCAGCTGTCCTGTCATCCTGAAAACTTAGTTTTGCATCTGTGTGTGTGTTCGTGTTCGTGTGTGTGTGTTCGCGCATGCCCCTCAAGAACTCTCACACCGTTTAAGAGCGAAGAAAAATAATTTGTCAAGCTGTGCTTTTATTATGTTGATGACATTTAATCAATAGCGGATAAATCTGGGAATTATTTCCCGGCTTATTCGCAGCGCTTTTCTTGTCAAAAGCCGCCTCTTATCACCGACAAAATGCTGTTTAATACACGGAAAATCGTTCGTCAGGAGAGAAGGAAGGAAGGAATGTGGTGGTGGTGGTAGTGGTGGGGGGAGCGGGTAGGAGAGGGTGAGATGGAGGAGAAAGAAGAAAAGCAGCTGAGTGGAAGTGGAGGCGGAAAGGCGTCGGGAGGATCAAAGACTTCTCCCCTTGCGTCACAAGGAGGTGAAAGTGTTTTGCTGTGTAAGGCAGAGAAAAACTGAAAAATAAGTGGCCTCACCAAGTCTCGACTTCTGTGGGCAGTATCGTAACCCATTATGGTAGCAGTCCCACTCCTTTCGGATTTACGATCCGAGATGCGAGATGAGAAGAAAGGGGAAATTTGTTTTACAATAAGGTGCTCCCTGGACTGAACTCTTTAGTTCTCTCTCTCCCATTTTTTTTTTTTTTAGTTGCTCTGCTGCACATCTAGAGGCGCCATTGTGAACACTTGCCGGGTTTATAGAAAAAAAGGTCGGTTGTGAGAGAAAAGCGAAGTAACTTGTCTACTGGCTGACTCTCACAGAGAGGCTGTAAGTCTGGTGCTAAGTAGAACTTTATAATGCCCGCAGCGCGACTCCTGCACGGTCGTAAATCGAGATTGCACCCAGGGTAGACGAGTCCAGTAAAATTGCCGACTGAGAAAATGAGGGAAAGGTTGAAGTGGTTTCACGATTCAGATACGAGACAGATGGGGACCTCTCCTCCTCCCCACAACCCCTGGTGATGTACTCTTGGCTTCCGTGCGTGCGTGTTTGTGTGTGTGTGTGAGAGAGAGAGAAGCATTTTTGTGGGGTGGGTAGACGGCAGGCCACTACTACTTGTCGAATTGTCGATTACTTGCTGCTTCAAAGAAACGCCACGGTTACGAGGTCGGATCAAGAACTAGCCTCCAATCGATGTCAAAGGCATTGGCTCCCACCCGTTCCTCCACCCCACACCCACCCCACCAACCCAAGAATCGTTAGGCAGGTCCTCACTAATGTGGTCACGCGCCGATACAGGCGTCTTGCCAGTTCTCTCACGCGCTGTCCACTCGCGCTTGGCTGCAGGCAGGAGGAGGTGGCGGTGAGTGGTTGGATGGATGGATGGATGGGTGGGTGGAAGTCGCTGGCCGAGTGGACGCCTTTACGGCCGGCTTTGATGCTTTTAGCGGCCGTGTGAACATTGTGCCAGAAAGCTTTTTGGCCGCCAGTTTCTGGGACCGCCAGGATCCGGTACTAAACCCTTTGGCCGCAGACGCTACAATGCGCATGCGTACTTTGATGAGATTGACGAGCCGAACCCATGGCGGGGGGCTTCTCTCCTTAAGTGTTATGTGTGTTCCATACAGGGGGCTATTGTCTGGCATAGTTTATTTTTTCACAGGCAGACGTGACGTGCATGGTTCTGGTGGCTGAGTTTCATTGTTGTGCTGTGAAGGGCAGTCTTTTGGTGGCCGGGTTATGACACTGCATGGAGGACGTGCTGGGTAAGTGCACACCTTCCGGAATTTCACGCTTTGAAACGTCCTCTGCCCCTTCCTTAATTTTGTAACCGAGGAGACAAAGTTTGTGGAGACAAAAAAATGCTTTGATGACCGCTACAATCATTCATTAGAAACATTAAAAACTACACGCACATACGAACAATAGCAACTATTTTTTAATTTACGGATCTAATCGGAGGAATAACCATGTTCACATACCGACCCTTGCCGTAAAGACAGAAAGTATGAAGCCAGACTGGTATAATGAGTGTGTGAGTGAGAGGACAATAGACTTACATGAGGAACTAACACCTCACTCCTTCACCCATCGCCAAACAGAACAGTTACCACTTTGTTTAGGAGAAGGGGGGAAGGGATCTGCTGCATCTTGTTCGCGATTATGGGGGAGGGGGAGCTTGACCTCCGACCCTGTGCATCGATGCGTGACGAGCAGCCGACCTTTAGTCAAAGGGAGCGTCGTCGTCCTCCCATGATAAGACCACACACTTCATTGTACGTGTGTCTACAGGCACAGACAAGCTGCAGCAGTTTGTCGAGTTTGAAAATCATCGTCAGGTACCCTGGTGTAACTTTTTTCACGCTGCATTAGCAACAAGAAAGTACAGCTGCTTGGATTACAAATTCTTCTCGTTGTCTTGAGTGCTTATGACGGCAAATAATTGGTGAGTAGTTCAGTCTCTGTCGGTGGAATGATCCACAATGTTGTTATTACCTACTAAAATGATTATTGTTTGGGCTCATACGTTTTCCTGTTGGAGCAACAAATAGAATTCTTACGCTCACTAGACTTGTTCGACTCCTTGCAACACCGATACATTTCACATAATGGAAGTGTCACGCATGTACCGGAAGTGCGTCAGCTCACCAAACAGTCCGATGTTTATGCCCGTATGCAACGTTGGGGGAATATATTTCGCGAATTTTTGACAATGAAGTCTCGGCTAGCCATGCGTGATTTGACGAGATTTTCAGCGAGCATATTCTTTCGTTGCGACGTTCGAGAAGTTTTTTTTTCTTTTATTAAGGAAAAAGTACGTTGATTACGAGAAACAGTTGCCTAGAGTATCTCTAGACTTTTATTTAGTGTGAACGTGGCTCAGCGGATTGGGACAGCGACTATACCCCATCACTACGTCAGACTGAAGCCCAAACCTTGTCCAAACTATTTTTGTTTACTACCTTTTCGATTCGAGCTGTTTTAGCCGTAAGTAGCTGTCAAATATCAACGAGGTTATCTTTGTTATTAATGGCGGGAAAATGGTGTATCTGGTTGAAGGTCGTAGGAGTGTCAAGCGGCTGTGACCTACCTACACCCGACTGTGTGCAGGGTGTGCAGGGGATTCCCCCTCTCTGCTGCATTGCGTCATGCGGGACGCCACCACCTGCTTCAGGTGTCGTCCAATGCCTGGTCTCGCCGCCACCTGCACATGGCTGTTGGGTTGTTTTCACTCTCAGCTTCTTTATTTACTCTTTGGGTACTGGACTGGAAGGCGCGCACAGATTTAGTGTCTGCAGATAGTTTTCACCCGCTTACTTAAAAAAAAAAAAATTCACCTGCTCGGATGTCTCGTATTTAAACACTAAAAAAAGACAGAAGTTGAGTAGAGAGAATGTCCTGTCTGTGTGTAAATGTTTAGCAGTGCGTACAGACGAGAAGGCGTGTGTGCATGTTTCTCTCCCCCTCTTCTGTCGACTTTGAATAAAAAAATGGCGGAATGCAAACTCAGCCATCACGCACCTTATTCCTTCCGCCTAGCTGGACTACCACCTTCGATCACACTTATTAACAGACGCAATGAAATCATTGTTCGGTCTGGCGCATACCTTTACCGTCCTCTCAAAGGACGCACTGGGGACACAGATAATGAAAGAAAACAAAAAAGCTGTTGTCCTCGATGACCATAAGACTGGCTGGCTTCTGAGGAGCCTAATTTCACGTTTAGCTTCAGCCGCCTTCAGGCAACTGGCTACAAACACGGTGATGAGACTTTACTGTCTTTTGAAGGGCAGATAACCAGCGGACTTTTTAAGCACTTTTAATTGCGTGAGATGCATTAAAACTTGGGCGGCATCTCTTAAGAGCCATTCACTCGGATACTTAAAGGAAATTGGTAGATCATTGACGGCTGCTTGATTCTGGCGCCAAATAACTTCCCAGCCTTGGCAGTTGCGCGAGACTGAGTCATGTTGCCGGTGTTTTGTCTGGGAGGGTGGGTGGCAGTGAGGGTGTTGGGTGTTTGTTGCTGTCCTTTTGCTTTTGTGGCGCTGGCATAATTTTTTTTTTCTCTCTCCTGTCGCCAACTTTAGTTCTCTTTCCGCATCGCCCATTACGGCTGAGAGAGAGAGAGAAAGAAAGAATTCAAAACATGGAGCTCAATTGTATTTCCATCAGTCACAGACGCAAAGCTGCTCCATTAAGTGACTGACCAATCCTTAATTCATGCCAACATTGTGGGCAAAGAATTGTACCAGCGCGGTCTCCCCACCCTTCGTGAACAGCAGTTTAATAGGGACGGAAACAAAAAACTGAGAGGATTGGCGAAAAACTGAATGTTCCTGTAAAAAAAGGTCTTCTGATCCAGTAACAGGCAACATTCTTGCCAGTAAAATTCAACAACAAAGGGTTGATAGGTTGCTGCGACCTTTTCAGCGACAATGCCAGTCTGTCCTGGCACTACCCAGCAGCCACAGGAAGAGTTCATGCGACGATTAGAATTGTTGAAATCGGAGAACGCGTAGCCTGAGAAATGAAAGCAATACTCCAACCCTGGTAGATGAGACCCCACCCTTAGCTGTAAAATTAAAAAATATATTCTGAAAGTCTGCTAGCAGAATTGTGACTGTAAACACGCTGGCGTATGTACCAAGTACGGGTGGAGATACAGTTTATCCATCTTAACAGACGGTAGGTGGCGTGCTTGTTGGCTTTCAAGTGTTTCATCCGCTGCCCAAAGTTTGGTTGTACTGGGCTGGGTGGTTTCAAATTTTGTAGACATCCGTGGAAAAGGCCAAAAATATACAAACAGTGATCAAGTGTCTGAGAAGATTGCCGTATGTTTGTGTGGCCAGAGTGTCGGGTAGCGCCCGATGGAGACTGTGCCAGACACACGTGCTGTGTATATGGCCGAGGAAAAGGGGAAAAAAAAGTAAAGGAGAAAAAAAGTATGTCAGGCATTAGCTTTATACTTCTCTTGCTTTCTTGGTCTTACTGCAGGAAACGAGAAGATTTACCTCCTAACATCTTACACATCCCACAAAGTCTGTCAGTCTCTTGCCGAGTGAACTTTGGCCTCCCATTCTGATTTCACTTGTAGAGCTGGCATCATAACTAACATGGCCATGATAATGTCACCAATTACCGGTGTGCAGTTGGCGTCCTGGCTACTTGCATTTTCGCTCAGTTGTGAATTATGGGGCGTTTGTTCAAATTTGTAAACTTTGCCATCTCTTTTTTGCAAGCTCTTGAGTTCTTTGTCTGCGGGGTTTGCTGTTGAAATATAATTCGTGGATGAAGTCCAGACCATATTATTGATGTAAGTAGTGAGGATAAGAACAGTTGTTAAGCCTTTTAAATTAACGTAAACTTAAAAAAAAAATGTTGGTTGATAAAGTCTTGGGGAAAATAAAACTGAATATCTTGCATAATCATTGCCTGCTATGTAACAGTGTGTAATCAACCCAGCAAAGGTGTAGTAGCTTCTTGACATTTCTAAGCCACCAGCTATAACATCTTAACCTTGTGTTTATAATGTACAAATCAGATGTACCGAAGGGAAGCCTCCAACACACTACCTACCTTTATGTGCCGCTCGAGTGTTTGCCGAATATTTCACGCGCTGTCCTGTAGGAGTTTTATCGCCTTCTGCTCGAGGGCCCATCCATAGAAACATCTCCCCCATTGACCTTATCTTTGAGCGGTTTTTGAGTGACGTCTACCCCTTTTAGCACACGATAGCTAATATTGTACGAAAAAAAAAAAAAAACAAAAAAAAAAAAAAAAACCCCCCCCAAAAAACCGCCAACATTTTTCCTAGGTTACCACACCGTATTTCTTGCTTGTCAATTTGACCAGAAAAATATACTTAAAGGATTTTGTTAAAATAATAAAAAAACTTCCATTACACAAGAAATCTTGAAGAGTTACTGAGAGAAGTTCACATAACAAGTGCAGTGCTAGTTGGCTTTAGAGGACTAGTGGATGCAACATTAGACACACGCCTACAATCAGCATCACCATGCCTAGGTCAACACAGACGTCACGATTGTACACGGATACATTTATGACCTACGACTTCATGCTGACAACTTTTCATTTTTCACTGGAAATTTTAAATATTTCAGAGCTCGGTGTTAGGAAGCTGCTTCCTGCTTTGAAGGAAGTGTGCACTGACAAGGCTTGCGCCACTGGAATGCTGGAACGTGGAAGATGGAGGAAGGGATAGAGAAGGAGGAGGAGGAGGAGAAAGAGAGTGGGAGGATTCAACGTGGGAGGTGCGATTGTTTACACCGTGGAAGGAAGAGATCGCTTGAGCTCACTCTTAGAAGGGAGACTGCTGTAACACTGGGTTAATGTTTATGAAGATTTTGAGTGACATCGTAAACATGAAAGTTACTGACACAAAGAACAGATAATCGAAGAAACGATAATTATTTTCCTCCATAATGATATGTCGGTCGAGTTTATAAAGAAGACAGGATATTTTCTACCACCTCCATAATGAGTGTTAAGGCTAAGACACTGTTATATTCTTTTTTAAAGAACAAGCTATTGTAAAAAATGTGGATTTTACAGTTTTCCCGAATCTCTAAAGGTCGCTGGAATAGGTGTACTAAATATCTGAGGTAAAAATACTTCCTATTTAGGAACAAGCACAAGAAGTAAAAGATTAAAGGTTAGACTAAAGAGAAGTACTTGGCATTTGCTGGAAATAGCGGTTCTTTTCGAAGATGTTGAATCACCGAAAGTGAGATATTTCATTTCAAATCCACGGTGCGAGGGGCGTGTGTACTAAAGATGAAAGCTATTCACAATAAATGGAATGTCGTGAAACTCTCACCTTGTTTCTTCTCCTTGAATAGAAATTGAATAGCTGCATTATTTTGTTGCTATTTTATTGTAAAGGACCAACGAATTTTTCTCTGGGCCAACTTTAATTAAAAAACATAAGCTTATTCAGCTTGTGGGTAATCAGGTGACTCGTTTCTGGGGAACAATTCCATTATTTAAACTGAAGCGGTGGAATTGTTGAAACTTCTAGACAGGAGTCGTAACATTTCGTTAGCAACCTTTTTAGTGCAGACAATGGCATGAAATAAGAACTTTAGTTTCCATCTCCACTGACAAGACTACTTTAGGTCCACAAGTGGTCTTTTGAACAATCCACAAATTACTTATTTCTTTTTTGGTGTTTTCAACTTTTGGAGTAGTGTCAGTTGATTGGGACCTGTCCATTTGTCACTGACTCTGCAATGATTTTAAGTACTTTCTCTCCGGTGCAGCCTCTTTCCTCCACGACCTATTTACCCTAACCACTTACATTTCAGTCGGAAAGCCTAGTGACACGAGTAATCCATCTTTTCTCTCTCCTGTCTCAGCTAGTAAAAGAATTAAATTGGTACGGCCGTCATGTTGGACTGTGTGACCTCCTCTTGCCTCACACTTCTTCATGTTCCAGAAATTAGATTACATGAGTTCTTGTTCCTTCCCTCGAAGTCCTTCTTGTCCTCAACATTATGTTAGCATGAGAAGAACAGAATTTGATATCAGGAGTTCTGAATCTTATGATTTGTTGCTGTCTTCCCCTCCCCTCCTCTCCTCAACCGTTTCGTCCTCTTCATGGGAAAGATGATGGTAGGACGAGTGGAAGAGAGAGAGAGAGAAAAAAGAGACCTCAACCCCAAATCCTGAGTGCTGCTTGGCCATGATGATCCTCTGACGATATCAAAACCCTCGCTCTGTCCTCGTTCTCGATGAACAAACGCAGGGTAGAACGCTCGCCTCACAGCGTCTGTATTTAAAACACTAATCAACACGTAGTACTTCTTGGTTACAAGACAGAGTACAACCTTTGTAACAAAATAAATAGGAAGCGAGTCTGCTCTCAAATACAGCCTCTTAGGAAAAATGCTGGCCAGCAAGACCAGATCCTCCGCACAGCCATGTATTTTGGTGTATCGATGGAGTTTCGACCCAGTAGTTGTGGGGGTTTGGGGAGGACTGTCGCTGTCCATCGTTTCGATTGTCTGATCTTGATCCAAGATTATAAAATTCTGATGAAAATATTAGGACGACATCGACCAGCATCAGCTCAAAAGGCAGGATCCTAGACCCGCTCACTCAGTAATCAAATTGTCGGTTTTCTCCTTCGGCGACGACGGGCAGTTCGTACAGTCTTGATTTACATGCACCGGATACCGTGTCCACACATACCTATCTTTGGGTAACTGGAAGAGAGGGACAGGAGAGAAGGAAGGAGAGAGAGTGAGTTTTCTTCTGTGTACCTCATTTGCCAGAGCTCTTAGTGTGCCTGGCAACCATGTTTGTAAACACCTACATTTCTTGCAATGACAGTCGTTTAACAACGCAGTTACTAGGTGATGCACTGCACCTGTTCACGGGATTGTAAAAGCAGTATTTGATGTATTTCAGAAGTAGTTTTTAATGATTATAATTGGTGGGTAAAGGCTTTCCCCATTCACGCAGCTGCGGATGTACTTTTATACATTAGCAATGCTATGTGAAGACAGAGCAAAGCAGCCTGTCAGGTGTTGCCAGAAGTGTCTGGTTTAACTATCAGACCGACGGGAAGCTCTATACCCTGAGTTGTGGTCACGCCCCATTAGTCCCAGCAATTTGCTGCCAGTTGTTTGTTTCATGCACCCTGCTTCGTTTTTTTTTTTTTTTTTTTTTTTTTGAGACAGGAGGTGGAGGGGCGAGGGGTGTGTGTGTACAGCCTGGAAGCCCTCTCCTAGACGATGTCTGTAAGGCAAGGCCCTGTTCCAGATGAAAGTAAGGGGTGAGGATGCTCTTTCCCGGCGAGTGAGCGCCCCTGCATCTTGTCCTTCTCCTCTTCCCCCTTTCCTTCGCAATGCTTTCCGCTTCTCCCTTCCACGCTTCAATGACCATGGCTGCGCCCCATTGAACCCGTGGCTGCTTTTTATATACTCCGCCTCTCCTTCCCCACCTTCCTGTCCCTCGCCTTCTGCCACGTCGGTGTCTGCTCTGAAGGGCAGATTGTTGGGAAATGAATTTTCCGGTGCTGCATTGTCGTGGATTCTAGATTATTCATTAGACATCCCGGGGTGCTTCCAATTGCTTCATCTCCTTCACTGTTGAGCCAATTTGTGCAGTCGCTAACGGCTAGAGCACCGACGCAGTCATATCTGAGCATGAGCATTGTTGAATATGAGGCTGGAGGCTAAAGTCACATTTAGCATTCTAGGAAAAAAGAGTTCCTGCTGTTTGCTGGAGAAGGAAAAAAAAGTCTACAAGCAAATATGAAAAACTGAGGTAATAAACTTTATTTAATGACCGTGACTAATCACAAAGATCTCAGGACAACAGCCACTCAGACACGTGACCTCTATTCTTCCACCATAAGTGAGGACACATGTCTGAGGGTTTGTTGTCTTGAGATCTTTGTGATCAGTAGCAATCATTAAATAAAGTTTATTACCCTAGTTTTTCACATTTGCTTGTAAATTTTTTTTTTTTTACATTTGCTTGTAGATTACAAAGGACATTTGATAAGCCTCGTTCCGGTTGTATTTTATAGAGTCCATCACAGATGCCGGGTTCAAGGCAACTTTCAGTCAATCTCGCATTTTAGTGGGACGACATTCGTCTTATTTATGAAGCGAATAGAATTTATTCTTCGAAGAGCATAAAGCACATAAATAGCTTGGATGTAAATTTTTAGACAATTTCTTTCTGTCGAACAGAATGTTGGAAGAGTGTTTAAAATAAAATAAAATGGATTGGCATGGCGAAGTGGAGTATGTTTCTGGACATCAGAAGGCAAGGTAGAAACCGGCTGCACTTATTTTTAGTTACGCTCGTGAGTACTTCAAGATCGTTTCTTTGCTTTTGGTTACTGATGAACTGTCGTCTGCCCCTCACAGGGAAATGCGTCCAGCCATCGATATTGTATCATCCGCACGCAAGCAGCAGCGTAGAGTTCTTCAGACAAGGGAGACCACTGGACTATGCCAAGGGGGGAAAACTGCATCTCAACAAACGGGGGAGTCAGTCAATAAGCTGATTTAACGTATTCCACAGAGTACACACGATCGGAAATGAACAGGGAAAGGAACAAAATTTTTTGTGACAATAACAACAGCTTTAGATAAAAACACTAAAGATACGGAGGACGGAGAAGGATGAAAAGTTGGGAAAAAAAGATCAGATACGGATTAGTCTTGGGTGGGATGGTGAAGTACGGTGGGTGTGGTGTTTGGGAGGGAAAAAGTATTGGAGAAGCAAAGCGTTAGTCTGTTGGGCCGGTGAACCACATAAGTCTTTCTCTGTCTCTCTCAAACACAGATCACATTCTTTCGTTAAGTACTTCCCTTTCAGTCTGGCCAACGATTTCCGAAGCACGGTCCAGGCCTGTAGGTGATTTCTCATTTCTTCTCCCACCAGTCCCCCTCTCCTCCCCTTTAACACTTTCCAGCCACCGCTGACTGGTAGTTGCGAATCTTCTCATAGCGGATCAATTCCTGGCGCTGCTCGCAATATTGACACCGGCCACCCGCTTGCACTTAATTATCGAGTAGGGCTCTCGGGGTGGTGTCATTGTTTTCCCTGCCGGGGCCCGCGAGCCATCGATCTACGGCCCCTCCCGGCTTATGGCGCTGACGTCCAGCGATGAGAATCGACTCGGAGAGTGATTGGCTTGAAGGAAGCGTTTGGTCTGACGCCCTGTAGGCTTTGACTGGGCCTCGCTCTCACTTCTGTATAAATCTGACGTTTTGGCCGTCAACAAAAACGATTGTGACCACGTAGTGCTGAGTCGGAAAGGTAGCTCTTCACGGCGGCACGTGACATAGGACACGGTCAGATGGTCTGGAAACATCGGGGGAAGCGAGGTATGGTTTTACTCTTCACCATTTCTGTCTTTCTTTGTAGTAGTTTCTCTCACTCCCCTCCTCTCTCTCTATATATATATCGTAGGTATATATTTTATAAATTATTGCGGAGAGAGAGAGAAGGAGAAGAAATAATTACCTTCCGAATGACGACTAACAATGAAAGTAAGATAAAGTTACTGTTATACACAATAAATATATACGAGGGTTAGTAAAATTTTTTAACGAGGGATGTGTGAGAATACAAAATTCTTCATTGGTAGTCTTTCTGGATCCATTGAAATCAACTGGTATTCATCAAAGTAAATAACAACGTAGATACTTCATTTTAATATAAAAAATATTCAATAAGTTTCCACATGTGTATTATAGTAATTTCGAATAAAATATTTTCAGTAGGAAGATTGTTTATGAAGAGTAATAAAACAATTGAGATGTGAAGTGATTCACAGTTTGAGTGGGTTGGAGTTGGAGAAGGGGTGAGAAAGGGTGAAAGCAGAGGAGCGATCCATTATCTTGTCTGTGTAAAGAAGTTGCCTCGCCTTGTGACAAGTCAACACTACTCTTGTTTGATTTTATTATTATTACATGATCACTCGACATGTGCAAAAATAACGGGAGGCTTGACAGCTTTGATGTTGAGCGAAGCCTGCAATTGATCAATCGTTCGTTTTATTCTCCCTTCCATATTTTTTTTTCAGTGATCATGTGAAGTGCAGCAGATCAAACACGTAATGGAGTGTAGTGCAAGAGATAAATATTTTCTTATTTCTCTAAAACAAACAGCGTGCAGCGTGCTAACAGTCGATCAAGGCCGACAATTCTTGCAGCGCATCCTGTCACATGATCGAGAAAAATAAATGGCAGGGAAGGGTGCAGCGGGGTATTGCCAACCCGGGAAGTGTCGTGGAGCCGCTCAAACAGGAATTTGTGTTCCGAACCATCAGGAGGCCTGGACATGCGTTGTTAAAAAGCATCGTACAATAAGGCAGAACAAATTTAATTAACTGGCTTGTGGATGGTGTGCAGACAGCGTGACGGAGCTCGAGCTGAACGCCATTGTAGTGTTCATGCGTGCACGCGCGTCCCTAATGTATTTTGTAGAAGGAAAGTCAAAGATCAGCTTCAGAGTTGAAATGTTGGGTAAAATAAAGTCAACTGGTGAACTTAGCCTTTTTTTTTTTAAACCCGAGTGTTTCTAGTTTGTGTCAAAGGCAGCACGGACTGCCGTGACCTGCAGAGTTGATGTATGAGTTCCTGAAAATTGATTACTCGAGAGACAAACGCAACCTTGCAATGTCAAGAATGCTTGGTTAGAAATTTGAATACAATGGAAAGTGGAGGATCGTGCATAGTGTGTAAAGGTCAACGATTCTGTACAGTATAATCAGGCCTAAACCTTAAAATAAGCTGCTGACTAATATTGTTGTTAGCGGGCGCTTGAGAAATAGGGACAATCCAAATGAACAAGAAAGTATCTTGTGTGTGTGTGTGCTTGCTTGTATGTTTAAAGTGCTTGCATGGCTGAGTTCGCGCATGTGTCTGTCAGTACGGTAAAATAAAAGCGAGGGTGGTTCTCCAGACTTCTTTGTCTGGCTGACAACTGACAATCGTTAACCCGTCTCCAGCATTCACGGTTCAGCAAGAATAATTCATCATTGTTCATTGGGCATGCCGAAGTCTTTTCAACAGACAAGGTGGTGTATCACAGTTCACTGGGCACACCAAAGACTTTGCAAGACCCCGGGGGTTGGGATGAGCCTCAGCCCACAAAGGTTGTAGTTCCCTCACCTCTACCCCGTCACCCCTGACATCCCACGGACTTGTATTTAAACAGTGCTAATGGTATGTAATGTAAGTCAGGTGGTGAGACACAACTGATACTCTGTCCAACCTGCTTCCTGCACGAACATGTTTGGTTCTGTAGTAGATCATTGACAGCAGGACATGTTGGGTCCTCGCTCCCTCTACACTCGCACCAAGACTTTTTCACTCCCAGCGCGGAGCAACATTCTGCTCGGGTGTTATAAGGCTTTGCACGCCAAAGGGAGATCACTGTTTAGTCAAGCCCGACCACCGATGTCAGCTCGTTCATTTCCGCTGCCCAGGCAAAGAGGCCGTTGCAGATGTTTCGAGTGCGGTCGATGATTGTTGCCTTCGATGGGTGAGTGTAAATCAGGTTTCCCTCCTTATTTGCCTCTGTAATTCTGTTTACACAAGTTGTGTAGAGTGGTGCCCCGTACCAGAGGGCTCGCCGCGCATCATCTGTAACCGCCATGTTTTCGTCTTGTCCATGGAGTTCTCCTTCCTGTTCGCCGGACAGCCTCCATACCTCTCCTGGGCACATCTTTATTTGCTTTCGCGCTGATTTAAAATTAAATTGATGAGGAACAACCTCAGTAACTCCTTAAATCCGTTGACAGTTGCGGTGTACTGTTGCTCATGTATGTGAGGCATAGAGTTTGTTTAAATAGACGATACCACTTACAGAGCTGTGAGGTAATTCGGTGCGTGGAGTTAGCTGGTCCCCCTCCCATTGGTTTCTAGACTCTGTTCTCATACGTAGATGTTACTATGAAGATTAATATCTACCGATAAATAAAGTTGCATCAGTTTGGTCGGGAACGCAGTTGCACTTCCGTACTTGAAAGACAAGAACATTCTGCTGAGATATTTCACTAGAAATGTTGATGATGAGTAAAATATAGCGGACAGTCCAGTCTTTATCGCTGTGTACTGTTCGTTATATGTTATTTAGCAAGAGATATGAGAGGATGAGTGGAAAAGTTGCCGCGATTTTTAAGGTCATTCTAGAAGCAAACTTCCATGTACATGTACAGTGAAATCTCGCTACTATGCCACTTTTGTGTGATTGTTAAAAGACATAAGTTGCGAATTTCCGCGCAGTGCTCGATTATTATATGGCAGTGTGGGACATGGCAGTTAGGTGGATGAACATACACAGGGAGGGTGAAGGCTGGCGATGGGGTTAGGGGTAGTCGGATGACAGCCCGTGACAGAGGGAGAGCGGGAGGGGGTCGACTAGCGACAGGATGCAGGTGCGCGGATGTGGTTGGGATGGAGGATGAAGAGGTGAGGGGGAGAATGAGAGGAGACCGCTAGCGCTAGCCGACGATTCTTGAGAGCTTTGGGCTGACGGGTAACTTGAGCAAAAAAAAAAAAAAAAAAAAAATTACGAGCCCTCGTTATTATGCCACTGTCGCTACTATGACACTTTTGCTCGGTCGCGGTAGGTGGCATAGTAGCGAGATTTGACTGTAACATGTCACGCTAATCTGCCTATCATGTCACGGTAATATGTAGCTTGAAACCTCTGTGTGTGTTTCTGCCTGATCCACTCCTTCCCGGCTTATTGCACAACCAACATTTAACTCGTCTTTTGTTTTCTCCTCACTTCTAGCTCCACTGTGCTTCCGTTTCCCATCATTCAGTATGGTCCCTGCTTTCTTTATACCTCAATGTAATAATTTGCAACATTGTTTTCATAACTGAGACCTCAGGAAAACTAACGATTATTTCTTCACGACATCTTACATTTTGTCATCGTATTGCCATCGTATATACTGCATATATTTTGTCATCGTATATACTGCACGAATGAGTCCAATCAAACCATACCCATCTTCCGCAAACACCAAGTGTGGACGAGACTTTTTAACCGTTGATTTGTTATTGGAGGAGAATGAACAAAAAAGTTTCGAATTTGTCAAGAGTTTTTATGGTCCGTGAACGTGCCTTTAAAGATGACTTTTCTAACCAAAGCGGTCTTCTGTAACAGTTTCTTGCCATTTCCCTCAAACTTTTGTGTGTCAGAGACCCGCCATGCGCTTTCTGACCATTTGTCGCAGAGTTCATAAGAACCAGAAACAATTTATTAAGGTTGTAATCAGATTATTTCCCAGACACTTTCGACCAGGGGGGATGCGTTGACGAGAAAGGAAAAGCCTTTTAGGAGGAGGCGAAGGATGAGGAGCTAACGTGGGGATGGCATGGGAGGCTACTTGGCACTGCAAGCCACTCGTCATGGAGGCTGCCGAGGGGCGCACTGAACACCTGTGGGCGTAACACTAGCACTAACCTAGCTTGGCTTTTGTCTTCTCGTGTCTGTCCGTTCTTGTGTCAGTCTGTACGTGTGTCTGGTGTCTGCATGTCCGCCTACCAGGCTTCCTTGTCAACTGCCTGTGCATTTTAAATTCTTTCTCGCCCACCCATACATCCGTCTGTCTACTTATTTTCTACAAGAATACCACAACACCCCGAGGGCGTCAGGTTGGGTGTAGACGCCCCCTTCTCCTCCAGGCTGAAGATACACATGTTGTCTATAATCTCTGTACACCTGGCATTCCACTATAATAAGTATTTGATATCTTTGGTTAGTTACCGTCCTAGATACAGTTTCGGCGCCTTCAGCTTTTCGCGAAAGATTTCTTAGTCTACATCAAGCCAGATTACATGACACAAACAGTAATCACCACAAAGAGTTTGCTGGTTCAGTAAACAAGAGAACAGTTAAGAACGGTGAAGAGTTGTGTATCAGGTGTTCTCACAGGTGTCAACAGTGGGAAGATCGGTAACAGTATGTTAGCTTGGCGTGCTCAGTCTTGATTTGCTTGTAAGTGGAAGGTGGATGGACTGGGGAGGGCGTCAAGTATAACATTGCCACCAGTCTGGACTTGCTGTAAGAAGATTCATTAACCATCTTACTCTGTGCTTGCCTCGAATTCTATTTATGACCATCTATTGTCTGTCTTCCAATGCTACACATACGTATATAGTATAAGTATTAACATTTTTAATTGTAGTTCTTTTGAGGTGATGGTCTTCTTGGGATTTTTCACGAGTACAATTTTTTTTTTACATTTCTGTAACAAATTTTTTTTTCTTTATAAAAAAATTCTGTAACATTTTTTAATGGGATTATTACCAGCGAGCAGCAGATATTTCAATCTAGTGGACTACCTGACGCCATATCATGCAACAGTCAACTACAACCTCGTCTGCACCAACCCTCGCGCATCGCCAAAACGGTTTTAATTCTAAGAAACCATTTTTTTTTTTAAAGTGGGCGTGCTGCGGAGGTTCGGCGGTACGGTAATGGAAAATTTACGCCTGCTAGCAAGATGAAAAATATGGGCTAAATGGCTTGCCTGCTAGCAAGATAAAGATAGACACAGAGTAGCTGTTAAACACCTTCGGTTAGAGGTTGCTTTTGTTCTTTTCTTCATTTGCGTTCTTCGACTGCGAGGAGGAGTTTCTCTTGTCACTGTGTTTGCTTCTTCCCAGACTCCTCATAGTTCTGCCATGAGTTGTGCCAATGCACTCAAAGCAAGTTACACTGGGGGCATGGGGTGTGGTTCCCTGCTACCCTGCCCAGCTTTATTTCAGGCTCAGAGACTGCGATGTGGAGAAATAAATGCCATGTCTGCCAGTTGTCATTAGACAAATGAAGTAGGTGTGCGCGCACAAACAAGCCTCAGGGCTTACAGCTGGGGCAATGGGGTCGTGGCTCATAATCCAAAATACGGTTTTCAGAAATTAAACTTCCAGCAAACTGTGTCTCGAATGTCACGCTGTACCTGTCCACGAGTAAAAGTGCACACGGTTGCCTCCTCATAATGCCTTCAGACCTAGTCATGTAATTATATTACAGAAATTATACTAAGACTGTACCATGTTGTCCCTAGTCTTTGAGGAATGAAGTAGGTCCATAGTGTATATATGCGAGCCTTTGTTCCAAG
Organism: Pomacea canaliculata; assembly: GCF_003073045.1. Lineage (NCBI taxonomy): Eukaryota > Metazoa > Mollusca > Gastropoda > Architaenioglossa > Ampullariidae > Pomacea > Pomacea canaliculata. The sequence continues at coordinate 25,090,087 of NC_037592.1, forward strand.
TCAGTCCTGTTGACATGAACATACTGTAAAGTAAATTAAACTTAATACATGCGCAGTTCTTCTAGAGACCATGCTGGCCACTGCACTGACTCTGTCCAGTCAATCAAAATGTTTTCTGTCGTCTGTTCCAGGAGTCTGTAATTGCAAGCTGTCTGTTATCGAGAAAGAGCAAAGGAACAGTATCCCCAAGCATGGTGATCACCTCACTTTCTGTTGATAGGACCGGATGTTGAGGACGTGCAAACACGCGGCCCATGGAGTCACGTGAGGTTGTCATACTCCTGTTAGTCTGTCGTCCGGATATTTTTCAGCTACATAGGGGACACACAGAGCCAAGAGAACATTGTACTGAATGACTGAAAGTTCAGACTGATCATTTTCGGGACAAGAAGGAAACCCAGTTTTATTCGTTCTGGAGAGCTACAAAATATAAGTGATTACAAACACTGAATTTTGTTTCTTTGAAGGGGAACTCGACGAAAGAAGCCAAAATGAAAAGCTTGATCAGAATTGTATTCGTTGTTTTGTGTCTGACTACTTTGCGGGTGCAGTGTCAAGATCCGCTGGTCATCTACACTCACACGGAGGAGCAGCCCAGGGGGACGTTCGTTGGAAACATTCGTTACGATATGCTGCTAAGACAAGAGATCTCGCCTGACGAGAACACCAACCTCAGGTTTCGCCTGACCAACAGCAGCGGGAGTCAAGCCTACTTGTTCACCATCAACGAAACCAGCAGCACCATCTCCACGACCAGAGAATCGACCGCGAGGCCGTGTGTCCCCAACAGCGGGACTGTCTCGTCACCTTGGAGATCGCCGTCTACAGGCAAGGCGCTGCCACGCTGGACCTGTTCAAACTGTGGAAGGCCGTTGTCAACATCACTGACATGAACGATAACGCTCCGAAGTTTCCGGCAGCGCAGGTGAGCTTGAGCGTGTCCGAGTCGGCCTCTCCGGCTCGTGTGCTCACCGGGGTGCGGTGGATCCCGACACAGGGGGAAACAACTCCGTGCAAGCGTACCGTCTGACGCCGTTGTCTCCGCCCACGGAAGGGCTGTTCAGGCTGAGCGTTGTCGGTAACCTCGATGGATCCTCCGACCTGGAGATCGTCATCAACCAGGAGGTGGACCGCGAGACCCGCGACTTCTACCAGCTGTTGATCACGGCCGTGGATGGGGGGTACCCGCAGAAGTCCGGTTCCCTGACTGTGAACATCACGGTGGCGGACGTCAACGACAACAAGCCGAGATTTTTGCAACAGTCCTACAACGCCAGCGTGGAGGAGAACGTAGGTCTGCAGACGCCCATCCTGCAGGTCATGGCCGTCGACGACGACATTGGGGACAACGCACGCATTAAGTATGTGTTGAGCCCGCGGGCCACGGACATAGTGCGGAACAGCCTGACCATCGACTCGCAACGGGGGTCATATCTGTTCTGGGATCCATCGATTATGAAGCCAACAAGCAGTTTCAGTTCCTGGTGGAGGCTCGCAACGAGGCTCCTTCGTACTGGTCGACGGAGGCCTTCGTCGTCATCAACGTCCTGGACACTAACGACAACGCACCTCAGATTAGCATCAACCTCAGCCCCGACGGCACCAACCTGTTGGAGAGCGAGCCCGTGGGCAAGTTCGTGGCGCACGTGTCGGTGTCGGATCTGGACGACGGAGACAACGGCCGTGTTTCGTGCAGCGTCGATGACCCGAGCTTCTCTCTGGAGAACCTGTGGGACATGTACAAAGTCATCCTCAGCATGCCGCTTGACTACGAGGCGGCGCCCAGTCACCGCGTGACCATCACGTGCCGGGACCACGGCCAGCCCGCACTCTCCAGTAGTGCCAGCTTCATCGTGCAGGTCCTCGACGTCAATGACCTCGCACCCATCTTCTCCAAGAATATCTACACCAGCAGCATCACCGAGAACAGCTACGAAGTACAGAAATTGCTACAGGTATTGTCCATTACTTTAAGTTTTACAGGTTAGGTAGAGCTAAAAGTTTTGATGGGAATAAAGCATTCTCAAAATAAAAAATATTTTAAAGGAACATTTGAACACGCTTGCATGCCGATCCCAACCAAATCCCTATCTCTCTGTGTGTGTGTGTTTGTTGAATGAGCAGATAGTTCGGGTTTTAAGCTTTTTTAGAATTGTTAACATGTATATTGAACTGTTTGCATCCGTGTTGGAATTGCTAGCACCCACGTTTGACCCTGATTTTTGTCAGGTCTCAGCACGTGACCCAGACACAGACCTTGGGGGAGAGGTGGAGTATTTCCTGGAGGACAATGCACGCATTAACCTGCTATTCTTTATCGACCCTTCCTCGGGCATCCTCCAAGCCAGGGCGCCGGTGGATCGTGAGGAGACCGGGCAGTTCACCTTCAGCGTGCTAGCGCGCGACAAGGGCACCCCTCAACTGACCTCCACCGCCACCATCATCATCACGGTGGAGGACGAGAACGACGAGCGGCCTCGCTTTGTCCGCCCACTCTTCAACTGCTATGTCCTGGAGAAGCAGCCCGTGGGCACGCGCGTGGGCAACGTAACGGCGAGCGACGACGACACGTCTCAGAACGCGCGCATGAAGTACTCGATCGTGGCGGGCATTGGAGATGGCGAGCTCTTCACCATCGAGCCTAACACGGGTGTACTGAGGTCGCGCGCCACCTTTGACCGCGAGATCAAGCACCTGTACACCTTCCAGGTGAAGGTGGAGGACCCACGGAGCCGGCCTTCTACGATCTGGCTAACGTCAGCGTGCAGGTTCTTGACGACAACGACAACCGCCCGGTTATCGAGTACCCTCGAGAAGGTAATAACACCGTCATCGTCGCCTACAACACCCCCGTAGGCAGCGTCCTTGCCGTCGTGAGGGCCACAGACACCGACGACGGCCCATTCGGCCAGCTCATCTTCCTCATCGCCGCCGGCGACACCAGCAGTCTCTTTGACCTCAACCGTCTGACCGGCGTGCTTCGGCTGGGCAGGATGATCCTGTCGTCGGACGTCAAGGAGCACGTGCTGCAGATCAAAGTTCAAGACGGCGGCAACCCTCCCATCTACGAAACGGAAACCCTGCACGTCGTCGTCACTTCCGGCAACGCAACGTTATTGGCCTCCAGCCGGCGGGACACCGACCAGAACATCCTCATCGTCATCATCCTTATCTGCGTCACAGCCATCATGGCCATCGCCATCGTCACCACGATCTGCCTCATCCGCCGCATCGACCGCGAGCGCCGCCAGAAGCGCGCCCTGGCCAAGGTGGAGGAGGAGAAGATGTTCCACTTGAAGAACCAGGACACCTTCGCCAACATCTCGCCGGAGACCAGCACCGGCAGCGAGTCCTCGTCCTTCGGCTCAGGCGGAAACAAGAACAAAAAGAAAGAAGTCAGCTTCTCCATCGACGACGGAGTGGAGTCTCTCAACATGAGCTCTGGCTCCGCGCATACGATGTCCACTTTCAAAAGTCCGGGAGGGAAGCACGTGGAACAGGTAAGAATGAACTCATAGAAAAACACTTCATTTTCCGTTTTTCATCATAGAAAAACAAACTCGTAAATATACTATTATTAATCTAAAAGTAATGCTTTTACACACAACCCATGTTTGTCGTCGGGTACAAGGTATTTAAAAATACCAAATATATCTTTGTGACCTTTACGGGTAGACACCTGAAACCAGTCGTGTACCGGTTGACTTCTTTTTGTGCGCAGCAAGAGAAAAACTGTCTGTCAGTGTTAACACCGAGTCTGCGGGGGGAACCAGGTATGCTGAATATTCCAGTGAACCACCGTATGTCGGCAGACGACAACCACCTACAAACAGTGCACGAGGAAGAGGTGAGCGAATGTCTCGCCATGTTGGATGCTCTCATGCTCATCATTGGTACTTTCCTACTCTGTGTGTGAGAGAGATATAAACCTATCTTTATCTTCAATCTTTCATTTATATTTACAAAAATCATTTTTATCTTCCCTGAGTGTTGAAAGCGAAAGTGCATGAATCATTGTTTCCCCTCAGTCATCTTTTTTTGTTTTTCATTCTCGTCTTCTGGCTATGTCTTCCTGCCTACCTGCTCTAAAACCTTTCATCGTCTGCCTTCGGACCAGGTGCACAATACATCGCTAGGCAACAATTTGGTGGCCGAAACAAAACTCTTGACTAAGTTGAAGAGTTTCCTTAACATTTGATAGTTGAACCTCTTGTTCATGGCCATCTACCTGGTGCCTAGCGACACTTCGTGCACCTGTCTGCCTTCTGTCGTGCTTGTCGGCTCGCATGCCAGCCTCCATGGCTACCTGCTTGTCGGCTGCATTAATCTTCCGCGCTGTCGTGTTTGTTTTACCATGAATTTGCCATTTTTCTTCATTATGCGATTTGGCCCACACCACATCATTTTTCTTCATTATGCAATTCGGACCACCCCAAGTCATTTCTCTTCATTATGCAATTTGGACCGCGCTGCCGACAGGCTTGTCAGCTGATGGAGATGCTGAGGAGAAACGGGGAGGATGCGATGAGCGCCAGCTCAGGTGAGACTGGAACCTCAGACAGTGGCAGAGGAGGCAGTGAAGACGACTCCCACAGTAACAGAGGCTCGGGTCTCGAAGCAGGTGTGTTGACAGAAAACATTTTCCATCAGATGTGTAGTCAGAAAACCATTTCCATAACATGTGTAGATAGAACAACCTTTTGCATCAGACTATAGACAGAAAAACCGTTGGCGTCAGATGTGTAGACAGAAATCGTCTTAGGTCAGATTTCTAAAAATAAACGCATTAGAAAATGTCCTCCTTGAGAGATGCAATGTCCTTCACCACGAACTGACATTCTGCATCAACTACTGCACGCTAAACTCGGTGTTAAAATCTACCCTCAGGGCAGTAGTTACAAAGGGAAGTCTTTGTCCTGGGGGCAACGCGGGGAACTCGAACTCGCGGACAAGAGTCTTGTTTCCAAAGCTATAAAGAGGTGTCCAGACCCCGCAGGTGTTGTTTTACTCCTGGAGCCCTAGTTACAGACCAGCAGCAAAGGATTCTGGGTACACCAATATGAAAACAAGACTCTTCTCTTTGAGTTTCCCATGCTGCCCTGGGAAAACACGACAATGCCCGCTTTGTAACTACGCCCCCAGGTGTCAATACAGGTGGGCGAACAGTAGGTAGGCTTGCTTTTTGTAGCAATCTCTAATTAGACAAATAGAATGCATCTGTATGTCGCACTTTATTGCTCCTGGCAAGAATACTTCCGCACGACAGTAGTGGATGTAGGAAGCGAGAGGTCAGAGAGAAAGTTCGGGGCGAGAGCTGCTGGCCAGACAGGTGCGCGTCCTGTCTACAGGCTTGACAGCCTCAGCAGGTGTACTCTCTGATAAGCTCCTTATAATTTTCTCTGCTTAGAAACAGTTATTTTTTCTCGCCTGTACTTACCACAAAACTTTGCTACTGTGACTACAACCCCAGGTACTTGCAAAGGTAAGAGAGAGCACACCTGGAGAGTTACTGATATCTACCTACCTGGGCTTGAAAGGACAATGTCGCATTGACGACCTTCCAACCGTGGTTCAGCCACCCTGGCCATCGTTGTTAGCATCAGAATCTTTCGTAATTAATGAGGACGACTCGTGTCTGATGTCATCTCATCTTTAAACAGCAAATATGGATTACATGTTCAGTTTTGTTTGGATGTATGTAATGTATCTACTGTATGTAATCTGTGCATGAATGTCTCCGTATCTATATGTGTGTGTATATATATGTTTGTATATAGTTTTGCATGAATGTGGGCATCTCCGAAAGTGAGTTCGGATTGAAAATCACATTCGTGCTTTGATGGTATGCTCACGTTAATTAACGGGATTTCAACTGTCTTTTGCACGTTGATTACATAAATTCCTGGGAAAAAAAAACAGTTGTGCTCAAGAAAGATCAAAGTTAACCCAAAAATATAGTTTTCAAATTAAAATGGCTTACCTCTATTTCCTAGCAGCTGAAAACAAAGTAAAGATAAGATGGTAAAAAAGTTCAGTTCTGTTTATGTAGATAAAGATGCTAAGTAGCGAACTGTTACATGGTGCTTTGAGTTGACACAGTTAAGAACAGCATGTCATGGGTTCTTTGCATTCAGCCGCCCATCGCCCCAGCGGCATCTTTGACGCCGGAAGCAAAGTGTTGGTGAAGCAGTGGTATGTATAAGACCACGCCTCTGGCAGTTGCCTGGCCAATGGGCAGCGTGCCTCTCTGAGCATGCGCAGTAAGTTGCTGCACGCATGAAGTCCATCGTCGTCCTCTGTGGGCTGTGTGGTGAACTAAAATACCACCTGCGAGTTTATTTATTTTTTTTTTTTTGTTTTTGTCCTCGTGGTGACGTGGCATGCCGTAAGAATTGTCTTGACACGGGTGTACTCCAGTTTAGAAAAGTTTTTGGAGGTAGGAAAAAATTGGAATACATTGACACTGGGTTTGTTGTCCTTTTGCATGCAACGTTCATTTTCCTGGCTGCTTGTTGGTACCAACATTGCCTGAACAACATCTGAACAGCATCTGAACCTGAGTCAATACCAGAGTTCGATTGGAACAGATAGCTAGTGTTTGTGTTGTTCCCCTCTTTCTTCTTCTATCTTTACCCCCTTCTCTCGTCTTTTCCTTTCTTGTCTGCGGATTTTGCTCAATCTTATCCCTTGACTGCATTTGTTTGAAAAGCATTTCTGTTTGTTCTGGGGCTTGACGGTCAGCATGACCCAACATCAAAACGAGTTTGTGTTGCATGAACAGACTTGGAACAAGTATGGTTGGCCATGACAGTGGTGAATAACTTGCTTTGTTGATGACTTTGTTTTGACTGTTTGCGTCCTCTTGTCTGGTCTGACACTTCTCAGCGCCATCTGTCCCTCGTATGCTTATTTCTTCTTTGTCAGTTGCTGCTTTATTACTTAAATATTCTCAAACGATAAATAAATAAATCGAGGAGACAACCGAAGATCTAGTCAATTGTGATCTAGGATGTAACAGTTTCACAAACTTCTTGCTGATGACGATGCAGCGGTTTGTGTTTGGCCAGAACTTCCCTGGCACCACACTCAGTGAATTCCGTTGCTTTGTTTACACATGCTAAGATGAAAAGTTCTTCCTAGATATTAAAAACCATCTCGGATGTAGTGGTTTTGTTTGAACTCACCATCCCCATCAACACCCACCGCCGCCGCCTTCGCAGTTCACTTGACCTTTTATCTCTGACTTCTGTGCCCTTCCTCCTCCCTCCACATCGTTGTCCTCGCACCGTGGGTGAGAACCAACTGCAGAGATGAAGGTTTTGCATAACACAACAGTCCATATGTTCCACAAGGGTATGTTATTCCATCTGGGGCTTGTTCCCTGGCTGGCTGCAATCGTAGAAGTCAGTGGAGCAGACGTCCTCAGGATGCGCTGAAGGATCGGGTACCGACATGTAACGTGTTTGTTTATACCCGAAATCCCTTTCAGGTTTGGAAGGTAAATGCTTCTCAGGAAGGAGGGGTACACAGAGGCTTTGTTTTTACATCACTGAGAACAAATGCTTTATCTCATTAACAGCTGCTTCTTTCGCTTGTTATTCCTGGCTTTGCTTTTTAATAAAAAGTGTTTAAACCTGCTTTTCAGAAAAAGCTTGTATAATATAATAAAGGCTTAATAGTAATGTGTTAAAACTTCTTTTTATTGGCTGTTTCTATAACAGTAATTTGCTGTCATATTACATGGCTTTGGAGATAAGGTGTAGTTTGAGTGGATGTTATCTGCATCCCTGGCGCGCTAGCAGAGATCATGCAAAGCAATAAACTTTAACCCTTTCCGAGAGTTCAAAGGTGGCAGTAAAGCTCTGCGTGGATACGAGTGTCTTGATCGCCTCAATCTTTTTTTCAAATGGTGGTTTTCATTGAAGGCTACAGTTGCTAGTGCTTTGGACTCGAGCTGGTAGTAACCAAGAGCTTTTCATCTTTGCTGGCTCGTGTCTCGGTAAAGGGCTTTCTTGTTGGCCAGGCCGATCGCTAGGTGGTGCGTTCTCCAACAGCGAAGACAGATACTTTCATATTCACTGATGAAATCATTCAGACAGGGTCTGAGTCTGGGTCATCTCTCTTTCTCTCCCCAACCCCACTACTTTCCTCCTATCCCCAGTTCTCGTGACTGGCATGGCTGTCTTGTCTTCGCATGGTGACACCACCTAGCTTGCCTGGCTTGCCTAGCTTGCCTAGCTTGCCCCACCTTTCACCCCCGGCATCGTGAGCATGTTGTAAGCTTGCTTGCCACTGCTGTGGAGACCTGGCAAGCATGTCGGGGCATGTGGATTCCCCAGAGGTTCGTCTGCTGCCGAGTTGCGGTTCTGATTACGAGTCCCCAACTCGAAGACTGTTTGTTTGCAAATGAACTTTATTCTGTTGACATTATTTCTGAGCATTTCTGGAATGTCTGCAACCCGCATCCAGTGTTTTTTTTCGTCTGTGCACAACCTGCTCTCTTTACAATTGTGTATCCTGTCTGCTTTCTCCTCACTCTTGCCTTGAATCATTACCTGCAGAGCTGCTTATTTATACCTGCATCTTTTTTCCAGAAGAGATAAATATCACAGCCTCAGTCTGAGAACTTCCAATTGGAATGTACAATAATGAAAGGACTGGAGTATACGCATGCATTTGGCATCCGTCGTGATGATCAGCATGTCGCCGATCACTATTAACCTTCTTCATAGTAATGACTGTCACATCGCATGTCTTTTGTCAAAGAGGATATTACAGAGAAATACTTTAATGATTATGTCATTTGCATTGGAATGCTGCTTTCATCTTTCACATAAGGATGCATGACTGTAGCTTTGATGCTCGTTCTTGTTATGAAACGGACACGAGAATAATGTAGAAAAATATTTGAAATACTGGAATTAAATAATTTACTCTCAATTTGAACATGTAAAGAGGTAGGGTGGAGCTGAGAAACCATAAATCCTAAAATATGTTTCAAAAGTCAACAATGATTAAAATGGAGTTATAGCCCTTTGGCATTAAATAATATTGAGCAAATGTTTTTATATGTCACATGCCGGCATCTATCGACGAAAGGTATTTTCAAATAACACCGAAATGACACGAGGAGATAAAAGTGTAAAGCGTGTTAACAATACTTTGTCATGCCATTTTATTGTAATAACTAGTAAATGGAGGTGTGGGGAGAAAGGGAAATGGACGTACAGGAGGGCAGTGCACAAATTACCATTATTACAACACACATTAACCTTATCAGTCGCGGCGAGATTAACTACTCTCGATGCGAATAAAACCGAGGTGTAAGGCAGTAGTCTTCAAGACAGGGTGGTTGGGGCTGTGAGATACAAGGTCTCTCTTCCCCTGATGTACACAATAAACAATATCGTTGCATTGCCTGAGCTACCATCTGTTACTTGGTTTTCATTTTCAGAAGTGTTACTATGAATTGTGCCAATTTTTTTTTTTTTTTAATTTCTTTTTAATAAGTGGCGTGCGTCGTCCCCATTAATATTGTCTTGTTGTATGTGCAGATGCTGTAGCGATGTACCCCATGCCGCCTGTTTACGCAGCACGAGGCACAACTCCTCCAGTGAACGCTGGGCTCGGCGACCTTCGACCAATCAGAACTCGCCATTCTGGTCGCGGCGGCCTCAGTTCCGGTTCCGGGCGAGTCCCGCGACAGCATTTGCCTCACGTGTCCTTCAATGGCAACCTGGAATACTTGGGGGAGAGCTCCACCGACAGAGATGACGAGTTTCCCCCCTCCTCCCCCGCCAGCGGAGGAGTCCTCGCCATCCTTCGTCGATCGGAATTTTCCCTTTGGGTCGTCGCGACAGCCTGCCTACCGGAGCGTGCTGCACTCGTACCCGGGTAATTCCGGGTATTCAGGGGTGACAACGAGCATCGTTAGAAACTCTGGTGTGTCCACACCACCCTCTGTCCCCGATGGGGGGAGGCAGAGGTGGGGATCGTCTAGTTTTAACGACGATGATGATGGAACTACCACATCAGGAAGTTACACCATTAACCCTGACGATCTTAGGAAAGAAATCGACGAACTCATTATGAACGATATGATAGTTTGAAAGGGAACTGAGGTCAGAAACAATCATTTCCCATCCACACCCTCCAGAAAGGTTTTGCAAAGAACATGTGATAAATCCGAAGCAGATTTTGCTCGATCATTTGATTAATTATTTATGTACATAATGAACCTGAAGGCGCACATCAGAGGACCCTGTTATGCATTCAAATCAAGAATCGATCTCACAAGACTGAAACGGGTGAATAAATCGATCATCCAATGTTTCATCCATTCTGAAAACTATTTGGATAATCTTTTAGTAAAGATGTTCGGGACTTGGAAGGAGTGGAGGCCCATTCAGGTTCGAGGAACTCTCCCACACTCCAGTCTCGCTCCTTCTTCCTCAGCAGCGACCAAATTTCTTTGCATTTCTTCATGTCCCAGACTTGTGCAGGACCAAGCGACACGATAATGAGATCGCTCCCTAGTCACAAGGGGAGCTTTCGAAAACAATTTTCTCGCCTGATTGAAGGAAATAATGTTCTTGAGAATCGCTCCGGAAGTGAAGCAAATACACTCTGCGAACTGAATATCCCTCCCATCCGGAGTCACAAAGCTGCGCTCTCCAGTCTCGGGAAAACGGATTCTGTGCAGGGGGCGGTCATCGTTGCGTGCCAGCGTAAGCCAAAAATGGAGAACCGGCGATCAGCGCCATTGTGTCGAACTTCTGCTGGGCGATTTCAGGGGTGAGCACTCGTTTAAACTTAAATCACGCAAAACCACTTCAGAAGACACGCGCATGCGCAGTGGTAGCGCTGTGATCTCAACGCAAGGATGTCCTTCTGTCTCCTCGTCCTCGTGTGCGCTGCCTGCACTACCTCTTTCACTTTCCGCTCGTATGGAAAATTTCGGGTTTAAAATTTTTTTTTTTTAAAAGACAGAATGGATGGTCTGATGTTGGACGCCAACTCCCTGTGCAGATGATTTCACTGTAATGGAAATTGGAATGTGGACACAGCAAGGCAGGATAACAACAGGTGCAAAAAAACAACCCCAAACCAAAAACAAAAAACAAAATTATCCCATCTTGTCGATGTCTTTTTGATGAGGCTGAGCAAACTTTCGTAAGGGTCTATTTTTCGTCTCTTGCGGCAACGAAAAAAAAAAAGAGTATCAAACAAATAAACAGAATTGTACGACGCAGGACAATCATTTCTATCCGCGACCGGAAATTAGAAGTTTGCCATTACGTATTGCAAGCACGCACGCCCACGTGCTCACTCCAGGTGTTTTGCATGCACGGACACTTGACAACGCTCAAACGCTTCACCCGTCCACCCTTCCCTTCCTCCCCTGCACCTCTATCGCCTGTCGTACCCCGAGGGTACCCGTGAAGAAGCCACGTGGACACCATGGCAACGGGGTTTTCTGTTCTGGCTGCTGGCGCTTGAAAATTGTAAAGTTCCAGCTCTTCATCAACGTGTGCATCTCTATCTTTTGTTGGCCTTTTTAAACCGAACTTATTTTGAATATTTAAATACGTTTGGCAAAAAGTAATGTGCTAAACATTACCACTTGTCGATATGGTTAAAAAGACTCGTGAGGTGGGGTGGGAGGGTATATGAAGTTATTGTGCCAAATTGTTACAATGTTGGAACACCACAGTTCCAGCGCAATTTTCCAGCTTTTAGGTCGGATGTGCGGACCAGTTTCAGGTTGGCTGCACAAAAACAGACGAACAGTCAAACACATCACAAATCTTTAAGTGTTTACACTTTTTTCCCCCGGAAAGAATGTCTTTGGTTACAGCAGTAGACGTTTCGCTGATGTATATGCATCGTAATCATCGGGCAAGTTCGTGTTTTGTTGTTGTTGGCTTCCTGTACTAAAAGCCGCGTTTTGTTTTTACGACGCCGACACAGATGATAAAACGTATTTTTCATATTTTTTTTTTTTTTTTTTGTGTTGCCAAGAATAATTTGTACACAGAATGTGTTGAAAATCAAATACGCATTCCTGGGCATTTTTTTTTCCAGATCAGAGAAAGTATCTGGCTTTAAAAATTAGCTGCATTTACGCACGGGCGATGTATATGTAGTGTCGCAAACAAGTGTTTTGAATTACACTGGAGAGAGAGAGAGAGAGGAGAAAGAGAGGGAGAGAGAGAAAGGTTAGTAATGATTTCCTATGGTCATTAATACATCTGAAGATAGACTCAAGAATGAGTGTAGGAGACGAGTTGAATGTGGTTTTTCGTGGTGGATGCTGTTGTGTAGCTGATTGTATCCCATTGTCCATTGCAAGACCTTATCACTGCCTTTCAGCAGTCGTCCTACGTACGTCACATGCTTTCCGTGCACCCAGGACGTCGTCACAAGTGTCGTCACAACGATCGGTGTAAATACGTCACGAACGACGATGGAAGCCAGGTGTGGCCATGGAGGGTTGCTGTTGTTCCCTTGTACAGAACTGACCTTCCCATTTCCTCCTTCTTAAAACTGACCCTCGCATTTCATCCTTCCCAGCTCCTTCTGTTCTCCATCTCGCGATAAAGAGTGACGTGTTACATTGTTACGTCGTTCGCCCTCAACTGTCTCTCGATACCAAAACTCTGTCTTGTGGAATCGACAGACAGCAGTTGTCTATGGATTACTATAATTAGACGATGAAAAGATGTTTATAGATAAATGAAACTTAATCGCCCCAAAGTGGAATTGATCATATTGAACTTTGTCAGTTTACAGAAGAAAGGTTTTTATAATCGATATAAGTTTTTTCATTAAAAAAATAGTTTTGTTTGAATAAGTTTCTGATAACATCCAGTGATATTTAACATTTAACATCTCTAAGGTATGGAGAGTTGCTCTGATTTTTTAGGTAATATTTTCGGGTACCTTTATAATTATTTAAGTTACACTGTTCCATGCTTTCAGTCTTGAAGGTGCGAGAGACTGAAGGGAGGTTGTTAAGCAGGCGGACAGTGCTGACAGCAATGCCTGGAGTTACATACACACCTTTCTTGTATTATATGTGTACATGGCATCGAATGGAAATATAATGATGTTGAAAATAACCGTTGAGTGCGTGTTATCTGTAACACCAAAACTGGTTTGTTTGCGGGTGATTTGTTTTCCACTGTTTCAGCAACTGACTGTGACGTTGGTCGTGTTGTTTCCTGTCCAGTAAACCTTTGATGTTGCTGTTGCTGTTGGTTTTAGAGAATATTTTGTTGATGCCATCCATATTTAGGACTTAAAAGGATGAGAAATTGGACAAACAAATACAGAAAGGCTTCTAGAATTTTACAGGTAATATACTCAGGGAAAATTTTGTAACGGTTGTAGCGGGATTGATGGGTCGAGGTGCAGGTGTTCAGCTTCACCTACAAACAATCCCCCCACCTATATACCCACAAATGGTTCCTCTTTTAATGGGGGGACGGACGTGGATAATTGGCACGAGGTAAGTGCACGGCATTTACTCTCACTTATCGCAGTCGACGATTTGCTTCCTGGCTGAGTGGAAAGGCCGCCGCCAATTATCACTGCACATTACCAGAAATTATGACAATCTGTCATCGCCTCGCACAGCCCTGGTCGCGAGGACCAGTCAATGTTCGCAGCTAATTTATTCATCAATTCTGCTCTTGCAGGCTGACTGCAACCGCGGAGATCGCAGAACTATTCAATGTAGAGGACTGTATACCATGTTTAACTCCACTTAAAGACAGGCAAACGCGCGCACGCACGCATATACACAGTGAGAGGAAAGGAAACAATTATTTTCTTGAAAACCAGGTTTGGGGACATGTCTGTACCCAGGAATTACAGAGAACTGAAACGTTTTACCTGAGTTGCTCGTAGGTAAAGGGGCAAGCACCTGCTAAGGGAGGAAATGTGGACAACAAGGGGCAAACAGGATCATACAGGGATGTCCATCTGAGGGGTAGCAGAATCTTGACAACCAACAGTTGCAATTTGCACGCACATTCTTAATGAATCGGGTTTCATATATACTGAAAAACAAATGTGAAATAAAATACTGCAACGATTAATAGGAACGAACATCAACATGCAAGCAACAAGCTGGAAAATGTAGCAGGACTTTTGTTTTAAATCATGAGCCGCTATTTAAAGATGAAGTTCTACAGTGATCTTTGCTTAGGACAACGTTAGTGTGTATGTGTGTGTGTTCGTGTACATGAAAGTGTGCACGAGTATGCTAGAACACGAGTGCTTTAGAAATATAGAAGGGCTTCTCGTCGTCACAGCATTAGACGCCATTTTGGAAGTTCAGTTGTCCAAAATGTAGGATCAATATGACAATAGATTATGGAATTTCTTTTAATAATAATAATAATAAATGCAAAATTTATGAAACGCATACTTACACTCCTAAGAACCATGCTCTTAGCCCTTAAGAACAAGAACGGAACATGAACAGCATACGAGGGACAGGAAAACAAACAAATGACATATGAACTTACGCCAGCTTCTCTACGAAGAATACAGTAAGAAGACAACTTAATCATAAAAAGGTTAGCGACATAACTTCCAAGATGTTTTGTGTTCTCTGTGAGCTTATAGGAACTAACTCCCTATCTAATGTTTATATGATTGAGATACACAGCAGGTGTGTTCGTGTGTGTGTGTGCGCGCATGCGTGCTCACTAGAACATTCGTGTGTAACATGTGTTCCTGTTTACGTTTGTATGCGTGAGCGCGTGAGATTACCACTTGTTCAATTTATGTATCACACCCGTCACAAGACACTGATGCGCCCCCTGCCGGTGCGAAGACAGTTCGCCATCTAATTTGATCAAAATGCGGCTTCACGATATCCCTTTCCATCCGCTCTGCCTCCTGGGATGCGGTCAGCTACTCGTAGGGCACAGCTAATTCGCACTCAATCCCACTGAACCTCGCCAGGTCTGGCCAGCCAAGGCCCCTCCAAAGTCCCTGCAAACAAGACCCAACCGGAAGTGGTCATTGTTATGTTGGTCACATCGAGGCGCATACCCGTTAGACTCACAGCTGACGGTGTTGCTGCCCTCGGTGCCCCAAACCGGACACGTCATTAACTGTGGGCTTGTAAAGGGGGGGGGGGGACAGAGGGGAGAGGGAGCAGGGTTCTTTTCTCCTCTCCTTTTCTTGCCATCATTTGCTTGTTGGCGCTGCTCTGAACTCCCAGGAGAAACATTTCGCTTAGACACCCTTTATCGACGCCCCGGGAATGCCAGAACTTTCTCCTTTCAATACGGCAAGGAAGGTAAGCTATGGCCGGCGAAATGGCTTTCTATTTCATTCTCGTAATTACACTCAAATGAGCAGTCTTGCCACCGACAGAGGCAGAATACGCTGTTTCAGGGTGATGTCCAACTAGCTTTGTAGCAAATCGTCTCCGATGGGTGAAGTGCCCTCTCTTTCTATCTCTCTTTCTCTCTTCTATGATGTGGTTTAGACTTTTTTTCTGTAAAATATTCCCTTGGACTTGATTCAACTACGTTTCTGATAATGTCGAGCTTTGTACGATGTCTAATAATTAAACTATTCTTTAACTATTCCTTTCACGTTTTAAAAAATACCTACTTGTTTGTAAAAGGTTCCTAAGCACATAATTTGCGATAAGATTAAATACTTATGTCAAATGTCTACCTATAACAAGTCAACGAACTGTACAAATCCACTCTTTATTCTCAAGCAGTCACGTGGGGCATTTTTGTTTCCCGGGTGTGTTATTAAAATCCCAGCTTTTGTTTCACTGTTATTCTAGGTCACTATGGGATGGAAATACATTTGTGTGGGCGTCTGGGGGAGGAGTCGAGGGTATTAAGTTCAAAGCGACTCGTAGGCGTGCGTCAACAAGTAGTATACTCTTCTACCTCCTCAGAAAAGATTCTGGCATCGTTCCAGAGACTGTTTAAAAAGACCCGAATGTCTCTGAACGGCGCCATCCGATTGGCTGTTAATTTTTCTCCTACGCGCCATTATTTACGTCTCGCCGGAAGTGTGTAAAGTGTAGGTCGTAAATGTCGCGTGATTTCTTTCGGTCGTTGTTGCTGCCTACAGCTGGCGATGATAGCACTTTGGTCATTAAAAGCTTCTGGGAGATCGATGATCAAGCACGACTTTTCCTACACAAACGGGTGGGAGTCTGGGTACTTCACAACAACAAGTAGGGTAAAGATCTTGTTGTCTGACTATTATTTAGACTGATTGCTTTCTGTTAATATGTCGAAGTAGAGAAAACACGATTCTACTCCCTTTACAAACAGATCATCTTTGAAGGTGACAGACTTCGTTATTTTTATATCAAAAATTTACCCTTGTAAGCATCAGCTGATATAATAATGCAATAAACAATTTCCGAGTTCGTAATTTGATATATTTAGGTGTGTTAGTCACTTTTTGGCTCGAAAATTGATGGTGGATGGCTTAATAATTTGTAAGACCGGTTACTATATTTTTTTTTAATGTTATATACGGGTGGATCGATGGGTGGGTGCGAACGGGTGGACGGTAGCGCACTCTTAGAAAGTCGATAATTCTTAAGCGGAGGTTTTGCTCAGACAGTGTCACCTGACCGAACGGTTTGATTAAGCTTTTGACAATATTTCATACAAAGAGTCGCCTTTGAAAACAATTTGAGCATCTGCAGAGGAGGGTTAGAGAAAAACGGAAGAAAGAATGACTCGCTAGACACTTGTTTATCGACGACTTTCTCGTCGAGTGTCAGTCGAAACCGTCGTCGTGTCTCCGTTTACTTCAAGCATACGGCATGCTTTTCTTTCCTAGGATGTGGCGGGTGGTATGGCTGTCTGTAGATGAAGGAATGCTTTTGTCTGTAGCTTTACTCGCCATTCTTTGCCTTCTCTTTTTTTTGAGTTTTCCAGTAATCGACCGACGACAATTTCTCTCCTGGAACCGAAACTGAAATATCATAAGATGAAAGGGCGACACGGCATATGTAGGTCGGCTTGGCAGAGTTCTGAAGATGTTGCACCACTTACACCAGGTTCGCACACTTGTCACCGAATGGCGACTGTGGTGAGATGTCTCGGGAGATACATAGAGTCTCAACAAGCCAACCTCCGGACAAGATGACCAACACTAGACTGCCAGACTCCCTCACCCTCAGCACTTCTGTACAGGTTGGGAAGCTGCTCTTCTATTCAACGATTGTCAACGATGGTCGCTTTTCAAGTTCTTTAAAATAATGACAGTCTGTCATAAATCAAATAACTGCACAGCGCACGTGATCAAACATCCACCGTGGACACTTGGACTGAGTGCTCCGCGAAGCTGCCTAAAAATAGATTGTCTCACGCTACTTCCGGATACTCTCAAAAAATGCTGCGACGTCAGTGCAACGGTGAGGCACCACCACCACTACTGCATCGTTGTCATCATGATCATCATCATCATCATCAAAAGTACCGTGACGAAAGAGGCAACAGCTGACAGCAGCCGGGTGGGTCTCTACCCGATGCCAGCCTTGAGCGGTCTGTCAGCACTCAATATCCGCTCGGTGGCGACGCCTGGCGGTGAGCATGGTCTAAGCCAATTAACGCTTATAGCAGCATGACATCGTTAACTGTGGACAGAGGGCCACACGAGTGTCAATACACTCACCGCCGTATGAGGCTAGACAAACTTTGTCTACATAAACAACAGTCCTCGGTGGCCATGTTCGATAAGTACCCTTTCTGGTTCACGAACAGGATCCCTTTTTTTTTCTTGCTCGGAGTTGATTACAAGAATGTCAGCAAACTCTGGCTACAACAATGTTTACATAATACAACCTGTGCAGGGACCTAATTCCTGTAATCCCGTCTGGATGTCAGTTTACATAATTTACACAGTTATGGATCGAATAAAATCCTTATACCTCAGTATAAACATCACGTGTCATCACACTCTCTGTGTGGTAGTGCCATGTTCTGCATGTACAGAGACCATGTCAAAATAACTAAACAAACAAACAAAATCGCGAGCCCCAGGTTTTCTACATTTTTTATGGCATTTTTATGATAAAAAAATGTGTGTGTGTGTGTACGCGTGTTTTTGTTTGTTTGTTTGTCCAAACCGGCAGCTAAGATGGTGGGGAGAGCCGGCATCGTACAACCCATGCTGGGGTAACGGTCACTTGTCAGATCCAGCTGACCTCAGGTCAGGTCGCCATCATCGACCCGCTGCCTCTACGTTCGGAGTGTGACATTCCGGTTGTTTATTGATCACGGTCATCTGTCCACTGCACCTGTGAAGCACCTGGTGTTGATGTCAGTTTGCATCACAACAACATACAGTACAGTCTGTGTGATTGTGGGCTTGAAGCGGTTGTAATCAGAGTTTGTCATATTAAGTTTCACTGAACATCCTTTTCTTTACTAGAAACTCGTAATAGTCACGTGCCATTGTAATTACTTTAATTAATTAGCACACTACAGGGGTGGTAGTTATTAGAGGAGGATAATGGGTTGTCCTAAGAAAAATGGGGAAGGACAGGACAAACATCTTGTTTCCGAAGTTGTAAGGACTACGCATTGTCTTACCCTTGAAGACGTGGTCATGAAGCAGTAGAAAAGATACCCCGGGGTTGAAAAAAAATTTATTAAATAATATCCATGGGGTCCAGGCATAGCACTGAAAACAAAATATGTTTCCCTTAGTTTTTTTTATTTTCTCTTACTTTCTTACTCATAAGCACGGTCCCCTTTGGGGTACTGACTGCGTAATACTGACCGTTTGTAACTGGCAGTCATCGACGATACCCGGAGCTCATATGTTAACTTGTTTCTCTTTTGTAATTGTAAACTACCGCGACAGGAACGAGTTTAAAAGAGCTAAAATACAAACACTGAAAATAATTTCTTTTTTACTACATCATATTTAGGTAATATTTTTCTTCTTTAAAGTTTATCACTATTATACTACGACATCAGTAAAATGAAATAATAAATAAATCCTGAGCCACACGACGTAGTCTTTCATCGTAAAATGACACCAAGACTCAAAAAAAAAAAAAAAAAAAAAAAAGACTCGTAACTATGCAAAAAAATAAAATCGATGTTTGTGTTTGTGTTTGCCTCGAGATGTTTGTGCTGGAGATGTTGATTGAAAAGACAGCGGGAACCTGTGTGGGTAGCCATCACTCACTATTTGTCTTTTTCTCTTCGTAAAATCAATGCATGAAAGAGTAATTCCTCATACGCCATGTTTAGAAATATGTCTTTGTGTAAAAAGAGGTCTAAGAGCTTTTTTTTAAAAATGAAAAGTTATTTCATTATCTCTTAAATTTATCTTTCTTTCTCGCGCGCGCGAGCGCTAAAACTCACGCACATAGAAAGAAAGAAAGAAAGAAAGAAAGAAAGAAAGAAAAAAAACGAAAAAAGAAATAGAGAGGGCTAACTATGGCTCACTACAGAATGGACCAATCAGAGATGATTATTTTGTTCCCAAATCCATTTCTACACGTCCAGTAACGTCCGTAAACCTTCATTTTCTTCCTATCGGGAAAAGTTTTTTTCGTTCGCCACACTACTTCCTTCTCCTCGCTTTATAGTCGCTAATAGCCAGGCGCAGGTTGGTTAAGACGATGACTTGTCAGTTGGCCAGCTGTAAGTGTCCACTTTATATTCTTGAATGGGATTGAATCGATCTCACGCGGAGAGATTAATTTCAATCTGCTGCTGTTTTCTTTCCCTCTCTCTCTCGTTCTCTTATTTTATCATCCTCTTCTCTCTCCCATTCTCTCACTCAATCGCTCGGACGTTTTCTTGTCTGACAGAGGCTTGCCTCTGGCACTGTCTTGGGAGGCATTATCTCCTGATGGTGGTGTCTACGGCTTTGGGAAGGAACACAGCACCAGAGGCCGTCGTAATGCATGTGTTTTGGATGTTTATTCAGGCCGTTATTTTTTCCAATCCATGAGAACTTGGATGTTGGTTATCCGGACTAGGAGTTACTTACTACCGAATTACTCCACTGAGAATTGTACTTTCAGAAGTTTAATTTAGGTTTTGGTTGATGGAGAATTTTGTTGTCGGTCTTTGAAAGGTTTTTGCAATAAGTGACGAATCTAATCTGACAGGCGGTCTGTTGCGACAGAAGCTGGGGTCCGCTGGGGTCCACTGGGACTGTCTTCTTAGACAATGGTACCTTTCTTTAGAGTGGCTACAGAGAGACGATCCTGGTGCTGCTGCTGCTGCTGCTGTTTTTCTCATCCTCTGCTGGAAGCTTCGACTCATCCAGATGAAGAGTTCGTCGCTTCCACTGTGCGAGACATGACTACTCAACATCACACGTTGTTTGTCCTCAGTCAGTCCTTCTCTCTCAACTTTTTGTCTTCACACCGAAGACACACTCTGTCTGTCTCTCTCTCTCTCACGGATTTGTTTCATTTGACTTTCAACTTCAACTGAAACGAACTAATCACAAAATGTAGGAAGGCAGGTCGTATAATGTATGTTTTTTTTTCTTTTTTTCGCTCTTTAAGTCTGTTCTCAGCACACCAGCTTCTCCTTATCCTTCCTGCTCTTTCTCTTTTTCCGACTTTTTCAATCCAGCTTGTTTGCATTTTTTTTCCTTCCATTGGTTACTCCCTCCCTTTTATTACACTCGCCTCTTCCATCCCAGCGTCCTCCATACAGTAACTCGAGATGTCGTCTGCCGTAGGATTGGGGGTGAGATG
This sequence comes from Pomacea canaliculata, assembly GCF_003073045.1. Classification (NCBI taxonomy): domain Eukaryota; kingdom Metazoa; phylum Mollusca; class Gastropoda; order Architaenioglossa; family Ampullariidae; genus Pomacea; species Pomacea canaliculata. Next base: position 25,110,824 of record NC_037592.1, read on the forward strand.
CAGGTGTTACATTCTTCATCTTCATTCTCTTCTCTCAGCTTTAGGGTGGCTTCTCCCACCCCTGCAACCCACCCACGTACCGCTTCCACACAGTCAGATATTCTCTCTGAAATTCCCGGAAGGACAAGGAGAGATCGTGACTCCCAGCCCACGTCGAATGACACTACCAAGCCGTCATCTTCAGGTATTTCTCTGCTGTGAATCGAGGACATACAGGTGTGTATCGTGTGACAGTTGTGCACATCACATTACAGAGACAGAGCATCGTCTGCAACCAGACTCTATCAGAAAATGAAAATGGCAAAAGACTGCATTTTTGTCTCGTGATGTCTGGAATTTCAATTTTGCCGCAGCAAGTGATGAAGTTAATCCGCAGAAAGCACAGAAACATGAGGAGCCCTGAAAAAAAAACCAACAAAAATTAAAAAACAAAAATCGTCTGCAGGATTACCTTAGCCGACGAGAATGTCTCGAATTACTGGTATACTCGCGCTAATCTTTCGCCTGGCAGGTGCACATTCTACATTATCCAGGAAAAAATCTTTTCCGGGAGGTATGATGTGTGTAAAGTACACTGCAATGGCGAATGGACCATAAAGGTTATATGTATGATATATATACAGGGCTTCTGCTTACGCAAAAAATTGCGTCCAATACGCATTAAAAGTTCGGAGGACCCCTTCAATTTTCGTCAATGGGGTCCCCTTCAAATTTGGGCGAAGAACAGGGACCCCTTAAAAATCTGAAGAAGGGGTCCCTGGGACCCCAAAGAATTTAGCCTTAGCAGAAGCCCTGTTAATATATATACTATAGATATACACTATATATAGTATAAACATCTGAGCATCTTGAAGATGGCGGGCGTCTTCAATTAACATCAGATTCTCGTACAACTGTCGCCCAACAAAACAACAGACACATTCCACTCATACTTCTCATGTTGACTTGAAGATACATGTAAAGCATATAGACTTATATAGACCTGCAGACGGTAAGCAGTAAAAAATGTACATTGTACTTGTGATCAAACACCATCGTGATTCCATGTCTCCACTGTGAGCCACGGGAACCGTGCGCAGACTCCATCACCTTTGTCCTTATCACTGCTCTTTAGACGGCTGCTGCAGCAGCTGCACGACGGCGTGCGGGACACCACAAGACGGAACTGCAAGCCGCAGGTACAGCACGGGCATCACGCGTGGAGGCGCAGCCTTGCCCTCACCTGGCGTTGTGCCGAGTCATCGCACAGGTAGAGGCTGGATAATAACCTCGTTTTACACCACCACGCGCAGGGCTTACGTCACGGAGCCACCAAGGAGCGAGGGTGGATGGGAACATAATTATTCCTCCCACCTCCTGCACTGCTCCAAAAAGACTTGTGTCTCACCAGAGGGCGCTGATACCACCGCTAGGGACAATTCTGCACTAACAGACCGTCACGATCACCGGATGGGAAAGAAGACATGACAAACGATCTGCACCTAGCACCCATTGACCCCGACCCGACCCCATTCAGGTCAAACTCGACGCTAAATTCAGAATGACAACAATCAGACGGTATGTGTGGGAGAAAGTAGACCACATCGCCTAAAACATCCAAAAGAGAATCGCCATAGATGGTGGGTGTGTGGGAGGAGAGGGGTGAAGGTCGCCTAGGAGGCAGGTGAGTAGGAGAAGGAAGCGGAGGATGAGGAGAAAGAGGATTGTGCCAGTTATTGAGTGCGTGTGATTTGTTGTTTGTCACAGCCTGTTAGTTAGTGTGTTTGGTATATACTGGTATTTGGTATATAATAATCATAACTTGTTAAACAAGAGAAAATGTAGTGCTCAAGATGTAAAATGTTTACAGATCACATGCAAGGGAAGGTAAAAAGGAACTAACTGATATTGGGATAGAAAAGTGCTTCCACCTAAATGCGTGTTTGCAAAGCTTGGGCTCGTCCTTATCTATAGCCACACACCAGGAACTCCGTATGTTCATTGTCTGTGTTTCCGTTGGGCATTGTTTATGTTTATTTCTAAACTTGATGAGTCACATACATACTGAACAGCATCAGGATAACAGACAAAAAAAAAAAAACAAAACAAACCAAAATGGAATCACACGAAAAGTTGACGTGGGAATCTTTCATCATCGAATCCTGGGATGCGAACAGCAAAGCTTCAAACCACCTTTGCAAACCTTTCTTTGCATCATTATTCAGTCTGTCAGCCGTAGAGCAGTGTCATCATCAGCTCCAGCATCGTGAGTAGGTAGCGAGCTAACGAGTATGGCAAACAATCTCAATATCATCAGCAGTTTAAAAGAAATGTAAAGCAAGAAACTACGATGCCTTCAACAGACTTTCGTTCCTCCGCAGAGAATAATAATCGATCGTTAGTGGGGGGGGGGGGTAGGTGGGAGAGGAAGGAGGGACGGAAGGCTGAAAGTGAGAAACGCACGCACACGGAGCCAGCGAGCTCGAGAACCTTGAAAGACTTCTCTTTATTAGCACATCCATTACAAAAGGGCGATCGAGTCTGACATGTCGGGAACCATTGGCCTTTTTCCCCAATAGGATTTTTCACGACTCATCAGGTCTCCCTTCACCTTCAGTCGCAAAGCTGGCGTGAGCAGTTTTCACTAGCTTTCTCTCGCCAGCGCAGGACCGCCATCACCGTTTTGTCGTCTTGAAAGCCACCGACGGGGGCGCCACCGTCTCACGCCTTCCTTTTTTTTTTTTTTCCCCTTCCATCACCAAATCTTCCTCGCTCTCTTCTTCCCGCATACTGTGACTTTTGTCATTCTCTCCATTCTCTCTTTATTTCTTTGGTTTCTTTCTTTCTATTTACGTTGCTATTGGCAACGTGTGTCCCCAAAATAAGTGCCTTTGGGCAAATAGGAAAAAGAGGTTTACCGTGTGTAAACACAAGATTACTGGGAATAATTTCCCGTTTCCGGGTAAACGGCCAGGATTCTGTAGTGCGAGTCTGTACAGGAAACCAGCGAGTGAAGATTCCCTCCAAGACCTGTCATCTCAATCGACCTATGTCTGCCATGTTGGTAGAAAAGAAAAATCATCGTCATCGTCATCATGGGCGTCGTCGTCGTCGTCGTCAAACCCATTAATCACACGACTCTACAAGCCACCTCTTATTACTATTCTGTCACAGGGGCAAAGGATGTACGCACGTCGGCTGATGCTATCTTCAGCAACATTCCTCGTTAAACAAGAAGTCTTTCAGCTTTTGTCTGGCTGCTTCCTACAGACGAGCAGGTGGATGCAGCTTGCTGCCTTGATGTGGGCGATACCGAGAAGAGAGCCGGCCGCCCATCTCGCAGACAAACAGCGGCAAGATGAAGATTCCAAGGGTCCTTCCCTTCCTCCTGGAAGAAAGAGCGGAGAGAGAGAGATGGGAGATGGGAGGGGGGCCCGACAGGAGACTGGGTGTGGCACGCGGAAAAAAAGGGGTGCGGGGTGTAAAAGACGAAAAGCGAGCATACCACTTGGCACCGCTTTGAAATCCCATATGTCTTTTGCTCTTCAGGGGGTAATTATGATTTCCTAGCCCCATTACCACGCAGTTCTACAGTGGCGGGTGAAAGTCAAGGAATCCCAGAAGCCTGGAGTGGTCCACGAGGCCAACGGGAAGGCAGGCTGGGCTCGGCTCGGCTCGCCGTGAGCTCATCACCGAAGACTGTTGCTTGGCTGTGGCCGGGAGGAGAGCTGGCTGTACCCCTTCCGTGGCGCCATCTGCGCAGAATTACGCCGGCGTTTTAGTACCTGCTGCGGGAACCGCCAAACCCATGCTGTCCGTAATCCTCACTTAACCTCGCCAGGTCGTGAACCCGACATACTTTAACTTTGCCGAAAAAAAAAAACTTTCGTGAATTTTGTTTTAATAGTATTATTTCGGGAGAGGATGGGGTAAATGGGAGGAACTGGGGGGGGGGGCATTCCTACGGAAATCATATGTTGAAGACAAGAGAGTTGCGTGATTCCCTCTTGTAGGAATATGAATCTCAAAAGCGATCTTGGACATGAGACGCTAACATTTCAATCAACACACACACGAAAACAAAAACAACTTTTTGGGGATGTTAGAACAGGATTAATTTCTGCTGTAGTATAAGTATATAGTTTCAACTTGTGTCTGGTAGAAAAAGTAACTTTTCTTGGTCGATCTTCTTCTTTTTTGAGACCTCTGTGACCCGACACGTACTTTGCTACTTTTGCTTTCTTTTCGCCGACAGCTTTAGCGAGCAGAGTTTTCTAGATGATTTAGTGGCTTTGTTTTTATTTCCCTAGGATCTCGAATTGTATTTGTGAAGTTCAGAGCTGGATGACAAATGTTAAAGTGGGAATGAGCACAGTTTGAAGCATACTGAGAATCAGTAGTAGATGATGATGATTGATGATTGATGATGATTGATGAATGATGATTGATTGATGATTGATGATTGATTGATGATGATGATGATTGATGATTGATGATGCTGATGATGATGATGATGATGATGATGATGATGATGATGATGTGGACAGCGAATTCATCGAGACCGTTTTATAAGTAGTTTAGGTTCTTGAAATCTTTTCCGATCTTGTATGGTTTATTATGTGATTGTAAGCCCTATTCATACTGTTTCTTTGTGTTCCAGAAAAAAATGTGCTTGAGAGATGAATCAGATATCTATATTTTCTGGACAGTTCAGGGTTCGACAGGGAAGAGTGTTCCAGCCACAGGCCCGAACATGCGTCGTCTGGCTACCTGAGGAGTTTCACGAGGTTGACAGCAGATTTCATTGTCTTGACGTTTGGCTTGCAATGACACTCTCTACGGCTTCTCCCAATACACTCTGGGGCCTGGGTTACATAGCTGCAGGGCTTCCATTTAGGGTTTGCTAGACTTTAAAAAAAGAGGCAGTCTGGATCTTGTGAGCCACTCTAACAAGTTAATAAAAAGAGATCAGCAAGAAGTAGAAGCCACGAGGATGATGGACCTGGTGGTCCTTACTCTGAAGTTTTATCCTTGATGAACATTAAAATAGTTTGTTGAGAATATCAAGATCATTCTGTTCGCACAAGCTGGCCCTGATGTAAGTAAGGCTCCTGTTTTGGCTAAGAACTACCCTCAACCTTTTTTTTACATAGATCATCTCCCCTTGCCCGGACGTGACGTAGAATGACGTCACAGACTGCCTGAAGATGAGAGGGAGGCATCAAGGTCGCAGGTACAACTCACCAGTCACTGTTGTCCGGTGTTTGTGTTAGTCAATAGGGACAATAAAGAGGGCGCTGACAGTCCAGACTGAATCCTTCTGTCACAGTCCATGTCTCTGGCCGCAAAGCACCCGACTGTAGACACACACTAAACAGAGAAAAGCTTCTGTACTCCGGGTGTGCTCATGGAAAAACGAGGGTAAGGCACTTCATCTGACATCTTCACCCTGTAGTCCTGGTACATGTGAAACTATTACAAATCAGATGGAAGGTGTTTTAATGTTTGAGAATTGGACGAATACTCTCTTTCTCTCTCAACAACGTAAACATCAATTACTAACAAAAGATTAACTCATTCGACATGTTACTGATTTGTTAGTGAAACAAAATAAGACATCAACCCCCATCTTTAATATTTTCTTAATTTTCTCTCCTGCTTTATTTTAGTACCCTTACTTGTTAGTAATGTAATATTTCAGTTTCTTTACCTTCAGTAGACTAGATGTAAACAACATAGCTTTGTCTGTTACTTTCGTAAATAAAGATTTGTCATTTGTCATTATCTGCTCCATCTTTTGATCACGCACTTTCAGGACGACTATTCCAAATGAACAACTCCATTCTGTATTCAAACCATCATAAATGTAACCGTTTCTGTGACTCTGTTAAAACAAAAATCTTCGAGAAACTCAATCGACTTAGTCAAAAACCGAAGAAGCACTTAGTCAAGAAAACCCAAGATGTTTTCACACAAATGTTTTTAACCTGTAACCTGAAACTGTGCTACAGAAGCGTCGCCTCGTGATCAATGCTTCTCTGGTTTCTGTGCGAGAATACAGAACTGCTTTGTGATGGCGCAAGCACCATGGCAACCGTGCATACGAAGAGAGGGAGAGATGAGTGCCATTGGTAGACGATGTAAAAGAATGGCGTCCCTTGTCTTCTCTTTGAACCAAAGACTGTAAGAGACCTTGGTGTAAAAGATGGTACGAGACCGACCAACCGACCGACCGACCGACCGACCGAAACCTAGTAAACAAGCAGCTACCATTGTAACCCAAGCTGCTATTGGAAGACGGTTTCTTCACGCAGTTTATTCAGTAAACATGGCGGAGGCAAGAAGACATACGTACAAGCAGTTTTTTACCTTTCTCTTTATGTAATTATCCGTTGTGCTTGAAGACGTTATATAATGTTGTTTGTTTTTTGAGGGGTAGGGGGAGAGAGGGAGAGGGGAGAAAAGGATGCTGGTTCACGATTTAAAAAGAACGGAATTGGTTTTCATGCCATCCGATTGCACCCACGCGATCATGGAACTAGCAGTTACACTCTGCTGTTGGGGTTTTTGGACATGAAAAAGAATAACCGTCAAATGAGATGTCTGACATGATGGCAAATGTATTAACCGTCATTGGTGCGTACATGTCACAGGCTATATGGACCTTACGATTCTGTCTCAGCTACAGTAAACAAAAACAACAACAAATATCACACGATAGGCTGCAAAGCCAGTCTCTCTAGTTACAAGACTGGAAATGTCTGACGCCCAATGTAGTTTATGTGTGTGTGTGAGAGAGAGAAAAAATATTCGAGGCAATAATATAAAGTAAAATGGCGCGAGAACAAGTCGCTGGGAGTTATCCAGGACATTATTTTACAAGGCTTCTGTATAACCTCGTTGAAATCAAAATAGTTTACAAATGTACAGGTGGACAGGTTCGCTTTAGACATGTTTTAGATGTTTTAGACAGGTACTGACCCGCTGACTTATCACAGTATCTTCCCCTACGTATCGCATGTTGTCTACCTTTCCTGCGCCTCTTCTTCTTTACCCTGTAAAACATTAACTACAATGCTACGTAGATAGGTAAAAATAAAAAGGATAAAGAGATGGATAAAGTAGGTAGTAAAAGGAGGGATGACAAGTGACAGTCGACCCGATGACCACAGCTACCAATCGCAACACACTTTCCCTCCACCGCCAGCATCTTTGCATGTGAACGGGTTCCCCAGTACAGTTTTTCCTAACTCTCGTGACCTCTCGGTGCGCACGTGCTTTGTCACGCTCAGTTGCCCTCGTGGCCGCGCAGGATGCACGCTGTTTGCACGCTTACTGACAGCTGCGGCTGTGGGCTGCGTGTAGAAGCCTGTGGGTTTTTGTTTTCTCCTCTTGGCATCTGTTCTGAGAACTTCGCAAAGCAGGAACTCCTTCATTTTCTCTGAGAAAATGTGTCGGCTGCAAACTAAGGACCTTTTTATCTTCATGAAAATAAACCACACTTGCGAAACATTTTAAGCTATAAACTTCCTCCATCATTGCGCAAAACTTTTGTGACAGTTGACTGGTTTATGGATGGCGAGACAGATTTCGAGATCCTCGCCAACTGCAAACCGAGCAGGTTTACAAAAAAAGCGTTTGTTATGTCTGATTATATCAGACCAGTTGTGCTGGCAACTTTTTATTATCAAGTTGAAGAACAGAAGCAAAGAAGGTCTAGAACAGTGCTACATTGTTTTCAACTGGGTTAATCTAGAAAGGTAATGACAACTGCGCCATGTCGGTCACTCGCCTTCATCCTCTTGGGAAGATACATTCGGTGGAAAATCTTCATCCTTCATTATCAACCTGGGATTGGATGCACAGCAACGCGATACCACGTGTCAAGCTTACAGTTTACAATCAGTGTAGTTGACTGCTTGGTCCAGCTACCATCCAGGACACGTGCGACGACGGAGTAACCACGACGACAACCACACGGTCTCAAAACTTTGATTGACTGCTATTAAACTTCTTTAAAGGGAGAATCAGCTCAACAGGGCATGGACGACAGCCTCGATGTGAAGAAGAGAGGGGTAGGGTGAGGATTGCTTTCAAAAGAAACCGATGCCGGAGGCTGCAGCGGCAAGTTCCGGGGGTAATTTGCGAGACAGCCATGTGCTGATGCTCGTCAGCTCTCACAACAAGCTCGCCAATGGCCGCCTGGCGTCAGCTCCGGTTGCCCGACTCCCACCAACCCTGTTTCTTTTTTCATTCGCAACCAGCATGAAAGCTTGAATACCCTGTAACATTAGTCGGTACCCAGTGTTGAAATGTATTTTGTAGGTCGGCTCACTAAACATGTACTTTGACCTTTGAAAGAACAGCTGCCTCCACGGATTCATTCATCAGAGTTATTCTTCCTCCAGTTCCTTTGTTAGTCAGTTGGTCTCACGTTTAAAAAAAAAAGAGCGGAGCTCAGTTATCATCGGCATTCAGAATTTTTTGGTTTTTTTTCTCCTTTCATTTTCTTTTATCTGTGACTCAGTAAGCTTCAATTGTTATTAAATGTCTCTCTTCCTCCTTACCCTCCCCTTCTCTTTATATCAACCACCACCCAACCAACTCAAGCGCCGAACTTCAGGAACTGTGTTTTAGTTATAAATTGGCAACCTAACTTGCTTACTATGTACAGGACAAAATAAATATACACTGACAAATGTTTCCGACTCTTCATCCTCTTCATCTTATTTTTCTTTCTCTCGAATTTTTTTTTCAAGAAGGAAGGGAAACAAAGTATATCGAATCCCAAGCAACCGTTCAAGCGAATCTCGATTCTTGCAAGGCCTGTTTCCCACGTTCAACAGCACATTAGTCTTTCACAGCAAAACTTGACATGATGCCGATGGTGACGACCTATCCCGAAGTTTAGAATACACTTCTTCCTCTTTTTTTTTTTTTTGGAAAAGATTTACAGGTGTCAGCTGAACCTATCAAGCCCCGAGTCCATGCTTAAGCGTGGGATAGGGGGCTGGTAGAGAAGAGACCTAGACTTAAGACAATGACACAGAGTGGAAAAAATTGCCCCGTGGTGTAGAAATTAGCGGTTCATTGCTGATGTTATCGCTTCTGACGTTGAACTTCGCCGGTGGGCCGGTGATCTGAAGCCATCTTGACACGGAAGTGAAGCCGGGATTTTCGTGTGATTGCGTCTCTCCATCCCGGCTTTGCCCGTCCTGTCCCACCTTTGTGCTAACTGCCCTCTGTGTTTTAGTTACGTGAGAGATGAAGAAAGATAGCAGTGTCTTTCTCACAGAGGCCATGGGACAGTCAGTCAACTTAATTCTGTCTGTCAGTTCAGTCGGCCTCATTGATCATTGCCTTCAAGTCGCCCGCCATTTGTCTCCATACTCCTCTTGAGGTCTGTGATGCCATGTACAGGAAGCTGATTTAGATACTCGGCGAGTGGCTGTGTTTTTGTTCTAATAGCTATTACTAAAACAATTTAAAATACAAACATGGGCCATGAAACAAATCTTCTTGGTTTTCCAGCATCTTCTTAAAGTGTTTCTGTTTACAGACAATCGAAGGAATTTTGGACATTCTCGAAAGTTTTATTATCTTTTGAATGTCTGCTGCAAACGGAGAAGATGACTGTTAGATTTATGAATTGTGTTTTTAAAGTGGAATGATAAACATTACAATGCTGCAAGGGAAAGCTTTTCATTACAGTTTGAAGAGTGTGAGCTCAAGTCTCGTATCTCAGGTGGATCGTAGCACTCACAGATGAATCTTCTGAGTAAAGAAAAAAAAACCACGTGAAGTTAAATCCGATTAGGAGATATTTAGTAATGCGGAGGCGAGCTCATGATTTATTTCTTCTGATGCACAGACAGCGAGGTGTATGTATCGACAACTCCTGTTTCTTGCCGCATCGAGTTACGCTGCTGCGATTTGTCAGCAAGACGAGGTGGTGGGCGGGTGTGTGGGTAGATAGCGGGTAGGTGGCGTGCTTGTGTGTGGCTGTGTGTGGGTAGTACAGCGGGTATGCTTGCAGATGTGTGGGCATATGACTCTTTCTTTTGCAATGTTCACAATAATATTTCTTTGTTTACCACCTCAAGTAATTTATTTCTAGAATCCAAGTGTTTCAATAAATGAGGAAGCTTAGCTACCAGCAAGCTAAATTCAGTGGTAGTTCTTTAAGTGCAGCTATATATTTCATCCTTATATGGCTAAATCATACACTGTGATATTATATCGAAGTTTTTGAACCTGTATATATAAACCTTCGTGTACATAATTTTTATACTTTATGCTTCCAAAATGTGAAAGTATTGTAGCAGGAATATTAAGTCATCGAAGAAAAGATTATACTCCAGAAAGAACGTCCACACAAATTTTCGCTTGTATCAGAACTTGTTTCTCTTTACAACAGCATTATCAGCTTCACCTGTTAGCAGATAGCTTCACTGTTGAATTGGGAAATACATCAGAAAGACTTTCTTTCTTTTCCACATCTCAAGAAACAAGAACAAACAAACAAAAGAAAGCTGTAACATAGATTGAATTTGCATCTTATTTAAAGAAGAGTCGAATAAGCGGTTCTCAACATCCTGGAGTTGTCGTGCCAGTTTTTTATATTGGAGGGTTGCAGGAGGTGATAGGAGAAGTTGTGTGCGGCAAAGGGAGGCCACTCTAGCCGACGGCGCCTGGCAGGCAACGACAAGAGTTTTCGACGAGTGCCACAAGGTGGGCAACGTGTTGACAGGAGGCTGTTGGCGCTGCACTACAACTTCCACAGACTTATCTTCCTGTCAGCAGCAGCACGCAAAGCATTGTTACAGATAAGGTCGGCAAAAAGACGAGCGAAGAAAGAGTGAAGAAACAGAAGAGTTGGTGGGAGCGTAGCATGCCTGAGGACAGTAAAGTGGAAAGAAATCAGCCATTTTGAAAAATAGAGCAACAATATTAAAAAAGACGATAATGTTTATTGTTTAGCTATGTGATCTCAACAAGGTGGGAAGTGAGCTCAGCTCACACAATAGTAGGATAAAATATTACAATTTAAGAGGTACATGACTCAAACGTACAAACACAGAGGAAGTGACGTCTCTCTGGTGTTGTCGAGGTCTGAATTGTCTCTTGATACCGGCAATCTAAGACATATTTTCGAGAACCATCATGGAAACCGATCCAGAACTGATTATTCTTTTTAATATGCCATGAATGCAGGTGTTAACTGAAAATTTTTCAAGGTCTCATACTTTCCCAGGGCAGCAGCTAGAAAGAAAATTTTAAAAATCCTTAAATATTTTTATTCTGTAGAGAAACAAGCAAAAAAAAAAAAAAAAATCACACCATCTGTTTTCAGCTGCACATCCACGAAAGACGAGTGGAAAAACTTTGCACCCAATGTACCTCATTGTCTGATGAGCACAACATTCTAGAAGAGACTAACAGATTGAAACACCTTGACTCCTGTCGTCTCCCTTGCTCAATCATTATTTTATTGTTTTATTGCTGGAGTAGTCACCTCAAATTTCCTGCCAAAATGGCCTACTTCTCCCCTTCACGGGCATCAAATAAACTGAAACGGAGTGTTTTTCCCATCCCTCAGCCACGATAGACATGCTCTCACAGCTGTTCTTTCGCAAATTACCCGCACAGTACCACAGAATCGGAGGAGGAAGATGGATGCGTTAATTTGTCTCGTACTCTCCCGGCTTTAGTGAGAAAAGAGTGAAGCTATGATCAGAGTGGGATCTTGCCAGCGGAGGAGCCGGCGTCTCCGATGGTCATCGCCTTTGCAAATTTCATTACAGGGCCGGGCACTGCACTGACCCTCCCTACAAACGGTAGGGTGACCTGGGGAGAGAGAGGACCGGGTCTGCCAAAAGGGGCTTTTCTTCTGCTGCCTGTGTAATGAGAGTTTTAGCCAGTTCTGGTATGTAGAACTGATTGGCAGAGACAAAATGAGTAATTGCAAACTTTGTTGGCAACAGAAGTCATGAGAGGACAAAGAATTAATATTATTTGTTGAAAACATTTATATCTATATGCTTCGGGTTATGGTGTGTGTATGTGTGTTTGTGAGTGTTCTCTTCCACATAAGTCTTCGACCAGCAGACAGATGAAGAAGCCTCCTGTTCTTACTTTCTCACTGCAAGTTTGGGTGATAGCAGCCCGGCGACCAGATACCAATCAATTATTTACTCGCAGCTCTCCTCCTCTCCTGGATCGTGGCTAATCCTGTCCTCGCTCTGGTGTTGACGATCATCCGATCCAGATCACACAGTCGCCTTGTGTGAGCAAAGGCAATTTTCCCCAAAGGCATTGCACTCTCCCACGTTTAGCAAAAAACGGCTAATGTTCCATATTTCTGTGCGTCTTCCCATCTGTGCTAGCCCATCCAAAATCAAGTTATCTCTTTCTTTTATTAAATTACTTTTGCATTTCTCTAATCAGTCATTTCGCTATTCAATTATCCAAGCGTGACGTACGATTCAGTAAAGAAATTAATCAAGGTCAAACGGAACCGCTAGGGGGCGCTCGGAATCGGATTGGCTAAGAGTTTGGTGGCTTTCATGTGGTTATAGCCCTTGGCGGTAGTTTTCATCTCTTGTGCTCAAATTTTCCTGCCGGGAATTTGGTGTGATGTGTTCTGTGTTTTACTTGCTGTCGGTTTTGTAAGGGTAGGATTGTTAGCATGAATGAAGATGCAGTGATCAAAGACACATCAAAACGCAAACCAAAAAAATAAATAAACAAGAAAACAAAACTTGACTCTCCATGCATCACATACCTTGCCTCGAAAGATGACTTAAACATTAGCCCAAGATCTGCTTTGTATTAGGAATGACAAGGTAGCAGACACCACGGACACACAATTATAAATTTAGGCTCTTAATTATCTTCTAAAAGAAATTCCTCATGCGAGCTGACTTCAAACGTATATTTTGAGGACAGACATTCGAGTAACGAGAGTCTTTGGGTCTCTTCAAGAGTTTGTCCAAAATGCTTTGCGAGTTGTGTCTTGAAATATTTTCTTCTCGATGCCTACCAGTGTAGCTAATCATATGACACAAGCTCTGATAGTTGTATCTCAGAAGATTTACTTGTTGTTTCCCAAAAGTTTTATTTTTTTTTTCTAAACGTTTTGTCAGATGTTTATTGAAACTGGAGGACATGGGACACGTGGCAATGAAGAGGGACAGAGAGACAGAAAAAAGTGACAAAAGAATTGGTGTTTGAGTGAGGTGAAGTGATTCACACTTAAAGTCGACTGGTTGCTTGGTTTCACAGTAAAAATATTCTTTTTTAAATTTGAAGAGCATCTCTGGAGTTTTGTTATAAAACTTCCTCACACCAACACCACATTGTTATAGAATGGAATTTTGTAAAATCGTGAACAGAAAATAATCAGAAAATTAAAAAAAAAATCCACCCTTCGTTGCACGTTTTATACTCTCTGAGATCGATTCTGGATGGGCCATGAGGAGGCGAACTTTATGATCACTGTGGTCATTCGGTGGGCCAGGAAATTGGCCTCTCAACGAGAAAATCTCCGTTGCTGTCCAGGAGACAAAAGAGAAGCGGCTGAAATTTAGCGGAAGTGTTTGTGATGTGGAGCTGGAACAAAACTGCTCATACCCTGTTTTCATTCATAAAGGTAATTAAATTTCTTGTAGGACGGGCAATTTCAGCAATTCCTGTGCATTTGGAACACGAGAATATTTCTAAAAGAAATTTCTATTGGGGAGAAAAAATCAGGAGAGAAGTACTTTCTTTTATTTAGTTAGGAGGACAACATAGAATAGTTATCAACAGAGTAGTAGTAAACTTCTTCAGTGGTCAAAGCTGTTCTTTGAATCGTCTTTTTCTGGTGTGGCTATGCAGAGACAGCTCAGTCTTGGTATGACTGGTGATTGATGAGAGGATCGATAAATAGACTCGCTCACTCCTTTACTTAGAAAAAAACTGATTGGTATCTGGAAAAATATAGTTTTGCACTCATAGTCAGCAGTACAAAATCACATCACATAACATGTTTGCACAAAAGTCGAGATCTTTTGCTGCCACCATTTTATACTCTTAGAGGTTAGTTTTGGGTTCAGCTTAAACATTCGTTATATCCTCTGTCTCATCAAGCTTTGTTTAAAAAAAAAATTAGAACTTTATTCCTTTGTAATTACAAACTTTAGTAGATTTTTAAAGAAAACCCTCATGCAAACGATTGTATTGTCCTATCACATCATACAAGTATTGATAAGACCTACTACTGTTACGATATGTGATCACTCTGTGTCTTTCTTGCTGAACGAATTTAGAAAACAGGAAAGACTCAACAAAATCTTTTATTAGAATATACATGAGCATATGTGTATCATCTTACAATGTTAATTAAAATTGTAGCTTCAAAAGGAAACTACATAATACGTGTAATTTCTCGAAAATCTCCCCACACCCCCAACTCTTTCCCAACTCCAATGATTCAACCACATTGGGCCTGGCGACTTTTGTTTCTCTTTACAGTGATTGATGTGGACAAGCGGTCTTTTGACCTCAAATTCTAGCTCACACAGCCATCAAGCATTTCCTTTTTTTAAAAAAGAGGAAAAAAAAGAAATTCCAGTACAATCCTTCCTTTCTCTTTCCACTCCTCCTCAAAGGCCTGTGTGATGCAGATGCCGAAGCGCAAGCTGGACCGTTGCAGCCAATGAAAGAACATCTCTTCTGCAACCTCTTTGCTGTTGAGAAATCCGTTATTACGGTTAGACTAAGTTAATTAAATCACTGCTACGTTGTGCCGTAGCGTCACCGTGTCAGACTGTGAGGGGCTCGAGGCGCATCAATTATGTCCCCTGACGGGATTTTGTGCAGCAGGAGTAACGCGCCCATTACGAGATCTCGGTTTCTTCTCGCGGGAATAGAGCGACCATTATGCAATTTGTAAATTTCTTCAACGAGAGGGTGATGGTGGAACCATGGCCGCACGGATTCTTTCTCTCTCAGGCAAAATGAATTAACAAAACAAATTTTGTCCGTACAGGAATTCACCAACACGCAACGCCTTACACACGCATACAGCGTCTGCCTCGGTCTCACTTGACCTGTCATCTATGGTCCCAGAAAAAAGATTTTCTATAAAGAAGACATTTTTTCCTATAAAGGCAAGCAAATCTTTGCCAAATCTTGTTAGCAATACACAATCGAAGAACATGGGAGTACTATTCAACATTGAAGAACCATCGACTGACCGAATAGATGAAACAACAAAAATAATATGTAAATGTGGACAAGTTGCATAAGAAAATGAACAAAGTGTTAATCATGTTCTTCCCGCTGGCTTCTTTCTTTTCTGTCTGTCTTTTGTTTTCTTTCTCTCTCTTCCCAAACTTAGCAGCCTAGGTCTGCCCTCCATGTAGACAATGCCATCTAGTCACGTAAAGAAAGGCAAAACTTTATCAGTAGCGGCGCTTGCTAAAGGAATTGGCTTTCAGTGTAACAAGAGCTACCTCAAGGTGCTGGCATTCTCCAAGAGAGCTGTATAAAGTGCAGGAGTGTTCCCGACAAGCTTAGCTCACACGCCTCTCCATTAATTAATCCTAAGATATGGATTGGTTCCTCGTGATCCGGAAGCTGCGAGCACGAGGCAGAAAGCCGTGTTAAAAGTATTAACACATTCCGCCGATGACCTTTAGCTGCTGGTGCAATATTTTAGGCATGGATCTCTGGCAGCCATCATTTTTGCGTCAGGCCGGGGGAGCGCTAATCATATTGTCGACTCTCAGACCGGACAATGCAATCTCCAGGGTCAGGCGGTGGCAGCTGAGCGTACTTCGGATTTTCATCGTCTCACCAGCTGGCCAAGTGATCGTGCTCTCGTGCACTCCGGGTCCCCGAGCTGTTTGAGCATCTGACAAGGCTTTCCTTTCAGAATTCATGTATTTCTTTAAACGGCTGCAAAGCGTCGGAATGTTTGCTGCACAGCTAAAAACAAAACCTTTCTACATAATTATAGCCAGATTTGAAACAAATCTTCCCACGAAACAGCTTTATCGCAGCAGCAGCAGCGGCAGCAGCAGCAGCAGCAGAAGCAGCAATAATAACAATAATCGCCACCCCCACCACCACCACTTGTAGAAACTAGTTGATTCTGTGTTCTCTGTATGACATCCGGAGCAGCCTCCTCAGACACTTGTTCTCGAATGCCAGGATTTCCTTTCCGTCTCGGTGAGCAGAGTCCATGTGTCACATCCGTGGGATTGGTACTGCAGGGATTTGTAGAACTTGTACTTGGTAGTCAACCTTACCTTATGGCTATGCCAGATCCTATCTTGCCTAGCCATTGATGCTGTTGCTGTTGCGATCCTGATGCAGAATATCTGGCTTGGAGGTGCCAGTCCTTGGAGAGGGTGGCTCCCAAGTATTTTGCAGCTGCCATAGCTGAGTAGCTGGTGGACATTTTTGCTGTCACCTCGTGCCATTCCATCCTCTAATGTCAGGCATTGGCTCTCGAGGAAGTTCTCCTTATTCTCTGCCTTCATTCTTTTCTTATTGGTACAGTTTACTTCTTTGTATTCGTTTTTTACCTTTAGATGGTAGACTTCGCAACGTCACGTGACCACACACTGCTTCCCCGACTTATCGCGCTTTCTCTTCCGCATCACACTCCCCTCCTCCATCAAAAAAATGTAAAATGCACTTGCCATTAGTCCTGCAATTTTCTTCTGTCTCGGCCTGTGATCGACCAATCCAGTCCTGCCTCCTGCTGAATACATCATTTATTTTTAATGAGCAGCTGTATTGGTAAAAATAGGTACATGTACCCGTGAAAGTCATAAATAGCTGGAAAAATGGTGAGTTCACAGAGCGGACACTGTCAAAACTGACAG
This sequence comes from Pomacea canaliculata, assembly GCF_003073045.1. NCBI lineage: Eukaryota > Metazoa > Mollusca > Gastropoda > Architaenioglossa > Ampullariidae > Pomacea > Pomacea canaliculata. The sequence continues at coordinate 25,127,680 of NC_037592.1, forward strand.
AAGGGTTTTGCGACACTTTTTAAAAGCAGCATACTTGTGATTAGAACACAGTGCCCACCATTACCTCTTAATCCACACGCTGACAAATGCATTGTTGAGATCAGCTACAAGTCTTTAAAGGGCAACACGAGCACTCAGCGAAAATAGCTGGAAATATAACAAATCTCACAAACATACTTAGGTAGTATTTTATTACGAAGAGGAAAGAGAAATAGTTTATTAATGTTTTTTGTTTTTAAATCACATAGATTAGTCGAGAAAACAGGAGGTGACAAAAGGAACAGCTGAAAAAGAATTGAGGGTAGTAAACATATGAGGAACTTAAATGAGAACAAGTGCGAGTAAGTGAATAGTAAATTTTGAGTGCAGTTAAACGAGTATGAAATAAGTTTTTACATCTATGAATGTGTTTAACATTTTAATAGTGGTATTATATTTTTATGGTAGAAAAGTGATTAACAGCAGTCTGAAAAATAAAAGTGCAATGTTGGAAATTAACCATCCACCGAAAGAAGTTACGGGAGTTTATCTTAGACATTTGAGATGTGTTTATATTTTATAAACAATAATACACATGGGAAAATCAACTGAAATGCGCCACAGTAACAAAAAATAATATACAACGTAGACTGCAATAACCATAATTGTTGTTCATTAAATTTTGATCAGGCAAAATTTACTTTCCAGTCTGGCGAGTGAATTCGGTTTGGACCTTTTAATGTTTTAACATCAGTCGAATGCTTTTAAATAATTTTCAGATCTGTAGGGGTGTATTCCAAAATCAGCAGTTCCATTTTCTGGGGAAAAAAATCGCTTATTGAACACGATGTTTCTTCGTCTGACTAGAAGACATGCCTAGACTCCTGTTACAAATACTACTTATGCGCAACTAAACACTCCAGTAGAGTTTTTCTTCTGCTTTTCTAGTGACAGGTGAGAATGCATATGTTGTAAATTAATTGTAATTATGTTCTCATATTTTGAGAATTATTGCTTTAAAATGCACTTAACCTCATCATAAAGAAAAAATGTTGCACTCGTGTTGCTCTTTAAGCACGGCGGCTGGTTACGTGTATAAAGCTTGGAGACGAATTTTTCGAATTTTATTTTTCTTTTGACCACACTAAGACCAAGGAAGGGAATGGGGGGATGGAAAGAAAAACACGCAGGGTGTTCGGGTGGGGGAATGAATGACTGCACACAAACCCACAAAAGTTCTTAAATAATTCAGCATGTTCTTTGTTTCGTGTTTTTTCTGTCTCCTCCTCCTCCTCCTGCTTGTAACCTCCTGTCCCACAGACCAGATTTCCCAGAAAAACATCACACCATTTACAGTGCATCTGACCAAATCTGTCACGTTTGCAAATGGGGATGTCAGGCAGGAAAGTAAAAGCAGTTTAAGATTTTTTACTCCCCAAACAATGCCAACGCTTGCTGGGATGTTGAAAGACGGAGCGAGGCGAAGGAAGAAGGAAGGTGGGGATGGCGGGGATGGGGACGGCGGGGATGGGGATGGCTGGGATGAGGATGGCGGGGGTCAGGTTGTCGACGCAGCAGCCGTATGGGAATTCTCCAGCACGAGCCCTCGCGCCGACATGACATGCAGTCCCCTTCCGCTCCTCCTCCCCAACAAGCTGTCGCCTGGCGCCATCTTGAAATTGCTTTCCCCACTTATGGGTAGCTCTAATTAAGGAAATTTCATTTGCCGTAAAAGCTTCATACTTGCCGTTTTCATTCGAGTTTGCGCTTGCTGTCGAAGTACCTTCTTCCTTGCCGGCATATTGGATGACGGAGCGCGCGTGTGATCACTGACACGCACACCAGTGATCCAACTATGTCAAACAGAAATTAATGTCCTGGCCAGACCTGGCAGTAATGAATTAGACTGTGCTGTGTAGAGCTCTCATTACTGTACCACCCACTACTCCTTCCTTTGAAAAAATAAAAGCAGAAAAATAGAAAGAAAAGAGAAAGTGAAAATAAGTGATTCAGGAAAAGACTGTCTAAAAGAAAGAATCGAAGGCCAAAAGACAAAGAGAAAATCTGCAAACAAGAAATGAAACACTGGAAAAAGGGATTTAAAAATCAACATCGATGACAAATTCTACTATCTCTAGTCCCAGCTAATAACCGTTAGTACAGACGGGGATGAAATGAAAGACGTCTGCCCACAATAAGGACTGAAATTTATGTAAAATCTTTTTCATCAAAAACCACATCTGGCGCTTGCAGTGGCACTCCCTGTGTTCTAATGATTAATAAAGCTGAGTATTGAAATAAATAAATAAAGGAAAAATAGGCTAAAAAGGGAGAAAGCCAAAGAACAATATCTGTAAAAAAAAAAAAAAAAAGGAAAAATATCAGAGACTATTAGAGACAGACAGACGAATGGACTGACAAACAGACAATCCGAAAGGAGAAATCGATTAAAAGGCAGAAAGACAAAAAATTAAGAAAATAAATAAACAAATGGTGACTGTTGATGTGTATTTCTTTCTCTTTCGTGTTTTCTGTATGGCGATGCCGACTACAGTCTCCTGCACATCATCATCATCCTCACATTCTCATCATCCTCATCAGCAGCAGCAACAACAACATTGGTCGTTTTTTAAACCCCAGATGAATTCAGCTTAGCCATCTGATATCCACCAAAGTGCACCTCCGCTCCCTCTCTTCCCTGCTCGCCACCCGGCTGTCACCCGACAGCGACAGCTCCGGCAGGCTGGTAGTCGTCACCCCGAGCCCCGGGTGCCAGATAACGTCACACGGGGCCGCGGGGGTCCAGGCGCTCATTGAATTAAGCACGTGTTACTCGGGGTCGGGGATGACGTCGGCGTCAGGAGTACCGTTCCGTGTCGGCCGTCAGGTCGGGAGGAGGGCAGGCCTCAGACACGGCGGAGGACGCCCGTCGCTAGACACTCATTTTATTATCGCCGACCATTTGACCTGGCCGCACACCCAGGCCACGGTGATTATTCGGATCGCCAAACATACCATCGTGGTTCGGGAACTATAATAATGGAGTCCATCGCCGTGCATTAACTGGAGGATATGCCATTGGTGCATTTGTGGTGTGCGCGCGCGACTGGACAGGAAGCGGAAGTCTGGCATGTGGACTTGAAGTACAAGGTTACACTTCCACATTCAAGCCTGAGGCATTACAAAGGTTCGGCAACAGGACACAAGCATGTAGGTGACAATGTAGGAATAGGAGACTCAGATTATGGTGGTCAATGTAATGAGCACAAACACACACACAGACAAACACATCTTCATCAAGTCAACATTGCGCTACAAAATTGTCATCATGTTGACAATGTAACTGTACCTGGGCATACGTAAAACTACCCACCCACCACCTCTGCACCCCGAAACCTAAGATATCAGGGAAAGTTTCAGCGACTGAAAAAAGAGGGTCGAAGCTCGAATTCCCTTCCCTTGACACAACGAGCCACTTACATTCACGACAACTGGGCTGTAATACTTTTCACATTTTTTAAAAAAATGTGTTTTTGAAAACTTACTTTGTGGGACGATGATAATACCTGCAACAGAAAAGGCAGTAATGTATTAAAAGTGTGATTTTGATAGCAGACGGGACGTGTGGTAAATGTGTGAGGTGTTTGAATTTTTGAAACCACCGACAGAGAAGGATGCGAACATGTGCTGTATCATTTTCTGAAATAAAAGTTGTGTTGCAAGTCTTTATACTGCATGATAATCCAGACAAGATAACAGTGCAGACGACTTTCAAATAAGAAAAATAAATTTAAAAAAAAAAAAGCTGTGTGTGGAATCGTGGATGTGAAACAGGGAGGCTTGCGATGTGTTGCAGATGAGACGCACCTCGGGGCCAGAAGTAAACGTCGAAACAGATTAGTGACGGGTCCCTCGCAGGATGGAGTCAGAGGACTGGCTAGTCGTGTCAACAAAACCGTCCCTATCCACCCTTTTTCGAACGAGTTGGCGAAAATGGTACCGACACTTGCCGATGACAGCAGCATTTAACGGTAGGGAGGGGGCCTCTATCATTTAGGAAAAGAGGGATGGGAAGGTTGGTGGGTAGTGGCAGCCATGCCCTATGCGAGGGAATGGCGAAAAGGGGAAGCGAGGGGACACAAAAAACTTTGGGGAAGGAAATGCCGTTTTAAAATAAGCAATTACCAGACGTGAACCCCGAGGTGCGCGGGACGCAGCGTTCGCTGCACGTCTCCCCAATCTCCGCATCTCCGGCTCCTGTTTCCTTTTCTCCGCCCTCTCCCTCTCATTTCTTTTTTAATTTCCGGTAACCAGGGCTATCTCTCTTTCTTTCTCTCCCCTCAACCCCTCTTTTTCACTCTTTCAATCCTTCTTTCCTTCTCTCTCTCTTACCCACCCACCCCTCAACCCACTCAGCTTCCGCGGAATGTGTGTCCAGGTCTGCTCTACAAACATCTCAAAACGAGAAATTATGTAATCAATCATGCTTATTTCCCGTTTGCTTCCAAAGGAAGATACATTTAAGCCGACGATGATGCTTCAAACAGCTTGATCTTGTCTTCCTTAATACCTCTCCGCAAGTTTCATGGACTAGTCTTTTTTTTCACGGAAAGGCGTTTAGATTGTGTTGAGAAAAAGGTTGTCTTACATGACACCTGACTGTTTCAAGAACGTTAAGTAATTAATATAGTTGACAACTTTTATCACCTATTTTGCCACTCACTCATTCCACATATAATGAAGATGATGACAACAAAATGATTGCCATAAAGATCCAGGTCACGTAAATAATAGCTCGACATTCATTCAATCGTGTTATTTATTTACATGCATAGATTCTCGCAAGCAAACTCATGTACACTTACACACAGATGCACACATCCACACAACAAATTGTCGATAGAATTTTTTTCAGATAGACTTATGATTGCAGTCAAGTAGGCCACTTGATGAGTGTAAGAGGAACCCGAGACGGCGAGATAATCGGAGACGATGATAAACACGCGCCATGATGAACTAAGACCAGATCCGAGCGTCCTCCAATATTGTGGTATCAACTACAGCTCAGAATAAAGTGGTTTCTCGCAGCTTATTTCCTGTCCTCGTCTGCGCATGACGCTGAAGTCAAATGGCTGTCAATTCTGGAATTTTCTCTTAATGACATTGCGCTATGGTGGATGTGTTTGAGGATGAAGTGAGAAGTTGGTTACCAGAATCAAGCAATTTAGGCTGAAGGCGAGATAGTAGGGGAGGGGACAGTAAAACCCAGCACGAAACAAACAATAATCTAAAGATATTCAGTACATCACAAGGTTTTTAATCCTGCAACATTGTAATGATTCAGGGTAGTGACCTCTCTGTGATAGCCAGAATGAGGCTAGTATCAAGTCAGCGAAGTTGATAAAAGCTGCGAAGAAAACACAAACGAACAAACAAACAGGATACACAATAGCTACACACCTCCAGGAGGGCCGAGAGGAGTAGTGGAGGGAGGATGTTGGCTTCTGATCTGAAACTAAGATAAACAGAGTTTAGAAATATGAACCCTGATGCTTTCTTTTTTCCTCTGTCTTTCTCTCTCACTCTCTCTTGTTTCGATGAAAACAAGATCAAACATTTTGCTTCTCTACGATCCACTGTCAAATAAAACTGGCTTTGACGGCCTATGCTGGAGGGCAATATAAAATAAATACAAACAGACTTTGTGCTTGATGAGCATTACACTTTTTTTGGTGGGCGGAGAGATGAGCTGGACATTTTGCGTAGTGTATCAGCGCTCTTTTTTAACGATTCATTACCATTTTATCCTCTTTCAAACAAGGTGAAAAAAAGCTAAACAATTCAAAGCCATTATCGACTGTCCACCCCTGCACTCTGCTTCCATCACCAGGCCAAAGTTCTCTCCTGGTCCAAGGTGATGCATGTGAAGGCCGTGACACACGGGTTACAAATTTTAAAAAAAAAATTCAACACCCGCAATTGATTTGTAATCTCCTGCTCACGACTCATGCATACATCACTACATAAAAAGGAAAATACTCACTACAGAACCTTGTTAGATAATCTACAAATGAACATCTTTGTCATCCCAGGTATAGCAACAGTCACAAGTTCTCAAACCTTCCCTTCCTACTTTTTGTTTTGTTTTTTTCTGTCCTGTTTGTGACTCTAGAATTAATTTCCTTCCTACGTGTCGTTCGCGAACGCTGACGTGTCCTTACCAGTGTGTTACACCTGTACGCAGGTGCCGCCGATCCTATCGAGACCTGACACTGTCTTGGCTGAACATACCACGCCTTCCACAACTCGCTGTCACCTAAGTAATTATCTCGGATATTGATGCCTCCTTGCCCACGTAATTACATAAAAAATAACCGTCGTGGCCTTGGCAACGAACTACAGCGACTGTGCAATGCATCGCTTTATTTGTTCTTCGTAAAAAGCATCCTCTTGATATGCATGATAGGGAAAGCCAGAATAATCTGTAACGATCCTTCCTTTCTCTCTTTTCCTTCCTTCTTTCTTTCTTATTGATATAAGCTAAATAGTCTCCAAACCAAAGCCGATTAGGTTTATGTCCGTCTCCCTTTTTCACACTCTCCTGCTTGTCATGGTCCTCCAAGATTGTAACCACTGACCGGCCGGGGTTTTCCGGTCCTGATGGCACTTAGTTGCTGGTAGTCTCGTTTGCATAGTCATGCCTGCGCTCCTGCCATGAGACTGACCAAGCACCACTGACATTAATTTGTCTCGGGCCGCCGGCCGGGGTCACTCTTTGGAATTGGGAGGAAAACCTTCATCAGTATTTGTACCAACGGACGAGCCCCGCTTGGCTGTGCCTTCCGTGGACAGAGATGATGTTTAACTAGATACTTCTCTACTCAGCTGCATTGTCCTATCGTTGGAAAACTTGCTGTGTTTGTAAATGGAGTTCGATACATGGATTGTGAAAGTTGTTTTGAAGATTTCCCTTGTCAGCTACAAAGAGTATTTGCAGATGAAAGATGGGTGACGATTAGTTCGTGATTATCAACATTCATGGATTTGTAATATGCATGTAAATAAACATGCATGTAATACGTGCCATGACACTAATGTAATATAATATCTATTATTCAAGCAACGATTACTACTAGACAAACATGTCAGGCATAACACCTGAATGTCCTTTTGTTGTCCGTCAAACGGAGGAGACGTTTGTGAAGTTTATTGTAGTTCGATTGGGATGTGTATGTGGTGGATCCAGAGACAAAACGTTTTGTGTGAGATAAAAAATTATTAAAAATAGAAAACACGGTTTAAAGAAGTTGAATCACACCTTTACAAAACAAAGTTAATTTTGGAACATTTTATTCTCGCATTCACTCACTACGTCCAGTTTACCGGTAAACTTCGCCATAAATAAAAATGCATCTTAGAAATGAAACAATTATCACTTCATTGATGAGTTTTTTTTTAAATTTATTTGCAATGTACAGGTGGATGGATCTCATTACTTTTCAGAAGCCTTCAGTCTTGTGCATGATACTGAGAACGAAAAGGCATTAACGTGAGTGTAAACCAAGATCAGACATTGCGTGGACAAAACTAATGGCAAGTTCACCGATGTCATTCCTCTTACTCCAAACAGTCTTTTCATGTGGGCCAAAATTGTCCAGAATCCCCCAGAGAAAAAAACAAAGAGGTGTGATTTGTTTATATGCAGTGTTTCAGAGAAGAGATGTTTCCTCTTTCAGCAAGAACCTTTTCTTCATTAAAAAAAAAGCTCTGCATCGAGAGCAACCTACATTCGGTTTTTTTTTTTTTCTCAAGATTCTTTATTCGTTGGACCTCGCAGCTGGACGGTTAATATTTAACGAGTCTAGCATAATGGTTGCAGCTCACTTCAGAAGATGTAACTTCTTTCAGATCGTAAAAGCCGGTCTGGAGTTAATCACAGACGCAGGCTTATTCAGTATGAAGTGTGTATTTGTTTACCCAACCTGCTGGACTTGTACCAATGAAGCAAAGTCTAGCATCCACGTCCTCCAGACCTTCCTGCAATCCCTCTCGTCGCCCAGAAAGGTACATCCTGTCACGCTGGCTCGTGTGGACCGTTAGCCAGGGTCTCATCTCAATTAGGTTCAGTCGGGCTCGTAGCAGACGTGCGCTATCAGCATCCATCTGGTCCTCGCACGTGCGGCTGTAAAAACGAGAAAAACCAGGGGGAGCTCTAGTGACGTCTTCTGTCTCCCTCCCCATCTCTTCCCCCCCTCTCTCTCTCTTCTCGGGTACTCTTGCTGAGTGTAGTTTCTTTTCTCGACGTTGTGCAGAGTGGGAGGTAACATTGAATCCAGTATCGCAGAGTGCCCTCCCCTAATGATAAAATGCTTAGCTGGGCAATTAGCGAATGTGCATCGCAACCAGGCGGAGTTGCCAGCCCCTGCTCAGAAGGAGACGGTCCGTGTGGCAAAGATGGAACAGTCTGGAGCAGTCTGGCTTTTATTCCCATTGGAAGCTCGGAATAGCTTCGAGAAAAAAATCTTGGTAGTAAAAATAAGGGGGATTGAGATTGAAACTGGCTCACGGTACTGTCTCATGAAGAGGCAAAAGAATGTGCTGTCAAAAAGCAGGCAAGGTAGATAGATCATTGCCCATACACTCGTCTATGGGATCCGAAACAAAGCTCGACGGGACAAGAAGAAGGTGTGTTTTACTTACTGCTCAGCATCTAACTATTTAACTATCGGCTTCTGTTTAGTAAGCAATCGGCAATGTTCGACTAACTGGAGAAAAAAAATCAAAGACATTTCGGTCATTGTATCTTGTCGATAGGCGATATAACAAAGTCCCGCTCAGCAAATTCAAACACGTTTTAACTTTTTTCATTTGCCACGAGACACGTGACATAGGTCTGGTCTGGTAGCCGAGGGCAACAAAACCACAGTGTAACCCATATTCAAACGGTTACGGTCTGCCCACGTGGTCGTCTTTTTCTCCCAAGCCACAGACACCTGAGGGTCTGTAGACTCCGATTCCCATTTTTTGTCTCCCAAAGCAAATAAATGACTTAGCAAAGAATTTTGCTAATAAGGTCAGCTCTCCGGAAACGCGTTATAGCGCATGCCCGGAAATTATTGTCGCTGCACATCGTCTTTTGCCAGGCCAAATATTTAGGCAGCCATTTGGAGGTCGCAGCCTTTTGTGATCTACGTAATGGATCGCTTCCTGCGCCTTCCCCGCCGCCCTGCTTGATGCCAGACGCTCGTGCTGCGATCTGAAGCGGGTCACGTGCCCGCTGTAGCCGCAGCAGCAGCAGCAGCAGCAGTCGTGTCGCAGGGAATTCGGGAGGACAGGGGGCTGCACATGCCAAGGCACCGTCATCAGGAAAGTATTTAACTGCAACTCTGAGAGGCGGACTGGCAGCAAGTGGTCTGATTGAGTAAAAGCCATCAGATACAGCATCCCTTGACAACACGGCACTGGCTTGTATCGACGGGGTGGTGATGGGTGTGTGTGCGTGTGTGTGATGTATCTGTGTGATATTCCCGGATACAGGAATATGCATTCAAGCCAGCAATCACAATCAATCATTAACTTTTTTTCTAAACAAAAGCTATAAACATTTTGATCAGAAAACCAGAAGACAAAAGCAACATTATCATGCTCTCAAAGTAAGGAAAGGAAGTAAAGATGAAATTTCTATTTTATATTCAGAAATAATACATAAATATTTACACAGAATTGAGATACAATATTTTATTATTTCCAGTATCTTTGAGCTGTGCTAGTTTATTTTTAAGTTGACACCTGTCGACCTGATCGGAGAAGGCATCATGGCTCTACTTTAAATATTCAAATTCTCTTTCTCTCTCCCTCCTCCCTTGTCACTTGACAATAGCTGCCACGTGTGTTTGCACATTTCTTTGAAACTCCCTTTTTTTCCCCTGTATTAAATAAGGATGATCGCACAGCTGTTCAGTCTGTACCACTCCTCTAGAAATCAACTTTCCCAGCAGCTGTCCTTTGTTCACATAATGCAAGCCGCCGTTACCTCTGATGACAAAGTTGGTCTTGTCTCTTCAAGCTGCAGCTTCTTATCATCAGCAGATGGAGCTCATCAGTTCTAAGTTGTTTTTTTATTAATTAATTAAGAAACCCAAAGTTGTTTTTCTTACTGCTACTTGTGTAATTTCCCTGACAGTAGTTTGGCCAGCACTGTCGCTACTGCGGAGAATAGTTGTGATGAGAAGACATTCAGAAGCGAGACGTGTCACGTGACTATGCTACGCTCCCTTAAAAAAAATAATAGATAATAAAAGAAGAATTAGCAGACTCTGATGTGGCAACTGCCAATGCTTACTACTGACATGTTTACGAGTATTATTGACAATCTTAGGCGACGCAGGGCGAGCTGACTGAACAGATGTCATGTTGCTCTCGGCAACGGTGCAACGCGGTGCATACACACACCGGACTGAATGCTGCTGCTGAGCCCTGCTGCTGCTGCTGTCGCCGGCCACTGGAGCACGGCTTCTTACCACGCAAGGGGGCGCACAACTACATCTGGCCATTAATGACGAGACATCTGTTTCGTTTTTACGCCGCGTCATTAGACTTTGTGTCGCGGGGGTTATCACCGCTTCCGTTTCACCCTGTTACCCAAGCTGCAGTAGCAGCAGCAGTAGCAGCAGCTGTTGTTTGAATCCACGGCACCGGGCGGCCGCTTCTGTCAGAATTACACTCGCTGGCATCGGCATCAAAATAACACGTCTGGCCGCGTAAGGGAGATCACCGACATGAGAGTAGCGGCCCTTTACGGTCCAGCAGACGACTTCGTTGTGTAGACCTCACAACTCCAGTGGAGTAAAAACCAGGAAGAGAGGGGGGCAACAAAATATAATTATTGTTACCCCCTTGAAAGTCCAGCATCTTCCTACGCCACTGAATTTGTTTGCTTCCTGTGGGTACTACAAAACATTTTTGAGTGTGAGACGTTTTTCATTTATATACGCGTAAAAAGCCTTTCTGGGGTGGAACGAATTAATCCACATCTTCGCCGGTTTCGAACAAGAAAATTATGTTCGAGAACCGAGGTATCACTGTATATCATTGCGCGCCAGGTAAGTCAGGGTCCCGAAGTTCATCTTTCAGCAGCAAACAACAGTGCGTCATTCGTTTGTTGCGCGCGACATGTTGTGTCAGAGCGGAGTGCATTCACGCGGAGCTGATCAAAGGGAAGGGTGAGGCGAGAAACACCGCCTACTGTTACCGGTAAAAAGGGAAGATAACAGCTGCCGCCACACGACATTCTTGCTGTTTTCTCTCTCCCCCTCTCGCTTCTCTCTCTCTCTCTCACACATTCGTACCATCCTAAACATGTGTTTGTTCAAGTTTGCCCTTAGTAGTAGAGGTCCATCACAATTGGCTCTAAGTAGTTTTATTTTATTTTATTTTGAGCCATGGACACCAGAATAGAGAGAATAAACACGAAAAACGTGTTCCCTAACGACCCCAACGGTCAAGAGATTATCCAACCAACTTTGGTGAGGATAAGATAAACCCCGTGGATTTGCAAGAGGTCTGACAAAGAATGACAAAGGCCGGCTCGCCCGTCCTCTACTTTGGCCATCAGCTTCATTGGAATGGTCAGAATACTTTTAATATTCATCCACGGAGAAGAGTGACAACCGATGGCATTTCTAACTTAATGATGTTGTCACAGCACAGGTCACTGCACAAAGTAGGTGTTTATACAGATTATAGATGAATACTACGATCTCTGATATTAATTCTTAATGAAACATCAGTCTGGGTGTCTGACCCCGACAGGTGGCAGACGATACACGCTGAGTAGTTTTCGCCGTCGGTTGAAATATAACCGGCCGCCTTTATTTTCCAACCTTGCTGTCGGTGATTCCGACCACAGCATGGGGTGGAGAAAGGAAAGAAGGGGAAGTTTGGTGTACAGACGATGGTTGTTACCCAGCATTGGTTGGGGAGACACAAGAAGAAGACTTAGGTATTGTAACGTGGCCTAGTCCTTCGCTTCTGGAAAGTTCTGCACCGTTATGTCCCCTAGGAGAAGCTCCTGAACTCCTGGCTAGTTATTTACTACAACACTTGGGACCCTCCCAGAACATGCACGCTTGGAGGGATAAGATCGTCCTCCGCTTCTAATTTGCTTGTAGCGCCATGCTAACGAACAGTCTCTAAAGCCAGAGACCGACAAAGCCCGGACTGTGCTGCACGTGCGGCGGCCTCCGTAAATTCGTGCGTGCCAGGCTTATCTGCTGGCAGCCTGGACTATCCCTCCATCGGCGCTGATCTCAAGGCCTTTTCATTTCCTGCGCGACACCGAAGCCCTGGAATTGGCAGCTCTGACACAAAAAAGCCAGTAGCAGTAGTGGCCATGTTCAAAGGAACGCCGGTAGCGTGGCCCTCGAAACCAAAGAACCGCCGACCTGGTAACGGATTCAACTGCTTCCCATAATGGCGGCCAGCATAGTGCCGGCGTCATGGCGCAGGACAAAGACTCGCCGACACTTGTTGTCAGAGTGCTTTTTACCTGGAACGATCATGCTGGTGGTCCGAGTCACACCATTAAGGGAAATCTTATTAAAAATATGCAGTCGTCTGTTAGTGTGGAAGTTTTATTTCGCCAGTTCCATCAGATTGTTCTCAAAGAGGGTTCAGAGGTGACATCATCATCACCATAACTATCATTACCACCTCCAGCCTCCTCCTTCATCTCATTGTTATTATTGTCAAGATGGAATAGATAGTCCACTGAGTATGAACTTTCTATTCAGCGCTTCAGATTCCCTACCCTTATTTATATGCTTATTTATCTGACGCCATCTACTACATTCTGTTTTGCCTCAATCTTTGGTTCACCTCATTCTTTCTTCTTCTTCTTCTTGCAAGTCAAATTGTTTACCTCATTCTCTTGTAAACGAACTTCTTGCTGACAACGGTAAGCTTTCTATGACACGGCTTTACAGGGGTATATAAATATATCTCTCAAAAAAATGAACCATCTGACTACAAGAAATGGTTGAGCGCAGCATACTACTGGTTTAAAACCCTGAAGCCATTACAAAATGGGTTCAAAGGTTCACCAGCTCAGGCTCAACAGAACACGGCGATGAGTCAGTGGCACGTGCAAGGCCGTCCAGATGGCCCTTGTTCTCATGTCTCATGATCGCAAATATCTGTCGGTCATCACCGGGGCAGGAGGGACCGACCCTCTAGTAAGCTACCTAGAAACCGGGGTTGTGACCTCAGCTTTAGGTCAGCCAAGTCGTCTACCCCTGTCACTCTCCCGGCACAAGGAGGCAGATTGGGGGCAAGGTTTCGGTTTGGGATGAGATAAAATTGTTGTAACATGCACAGTTTGGTTGCACACTTTATGGTTTTAACACAAGTAGTTCTAACATACATAACCTTTGCCTTGCAAAAACACAAAGTATTTTGTTTTTTGTTTTTTTTTTTCGTTATAGCAGAAGTCGTTTTGGAACAAGATAACTCTTGTACGCAAGAACACTGAATTTTTCATCTACCTTTTTATTATTATTTTTTTTAATGTCTTAAAAATGTTCGAGGTTTCACTTCAAGCGTGCAGCCTGAATACTTTCCTGCAGGCCAACTTATTCAAGCGTGGCGTGAAATCACGCACCACTTTTACTTCTCTCCTCAAGAACTCATTTCATGGAAGGTTTCTGGCGGCTCATACTCACTAAGCGTGACGCCCTGTGCTCGCCTGAAGCCTGTGCAGCGATGCGTGGCGGACGCCCCGCTACCTCATCTGTTATCGCCTCCAACAGTCGACTCTCTCGCGACGAGCCTTACGGAGGGTCCAAGGTCTCTGATGGCGTTTCCAGATCTGCTCTAAGGGAGGGAAACGTTATCTCCGCAGGGTCGTTAGAACCACGTGAGGCAACAGTTTGGAACTTAATTCGAGGATAACAACTACTTTAAGGATTACGAGATCATGATTAGAGGAAGGGAATGTAAATGTAATCCGAATGCGATAGAAGAAAGAAACCCTGTGTGAGAGAAGAAGGAGGTAATTTGTTCCTCATATTCTTTTTGAAGCTTCATTAATCTTGAAACCTTACCCGCGAGTTCGTTGCAGTGGAGAAAGATTCAGTATGACATTGCAGACAAGATATTAAAAATTAACACAGTTATATGGATGCTGAGCATCGTCTTTTTTTTTTTTTTTTTTTTTTTTGTGAGGCAGACATAATTTAACTCCTCCATTCTTGGGGTTTCTTATACTGACGGAAGTTTGCGATTTGTAAGAGAAACTAGCAAAAGAACATTTTTCTCTCTCTGTCTGTCTGTCCCTCATCTTCTGTTGTCTGCATTCTGCTATTTCCATCACTTAAATGGTGTCAAAAAAAAAGAACCTTATATCTGTTTGGCCTTCAAGTTCTGCATTCAGGAGTCAGGAATTTCCACCAGTCGTGTCTTGTCAAGTTGAAAAGGAAAAAAATCTTAAAATAACAGACATACCAGAGTAATGCCCACAGAAACACACCGAAGACAGTTTGCCGAGTGTGTGAACCTTGACTTATCAGCGTTCATAAATATATTTCAGTCTTGTCTGGCCTTGTAAACGGATGACATAGAGAAGAGTGCAGAAAGGGTGTGACTGACAAATCTACGGAAAGTGGAAAAATTGTGTCTAGGGAAATTAACAGCTTCGTGCGAGAAAGCTGGAAAATTATCTCTTTTTATTCAAAGAAAATCCTATCGGAAGGCGCATCTTGAGGAAGAAGTGAGGAACACAATGACATGCGCACAAAAGCAATTACGTGATGTATATCACCTTCTTGTGGAAGAAAAATCGACGTAGCAGTTGTCGGAGGCCGTAGCTACAGCAGTCAGCCACCTTGATGAAGGCTGTTTCTGTGACACGTGATCTAGAAAAGCTGATAAGAGGAAACGAAACAGCGACCTGGCGGATGACTCAGATGTAGTATGATAGAACTCGTTGTTTTATTCAACACACGGCAACCAAATCCATGGCAACAAGACATGACGTGTCACTAGAAACTTCCAGCAAAAATAGAAGTGCATCAAAAACTAAAAAGTCTGAGTGTCCTAAGTGTAAATTCGCTTATGAATTACGACCTCCTAGTCTAGACGGTCGAATATAATAGTTTCCTTTTCCTTTGCGACACTCTTGGGTTCTCTGGACCAGAAGGCCACTCACACCGCTTATCCTGACTGACAGAAAATGATTTTCCCCTTGAAACGTCTGTCAGTCTGTGGAGTGTCAGTCGGCACCCGGTCCAGTTTTCCTTGAAAGTTGTTTATTTCCCATTAAACATGGCTTTGAAATGGTGGTGCGTCGTTTAATGCAAACAATTCATCAAGCCCTCTTCTCTCCTCCGGCTTGAGTAGCGCAATCATGAACTGTTTACTTCGCGCCCCATCTCCCGGCCCGCCTGTGTTTACGGTCTAGCTGTGAGCTGGCGATGTGTGCTTCCGCGAAATGTAATCCTCGATGACGATTTGGTCTGGAAACCTGCCCAAGGCTGAGCGAGATGAATGCAAAATGTCGGGCTGGTGTCGAGTAGTGCAAGTGTGGTCCCTGTGTCTGAGGGTCTATCAGTTTTGTTTGCCTGTTCTTCCTTAAAAGTTTGTTTGTCCATTTTTTCATTTTTTGTTCTTACACTCAAATTCTTTCCTTTCCTTACGCACAACTATAAGCTCCTTCCTTTCTATCTCTCTCGTGAGTATGCTGTTCATATTTTTCAATGTTGATGACATTTTTGTTGGTTTTCCCATCCCTTCACAGGGTCAACGCTTGCGCCTTAAATGAACATGTTCTTGACCGTGTCATAATTACGATCTGTCACCCACACCTAAACTAAGTTCACGACACCCAGCTGGCCATCGCTGACCTCTGCTTTCCCATTGGTGTCTCCGCGCCGTCCTTTTCCAGAAGAGGTCGATGTTTGCTGTCCACCATGAGTCACGGCGCGGATCTTCCATTTGTTTCCGCCTCCTGCTCCTCTCGCACGTTCTCGCGAGACTGTCCCACGTGGCAGGTTTACGGCGACGAGGACTCCATCGAGGGCACATAACTGTCAGGCTGCGTAACTCCTGAAGGCACAAGAACATAATTTGAGACCAGACACACCGGCTGCCCTGTTCCTAGAGCTACCGACGACAGTAGGAAAAATACTGCTCCACTTAGAAACCATCATGCCATTGCGAGACCCTACTATAAATTCTTTTTTGTTTTTGTTTGTTTTGGTCGTTCCCTTCTCCTAATTTTTTTCTTCTCTCTTTCTTACACTGTGTTTCACGCATGACTGATATAAGGCCCAGTCACAGAAATCAGTAAAGGGATTTCAACAAAAATGTTTCCAACAATTTGGGAAAAACAGACGATTTTTATTTCCGAACAGAAACGAGTCATACCTTACTCAGGCAGTTTAATCCGCATTTATCAATTTGATGTAACTGATGGTCTTTTCAGACTATACAGCAGTTCGCCCACCGTTCTTTCAACAGCGTGCGTCAGGGCTTCTGCTAAGGCTAAATTCTTTGGGGTCCCAGGGACCCCTTCTTCAGATTTTTGAGGGGTCCCTGTTCTTCGCCTAAATTTGAAGGGGACTCCATTGACGAAAATTGAAGGGGTCCTCCGAACTTTTAATGCGTATACTGTACGCAATTTTTTGCGTAAGCAGAAGCCCTGGTGCGTGTATTTCATTAACGAAAGGACGATGACAAGTTTACAAACGTCGATGCCGCTTTACTTCCACTAACTAGCCTCCCATCGGTTGAGCAACGACCGCGCGCCTCATCAGCAAGCTTCAGGGATGGAGGTAGAGAAATGTGTGTCTCTAGAGCAGAACCAACCATTAAGCTGAGAGAAGGAACATCCACTGATACATGGAGTGTTCACATTTTCACATCAACTAGTACCAATGAATGAAGAGCGTAGGAAAGATAGCCTCGCTTGAAAAAAAACTTGTTGGAAATTTCTCCCCGATGTCCAACGTTTACCTCACTGAAAGTCTACCACAGCTAAAACAAAACAGTTAACTAAGCCAAGATAAAATGCTATCCACACTGGAGCCAGCGGGATGCCTTGCAGAGCACCCTGCAGTGATTTCGCTTGCTTTTTACCCCCGACACAGGGATGGCAATCTTATTAGCATGTCCGTTTTGATACGTTAATTCCACTTTCTGAATGAACACGTGAGCTAGGTCTTTAAACCGAGACGCAAGTCCTACCTCTACAATAATTCCTCCCCCTTAATCGTGATGGGAAGCTTACGAGGACAGCTTACATCGGTGACGACGATTTACGTGTCCTTAACGAGCCACTCACGTCCCGACGACCCATGGATAGAGCAATTCCCAAGTTAAAAAATCCCGACTATAATTAAAGACCATCTCCGTTTCGTGATTAAGGGGAAAAAAGTTCCTGGCGAGGGTAGGGTATGCTTTTAGGGTCCCTGGACCGGAATAACAATGAAGCGCAGACATCTGCTTTTCTCTGTGTGCGTGCGTACGCGTGCTCGTCTCAAAGCAAAACTATCATTGGTGATTTTTTTCCACTAAATAGTTCCAAATTTTATGTAAAAAAAAATTTTAATGCATTTTTTTGCATAATGTGAGAATTATGTTAATATATAATATTGCTGTAGTCATGCTTACAATAACAACTTTGAAAAGTAAAAAGTCACCGTGAAATGGAGTCAAGTAAAGTCTGGTACACATTTAGAACACAGTAATGCGGACAAGCAATATCTTTAGTAAAAGAACATTTGTCTTCTAGCAAAAAAAGAACAAAAATGACCTGGCTGGGAAAAACTGTAATTTTTCCAGTAACTAAAAGATCTGCAGCCATCAGTCTCAATAGACTAGACCAGAAGCCATTTAGTATTCTGCTTAAAGACAATTTAGAGCTTAAAATAAGTTTTTTGTCCAAAAAGAAATCAGAACATGAAATTGAAATCTAGTGGTTTAAAAGTAAATTAGAATGGAAAATAGAACGTGAACAAATCAGGAAAGAACTTTTTAAAAAGATTCCTTGTTCTTCAATGAAGATTTCTAAATTTGGAAGAAAAAGAAGAAGATGATAACAGAACAAGAATAGAAAGAGGACAAGGAAAAAGACAGATATGATGGATTAAAGAAATTTAACAGAGAGAAAAAAGAACAGAGAATGAAGAAAAAGGAAAGAAAGAATGAATGAGCGAAAGAAAAAAAATGAGAAAGAAAGAAAAGACAACCCATTTCCTCGTTAAATTACTAGAACCCCTTCACTTGTTGCTTTTCATCAGTGCCTCCATTTCTCACGACATTACATTGTTTTTGAACGATCGCGTTCATTGTTCTATTTTGGTTACTCTTGCTCGCCCTCTGACCTGACGATGAACTTTGGGAAATTTCTTATCTACTTAGCGAAGAGATTAACTGAGATTACGCGCCTGTCAGTGGAGGAAACGAAGGAATCGATCATCTGCCTGCCCCTCCCACTCCCAGCTCGATGAGTGACCTCAAATCAGGCTCACATTACCTCCCCATCCCACCCTCCCCGCCATAAGGCTCTCGTCATGCACGCGCCACACGCTCACCTTGCAGCAGCAGCAGCAGCCAAGAATGTGGAGGCCAGAGAGGAGTCGCAGGCTGCCAAACTCCGGTGGTAATCTATCTGCACCTTGCCAAGTCTTCATTGGTTTGTTGTCTAATTTCTAATGGCAACATAGTTCAACCAAACTTTTTTGAAAGTCTGCAGTTCGTTTGTGGTGAAAAGCTGGCAAGGACGCTGAGTTTTTTTTTTATATATTATTTTAGTGAAAAGCTATTTCAAACGAGAATTGCACGATGACTAAACATCACAATCCAGGTTTGTATGGTCGGGTGTCTTTTATGTATATGACCTCCACTTTTTTTTTTTTTTTTTTGGTCTTCTATCTCTCGTCTTAACACCTTTTCGGCTCTGGATGATTTCTTTAAATCAGTCCGTCTTCTATCGAAAAGTACTTTTTTTTTATTGCCTTCAAGAAATTATCGCTTATTTTTTTCCTCTGCTAGTCAAATAGAAACAACCATATATAGCTGATTAATTAACAGATCAGCAGTATCAAGGGGAGGTTCCGTGTATGTAATTTTGTCATCTGCTGTATAAATGTCCTGACAAACCATTTCATCAGTTCTGGGTACAGAAGACACTAATGTGTGCTTAAGTGGGGTATGTCTGTATGTCTGTTATGGTCTGCATTCAGTCTTACTACTGGTTCATAATTGCTTCTTCAGAGATCAAAGGAAGCTTTCTCCATTTCTTGCTGCACGAAGGTCTCCCTCTATCCTGCAAAGCTCAGACAACATTCCCTTTTAACAGAGATGTATTTCTTGTCGTCTGGGCCAGTGAAATCCTTCCAACGATATTTCCGAACCAGCGCAGGTGAGGAATTCCTTACTTTTGGTTCTGTTCTCTTACGTGCTTCTGTCTCCTTCTCTTGCCTCTCTCTCTCCTTTCAACTCTCCCTGACATGTCATGCAACTTTATGAAATCAGTAGAGTGAATTGTACCTAGAATTTTTTTCTAAGCTAGAGTGCTTTTGCAGCAAGTGTTTCTTGAAGTGTGAGGATGAATGAAAAGGCTGAAAGGTAAACAATACCGTGAACAACGGGGAAGTAACTCCCAGGGGATCCTGGTCGCACCTCGTGAGCCTTCGTTCTGCAAGCAAAGTAATGTCTTTATTGGTGGCTGCCTGCAGGAAGTTGATAAAGCATAAAGCTGCCTAGCAACGACACGTCTTACCCAGTGTTCTCTTGACAGATCTATCATTGCCATGTAAGTACTGCTTCATCACCCACAGAGCGCCTTAGTGCCAGTGTGGGCTTAGGATGAGTAAGAGAGAGGAGTGAGTGAGTTTGCTTGCCAATGCCAGTTGTGTGTGTGTGAGTGTGAGTGTGTGTTCGTGTGTGTGTGTGTGGGAACATCTGTGTGCGTTTCAATGTCCACCTCTTCTCTTACTATTGGTCTTATCCCTTCCACTCCTCATTCTGTTGTGACAATGACCATCGACAGATTTTTGAGACTTTTTAACACTTACATAAAAGTTTTTTTTCTTGTGTTGCTATATCCTGTCAATGCCAGGCTCAGTGGCTTTCACACTTACCTTCATCTATCATTGCATGCACATACCTCAATTAATCGCCTACATTCCTAGTCATGCATCTCCTGCAAGCCTGTAGCCTGAGCCGGCTCCACATGTCCGATGTTTGTCCAGCCGAGTGCCGCTTCCAACGCAAGGATTTCGATCGCCTCCAGCAGCTTCCGGGTGACATGCTGATGACGTGTGCAGGGCACGAGCCTGTGATTGGCAGGTGGCTGTTGGCCTGTCACACTCCATCACCGCTAAGTGGCATCCAGCGCGCGCGCCGTACGAGGCTGGGCGACGAAGAATAATCTCATCTACCGCCGAGGAAAGTAAGTTAACGTCACATTACTAATGATCATTGCGAGTCATAATACGCCGCCCGCGAGATTCAATCTGTGCTAGAGCTGCTGAGTGGTGTACCATAGCTCGTGCTCGACAAGGTCCCACAGGTTTGTTGTAAACCTGGCACCTGCTGGTCAGAATGCTAAACCGTTTGGCTCAAATCGCTTGGACTGGAAACTACCGGTGATCTGAATGCTAAACTGTATTCTGGAATTTCACAGCGTGCTAAAATTAATTATTAAAAAATAAGCACTGGACTAAAAAAAAAAAAAAAAGAAAAAAATTGAAAACAATTCAGCCTATCACTCGCAGAAATTTGGTATTCGTCATTGCTAACATTGTTGTACTCCAAGTTTTGTACAAAGGTTGGGAAGCGTATATCCGTGTGTAAACTTCAACTTATGACAAAATTGCAGGTCCATCATTCTCATCATGAACTTGTATTAATGGACTGTTGGCAGACGATTTTTTTTCCAGTTAACTACTAAATCGAGGCATGAGACTATAAAGCTTCCGGTTTAGTCACATTCTTTGTTTAGGCTAGCCGAGACTAACAGCGGAGAACTTCGCAAGAGGCTAACGTTGGTCTCGGCAGACAGACAGTAATCCACCTATACACGTCCTTGATTCTCATGTAGTCATCATACTTCCAAGCCATGTTCCTGCTTTCTTTACTTTTTATTCGAGATATGCTGCTGTCAACCCGTCTGTTTTGGGGGGTTCGGGTTCAAACCACGGAGTTACACAGGTGGAGGACCGGCTAGACGTCTGCTCCGGACATCGCGAAAACCGTTTTGCTCGCGCGTTGTGTCAACGCATCTTCAGTTGTTGCCTGAGAGAATAGCAGGGACTTAGTGCCTTCAATCACGGGAAACAAAGTTTTCGCGGTTCGAAGTGTTGTGAATCGTTGAATCCAACAGAACCAGATGCCAGGGGCTGAAGTTGTCTGCGTGTGGACAAGCTCTTAGGCGTGAGTGTGGAGCAGGATGAGTGGAGAATGCAAAATGTGAAAAGTTTTTATTCAAAAGATGACTCATTTGTTGTCTCTGGTGAAGAGAATGTGGAAGAAGATAAAGTAATCTTATTTCTCCAAACAATGTAACCACCATTCGTGACAAAGGCACGCAAGTTGAATTCTCGTTTACTTTTTATAACCGTTGACAGTTAGTAATAATGTCTCAATTATAAAGCATCTTCCATTTACTTTTACATTTTACGAAAATAAATTTCTCTTTCGTTGCATTTATAATAGGTCAACAGCCTTATTATTGTTATTAAAGGGTGGAGAAACACTGTACAACATGTACATGCAGGCAAAACAGAGTAAAAAAACACACTAAAGCCAAATGACTCACTTCGTGGTCTATCAGTTGAAGGGATTTTTCAGACAATAAAAGAAAGAAAAATTAAATTTTTATTCACAACTGCCATGTAAAAAAAATGTTGAAAATTATTATTATTTCGTGATATTGACTATTTTTCCTGTTTCATCTCGAACCCACGGGCTTATTAGCCAACCAAGTAAATAAAAGTGTAATGTAATTTTTTTCTATAAGAAGGTTTTATTTTTGTGACAATAATTCTGTGTATGTGTGTGTGAGTGCGCTTCAGTCACTTGGTTAATTTCAAGCAAACAAAATCTCTTATTTTTCAACAGACAACATGTAGCGAAATTGAAAATAAAACACTTCTAAACAATACAATAGGATAAGATTTTTTAAAAAACTAGCATTCTATCAAGATCAACGTAAAACACATCCCATGTTTACTGACATTTAGGAAATGACATCAAATGCTTCTTTGCCCACAAAGTGAAAATAAAAAAGTTTAAGCCCATCCGCTAAGCTCATCTTCAAAAATCTTGCTTCCTCCTTTACTGCTTTTACCGGCTCACAATAGATCTTCTTCATCTCCTGGTTTTTTTCTGAAATTTAAAAAGAAAAACAGGCAGCACCACCATCTTAACAAGACATGCACATTTAGCAACGATCAAGTCTCTCACACAGGCGCACGCACTCACACGTAGTACAGGTTGGAATCAGTTTTCATATTTTAAGGTAAGACACAACTTTACTTATCCCAGAGGGCAATCAGACGTTGATATGAAACCGCAAAACAATATCATAGCATATCCATACCCGCCAAACAGACTCATGCATTTTTGTTTCAGACAACTGCATTCATTTGCACTCAGTAACATTCGAAGGACAGCCTCAGTCTGTTGGTTCTGAAGTCAGGTCCACAGAATCGGCGGGGTGATGAGAGGTGGAAAACTTCTCCCGACGGGACATGTCTGTCATCATGAAGGATTTCAGTAGAAGTGTCTTTCTGCTATACAGAATCTGAAGAGCACTATGGGATTTTCTGTGACTTTGGAGCAGGTGGATGCAACACGATGTAAGCTGCTCTTGTCCTTCACTGGTAAACTGTTGTAAAAACAGATAAACGAGAAGGACAGGAGGTTCTCCATGTACAATCTATAAAAGAACTGAAGAATCTCTGGGAGACAGAGAAAGACCAGCTTATGGAGAAGGAAGAGACGCCGCTGAGCCTTCTTCGCGACATTTTGAGTGTTAGAATCCCAGTGAAGTCTCCTATCGAAGAGAAGATGATGAGTTATTGAGCCTTGTGGTTACTGTGACAACTGTTGGTATACAGAATAAACAAAATCGGGTATAAAACTCAGCCGTGGGGGGAGTCAAAAAAGTGCCATTGACAAGTACTCGTTGCTGCCTGTCAACCAAAAGGTGAATGGGAACTGGGACAATGGTGGACAATTTCCAAGCAGCAGGGATGTAGAGTGAATCCATACAGCGATGAAATAGGCGTGCATGTATTTACTTATAGGCTTCTACGGTTAAAAAAAGAAAGAAAAAAGAACAGTCCTAGAGCTTACTCCCCGATTTGTATCACTCACCGCCACGCGGATTACCCTCATTCCCTCCCCTTCTCTTCGTTTCCACCTCGCCAAATCCTGTCTCGCCGCCACAACTTCAACAATAATAAATCCCTTCCACCAAAGCCACTTCATTGATGCTTTTCACTTTCCATTCCATCCTCCGAAGCCATTCACTTTCCTAGATATCTTCTATAACGTCCGGCTTTTTTAACAAACAGCAGCAGATATTTTTCAAGAAATGACATTTTGGAGTTTAAATTCATCAATCTGTGGACTGTTTGTATTGTTTTGCAATAGATTGACAACACATAAAATTTTGTTTATTAATTTTTCTTCTTGAATCGTTGTAAATTCTGTCGTTTGGTTATGAAAAATTTAGAGTTTGCAATAAAGTCTGTAAAAAAGATATCAAAGCTTAAGTAGCAAACCTCCATGTGCTTTGTCATTTTCCTTTTTTCTTTTTTGGAAGAACTATGGCGGCCGTGGCGCTTCCAGCTTCCAGACGACATCGCGCACGAACTGTGCATCATAGATCATACACTGAGAACTGACAGCAACAAACCATAATGATTGCACCATGTGCACATAACTACATACAGACACGAACACACACACATGGTTACTAGTGACTGTGAAGTCATCGACGATGGCGATAAAAAATGTAATATTGATTTCTGGCCTTCAACCTTTTTTTCGAGATGTTGCACGTGATAAACACTTCATTTCCTGAAACATTTCTTAACTGTCTAGTTTAGAAACAAAAATAACTCCGTTCAAATTACAATCTCTGGAAAGAATGGTGTGGTCTTACGACTCGTCGCTAGTGTACAGGGCCCGGATGCACGGAGCGACGCTAGGCGCTGGAGCAGTTCCCACACATGCCTTAAGTAAGTGCTGCCTAGGTAACAGCTGTTCATCTGGTTTCATCGCATTCCTGATTGGAGTACTCTGTAAATGTGTGAAAATTAAAATTAAAAATGTTTTCCTTAAAATGCAGTTTTATTCCATTTACTGTTTCCACAGTTCATGACTCAGACTTAATTTGTAGTTAGCAGGAATGTGAATGACAGCTGTTAAAATTGTTGCGTATGACGAGTGTAAAGGTCAAACTAACCATATCACTGCGCTTTAAAAAAATAATTCTCCGGCAAGAGAGAGGGAGGGAAGGGAGAGTGTGTTGACCCTGCTAAGCGTGACCAGTAACCTCAGTTAAGAGGGGGCGGTCACACGTGGACGGCACCAAAACCAACTATCACACCAAAAGGAGAAATTGTGAGTTCATCATAATTTCTTTATCAGCAGCGGAAGGACAGAAAGAGAAGTGTGCACACACGTTCATGTAAGCTTAAACCACGGTTTGTTGATTGGGTAGCTCCTCATTAGCGTATACCCGAAACTCTCTCATTCGTGAGAAGGTTACCAACATCCGTTGTTTGAATCTCGGATACTTTAAAAAAATAATTTTTGTGTCAAATTAAGTGCAACGCTGTGTTCTGTTAGCTTGGCAGCAACTGTGAGCTAATTTAATTTGTGACTCGGGTTGGCTTTTTCATAAGCTAAGAAACTGAAAATGGTTGTCATGTGAACTGTGAAAAAAAACGGGAGAATATTACATAACATTTGTCGTTGTGTGAAGATGTTCGACAAACTGAATCATTTCCGGTACAAGCAAAGGCACTTAAAAAAAATGGAAAGCTGGAAGATAAACTTATTAACTGGATATAATGAGCGGATAGAGAAATGCTGCATCAGAAAAACGTCAACAACCTCAACATTTTTGTTGTCCAGGGGTCACATCTGTGAAGTGTGAGAGCCTGCTGACAGCTCGCTGGGGTCCAGGACGTGCGAACGGCATCATGGGTATTTTGAGAGGCCGGTGAAGACTGATGGTCTGTCTAACCTCGTTCTTGAAGTGAGTGCTGCTCTCGTCTCTTGACGGTTAACAGAAAGCAGATGACTTCAAACATCATCTGCGGATTTGGTGTTTCTCCAAATGAAGAGCAGATCTTGGAGTTGAGATATGACAGCAGGCCTAAAAGATAGACAGAAGGAAAGAAAGGAAGAATAAAAATGCACGGAAAGAACATAAGAAATAAAAAAGGAAAGAAGAATAGGAAAAATGTCAAAAAAAAAGGAGTAAATGAATCAACAACAAAAAATGAATAAACATCAGGAAAAAAATGAAAGAAAAACGAAAGAAGTCAAAAAAGGAAAAAATATAATGAAAGATTGTAACAGAAGAAGGAAGAAAGAAAACAATGGATGGTAAGATGACTTTAAATGGGGTTATGAACTTTTTTCACTCGTTCGTGTTGATGTTGGCAGTCTTGTCGTGGGAGACACTGTCACCTGCCGCTGATGAGAGAAGCATCACACAAACACTGGCACTAATGACGGCGCGTGCAAGGGGGAGGCGATGTCGATGGAACCGAAAAGTCGCACAGTGTTTCTCCAACACGAAAACTGCGTATTGACCGAATAATTAGAGCCTTCTCCACAAGTGTCTCTTGGCACACGAGTCAGCAAAATTCGTGACAAAGGTGCCGACTGTCACTGGCAAGTGAGAACCGGTCAATGGACAGGGTGGAGGAAGGGGAGGTAGTCAGCTCCTACCCCACTCTATTCTCCCATGATGCCACAAATTCAAGTTGGGTTTGACTCGACTGTCAGTCTGAGGAGAAAGGTTTTGTAAATGTTTGGACTTTACAGGGTCAGGGTAGATAGGATATGTTTGTCGGGTGTGTGTTTATAATCTTTGTCCCATGGAGCAAAACAATATAACATGTTGCAAAAGTTGCTTAGAACAAATTTAATATTTGTAGTTAAGACTTCTAGAGGATCTGTGTGATTGATTTCGAATTGCTTGTTCAATATTTGATCACTTTATCTATCGTAGTATCTTGGCACCCGGACGACAAAGAACAAACATCAAAATTTCAAAGTGTCTCAAGCAGGTGACGGATTTCTCTGTCAGTGGGTGGAACATGTGACTCGAACCTCGGACATGTCTTCGCTGGACAAATGAAACGTAAGAAGTTCACAGGATGAGGCACACTGCCAGTCTCCTTATCTCTCAAATCACATCTGGGAAACAGCCAGGACTAGGGGGTAAGGGTACGAAAGACCGGATTTCAAGATCCCCAACCTCCACTAAGGTGAGAAATGGCATCGAATTCACGGCAAGATTAGCCAGTGATGAAACAAGGTAGGAGCGGGTAGGAGAAAGGCAGAGGAGAGGAAGGGGAGAGATCGAAAAGGCGAAGCAGTTTCATAATAGTTTCACAAATAGTGAGTCAACTACAAAGGTCAGTCCTTAACCTTTCTATCATCGAGTTGTTAAAGCACTAAACTTATTTCGGGTGGCAGCATTTGGGAGGGTGGTGCCAATCTTATGGCCGCCTTACCTCCTCCAGCGGAGTAAGGAGTAAGGTACCTACTCCACAGATGAGAAGAAGTACACTGCGTTACACGGGAATCGAACCCGCTAGAGTGAGCCGTGGGGTTCTGATGCTGTTACTCTGATCTCATGTAGGCGATCGGGTCAAACGCACGCAGACACGTGTATGTCCTTTTCCTCCATCTTTCTTTTATGGAGCCCCACAATGGCTGGTATCGTCTTGTGTTATAGCTAAAAGCGTGGAATGAATTCTCTCCTCTACAATAAATATTTCTGAACGGACTTTGCAAGTACTTTATCACGAATTAAACCTGTTGCTAAAAATAACTTTACACTCGGGTTAGCCTTTAACCTCGAAAAACTGGAATATGTGTTACGCCAATAATTTTCTTTACTTCACCTTAAATGTTTCATTGTCGTCAGCGCCCTCAACAAATGTAAGCCAGATGACAGCAGTGTTCATAAAAACATCCGCCGAGCTCTTTGACGGTTGGTAAGGGTGTGATCTTAACACATAATTGACAAGCAGTGATCAACCGAAGCAATTCAAAGATTCAAAGAGCTCCGCGGAACTCCATGAAAGGATCTGAGCGCAGCTGCAAAAGCCACGTCGTCCAGGACGGAGAACGGGAGGAAGGGGGAGGATGGAGGCTCCACGGGGAGGAGGGTTTGGGAGAGGAGATTACATACTTGCCAAAAAGACTGCAAAACAGTCCTCTGTGAACTTTACGGAAGCATCGAAGACCAATGATGAGCGGCTTTGTTTCCCCCTCTCTCAATGTTTGATGGCTGTCTTCGTGATTCGCGTTGATCGATGACCATCCTGACGACAGAGTATCTGGCAAGCCAGCTCGTATTAAATGTCACCAGAGACAGCAGCTGCGGCGGTGGAGGTGTAGAGACACCAAGCATGTCAAGAGCAGCATCAAGGTTCTGACGAAGCAGATTTACAACATGCGATGTCTTACACGTGCGGCTGTCGATACATGATGCACGATTGCCTCGCTCTCCGCCACGTCAGCGTTCGTCGTTCTTAAACAGAAAGAAAAATAAATAAAACTTGACTCACTGTATGCTTTTTTATTATTATCCCAGATGCCAGCTGAAGCGTGCATTCTCGTCCAAGGTGTGATACAGCAAGAAAGAAGATGCATTTGCTTTGTGAATAAAAGTTAATGTAAGTAAAGATGTCCTACTATGATGGCTGCTACTGAAATTGTTCCTGTTGTTTCGATGCGTGATGATAGTAATGTTTTTGTGTGGCATACACTTTTAAATCGTCAACAACAAGTAGCAGAGCTCCTACATAGGTTACAAGTGTGTGACCCTAAAATTGCAAAATTCTACAAGTTATAAATTGAAAATCCAGCACTCACACACATACATTCTCTCTTTCTCATGCTTTTTCTCATAGACGATGTCCTTTGACATACGTAGTTCCTGTGAAGATTGGCCCTCAGGGTGTCAAAGAATACATGTCTATACGAGAGAGTGGATGCGTCACTTGTTTTGATTAGCTGAGTGCAATTTGCAGCCAGTGTCGCTGGGTCTGATTAGTTGATTAGTTGAAACCAGCGTGAGCCAGGTTACCGTGAGCGGCTTGAGAGCTTAATGAGGCTGAGAGGTTCGTCCTCATAGCATGCTCTCGAATTAACCAATCATTCACATCCCCGGGGTCACGGAGTGGTCACGAACGAGCAAAGCCGAGGGCGCGGGGGAAATGAGGGTCATGTGTAGGTGCAGTCGCAGGGTGTGTGTGCACATAATAATTATTGTGGTTACCTGGGTCATTGGGTCGAGAGCTGCTTGGGTTACTGGAAATTCTTCGAACTTGTCAACGGAGACTTTAACCTCTCTAACTACTGGATCCCTGGGTAAGACTCACTTGTCCATTTGGCCAAGTTGTTTAGAAGGACTTTAGGAAGGAAGTAGGAGAATTAAAAAATGGGGATCCATTAGGGGGAGAAAACTCAATGCATCTTAGTCCCTATTTTAAGTGTTTACACTTGTAATTCTCAAGACAGTTGAATTCTTTTGATCGGTAACGGACAGGTAGTTGGCTCCCTCTAGGTGAAAAAAAAAAAAACACGCGCCAGGTCACTTAGGTTTTTATCTGATAACCCAGGTTCACGTCCAAGGCGATAAAAAAAACCACTCGTTGAATTTCCCTCTTTAAAAAACAATCAACGGCTGGAGACGATTGACAACAATACGTGACTGTCATGCTAGTGACGTCACGATGGGATGAGCTCGGCTCACTGACATGCTTGTTCTCTTCCCACAGAAAAATACTTCCTGGACGCGGATCATGCCCATGTTCTAAACGTTTTTGCTTCGTTTTGCATTGAGGTCCCCCCTACCTCCATATCATCCATCAGACCCGAATCAGCGCGGCCATTTTGCAGCTTTTGAGCCAGCACAGAAGGGCTAATCTTTTCACTTCGAGGCCGTAGTAACGAGGGAGGGCCATCCATCACGCTTGACCCGTGAAAGGGGCCGCGCGAGTGGAGTGAGACGTTGCAGTGGTGACAGATGTAATAGATCAAAGTATTTTGTCCGCGTTTGATCTACCCAGTCAGCTAATGACCGACACATGAAGACCGATGTCCGGGGTCCTTACCTGCAACAAAAGCAGTCCTTCGGTCACAATACTCCAGGTTTTGGAAGTCCGCGGTTCTGACAGGACCCGTTGGTGGCCGCCTTTCCCGGACAAGCTGACCCCGTAATCGTTCGTCTGATCCTTTTAGGGGGTCAGTTGGTTTGGTACCTTTGTTTGGGCTTTCTTAACACCTCCATCCTCTTTCTCCCGATCCCTTACCGGAGACTGGGTCAGCGTTCTGACTATGCCCTTACCAACCAACACCCAGGTAATGTGTAAGAGATCGTTTTCTCTCGTTCTCTCGGCCATCCACCTTCTTGTCTCGTCCGCGGCTAATCTGCAACAATGCGATTATCCTCATTAATCTTGCATCTGATTCCAACACCTGCGCTGTCCCACCCTCTTTTGTCCGCAGCCTCCCTGGTCCGGTCTCCGCACGGCCCTCGCTACGTCTCCAGCAAATTTCGTCCTCTCCAAGAAGCTGGAAAGTATTCGTCTTGTCCAATCATCCTTCACCTTTTGTCTCGTGTCCGGTCGCGCATGAACCTAAGTCCACCGACAATCTGTGCCCAGAAGAACAGCGTCCAGAAACCATCAATTTCTTCTGCTCTGTTGTGTTCCTCCTGCGGCCACTTCTTCGCCTGCTTACAACCATGGCCATCCGTCACGCACTAACTGCTTTATTTTGGCAATGATTTATCCCTCCCCCACATCCCCCACGATGTTGCTGTCTTTGGATCCGAACGAGAACTTAACTATTGCGATTTGGTTTGACTACAAATATTTAACTTGATATCCTTCATAATATTCAGTTCCAATTCGTTTCTGCATTTCCTCTGACAGAGCCTGTTGCTGTCTTTCTATTTCTCATTCTCTTTTTTCTTGTGGTATGTACATTATCTTGACGAGTAAAGCGTTCAGTCGAGCTTATGGCTCATGCCTGTGTTAAAGTTCATTTCTCTGTGTGACTTACTGTTTGAAGAGAAAATGGTGTCACACTTTTCAAATATTATAGTTTAGAACTAGACTACTTCTACTCAAAGGGACACAGCGGCGACCTCTCCTTCTTTCACTTTCAGAACACAAAAGCTTTTGTTCATGCCGATCCAGCAAGAAATTCAGAGTCTCACGTCCGTGAACCTGATGTTTAAAGACCTTTCACTTAGACTGACAATCCACCCCAACCCTTCATCCCCCTTCTCCCCTCTGCTTCCACTCGCTGCGTCTATGTCCACCCATTTACATACCCGAGTGAGACCGTTCTTTAAGGTGTTCAATATTCACCTGGCGTTCTCTCTTCATCCCGCTATTTCTTTATGCCATTGGTGTGTAACTCTTGTGTCCACACCCTTAACTACATGCGATTGTGGCAATTTCCTTGTATAGGACATCGATTGAAGTTGTTTTTTTTTTTTCTTAAAAAGACCTTTAAAAAATTTCCCCTGAAAGTAAACTCGTGTGCAAATTCACAAGTTTTTTGGATTTTGTGTCAAAACAAGGACCTGCGTGCAAG
Organism: Pomacea canaliculata; assembly: GCF_003073045.1. Taxonomy (NCBI): domain Eukaryota; kingdom Metazoa; phylum Mollusca; class Gastropoda; order Architaenioglossa; family Ampullariidae; genus Pomacea; species Pomacea canaliculata. The sequence continues at coordinate 25,158,529 of NC_037592.1, forward strand.
GCATAATGCCTCAACGATTGACAGTCCAGCACTCGTCGCCACGTTTGCCGAGCTACAGAACCCTGCAAGGGCCGCAACAAAGAATGACGGGGAGATAATAGGGGCTGCAACTACATTTGCAACACGGGTCTCCCGTTGAAACACAGGAGAACACCATTTTTCGATCCCAGCGAGCCATTTATTGTGTGACACAACGACCACAGCTTTTTCACCTTCACGTCTGCAAAGGGGGGATGACTCACTCAGCAGGAGCTGGGAATGAGCGTGACCTGAACGTGACCGCCCAACGGGGCTTTTTTTTTCTTTTGTTTAGTTTTATTTGCCTTTTGTTTCTCTCTCGACAGCCGCTACCGTTCCCAGTTCCGCCACTTCTCCCGTAACGGAAGGCTGTATTCAATATTACATGAGCGATATAATTCTTACTATGGCGTGCACGCTTTTCGCAGACACTCAGCAACCACACCAAGCTGCAGGCGACAGTTGTTTGGACAGAGGATAGATGTAGATTTTATATTTATGACAAACGTTTATTGTTTAGACGCGACACAAAAGTTTATTTACCCACAGATGAAAAAAATACCTTTCGATTTGGGAGAAAACAGAGAGGAAAATTGACAAACGCTAACTGTATTTCAAAACGTGGCTGACATCATTCAAAATTTATCACCCGCCTTTGGGCAGGCCAGCGCAGAGAAGAGTGTAAATTTAAAAAAATGTAATGAAAAAGTAAATGAAAAAAAGAGTATTTGGAATGAAGAAAGAAATGGCTGATACTGTAACACGCAGGCTGTCACTCGCGCGCACACACACACACCTACACACATGGATTAGAATGGTACCAACACAGCAGACAAATTTGTTTATCTTAGTTATAGCAGAACAAATAATTTAACATGGTCATTTCAGCATCCGCTGGTTGTTTACAGAATGTGAATATGCAGGTTGATGTTTTTAACTATTAACCATCTGGTGGACACCGGAGACTGAGTGGACACACAGAAAGTCTTCAAAAGTAAAGGTTGCTTCACCCTTATTCGATGATTTTTCTCTGATGTAGAGGAACGATTGTATTCCATCGCTAGTTTTGAATAACGACTGGACTTGAAATCTCTCTCTCTCCCACTCTTCTGTACCAGGGTTTCAGTTCCTTTGGTTTGCTTACCACGAGATATGGAGGCACACTGCCATCGAGACGCCATTGTAACGGTGACACCTGGTCTAGAACTAGAATCGCCACCTTCGACCCCTGGAATTATGAGTGGATGTCATCATCGAACACGAAAGGAAGACCCTTCAAAGTATTTCAGACTCTAAGACAGTCCTTATCTTCATGTTAACGACTGACTTAAGAAGAACTCGAAGACAGCAAACCCTTGCATGCGTGCCAGTCTGAATGTTCAGAGTTTGGTGAAGACCGTTCCGTTAAGTTCAAGAACAGCCTGCAGACTCGAGAGATGCCTTCACCACGGACATATACAGACATTAGTTCGTACCTTCACCTAGAAAGTGTGTGAGTGGTCGTCAAAGACGAACTGAGAGTGTCAGCAAACTACTTATCGCCAACATTGAGTCGTCTGTTCTGTCACGAATCCTTTGTTCATTTTTTGTTTATGTTTTTTCGTCTCTTGTTTTTATGCCCAGAAATCGTGAACCTCCAAGATTCTTGTTTGCCAGACATCTTCGTGCTAGAGTGGTGACCATTTGGTGATGAAGCTGGCTTTGTTACAAGTCCAGGAGGACACTTTGTACAGATATGGAATCTTTAGCTGGGGCTCTGGAGTATTTGTATACAGGAGGACAAATTCATTAAAAATCTTCTTCCCAGTTTCTGGACTTATCTTTTCTCCTTCCACATCTACATCACTAATTTTTTTGTTTTGTTTTGTCTTATAGGTCTCTGTCTCACCTATTCTGGCCAATCTTCTTTCGTCCTACCTCTCTCAGACGCCCTTCACCCGCGAGTTAATCGCTCCCACAGCCGCTTTAGTCAGGAAATATGGTCTTTGAACCGTTTTGATCATCTGGCAAAGAAAGCGAATCTTTGTTAATGGTCTCCAAGAAAACGATCTCTCCGTTGGGAGTTCCATTCCAAAGCCAAGCGGAATAGTTTATCTGCAGTGACAATTTATACTCGGACCCATACATCTTAATCATTTCCGATTTTACTACACGAGTCCACGGGGACAATCGCAGCCGCAGAAAATTAAACCGCTGTTAGCTTTGCTTCTCCTCGGTTAGTCTCGCGACAATGTTTTGCCCATTTTTTTAGTTTTTCACGCCCTGTGCCTCGTAGCTCGTCCTGTTTACACTCGGGGCCTTTGCTGACCACAAGTCTCGGGTCTTGCCACTGGCTGGGCTTTCTGGACTTTTTTTTTCTCTCAACGTCCCAGTGAAGGAAGCCATTGGAAGTGGGATGTCAGCGGTCTTGATACGCTACACTGTGCGAAACCTTGTCTTCAATCATTCCATCGAAAAATTGAAAAAAATTAACACCAACAAACATGAAGCCTTAGTATGGTGGGTTTTTTCAGTGGTCTCCTGGAAACAGCACTTGTTTGAGAAGTATTGCATTTGAAACCTGTCTGTGTGTGTTTTCTTTCTTTTGTTATTTTTGTTCTTTTATTTTATAAGCAATTGTCAGTCACACCTTTCAGGAAGAGTCATTGATTACCAAGCGAAATGGCGATAATCTGTACAAAACCATCATACTAATGCCTTTACATTTCATGCATTTCTATCATCAAGAAATAAAACGACCCTATCTCCAGCATATCTTTCGATCTGTTGATCTGTATAACCCTATTAAAAATTCCATCATCAAAAATAAATAAACTTTGTGATTTCTTCGCAATGTATCTCATCCTCAACATTTTGTCGCAAAATCGTTCAGGAGTCTTATCTGTTGATTGATTTCTTTAGAAGCCTGGGATTTTACCTAATCCATTCATCAATCACATCAGTTCAAACAATCAAAGCTTCCTGTCTGAGCAACACCTCAGTGCACAGAAGCAGTTCCTCATCAGCAGCTGCAATGAGCTGGCACCTCGCAAAGCGGTGATTGGTCTGATGTGAAGTGACCTTTGTTGACCTTGCGCCACCCTCTTCCACCCCTCCAATCATTCTACAGGAACACCCACAGCCAATCATAGAGATTCCGAAATAGGTCACCTACATCTACTTGAACGATCTACATCCTTAAAGGAGACAAGAGTGCAGAACAACACTAAATCACTAACTGAGCGCTTAGCTCGATTTTCTAATAATTGAGTGATTAACTTAACTCTCTTTGATTGTCAAAGTGCAAAGAGATCAGAAATGTACCTTTTGTTAAGGATGCAAACAATTGAAGAACTGGGTTCATGGACACCGTTAAGCCTCTTTCTGTGCATGTTGATTTGTTTGCAGGCGTTTGTCTCGAGGTTGGCAGGAAAACAATATTTTCTGCTAAGTTCGGTAAGTGACTCAAGAGGGCAAGGTAACCAGCTCGCTAGACAGGATAGACATAAACATATACCTTCCAGATAAATATATGTGGATATATATACATGGAAGGAGGGGGAGAGGAAAAGAGGACGAAGAGTGGAGAGGTGTTCCGCCCCAGGGGTCCAACATTCACAATTTTGAGCCCCCGGTTCCTCTTCTTCTTTCGCAAGCCTCTCAAATCGCAGTACAACACAGACTGTGTTTAACCCAGACTTCTACCCTCCATCTAGAAGCTAAGCATGACCGGAAGAAGTCTAACAACATCTCCACAACATCTCCCCCACCTCCAATGGCTTCCCTCCCTGCAGGAAATCTTAATTCGTCTTGGCTTGCCACGCAGCCGAAGGACTCGCAACGGGTATGTCTGAGAAAGAAGGGCGAACACACTTCACGGACTCGTACCACGGGCTTAGAGTTGGAAGCTGCAGGCTCAGTTCCCTATCTCCGAGGTTCAAACAAGGTCAGCTGACAACTCCTATTCCGTTCGACGCGGTTGTGAAACCTCTTCATCTGCGAGCTGGCGCCGATGTGATGCAGTGCGAACACGTGCTGTCAGGGTTACCCGGATGATGGCACTGCGCATGACGGTTGTTACCAGACTGTGCGGCTTAGTGCCACCGAGCATATGAACCACCTTTAACAGGTAACATCAGCCGTTTCTCAGGTGATGGTTTTTAACTTCTACCCTCATACGTGTCACTTTGACTGGCGGAATCTTGTGTAGCCCGGGTTGCCTCCTCTCCCACCCCGTCATCCCGAAGTAGCTGAGGTGAATGTTAAAGGTGGGAAATGCGACATAAAAATTGTCCTGAGTGTATGAGCACCGTGAGCACCGACACTGTGGTTGTAGTTGTCGTCAATCATTCACAGGTCTGGCAGGCAAGATAAAGTGGAAAGTTGTTATAAAGGCCAAACACAAAGGCCACGCAACTCGATAATGTAAGTACACAGTTCTCTAGTTGTGAGAAACTGCTCTAGCAATCTTTTCTCTGAAATCATTTTTGGATTATATTTATTCTTTCCTAATAATCTATCTGCTAATGATGAATCGTATCTTATGAAAAGGAGGAAGAACCTTTCACTTAAACCTTAAACGTTTGTCTTTGTTTTGAATATTCTGTTAGATGTAGCACACGGGTACACTATCGTGGAGGGTAGTTTGGCTGATGGCAACTCTCGATGTGTCAGTAATTCAGGCATAAATCAAGGTGTCAGTCGGTGTTGACTAGAGGAAGCAATTACCGAATACAGACTGGTCGTAAATTATTGCTCATGCACACACCCAGGGTAGGCACATCCACATTACTGGTGTCCACAGACCTCCGCTCCACCCGCTATCAAAGTTCTGTGCTTCTTAGCACAACGAATTGTTGAGTATCCATGCTGTGTTGATTAAACACCTGAAAGCACTTTTACCTGGCGACTACCACGTCATCTAGCGACAAAGGTAATAAAAAGAAAAGTGGAGGACACAGTTTAATAAACGGAGCTAAAAAAATGAATGTATTGCATAACACACAATAATTGTTCGTTTCTTAAAAGACCCAACATTTCAATTCAAATTCATCTTAATTTCGTCGTCTTTTTTTTTTCTTCATCCAAAGTTAACATTTCTGTTTGCTCAGATATTTATTTCATTTCGAAGAATTTCTAAAAGACATTTACTTGACCGTTATTTGTTTCAAATCTCAACACATACCTCGTCAGACGCGATATAAGATGAAAGAATTTTTGCAGACGTTTAATCTCAGACCCATGAAATTGCTGCAAAAAAAGAAAGAAAGAAAGAAAAAAAGGTGCTGCTGACAAAATGTTTGGCTTTTGGCGTCTGGACATGGAGAAGATTGGTTTGTGTCAATGTTAAATTGCAGCTAGGATGTTTTAAACCATCTCGTCAAGGCCTGGAGACAAAGGCAGGTGTACTTGGATCATGTGACATCGCTAAAGGCGATGGACTGGTGTGATGCGCAGATAATTGAAACACTTTTAAACCAAAAGTTTTATATTTCTAATCAGTTTCTTTTACCAAAACGGCTCATCCTTTTATATCCCTGATAGTGTTCTGGAAAATTGAAATGTGTCCTAATGGGAACCACACAGTCAATCAACTATGATTATTTTCCACCTTCTTGGCGATTCTCTCTGTTTCGTTGTTACCTTCTTAAACCGCCGCTCTCACGATCTGAAATATGCTTTACATCATTTAGAGCGATGATGATGGTGATGATGAAGACGATGACTCTTCCTCTCTCCTTTGTGTAAATAATAAAAATAATAATCAAGGCCCAACCTAATTTTCAACATTCTCTCTCAAGTCACATTAGAAACAATCAGCCAAGAAAACAGTCGAGAGCAATACGTCTTGAGTGATAATTAGAAAGATAAGATAGATAGAGAATGACTGGACATGGGTAGGAAGATAATGAGATTCATAAATAATGATCGCTAACCATGTGACTGGCGTTTGAATTGTTTTTGTTGGTGGGTTTTATTTTTTGCTCTGTGTGTGTGTGTGAGAGAGATAGAGAGTGTGTCCTTCTGTCTCTCTGGGTGGATGCTTATTTGAGTAGACACTAGAGTGCAATGAATGGTCTTTAATTTCGTGATTGGATCTTGCAGCTCTAGAAGAGGCTTCATAAGGGACCTGGAAGCGGGCGAAAAAAGGGAGTAAAGTTTGGGCAGATGAGAGCACGGACTGATGGGTGTTCCTGGTCAAGATATAACCAAGCTTATCTCGGGGCCGGAGCCTGCCGTAACCATCCTCACCGCGCTGGCGTCACCGCGCTCCTGCCCTCGTGGAAACCGATGGCTGCGAGTCTGAACCCGACAACAAATCTTCCTCGGCCCCCCCGGAGACCAGTTTCCCGCTAATCTGTGAATGAGACTGCTCACCGGCCGCTCCATACGTCACTGACAACGTCCACGGCCACGCATGCGCGCTGACACACAATGAGCCAGTCAGTCCGTCAGTGAGTGGTGCAGTGGCAGGACTTTGGGAGCGGGGCGAGGAGAGGATAAAAAAAAAATCACATTTTTACTTATTTTACTTTCCTTATTTTTATTTGTTTTCGCGAAATCTTGCCGAATTGACTTCATGGGTGACGTTCTGTAGTTCCATGGACAACTCTGCCTCTCTTTTTTTTCAAATATCCTCTCTCGCTTCCATAAAAGGCTATTATTATTATCGCTGGCATCAAAATCCTTCCATTCTTCTCCTCTTTGCTGCCTGACATGACGGTCCAGAAGCTGTTTTAAGGCCAGTCCTTATCGGAGCACCAGGAGCTGCATGCATCGTTAGTCTCCGAAGCCCTCGCTGTCGCTGTCGACTCGGTGAACAGCAGCAGCAGCAGCAGCAGCAGATCCGAGATGCTGCCAATGGAGGGTCAACCGCAACACTCTTCTTCGATGACCTGACTGAAGAACATTGGTCTGTTTGGAGTAATAAGCTAATCTGTAAGGGATACGTTGACCTGTTTGTCACACTTTATTGCACTGACCTTTCTGTCGCCATTAGGAAAGACAAATTGTCCAGCCGTACATGCACGGAATGCGAAAAGTCAAACGTTCGGTCGATTTATGGTTTTGCGCGAGGGAGACATGAATGTGCGCAGTTTTTGTAGACTGGAAAGTGGGGGCTAATTTCACAAAGACAACAGGGGCTGAAGATAACAATGCAGTGGTTAAATTCTGATTGGTCACACAAGTCTGTCTCTGTCTCATTCTCTCTCCTCCCCTCTCTCTTCGCCTCATATTTCAAAATGGCGGTCCTTTTATATCTATATATACACACACACGAACGCACACACAAGCATGCATGCACACACACACACAAGCAATCACACACTGTCATAATCAGAGAGATAGAGTATTGAAGTCGTTCGTCTTTAATGTATTTATTCCATAAAGATCTCATGTGGATTTTATTTTCAAACTTGGTGACAGACGACGACTTCTTGAAAGCCAAAAACCAAAATTTCTAAAATTAGCTACAGTACAAAAGAGAAAGAAATAATATATTTTCCTAAAAAGAGTCTAATAAAGACTGGCTTTCTTAAAGAAATATTGGTCTATTTTTTTTTAATGCACCAGTTTATTCATGATTTTCCCGGAACTGTGTTCACGCAACCTAGGAGCAGCCATAACGGTTACTTAAAATAGCCTCGTGAGTAGTCGTATACGCTTTCAGCTCAATCGGTGTAACATCTGCTGGAAATACAGCTTTCTCCTCTCCCCAGTGGAAGTTATTATTTCCCTCATCTCTGCACTCTGTCCATCCCAATCAACACCCACACATACACACTCTCGTTGTTTGTGGCCTAAATGAATGTCTAGTTGGTTTTATGCTGCTGGAGGTTAGCTTATGTCCAAATGATGACCGAAATGAATGTCTGGCATTAATTACAGACCGCGAAACCAACCAGCAAATGTATTTGTCTACTTTCACCATTTTATTGAAAGAACCAACCAAACGAATACCATGTGCCTGGACTGGATGTAGGGCTTAGGGGAGGGACCAAATATTCCCACCTCCGACACACACACACACACACTTTTATCACTGCTGTTGCCGGGAACATGTCATTATTTAGAAAATGACGGTGTTCGTGTAGGAAAGTGCAATATGAATCTGAGAAAATCGAAGATGAAGCATTAGAGTTACTTCCATAGGATGCATAACACGGCCATTCTCGGGATCAGGTTCAAGGTCCTCTATGGACAGAGGACAATACACCTTGCTGGAATAAATGTAAGGTATTGCTGTAATGGGATTCCAGGACCACATCTTTTTTTCTTTCTTTTCTTTCCTTTCATCTCCTCTCATCCTCACGAGACGCTCTCAGCACGACGAAAAGTAGACCAGGACATGTTAAAGAACCTTCTGGCCTGGAGTGCTCCGAGTGCTCGAGAACCTCGGCTGAGGTTGGATCTGTTAAGTAGGACTGATACTACAGGAGCAAAGTATGTTTGCTGAACGATTTGAAGTATTTTTAGCAAATTATATTACATCACAATTTTTTAAAAGTGTTTTATTCCATAGAACACGTGTAAATCCCAAAATAATCTTCGAAACACTCACACACATGTGTACACATAATGTAATATAATCATTTAAAATTCATTCATCACCGGAGCAATTCATCTATGACAGTGTGTACTCAATCAGTGAAAGGGTTAATACAAAGAGTCGCGAGTGGCTCTGTCTTTGCCCAGCTGTTGTTGTTTTTGCCGTTGATTTCTATTTCCTGTAGTATATAGTCTGTAATTGAAACAATCCATGCATCTTTTTACGAAAAAGCAACAAAAGAAAGGAATTAAGCTAAAGAACAATATAAACAAGTAATAAGCTATTATTTTATATAAAATACTATACATTGGTTACAATTCCGCCATTGCCTTTTAGTGGCTACAATAGTTTGAGCAGAGAGCAGAGTTGTAGTCTCGTGGACATTTTATAGACATCAGACACATCTCTTGTGTGCGAAATGTATGCAGTGTGAACCATGAAAGTGGGAAAGCTTTCTGGCGAATACGAAAAAACACTTTTGAATCAACCTTTTTTTTTTTTTTTTTTTTTTTACAAAATTAAGACTAACCGCAGGGATCCCCCTCTGTTTCTCTCTCTCTCTGTGTTAGCAGATCAGGATCATGGATAACTCATTCCTCTTTTCTCTAAAAGCCTGAGGGATGGTAAGAGAGATGCTTTTAACAACCAACAACATCCACAAACGGCATGAATTTCATGCTGCAAACCTCTCTGCACGACGCGAGGGACAAATACTTCATATTCGCTCGCTCCTGCTAATTCGCGGAATGTCTGTTTGCAGGCCAACATCGGCATGCCTACACCGCAATTTTCATCCTGCCTGCAACATATTTTTCTTAACGTCTGAGTCACAGCCCTCTGGAACGAGCCTTTGCAACTGCCTGGCAATTAAGGAAATAGAGCGGTTAATAAAAATAGCAACAGGAGCAGCGGCTGTGTGTAGTGGCGGCCAATTTTCTCTCATAACTTGAAACTTTAGGGAAGAAATACAATGACAAGAAAAAAAGTCAATTATTTTTTTTAAATTTATTTTTCGGCCTTTTGTGGAGGTTTCCCGGGAACTATAATGTTAAGGATAAATTAAATACTCGTTTGAAGAGGCTGCTGGTCATTCTTCTTGCCCTCTTGTTACCAAGCGCTTTAGGTAGTTCGATTAGTGTGTGTGAGTGTGTTTATGAGTGTGTTCGTGCATGTGTATATATGTGTTTGTGTGTTCGTGTATGTGTATGTGGGTGTGTTTGGCATGTCTGTTGATGGATGAAAGGACGCTGTGTTGAACGACGAAGTGTAAAGAGACAGAGATCGACAGACAAAAGTAGGATCGTGTGGAGGGAGCGAGTAAAAAACTTCAGAAAGCACACAGACTGAAATGGCCAGGGGCGGCAGACGCCCAGGGCTGCAAACGGACGCTGGTCTGGTCCTGTCTGATTGACATGAATTAATAATGGCGCCAGGACCAGTGGCCTTTTTTCGTAATAAGCTTCTCTAGCTTGATACCCACAACGCGTTCACCAGAGAAAGCCGCTAGTGTGGAGGAGTTTAGTGGGGGGAGAGGCAGTGGGGTTGGCAACAGCAGAAACAGAAGAAGACACTTTTGCTTTTTATCCACATTTTAAAAACACACACGACAAAGAGAATGGAGCATGCGCAGTTGTTGTTCCTGGAGGTGAGTGAAACAGAGAGTTGTTGACAGGTACTTGTCCTGGACCACGGTTCGCTGGACTCGAACCACCGGTAGTAAAGGTAAGAGGTAGGGGGAGGCTGGAGTCACTGGAGTCGTCCGAGTACACTGGAGTCACTCGAGTCACTAGAAAATATTTAAACGAGCCAGATGCAACACCGCCCTCTCGTTTAGAAGTAGATGAGTGCGGGATGAATCAGACCTGAAAGGACAGTGTTTACCGCTGGTAATGACAGACACGCCTATGTGACGACTCTGAGTGGTCCACTATTAAGAGAAAATTAGTATCTACATGTTACAGCTGCCGGCCTGAGGATAATTGTAGTGACGTCATAGCAAGTTTCAGCCGTTAGTCTGCTGCTTGACGAACACAAAGGGAAAAAACTCAACGTTATTCAAGTGCTACTTAAAACTCATTGATAACTTCAGTTAAAATAAATGGAGTTTTACATGGTGTTAGTCAATTTATAACAGCGGGTACAGGAGACAAACGGGATTTGTATGCGACACTTAAGTCAGCATATCAAGAGGTCAAAGGTCGACAACAGTAAAAAGAAGCCTTTCTGTCCATTTTAGTGACTGACAGAAGAAAAAAGAAGGGAGAGAGAGAGAACGAAGTCCAACCCTAAAAGACCCACATCCTCTATCGACTGTTGCCCGCGAACACTCACATCCTCTATCGACTACTTCCTGTGCCAGAGTTTAGTATCGTGTCCCCTCTCTCCCGTTCGTCACACAAACCTCCTCCCACTCGCTCAGTTTTCAGATCGGCATATGATTTTCTGATCGACGGTCGATGATTCGCTCCAAAAGAGTGGTTTTGACAGCAGAAGCGAGCAATTTGGGCCACCTCACCGCCAGACTGCGCCACGTCACACGTCTTGCCAGTCGCAGGACCAGTCAATAGCGACACGAGCGCGCACCTGAAATTTGCATCGACGTGCACAGCGCATGCGCGCCATACTTTTAGCCCCCATCTCTCCTGGCACCTGCGGAGCTAGACCTCAGTGTAAGGCGACCCTCCGACCAGGTTTGTCTTGTTCCCACTCATCCCCCTAGTTCTACGAAGTCGTAGGATAGAATTTTTTTTGTTATGATTTGCTAAACATGTCAAGATGATATTTCCCCAAATCTGAGTGAATCCTTGTCTTCCGTTCTCGGGATACATGCATCAAAGAGGTCAACCACGCATCAAACAGGTCAACAACGCAGGTGTCACATTTATAGTGTGAGGATCTCAGCCAAAGGAAGAGCTAGGATTAATTAACTTAACAATTTGGGAAATAGTATCTGGCTAATTAGCATCCTCCTCCTCCTCCTCCGCCTACTCCTCCTCCTCATGATCATCATCATTATCATTGCAAACAACAGTTTATCCACTTTAACCTTCCTACAACAAAGAGCTAATGACGGGTGTTGCAAGGACACCTCAGTGTGACTGCTTCACATCCACCCTGCTTACGTCATCTGCACATTAAATGTGACTCGTTGACGCACCTGGCGAGTCACGCAAAGTAATTTCAAGTCACGCAAACGCAATCCCTCCCCACACTCCACTTCCCCATACTTCCCCATACTTCCCCATACTCCCCCATACCGTTCCAGCACATCACTTGCCCAGCTATCCGACCAAAGAAAAAGAATAAATGAAATAAAGAGACAAGCGCGCAGACAGACAGACAGACAGGCAGGCAGACAGACAGACAGACAGACAGACAGACAGACAGACAGACAGACAGGCAGGCAGGCAGACAGACAGACAGACAGACATAATAGATTCCCTTAGCATGGATGTCCTCAAAGAGAGCGAGGTGCCAGCTTCATGTGCCGGTTACTGCTTATATACTATGCACATATCGCTGGCCAGGTGCTGAATAATTTACAGGTACTCAGAATACGCTTGAGGCGCAGGGAAGCTACCTTCTAAAACCTTCCTCTATCCTCTTCTCTTCGTCTTTCTGACCTTCTACCTTGCATGACTCTTCCTCCTCCCACCCCGACTTTCAGAGTTGAGGACCGTTAAGGCACAGCGCTAACGTTCTTTGCACTTAGCCACTGACAACTGTGGGCTTCATACTAGCGAGGAGACGTCAGCTGACATCGGCAACTGAACCATGAAATGCCGCAAGTTCACTGCTGTCAATTCAGATAAATAATTCAAAACAGCCGACAATCAGTCCTCTGAACTTTTGTCGCAATTCTAAAGTTTTCCGCGGGATGGCGTTGGAGGCAGAGGCAAGGATGCAGGGAGTTAGAGGGGAAGATTAGAGGCAGAGATATCAGGAAGGGGGTAGAGGCAGAGGTACGGAGAATGATCCGCGAAAGACTCGTTGATGTCTAATTTGAATTTTTATTGACTTCAATCTTCATTAAAAAAAACAAACTTTATAAAATGCCTCGTAAAAACATTTTGGCTCCGAAATGCAAATGCTTCACCCTACCCCACTCTCTCTCTCTGAACCATTTCAGAAGAAAAAAAAAAATACTGAGTCAAGAGATAGATGAGATGGAGAAGGACGGCAGAGAGAGAAGGAAGAAGCCCGAGCAAGCAGAGCACGTCCATTATCTGCCCTTTAACCTCCAGCATCTCGGGATCCCTGGCTAGTGGGAGACACCGCGCCTTCTGGTGGAAGGCAAAGGCCGCCCGCTACAATATTGGCCCATTTTCTCTGCCAGTCTCTCTTGTCTAGAATCTTTTGAGCAGTGTCCCGAAAGACCCCCATTCATTATGGCCAAGCTGATGGCAGGAGAAAAAAATCAATCTGCGAGTGTCACCAAAACCTGGTGCGAGTGACAAACGGACAACCCTTGGGCTTTGTTGGCACTCATGTCCTGCCTTCCCAGCTTCTTTCTCGCAAATAAAAAGAAAAATCCTGCCAGCTCCCAGATATTTCCCCGGACAGGAAAATTAGCATCGTGGGAACTCACTGACAACAGCCCCTTTCATATCAGTTGCGGAAACACGATTTATTTGGGGATACAGCTTTGTTATGGGGACTCAGCATAAGAAGAACGGAAGAAAACAGCTCTGTTTCTTCCCCCTCAACCTTTTCTTTCCCAAAGAAACTTCTTTCTATCTCTTTCTTTCTTTCTTCCTTCATACCATTCTTTTCTTCCTATCAGGGGTCTCGAGTAAAGAGCCATTGGTACCTGCAGGCAATAGCATGTATCTAACGCACAAGTGACGTAACGATTGTTCATTCATATAGATTAACTAGCAAATGACGTAACAGCTGTCCATCTAAGCTAAATAACAAATGACGTAACAGCTGTTCATCTACTCCGGCATTTAAAAAAAAAATACTGCACACAGGAAAACTTGTCAACATGTCGCTTCCTTCTATTTTTTTAAAGTTTTATTCTTTCCTCTTTTTAGTCCTCTTATCCTTTTTTCTTCATTTACTTCTCTTTTTGACTTCTTTTAGTGTTGTTTTTATTTTCATAATTTTTTTCCCCTGTCATCAAAAAGTTTTTTCTCATTTGTTTGTCCGTCACAAAGATAATAACCCATTGAAATGAAAGGTTCAAACAAACAAAACTAAACAATCCCCTTACACACACACAAGAAAAAACCAACGAACAAACAAGTTAACAAACAAATAAGTAAACTACAGCAAACAAGCCATCTGCTCTTTTTCCATCGAGCTTTCAGCTCCAACTGTCACTTAACTCGTCAGCAACTCACACAAGAAAACGTCCGTGAATTTTTTTCAGTGGTAGATATTATTTTGAACAAACCTTTCTCTTGTTCACTTATTTTTATTCTTCGGCTCAGTCTGTCTTCCCCGTGTTTGCTTTTTCCCCCTTTTCCATAAGGACCCTTAATACTCTTATTTAGAGGAGGCCTCGCTATCCTACTCAGAAAATAATCCATCGACTCCAATAGCTGAAAAAAGCCTTTATCTCCTTTGTGAAGAGTTACTTTTTTTCATCTCAACAAAAACACTGGCGTCTTTCTGTACAAAACCACTGCAATCTCCTCGATAATAATAAAAAAATTCGAAATCCCGCATGTCAAAATCACGCTTTCTGCATCAACTCACAAAATAATAAAAAAAAAAATCTAGGCTAGAGAACTTGAGCATAATAAATACAACACCTCGAGATGTCCAACCTCTTTTCTCAAGCCGTCAGGGAGAAGCGGGTAGCCTAGCCTTCACCACCAACTAACCTTTACCTTCTTCTCAAACCATCTAGATGTTCCTGGGCGCACATTTCTTCCGTTTTGCCATCATATAGTCTCCCTCCACCAAGACTCCCTCCACATCTCTGATGGTCGACGCTGAATGTGCTTTATTATGTCTAATATCCTTAGATGTTGTTGCCATGTCTGAATTTTGCATTAGTCAGTTTGTTACAGATTTCACTGTCATGGTTTTGTTTCCATTTAAGAAAGAATGTCGAGGTCAAAGTGCAAGTGTCCATGCTACTGATTTTTGTTAAATTTTACTGTCGCTATACCTTGCCCCGTTCATACTATACGTAAACCATCTCATAACCTAATTATCTATTTCTGAAACTCTCTCACACACATTCATAAGCAAGCAAGTACACACACACATTGTCTCCTTCAACCATTCTGATCACAGAGAAACACACGTGTGCAGGCAAAGCTCTCAACTCCGAGTTCATTCTCAAAACAACAGCTTTCTCTAAAAGCCACCTTTCAAAAAAAAAATTAAGAACTTTTATTGTCAGCAGACTGACTCCCTCGCCTTGATGACAAAATATCAGAAATGTTGCAGCTGCTGAGTTGTCAGACCCTGGAACAATGCACCCCACAGCACTTGTGGCCTAACGTCTGGGTCACGTGGGAAGCCGCCGGGCCCACGTGACCAGGAGCAGAGATTTACCGGAGTGGGCCGACCGGCTCCAGGCAAATTACTTTTCGAAACTCCGGCATGAATTATGTGCTGCGCAACAGAATCACATGGAGCCGTGCATAGTCAGAGGCAGGAAGAAATTGAGTTCTTCTCCCATAATGTATTATCTTTTAATGAGGAGGGATTGGGGTGGAGGGCTTGGTGGTGTTTGTGTGTAGGGGAATGGGAGGATGGGAAGGGTTCTGCGACTCCTTGCTGGCTTTTGATTACGCCGGTTGCAGGGCGCATGAGGTAGGGACGGACAAAACCCTAACTTCAAGAGAAAGTCGTTATGGTTTGATTTGCGTGTAACGGGGTTATTAGCTGCTACCCCACCACCACCACCACCACCACCCCTGCTTCAAGTCTTTTAATTACATCCAGGTGGGAAACACTTCTGTGGGAGGAAGAGAAACATTCCCTTTCGTATTTATTGCCTGCCTTGGCAGATATTACTCAACCGTCATCATCTTCACCCCTTGCCCTACCCAACCCCTTTTATCCCATTTCAGGGGCCGCGGCTTGCTGGCAGTTTCCTTTTTCACGCATCACTTCTGCCTTCAACTCCGCCGCCACTAAAATCCAGAGCACGTTTTGATATAGCAGACCTCTTACTACAGCTCTTCTCCCTAAGGGCCTTCATTAAGGCTGAAAGCATGTGGCTTTGAACAAACTCTTGTTTCTGAGGTGCAAAGTTCTCAGGGAGGACATCAAGAGGGCAGGTGGATCCGAAACCGGTGGGGGTGACGGAGGGTGGCATGATGAGACGTTGTGCAGGCAATCCCTGACCACAAAAGACGACAGAAAACCTGAATGAAACTTTAGTGAAAAAAAAACCAAAAATAAACAAAAAAGCAACAAACAAACGGAATGTTTTCCCTGTGGAAAAGAGATGTTTGAAAACAAAACACAATGAAAACCTTTAAAAACAAAGAGAACATGCTCGATGAACTTACAGAGCTCGCTGGCAGCTGAGCTGTCCTCCTTTAATTAAGTCTTTTTTGAATCTTTGTCCTTCGTCTTTGCCTCATGGGGAGGAATGTGTTTTCCCTTCTGTTCCTTTGGGACAGCGTGTCATCGCAGTGAAGCACCATCGATATGCGAATATTTTTAATTAGTATTTTATTGCCCGCAGATGAGATGCGCTGGCCGAATACAATCTGCACATGTCTTATCGCACTTGAGTCTTTGTGTAGAAAGATAAAAATGTACAAGTATCTCTAGTGGATATAGTTTTATTTTCCTTCTTTGTTTCTCACCTTCCTTGTCCGCATTTCTATTTCAGCATGTCTTACTGCATGAGTGATGTGTTCGTGTTTGTGTTTGTGTTTGTTTGTGTTCGTGTTTGTGTTTGTGTTAGTGTTTGTTTGTGTTCATGTTTGTGTTTGGGTTCGTGTTCGTGTTCGTGTTCGTTTGTGTTTGGGTTCGTGTTTGTCTTTGGGTTCGTGTTCGTGTTTGTGTTTGTGTTTGTGTTAGTGTTATGTTAGTGTTTGTGTTTGTGTTTGGTTTGGGTTCGTGTTCGTGTTCGTGTTCGTGTTAGTGTTCGTGTTTGTGTTTGTGTTAGTGTTTGTGTTTGTGGTGGGAGAAGGTCTTTGCTGACATGTTTTTCTGTCCTGTATTTATGCCTGTTGATATGTCTGTATACAGTTGTGTTTGATGTTTGGGTTAGTGTATTTGTTTGTTTCTGTATGATACTTACAGTTCAGGCTGTATAAAACACTTTGAAATTATTAGCAATATCATATGGTATGTGTGTTTGCATGCGAACACGCGTGCGAGTGGACATGTCTTTCAGTTATTTATTATTATATTTTATTCGTGCACTCATTCGAGGACATTCCATTACTCTTGCTGCTTTCTTCTCTTTATCTCTCTTTCCTTTTTTCTACTGCTCTTCACGTCACGTAGAGCAATATGAGTAATTAATTATTCAGCAGGACAGAGACAGGCAGGTTCCGCAGTATTTTTCTGTGACACCGGCCGTGGTGCCTGTGACAGCAGGACGCCGCGTGACATTCACGTAAGGTGCCTATAAAACGTGGAGCACCACGTCCTCGTCACATCCGTCTTGGTAATGCACAGATTCCAGTCACTTTATTCTTTCAATGTTTTAAAAGCTTGGCGAGAAAACGATTTATGCAGAGAGCATAAATGCTGAAGGACTAATTTGATCCTCGTCCTGCGTGTCTGTCGACGAGAGGCGAGGTCGGAACGCCCTGCACACCAGCACCTCGCAATGAGCAAATCATTTAAGCATTTTTCAATACAAGCTTTCATGGATCTTGTTCACGAGACGGTATTTTTGTGCACTTTTAAGAACAATTGAGTAGTTCATTTCTTGTTATTCCTGGAGGAGGGTTACAGAAGTGGGAGAAGGATGTTGACTTCTTGTCTGTTGAATGTCAGAACTTGTCTGACATATATAGAAAACGAATACATGCGCGCGAGAAAGGACATACAGCGACTGGAACGCCATCATCACCCCAGACGGTTACCATCAAGGCAAAGAACAGTAGGTAAATTCGGGAAGTTAAAACAGGGACCTAAGACACCTAGAGTTCTCACAAAGCCAGACTTAACATAGCCAATGCCCTACATCCCCACAAGAACTGCAACTCGGCATTCTCTTCATGGTTTGGTCAATAACCAAGAGGACTTCATCCTATCACTAAGGCTTTCCAAATCCGGTATCAACAAAACTAAACTTAAATTGTCATGTCCAGGCGCGGACATGGCCTTTTGACTTAATGAACCTTAAAGCTGAAGGCGAAACGCTTCCGAATTCACTCTAACATGAAGAAATTGCTAGACACAAACAAGGAAAGCTTCAAACTAAATTCACTGCCTTCAGCCCGGTGAACTGTCATATAGACACCCTCGATGAAAACATGCCAGCGCGACAGTTCAGTCATCGAAGACAACGACGACCGTGTCAGAAAAAGTTGCTGTACTTTACCGATTGATTGGATATTGCAACGACCTGTACAACTTACAGATGAGGACAGACGCTAAACTTGCAGACCTTCCAGTTCTGTGGGAAGAGAGAGGTACTCAGCATGAAGAGAAGGCTGGGGTTGAAAACATCTCAGCTGAGCTGCTCAAGTAGGGTTCGCAGAAACAATAAAGGGTTTCAGCACCTTGTGTTAAAGAATCATAGAGCGCAAAGATGGGCCCAGAAATGGTCACTAAACAACGCGAAAACTACACAACCCTGAGTATAATTAACCTCCTCGTGATGGTGAAGATAATCCAGAGTTGCATCATTACCACCGCTGAACAGCTTCTAGAAGGACAAGCTCACGTTTGACCAGGAGAGCACAGTTGAACAAATCTCTAACCGTCTCTTCCTAATTAAAACAAAAACTACAGCACAAGTGGGAATCTCTTCTACAACTTCATTGACTTCAAGAAGGCATTGACAGAGTCTGGCACTAGAGGCTGTAACTGATTCAACATGGAGGACATCGCAGCGCTGTGCAAGAACTCAGTGAATGCAGTCCTGCTGGAGAACCAGATGGGAGCCTTTCTCACTCAACAGCAAGTGTTCATCAAGGATGTCCTCTATGGCCTGTTCGGTTCAATATCTTTTGGAGAACATGATGAAGAAACCCTTTGCGACCATCACACCACCCTGCCCACATGTTTCCCTGTCGTTTACAAAGGAAATCGATGCAATCAACAACGGACTTCAAGACATTACCAACAGACTGTCAGTGCGAAAGAGTGTAAACAGAGCAGCACTGACAGGAGCAACTGCAGCAGCAAAGATTCAACGAACGAAGTACAGCTCGAGGAGGTGAACAGCTTTTAAAATTATTCGCCATCTTTCTCTACGCATACCACACTTGGACCATGACTGAGGCCAACGAGACTATATAGAGTCCATGGAGATGGGATGTACAGAAGGATTGTTTATGCCTACAAAATCACACCAACATTGAGTAGGTACGAAAGAGAATAAGGTAAATAATTTTTACCTATTAAGACCACCTATCCACAGTGTAGAGAGATGTAAGCTGAAGTGATATTGGAGCATCTGAAGATCATCAGGCTTTATGAAGACGAGTCTGAAACAACAAATAAACACAGAGATAAAATGAAGATCCAGGAAATGGAAGAAATGGGTAAAGGACGCCAAGAAAACCAAAAAACGCAAATTCACCAGCCATGCGTGGATACGACGAAGTCAGCTATCTGTCCCTCTGTCTGCTTATCCCTACCTCCCATAATCTACCTATCAGCTCATACATCCACCCAGCCAGCCATCTACTCATCCCTCCGCGTCTCCTTCATCCCCTCTCTCGCTCCTTTGTTCATTTCTCCTTCCCTCTATCAGTGTCTGCACGACGCTGTGGCGCGGATCTCCTCCACTGCCACTTCTTTCGCCCTCGTCCATTCGAAGCACGCCCGGGCTCTCTCGAGGATTACTGGTGGCCTTCTCCCAGGAAGCGAGGAAAGTTGCACAAAGAACTGTCGAATGTGTGGTCAGAGATCCTCTTCGTTAGTATCGATGTCTGACTCCACCGACAATTTCCCCCACCACTCCTTCCACCACCCCACCACCCCACCACCCCCCACGACCCCACCAACCCGTTCCCCGCGCTTCTCTTACTAATATTTGCTCAAGAAAAGAACGCATTGATAGGGGGATCTTCAAGAAGATGATGCGAAATCAAAGAAGGCTAGGCTTGCTCAGTATTCTGGACTCCTCTGTTGGCCTATAAACATTCTCCTCCCCCTGCCCCCTCCACCTTCCCTTTTTATTTTGGAAGTCCACTGAGGAGAGGTGCAGACTAAATATTCCCGTCACGAGTCCCAGTTTTCCCAGCGATTATTCATCAATGATGCAGTGAATTCTTGCTGAATGCGGTGTAATTACAATCCTGGGCGCAGATACATTATTATCGATATTTCTTTCCAATAACCAGTGTTCGTTTAACGCTGTCAATGACAAACATTCAGACCGACCGTGTCCTCCTGGATGCAATATGTACGCCGATCGTTTAACGACGAGCTGTTTTGTTTTTTAAATATCAAAGTTTTATATTTCGCTTTTATGAGGATGCTGGAGGGAGGGATTCCATAGGCGCGCGACTTTCTGTTAATAAAATAAGCAGATGACTCGGGTCCGAAATATGATGTCCCTTTATAGACTATTGGGAAGAGAGTGGTCTGGAGAGAGGACATGATTGACTGCTAATAGCAGGTTATTGACTCGCGCCTTATCTAGGCAGTATGCAACAGTGCTCACAGAAATGTCGACATAATAACCACCAGGGCATCCCATCCTCCCCTCCCAAAAAAAAAAAAAATCGCCTGGAAGCATGTTTTTCCCTTGCCAATTAACGGCCCAGTTCAGTTCACTGGTCCTCTCGCCTGTCACGATTCGTCCGTGACTGACACCACACCACCGGTCCTCTCGTAAAAATATTTGCACTCGTGGCAGAAGCATTTCTTGGCCATAACTTTACATACAGACGCCGGCGCCTGACCAGAGAGACGTATGATGAGACTGGCCAATCGTTCTAGACGTTGTGTTGTCACGTGACCTGGCTTACTGGCGAAGTCTTGCAAAGTCTCGTGGGGGGAAGAGCAATTCTAATTAACCGTTTCCCCCAAGGCAACAAAACTGCGTTATTGGCAGACCTCGACTGTAGAGAAAAGACTTTTTCTTACGGGTAGTCGCCCCCATCCACCCTGCCATTTTCTTAGGCTGACCGTTGTAACCTTGGTATTGTGCTTCGCTAAAAGCTCGGTATTGATTCCAGAGAAGTCTTTGAAAGTTTACTTTTTAATATTTATTCCCCCGATGTTACAATCGCCGTGTGTAAATATTAAAGGTAGAATCTTTGTGCGCTCAACCCAGGCAATCCTGTTTTGGCGAGATTCCCTTTCTGGAGGTCTGTTTGCTGTGATGTCGGCTGAGGCAGCCAACGATTTGAGGAGGTCGACAGAAGCAATTAAGACATTAGTTGCTCCCATCAGAAAGGCTGTTCTGTGGATGATACTCAAGGGAGCCGAGGACCTCGCTGACAGGCAGGGGTACAAGAGGCAGGTGCCCCTGTCTTGGCAGTCTTGCCCCAGGAAATACACCTCGCCTTCATACGTCCTGACGTCATTACCGTCACTGCCAGCCACTCACCAAGTGAAGATACACAACTGATATCTGGGGTACATGAGGCTTAATTTCGATTCTGTTTTTGTACTCGGTTCATTGAGGAAATTTTCTCATTGTGTTCGCTAGCGATTCCTCATATAAACAAGCATATATTTGCGGAAGACCATATCTGTATATTCGTATTTCAATAGTATGAAGAAATTAAAAAAATATCACTGTGTATGTTTACGAATAACAAACATCCGTAAAATAGAGAGTTAAGGAGCTTTTCCTGAGAATGACTGCTAAATTAAAAAAATATATATGCCTGTACCTCCAAGATAAAATGACATTTGAAGGCCAGTCTACACATACAGATGAAGTGGAGGATGTGGGCTGACACTAGCACCAAACTCCTCTTTAGGGTACAGACTACCCGGAATTTTATTTTTATTTTTACCCGTGGCATGAGGCCTGCCCCTACGCGCTCCTAATCACCGACCCTTTATTGATAGTTCACATTTCCTTCTCTCGGCCAAGGACCAGCATTGCTTTTGCAGGGATCTCATCGTGTTTCCACTCCAAGCACCCAGCTTCCCTGACACGGAAATGGGTTCTGGCTACTGGATATTTACTCAAACCATTCTCACCGCAGCCATGATCACACGCTTGTCCAAAGGTTTTGAGACAATGCGACCTACTTTTCCGCTAAAATCAGACCACAAGACACCCATAATTCTCCGCGACTGGACTGGTCCTGCCGGTAGGTTTATGTGTGGAGTAAGCAGTACAACTCCTCATGCAGCCAGCCCCATGTGGTGTGTGTCTTCTCGGCAGACGTCTGGAATTGTCAAGTCTGGCATCGGCGTATGTGTCTCCTGCGACCTCTGTCGTCATCGTTTAATGTATCTTCTGTCTAGCAAGCATTTCTCTTTCGAGAAGAAGATTCGGGCATCAAAACTTTTGCATCGGTGCACAGTGTTGGGGCAAAACTTGAGCTTGCGTGAAATAGCGTTTCCTGCATTAACCCCTTACCCCCCAAATCTGATGATTGCTCGAACATTTTAAGAACTTCCTCAATCTTCTGGGAAAAACCAGCTGGAATGTTAGTGTTGACATTATAGTTATATATTATTATATAAGACATTATATGTTAACATTGTATTTACATAATTTCCTTTCGAAACTATGTCTATCATTTTCAACCACACATTAATCATAGATGTAAAGATCTGTTTTAAAAAAGTTTTCTGTTTCTTCACAACTTTGAATTGTTCTTCACAACAATATTGGCTGTTGTAAGAATATTTATCTAGCAAAGGCTGTCAAGACAACATAATAATCGGATGTGCAAGCATGCACTCGCGCACCCACACCCACACAGCCCAAACTGTAATAGGTTTATTAACTTTGGCGAAAATAGCACAGAATGTGATAAGTGGGTGAAAAAAAGTCCGGGGTGGCTTAATGTAAAGGCTTTTGCTGTCGAGGATAATCATCATCTCATCTTCTCCTATGCTGTCTGATGTTTGTTTCTTCTTCTTCTGCAGACTGGCATGCATTTCTAATCTCTCTCTCTCCTCTGGCAAAAGTATCCATTCCATGCTTCGTGTTCCCTTACACTGAGTAACCTTTGATAGATTATGACACAAAACATTAACAGGGATTTTTCCCATACAAAAGAAAACAGTGATGCTGGTTTTTGCTACCAATCAAAATAGTACAATTGTATTTTTGTTACGATATATTAAAATTAACTTTTATTGGTTAATTAACGTAAACAAAACCTGGCGGATCCTTGTGTCTCTCTGTTCACTGGTTGGATTGTTGGTTAGTGATTACAACGACTGGTAAGAGACACACTTAAGACTGACAATAAACCTAAACAAACAAACAAACAAACAAACAAGCAAGCAAACAAACAAGAAAAAAAACCGAACAAAAAAACCCAAAACAAAACAAAAGAAACTAAAACTCTGGCTCCATAACCTCACCCATCGTCTATAATCCTTCTTCATTTCTTCTGTTCTCACATCCTTGACGAAGCATCGATCGTGATTGTGAAGGAGGGTTGCAATGTTTGACCAACAGCCAGAGTCATAAATCACACTGTCGTTCTCACAGCTGTCCGGTTTCTGGTCCACGACAACTGTGTGCGTCTGGGTTCGTCGCTCACCCTTTCCGGATAGCTTGCTCCATCCTCTAAACCCCCTAACCCCAAGAAAAATACCGAGGGTGTGCGTGGCCTTTGGGTAAACTGTGGGTGTTGACGTACTGAGAGGGGGACCCACCATCTCTTGTTATGCTGCTGTCATGTGATGAGACCAAAAAGAAGCAGTGAATTGAGATACGAGCTTCTGGTGAATCAGACCTGAAAAGAGGGCGTGAGGGAGGGTGGGATGGACGGCAGGAAGGGGGTTGCTGGGGTGGAGGGGAGAAGAGAAGAACAACGACGGGAAGAGTTGGCGAATGGGGTTGGGAACAGCTGGATGTGGCTGGTTAAAGAATGAAACTCCTTGAGGTTTCTACGGGAGGGAACACACCAGCACACATATACCAAGGAGAAGAAAATGTTCCCTACCACACTGAAAAAGACGATTTTCTCAGAGGAAATGAAAACACACGCTTCATTAGGGGGAAATTAGCAGCAAGACATTACGGGGTTACGTGCCCTTGACGTCATCATCTGTGTAAGTGGCGATTAGAAAATTGTGGTTAACCCTTCTTTCTCAGGGAACGTTAACTACAGACTGTAAGAAACTAAGGGGGCAAAAACTCCAAAACATTGCTGTCGTTCCTGAGAAAGCGACCGAAGAACGAAAACATCCGGGCAAATGGAGTGCACTGCGCAGCGAAAGCAACTTGCAAGGAAGAGAACCCTTAGGATTATCCCCCTTTTCTTGAGTGGTATTTTAAAAACCCCTTAATTTTTTCCAGCTGGTTAAATCTGCTACCCACTATTGGTTTGAATATAATAATATATATAATATATAATCTGTGTAGGTCTCTGTGCATAATGAAGTTCCTTCGTTTAAATCGGTGATCAACAGTCAATCACCATTTAGCATTTCTCTCAGTGCCTACTACCCCGTGTCACACCAGGTTTCTTCTCGGACATGAATTAACTTTAACCTAGGACAGAAAGGGTGAATCGGTTTGATATATGATATAATACAGCCCTCGTCACTACTCACTAGATGTAGATGTACGCGAGCCTACTTAAGCATGAACAACAAATTATTAAAATGCACACAACAAGCTTACTTTAATAATTGCAACTAGTTTGAAAGGGTAATAATTAGTTAATTTATTTCTTTGCTTTGCGCAATACATGTTATGAACCTAACTGTACTTACATGCTATACGGACAAATTCATGTTAATGCTTGGAAAATTGTTTCCCACATGTGGAGGGATGGACGTGGTAAGTGCTGTGAAGCCTGCTCGTAAAAACTAATAAAACTATGATTTCTTATTTGTTGTTTTATGTACATTTGATGACTTGGCAATCACATAACGGGGAAATGTAAAGGCAAGAGGCCAAATATTCCTCTGCACTTGGTCTCTGCAAGGATTTGTTTCTGTAATAAAAATATGGGCGACAGCTTTGTGGAGATTTATGAAGGTATATCTGTCAACAGTGTTAATTTTCACACGTCTGTGGCTCTCTCCGCCATCTGCTATTTCGGAATCGATGCCTGATGCTGACACACGAATGTTTCATGCTAAGGCTTCTTCAAACCTGGAAAATAAGTTCGTGTAATGTGTTGCTTTGTTGGTCTCGGTGACGCTAGTATATTTTCACTCATTTTCATACCCACGATGTAATTTTAGAATCTCACTAATTGAACTCGGGTTATTTATGTGAAATACTGATACGAAATATCGACTGAACACTGCTGAGTTTGCTTGTACCCACAACTTTTGTTTTTGTTTTTGTTTGTTTGTTTGTTTTATTTTGTTTGTTTTTTTGTTTGTTTGTTTTTTTTTTTTTTTTTTTTTTGTTGGTTTTTTTGAGGTTGTAGGCATTTACCATCAGGATAGATATACTACTAACTTTTCTCCTGCTTTTTTTTTAAAAGTCCGTTGCGATAGTCTCAAACGCAACAGTTATCATGTCAGCCCATCTCCTTACGTTCGTGTCTCTCAGTAAAATTAGCTAAGAGGTGAAGAAGTGACCCCCGCTTTTCTTTAACAATTGACGAGTGTGTACTCCGCATGCGCTCTGAATAATTAATATTATTCAGACGGAATACCTTCCTTCCTCAGTAAAGATTTAAAGCTTCGATGCATCTGTTGTCTCTCAAATAACAAAACAATTTTCTTGCTTACTAAAACAAAAAAACAAAAAAAGACTGCCCACTAGCAAGTTGAAGAATAGGAGTGACCTGGCTGCAGCACAGCAGGATGCTACGGAAGCAGCTCTTGAAGTGATGTTCATTGGCGAACTGTCGCGAGGTGAAAGCAGATGTCGAGAAGACGACTCCTCGCCCTAATCACAAGTGGCTTGCCAAGTCCTGGCGACAAATAAAACCTTCCGTTAACCCGTGTGTTTGGCTGGTCATTTGTTTGCCATGATTTCCCTTATAAGGAGATAAAGGCGCGATGGTTCTTTGCTGGTGGAAATTGCAGCTCTCTTACACAATTCAGCCTGACAACCATCAGGCATCATCTTCCTCCGTTAACAAGATTTTTTTCCCCCATCGTCGTCGTAAAAGAGCTGTTGAAAGATCAGGGGTCACGTCTGGCGTGTTTGCCGTACGCACATATCAACGATCAGTTTTGATGCCGAGTCCTGAGTGATGGCCGTATTTGCTTGATGATCTTGTCTCCGACTGTTGGAAGTGGTCTCGAGCATGTCTCTGCTGGGGTGGCCTCCAAGTCGTCTTCTCCGCAGCACTCCTTCAATTTCCCCAGCCCAGCCTCTTCCATTTCTGAACTGTTTTGAAAGTGCACCCCGCTACGAGAGTCATTAGTCTTTAAAAAAAATCAATGCATGTTCCATAATATAGCGACCTGGGTACAAACGTCCCCTCTTTCTCTCCTTCTATTCTGCCCCACGGTCTTACTCCTCCTTCTTTAGTCTCTTCCTCTCTCTCTGAAGTCTGGTCAGAGTTTTCATTATGATTCTATCTGCATATATCCGGGGAATTTTCTTTATTTACAAATTTAGAGAAAAAAGAAAGGTGGGTCAGATTTCTTGACTCTTGCAAATTTTAATAATAACAATAACAATAACAATAATAACTAACAATAACAATAGAAGCAAACTGAATTACCAACACCCATATTCTTACATAACAGACACGCTCACTACTTTAACACTCACTCATACACAAAATCAATACAGACACATGTCATTCTCATGATCAGGACAGGGTCACAGAGAAGTCGTTGTTCTGAAAATAATCGTGTTAATGTTTAACTTAAAGACGGTAAGACCTATGTACGAATTTTTTTGTCTATTTTCTGTGAGAAATGACTGGGCAGCAAAGCAATGAATAGATCATCATGCAATGCTGGATTGAAAGAATAAAAGCAAGTCAAATTGATAAGTTGGGCTTAAATGATAAATACAAAAGTTTGAGTCATGTCAAATTAAACTTTTGGCAACAAAATGATCAGTTACTTACAATCCGGTCTAAAACAAAGTTAGTCGCTTGTGTGCATGGATGTCTACAATATTCTACTAGCAGTACAACCAGTCTCAACGCAAGTCACGCAAAAAGCGGTTCATTCACTTCTGGCTTGCTATTCTTCACACACAAAAGTCGTTTGCCCGGTAACTTTTTTCTCACAACGATTGCCACAGAATCATGCAGAGGCAACTGAAAACTGAAATTCTAATGTTAATGTTTGTAAACCTTATCCTATGTCACGCCATTTTTCTCCAACTGGTTCCATTTTTTCATCACTTTATTCTTTTTATCACCGCACGACCTCCAAATCCAGAACGCCATTGCTTTGATGACAGCCCATCGACACACACCTCCTCCACAAACTGAGGAGACTGATAGTCACTTTGTGCATACCGGTCCACAAACATCGGTCGACAACTTGCCGGTCTACTTGAACCACCTGTTTCTTAGACACGATTGTGAAAGAGCAATCAGTTTGTTGCCAGAAAGTTTTATCAGACATGACTCCGAACATCAATGTCGATCATCTAAACCTAACTTACTATTTGACTTGCCTCTCCCTTTAACTTTTCCTTTTTAAAAAAAAAATATCTTAGCCACTTTCTTGTCAGCTACTCCCACTGTGAAAAAAAAGCTATTCTTCATGGCTGTCTACCCAGACTACGAAGTACTGAAGAACTTGGTACCCGGTTGACGGTGGATTAAGCGAAGAGAGAACGCACCTGTCTTGTCATTCCCGGATGTGAAGGTGGCTTTCCTCTGTGGGCGAAACCTGCCTTCCTGTGCACTGCTAGACATTGGCACTGTTCACAGCAATGTGACTGGGGACTGTTCACAGACTCGTGATGTCGGCAACTTTTGGCGAGGTCGTGACGCTGCTACGACGACAACTAGTGCAGCACGTCTGCGCGCCTGTCGCCGCTGTACCACTCACTCGCCTCCGCCGATCAATGCGCATGACTGTCGCAGTCTGACCTAGTCTTGCCACTGCTGCACCCTCCCTAAAGCATTAGTCTTCTTCTTCTCCTTTATTATTATTATTATTATTATTATTATTATTATTATTATTATTATTATTATTATTATTATTATTATTCCGCAACTGAAACAGACAAACTCGTTTATCTCGGTACAGATGACAGTTTTCTAAAGTATTGTCGTAAAACTGAAGAAGTCTGGCAGAAAGTCTTTGAAATTAAATTAGTTTTGTGGAGGTTTGTACCTTGCGTCCATGGTCCAGAAGAGACAGAGACATTTCGCATTTTATCGTGAGAGGAGGTCAAGCAAAAAGAAAACCAAATAAAATTACGAAACTTTTTTTTTCTTTTCTCGTTCAGAGAAAGTTTGAAGGCTCTTCTTAATTTGGAGAAATTTCTTGAGAAACGATTGATCAAGTTCAGCAAAATATTTCCATGACAGTGATGTAATGACTTTATTCAATAAAGTAATTATTTATTCAATAATTTTTCGAATCTTGATTAAAAGTTCGTCTATATATTCAGTTGAGAAGGGTCTTTGTTTGCCTGGCTAAAAGTGTTTTTTCTTATTCGTCGCTTATACACAAAAAGTAACCTTTAAAGAAGCACAGTACTACCTACTTGTACCATTTCTTTATATACAAATACACGAGACCCAAAATAATTGTCTCTTTTGTCACAAATTTACATTCCGAGATTCCATATAATTATATAAATACGATTTAATTATTGTGTACCATTTCTTAAACATAACTTTGTTCATTGTACTTAACTCCAAACTGACCTCATTGTGTTAAAGGTAAAGGTTATTTGTCATCTACCCAACTGGCTGCAGTGGCAGTGATCGCCTCAGATAGTGTTTCCCACGATGTGTGGAGGCAGTCTACTCTGCCTCAGGCTTTAAATAAAATTGTTATTAAATCAGGCACTCCTTTGCTGGGTAGGTAGCCCAATGTGAGCCTCGAACCTCCAACTTTCTACACTGAAGTCAGAGGTTCTAACCATGAGGTTATGCTGTCCCTTCTTTTACCTCCGGGTTTCCTTTCTCCCTTCCACTATAGTAGACCATACCTGTAAGGCAGAAAGCAAGAGAGCAGGACCTCTAGACTATCAGTCAACCACCTTCATTCTCCAAGAACTTCGTAATTTTTTTCTGGTCTGTTATAACCATGGAGTAAGGTTGCCTCCACTTCATGACTACGGCTCCAGAGGGAGGCTACATTGCTCTACTCCGTCACTGTCCGTCATCGCCAGCTTCTACAATCCTTCACACATGAAGTCAACGCAGGCTGTCTATGTATATTTAATGTACGACATTCAGTAAGTTTTCCGGATCCAACAAGAAAGAAGGAAAGAAAAAAAAAATGACGAAGCGAGACATCGATCCGTCTCTATCTCATTTCTTCTAACGTAATTCGTGTTTCTGTCCTCGATGACAAAGTCATCCCAGCCGTGTTATTGATGGACGAGGGTGTCTACAGACTCACGTGGGGCTGTGATTTGATTCCCTGTTCGTCAGTACACCTCAGCCATCCCTGCGCATACTTTAACGCCCTTTGCTGCGAGTTCGTCAGCGGATGAGCCGAGGAGAGAGGACGAAGTACGTCACAGCAGGGTGGTTGCAGTCGTTTGTACGGCGGCTTCCGTGTGGTGCAGAAAATGAACGGTTCTTAGCTGTCTGGGAATTCAGCTGACGCATAAATAACAATCAGTATGAGACCAGGGAGAAACATTTCTGTCTTCGTGTTTTTTGTACAGTGCTTTGCCAAAGGAGCATCTAACTCTTCATTCTTGGAACGCGCAGACGAGGACTCCAGAGAGCATCTTCTCTCCACTGGTACCAATAGTTACATTGCTAGTGTTGAAAGTCCGGTACTTCTGGCCACTATATATATAATTGCCTGATTTAAAAAAAATAATAACTAAGACTTTCTAAAAGTGCGAAGGACAAGAGTTCAGCAATCGTTTATTTATAGCAGTATGTTTTTCTTCAAGAAACGTGCAAACAGATTACACAAAGTAAAAGGAGACTTACCAGGAGACGATCCCAACCCTTTTCGCTTACGAACGCGGACTAGCTGAAAGGAAGGATGAAAAAAAAAACTTTGCATTCAAGTTGCAGTCGTTTGTTTGTGTGCACCGTGCACATAGCCTGACCTGCTGACCTCAGTGCAAGATTATTCCAGAATCTTATGTCTTCAAGGCTTTTGATTTTTGGAGCGTTTTGTTTTCTGCAAATCTCTAAATTAACATTTTCCATTTCAAGCTACTGCTGGACACTTACCTAATTTACATTTTTATTTTACATTGTATTACCTACCGCAACATGTAAACTTATTAAAAAGTGACTCACACTGCAAAGTTAAACTGTTTCTGGTGCAAGATATACAGCAAATGAAGCATTGTACTTGGGGTAGGGATTCAGAACCGGTATTTCTTTTTTCGTATTTTTTATTCCCTTTGAAGGCTGAGAAGAACCCTGAGAGAAAACACACTAAAGGCAACGATGTTAGCTTATGCTTCAAACATTCCATTGCTCAGACCTTAGAAAGGCGCGTCAGATGTCTCTTGCTTTTCTGGTAATGTCATTTCCTGCTGCGTCTGCAAGAGGTCTTTATACGAGGTAAATTAAATGAAAATGCTTACGAGACTTTTCTGTTCATTATTTTCGCGGCTGGAACCGGCAATCTGGCAATAACCACGGAACCGTACGGGGAGGGAATAACTCTGTCGATGTCTACGAGAAAAGCAATGGGACCCAAACCTCCGAGATTGAAGTCAATATGCAGTAGATAAAGAAATGCTTTGCTATAAGCTACATTGAGAGTCTATGAATCAATCTCGTTTTCTCTCGCTCTTCCTCGTCGCGCCCGTGCATGCGTGTGTGTTTACTTACGTGTGTGTGTGTGCGTGTGTGTGTGAGAGAGTGTGTGTGTATGTGTGGTGCGTGTGCATGTGTTCCTGAAACTATGTATTATTATTATTATTGAGACACAGTTTTGGTATATTTAATGCGAAAGGACGGAATGTCGGCCAGAAGCTGACAGTCGCCCACGGCGGAGGAAGATTAATGGCGCGGTGTTGGTCTTGAGGAGACAAGCAAATCTGCAAATGCAGCCAAGCATGCACCCATGTAATTCAGCTTTTGATTTGCTCACAGGACCTGGCAGTGTGCTGTGGAGGGAGTGATGTTCCAGCCAGACCTCAAGGCGACTGCCACCGGAGGACCTGAAACAAGAAAGCGCAATATGTGGAATAGAATATTGCAATAGAAATAATTACCTCCTCGTAAACTGATTTGGCTGTCAGGCGAATTACTGTTGTTATCTCTAGCTTGGATGTCTTGTTGTCCGTTTAGTTCTGTTCCTATCCCCCATCCCAACCTCTCATTTAATCCAAGGATAAGACGATTTGCCCGGTGCATTCCAATTGGTTGATAGCAGGTCAAAGAGGTCAAGTTGTGTACTGCGAAAATAAAACAGCAGTTAGCTCATTCACTTCATTAGGATTTAAGATCCGTAAAGCCTCCCCTTTTTTATATTTATTTGAGAAACTTTTTCATAGAAAGGTTTTTCCCCCATTTACTTTTTTTTTTTTTTTGGCAGAAATTGAAATATTCATGATACTGAATTTATTCAGAAATTGCATCTATGTTTCACTCTATTTATTATTCTAAAATTATTTGTTATAAAGGAAAGCTATGGATGAAGTGAGAGAACAAAAAACAGAGACCATGCGATAATGTGTAACTCTGCGTGTGTGTGTGTGTGCGCGCATCACAGTATTGAGAAACAGTTTATTTATTTGTTTATTTGTTTTTCTGTTTCAACCTTATTCCTCATTTCCTGTTTTATAGACCCACGGATTTCGTTTTTAAATTGGTGTTTATTGCCATTTCCTGTTTCACTCAAATCGGTTTTGTGTCTTGTCCTGCTTCTCACCCTCGTGACCTCAGCTGAAGTGGACTTGACCAGGTGGCGCCGTCTGGTGCACAGGAGGAGAGCAGCCAGTTTCATTAAAGGGACGTCATCCGATCCTCTCGTCCATGTGTTGCCTCCTCCCGCTTCCATCAGGATTCATCACGGGTCATCTCACCCCTTCCTCCGAGCGTGAATTCTCTTCGTCTTGCAGCATGCCCTCCTCTAACGTCGCTCAAGCGTGGCAAAGTCCTTTTTGAGACAAGGCGCCACGACCGGAAGTCGAACCCCTAGAGGATCCCTAAGCTTGTGACCAACTAGTTTAGACTTTGCCAGGCGACACCGTATGATTGTGTGTGTCAACAATGTGTATGGAGTATGCATGACATAACGGGTCTCAGATTACAAAAGGAAATTTTTATTTTATTTTCATAGACGTAACTATAGCTACCTGATATAAGTAAAGGTAAAGGATTTTGTATTGTAGATTCTGTGAGGGAAGTAAACATAAGTGATCCACCTTGTCTAAGGCACGACGTGTGGAAGTTCGAGTCTAAGTATCGGTTTTCTGGTATAATTAATGACCATTTCTGCAGAACAGCTGTTTGGTGGAGTTAACCAACCACAGGCCAAGCTCTTCTTGAATCGGCGACCTTTCCCTCCACAGTCGAACCTCCCATCCATTTGAAAAAGAAACTTGCATAATAAGCTACTTTTTGAGCAACAGCTAAATATAAATTTGAATTTAGAAATACAACCATAAAATAATTCGATATAGACTACTTTATTCGGCACTTTAGGAGTCAATTTTGATTATACGCCGTACTAAAAGAACTGTAGAAGTTGAGTAAGATTTATTTTAGTTCGTCAAATGAGATGGGACACTAGTCTAGAAGGTTTCAGTTCCGCCTTCAGAGAGGACAGAAAGATTTGATTACATTGGTGTGAAATCCAGAGTATCTCATGACTGCAGTAGAGAGAAAGCAGGGCGTCTCTCCAGTCCTCACCCAACGTGACTGTTTCCAGGGAGTCACAATAAGCTGGAGGGTTAACCACTGATTCATTCACGTTTCTTCCTTCCTTCTAAATTTTGGTCACCCGCTCTCTTTCCCACATTACTTTTTCTTTATTCCTATTTTTCCTTCCTTTCTTCATTTTTCTCTTCTCTCCGTTGTCTTTTTTAATTCTTTCCTTTTTCCAATCTTGTTCATCACTCTCTTCTTCCTCTTTACTCCCCTCCCCCAACCACACCCCTTGCAGACGGAAAGAAGAAGAGATTCCGTTTCCAGACCAGGTTTTCATGAAGACACGCATTTCGCCGATCAAGGTTAAAATTTAACTCTTCTTTCGTGACGATCCTTGTTTATTTGAAACTAATTGCAGATCTCGCCTCCGCCGACGCACTCCAACGACGGCTTTTCCTGGGCGCGAGTGCTGCCGGGATCGCTCGGGGTGGCTTCAGATGGCTCACATCTGAAGGAACGTGGGATCCGCCCTCTCTTCCTCTTTCATCCTCGAACCCCGTGGTAACTGCCGGGGCCCGTAATCCGCCGCGGCACTCTTGTCAGGCTTGCGCAACGTAATGCGGGTTTACGTTCACGTCAAACGTCTGGTCCGCCATGTTCGCGGCGCGAGGAACTAACAACTACATCGATTTGGGAGCCAAGTGTCTCGGCGTTTTATATCAGCCAGGGAGGATCAACTGTGAAAAAATTGGTAGTATTGAAAGCACAGTGTCAGTGGGCAAGTTGCCATAATTGGAAATAGTGTCGGACAAAGAGCCCCCATTTCTCTTCAAGCCTGCAGTTATTAGTTTGAAAATCTGACAGCCAAAATCTGCGTTCACGCAAGCCCTCCAGGGCTCAGGAGTTCTTAAGTTCACTCACCACGAATACCCAGGCAGTTTTTTTTTTTTTGAAGATACAACGACAAGGTATTAATTTTTCGATACACAAGCATATGCATGTTTCCTGCCCTTTAAAAAAAATAGCTACAACGATTATCATTTTATATTATTGAGGATAACATGCTCACATTTTTCATTGTGATTAACAATTAATAATGAAATCCAACCATTGCGAGAATTCTCGTTTATTTTTTTTTAAAATCTATAAATTATGTTTTGAATAACGTGGAAGGCTCTCTGACATATATTTTTCACAACTACAAGTATTTCAAATAAATAATGACTCTAAAATTTTTAGTCTTGGAAACATTTTTCACTTCACTTTCACAAGGAATGAGAGCAGTCCAAGAGACATTTTGTTACATCTTGACTTATTAACGATAATTACAACAGGCATTTTGTGCAGCTCCTTGAGTGCAATTCATAAAATTACGTTCAATTTAGGTGACATACTTACAAACCACAGCTGCTATTAGTTTCTACAAAAAAACAACATTTTAATTCTCTCCTTTTATTTTTGGAGTTGAAGTGGGAAAGGGGTAATTGTAGGTGATCTCAATTTAAAGCTTTGATGTTACTAAGGACCACAGACGAGATGAAAGCTACGAAGACACGCTTATGAAGGGCTGCCTATGTTTGTGATGATAAAAAGGTAGTCCCCCAATTTTCTGGTCGTTGGGGAGTGACGTGTTAATACCCTGCTTCTCGAGGCCAGCTTTTTTTGTAGGGGCGGTACCCATTTGATGGAGGGGAAGGGAATGGGGAAGCAGATGGCAGAGTGGTTCGAGCGCTGGCGTCCGACCTGAGAGCTCGTTGGTTCAATGCCCGATTAGAGCAGCAACTCCCCCTCGTCGACCCAGCTGGAGATGGGTACCTGAGTCATTGGGCACCGAGGGAGAGATGGGTACCTCCCTCAATTAAAAACTGGCTCCGAGAAAAAGTGAGTTCCCTAATATCTCACTCCCCAACGACATGAAAGGTTACTAGATGACCTTTACCTTTTTTTCTTTTTCTTTTTTGCTCATCTGCTCTGCCTCACAATCTAGCCTTCCTCAGTTTTCTTCGACCTTCTATAATATTCAATATTTGTACCTTAGACGCCGGTGCTCTGCTTTCCCGTCGGTGACGTTAGTGGAAGCGAGGCCTCGACCCTCCAACACTCCAGTGATGATGCCTATGTTCAGAAGCTTTATTGTGCCACCGGAACAAATTCTTTCGCTCAGCTTGCAGGAATTGTTATAGTCTTTCATTAAACTCAGTCACTTGAAATGCACTCGGGCTGGCCTTTGAAACTCGAATCGTTCTCGCATGAAGCGCATCGCTTGGCCGCCGTTGATCCATGGATAACGTGCTGGCAGCTGCATTCCGCTGCACACGGTTCACTTCCAACCTTTGAGGGTGAGCCAAACCTTTTTCTTCTGTCCTGGATGGCAGACCTGTATTTCGTCACCAGTGAGATTTAGCAGGTGGTTCATCATTTCAAGGTATCGCTAAGACTATTCTTTCACGCCTGACTGAAGTTCATGCATACGTGCGCGTTGCTTGAGGTCATGAATGACCAGAGGAGGAGAGGAGAGGAGAGGAGAGGAGATGTCAATAACAGGCTTGTTTACTAACTCTGTTGAAGCAATCTCACACCTTTTCCACTCTTGTTAATCATCTTTTGATGGTATGCCATATCTTGAATGCAAATGGTCTTTGTTGCGAAGCTCATTGCATCAACAAAATTATAAAAAAAAAACTAACCAAATATTAATCTACTACGAGAGAATTTCTTTCAATTTTGTTTTCTGATAAATAATAATATTGATTGCCAATGGTACAGGATGCAGTAAGAGTCTAATGGCTCCCTGTTAGGACTGCTAATCGGCTACCAATCTTCAGAAATGCTAATTTACATGCATGGCTAACTCGATTCTCTGGCGCACAGCGCGTGCTTGCACAGTAACTAGTCGGGATCAGGCGTCTC
Organism: Pomacea canaliculata; assembly: GCF_003073045.1. NCBI lineage: Eukaryota > Metazoa > Mollusca > Gastropoda > Architaenioglossa > Ampullariidae > Pomacea > Pomacea canaliculata. Next base: position 25,194,103 of record NC_037592.1, read on the forward strand.
ACCATTCCTCTTTTCCTCCCGCGTAAGAGCAACAGTGCGATGAAGGGAGGTAATTCTGATAACCATCACATCGTCGTGGTCAGACACCAAACTAATGACGTCTAGGTCACGTGACCACCGTCTCGGTCAGAGCGAAAAAAAAAGGCAAAGCTGTCCGCTCGGCTTCTTTACGCGTCGCCATTACCTTTCATGGCGCTAACAGGTAATTAATTACTTGTAATGACGTGCTTGTCATCTTCACTTCCAGGAGCTTCTGGACCTCGAAACGTACTTGTACACTTTTTTAACTGCATTTTATGGATTTTCTTTTGTCTGTCTGTCCGTCCTATTCTGAATATACCTTTATCTTGGTCTGACCCTTTCCCATTCCTTCCTTTTTGTCCTCTCTCTCTCCTTAGCTCTCCCATCACTCCCTCTCTTCAGATGCCTTCTTTTTACCCTAGTCAGCAATAATGGAAGAATTTTGTACTCAACGAAGCTGTTGCATGGCCATAAGCCTAATGTCTCTGCTGCATTTTTAACTTTTACTTTCACTTCTTCCTTTCTACGTACCAGTCTTATGGTCATACATTTTTAAAACAAAGTTCTTAATACTAAGGGAGAGATTAGGAAACCTTGTCATAGCTGTGCCTTGTGCTTCCATGTCCTGCTTTTTCCCAGAGAAGTCTTAATAAAAAGATAAAAGAAACTAAATACTTCGCAAAGTCAAAGCCAGTCGCTAAGTAAGCACGGAAGACAAGAAAAAAGAAACCCCAAAAGAATTCTATAAAGACTGCTGCATAAGAAACGCGAAAAACAAGAGAAAATAAGCTCAGTATAACATCATCTGGTCACGAGATTTCAGTATTTATTTTGTTAGATGAACTCGCATGGAGTGTACCGAGCAACCCTTGTGTTCATTTGTTTGTGTGCTTCGATAATTGAATACGATCTACTGCAGTTATGCTAATTAGCTAATTCCTAAATTCTCATCACTGTTTTATTTCTCTCTCTGCATTGAGAACTAGTGATGTTTTCTCTGTGTCTCTTGAACAATTTATCTTCTTGCCTTTAGACTTAGGAAACTAGCATCGAGCGATAAATAAATACCAGTCATTAAAAAATATCTCATTCAAGTTTGTCTTTAATCCTGCAGGTTGTGCTCGACATTTTTAACTTTCTTTGGGACGAGGCATTTTAAAAGTGTTCAAAGGAATCAAAACCAACTGTGATCACAGAGACTTTAAGACATTTTAACCTTTCTTTATTTCTGTGCCGGTCTTAGGCTAATTAACCGACAAAAAGCACTCTGATTTGTTCAGGTCTTGGCATGCAAGTAAATAGTATCATCTTTCCAAGATCTGGTATATAAAGTTTAGTAATTATAAACACGAGACATGATATCATGTCTTCTAGAGAGAGTGCGAGGGTTAATGAACGGAAGTAAACGGAGATGAAGCCTTTAGCAGCTGTTTCTTGATTTATTCTTTTTACCAATTCATTTTTAGCCATTCGAGAAATCGAAAATCTAAGACTGCTGTGCTACTGTTGTCATGCCTTTGTACTCGCAAAAATTTCTTCCTTGAAACTTCTCCGGAGAACAATGCAGTTATGTCAAGGACAGCAACTCCTTTTGCAAAAGCACTTCAAAGGGAGATATTTTTTTCTGTCTGGCATTCTGGACCTCCCCTCGTGTTCCTACTTGTTAGCCATCGAGTCCCTCTTTTCCTTGTAAACCCAAAGTAATTAAAGGCCAGCGGAATTGTGCGAAAATTAATAATAACCCCCGCATTGACTATTTCCGCTTTCAGTCTTAAGCCTTCGATCTCTAGCACTTGGCTGTGTGGAGGGATGCTGGGAGGCTGGAGGGCTTGGTGCCTCACCCCGCTCTCTTTCCCTTTCTCTCTTTCTTTCTCTCCTCTTCCTACTCCACCTCCATCCTCTGTTCTCCCCACTACTTGCAAGAGTTTTAGCCAGGCAGTGTAACGACGGATCGAAGAGAGTGAGGAGGACGAGGAAAGCAATAACGACTCATCTGTCAGCGACTAATGACTGTGTTGTCCACAACAATGTCTCTGTGCAAACCAGCTTAGTCCACAGACACGCCTAGTGGCTAGGCGCCGCTCCCAGCTGAGTAGGATTCCGACCCTCTCCTCCTTCTTCTTGGAGGGAGAAGGGTGGAGTGGCATCGGAATCTTAAACATGCCAGTCGTTGGATTTGCAGTTCACACAGGAAAGCAAATTTTATAAACTTTCAGATGCTCAAACAGAAGAAGAATCTGGGTTCAGTGAATCGAAAGTGGTATGCAAGCATTTTCTGCCAATCGAATAAAAATTACATTTGGGATCTACCGACCTGCTAACTGAGTGTCTCAGAGCAGTATATATATTCGAAGTGGTTCACTGTATCTAGACATACAAATATCCTTTATCAGACATCATAACCTTCTGTCAACACACCCCTTGCTGTTTCTTACATTCTCATCCAACATCCACTCCTCGTGTCTATCGGGCACGCATGGCTTTCTCTGCACGTGGCCTGTGTTTACAGGACTGTCTGCCTTGCCATGATGTAGTCTTCGGTCCTGGCTCGGAGTAAACACCAATGTCCCCTCACCCTTCTTTGTGTCTAGCGGAATGTTTGCTGCTACCTACCCGGGTAACTCATTCATGGGTGGGGTAAGGGACGCTATCTAATTATCAATCTGATCCCAACGGGGTGGGGATGGTGTCGAAATCGATGACACTAATATCGGACGACGGTCCTTCTACATTGATACAGCAGAATAATATTGAAAAAAACACCACCCACGCACACACATTGTAGAAATTTGATAGACAGTAATCAGGGAGGCAGATGATTATTAATTCACCTGTCTTCCATTATAAAAACAAAAATTTAATCTCGCTTCCGAAGTTGAAAGATAAGCAATTGCAAGCTTTCCAGGTAAGCAACGTGACATAATAACTTTAAGGGAGAGGTCGTCACCACCCCCTCAAAAAGCAACAAAAAAACCATAAAATTGCCTTATGCTTGATATACTACAGCTTTATAATATACTGTATTCTCGTTAAACCAAAGTAAATAGTATATAGATACACAATAACAATCGTCAGTGCTTTCATGGCAATGGGAGCAAGACCTCAGCGCTATAATAACAAAGTGTTCAGAGTGTGCGCGCTCAGAGCTGAGTTCTGCTGCAACAACAACAACAACAACAACAACAACAACACTTCTGTGATGGACTACTGATCTACGCTCTGACCCTGCAACCTCGACTGCGCCAGTGAAATCTTTAAAGAAACACAAAGGCATACTTGACATTTTTTCTCTCTCTCAATGTCAACAGTCTGCATGTCCGACGCGCATGCGCGTGTCCGTCCTTGCGTGTCCAGCACGGGTCACCTCCTGTTGCAGCAGGGGGGACGCTGACCTCGAGACACGACAGCAGAGCCGAGCCACGCAACCTCTCGCTGTAGTCACGCGGTGGTCTCGCGCTGCTGTGGTCACGTGGTGGTCTCGTGCCGCGCACACCCTGGCTGGTTGTCACGGAGAGTCGTTCCGTGACTGTGAGCCACTGTGGCGTGGTGTGGCAGGTTTGATGGATGTAATGGGACCCCTGGTAGTCCCCGGCCTCAAGGGGGGATGGGGCGACATCGCTGTCCAATTCGCTTATTTGCTCTCGCGGTGTGAAGAGATATATTAGCCAAACAAAATATGATGAAAATATGAGATATTTTATTATTTAAAGTGCCATCTTGTAGAACACTATTTCTAGATTAGACCTGTGTGCATATCCATTATTGTAAAGTAAAGCAAATTAAAAATAAAAACCTGTAATAATGAAAACTGGAAGCTCCCCCTGGGGGAGGGAGTTAAAACCAGGCTGGTCCCGTATGGACTAGAAAGAGGAGTAGGATGCATGACATTTTCCAACTGAGGAGAACTTGTCACAAAAACTCCATTACAACATAACATGCAAACATATCTTTCTTTTCAAAACTCGAACTACACTTCAAGCGGAAACAAAGGTGTGTGGACGCACACACACACACAAATAAATGCAAAGGGGAAAAATAAAGAAAGACTAAAATGGCAAAGACGTGCAGACAAATGAAGGTGTGCATTGTATTAAAATACCCGATGTTACTTGTTCGTGTCTTGGTGGACTCTAGGGTCGCTCCGCACCCTTTCAGCACTCCTCCAGAGCTTCGGTGCCAAAGTTCTACCCTTCCCTTCCTCACCCCATACCTCCCTTACTCACAGACTTCCGCGTCATTTGCAATCGGTCGTTTTTCATCCCTTTCTTCTCACCCTTTCAAAACTGTCACAAATAAAATGAGAGCTCCCTGATGACTGCTGTGCCTTCACACCTAATATCCTTGTTTATCTCGTCATAATCGATGAGTGTTTTGTCATTTTCTGGTGCAGGCATGCTATCCCGTTAGTAGGTGTGAACAATTGACCTTCCACGTAACCCCCGTCCCCTGCTTTCCCACTCCACCTCCTCCCTACTTCCCCCGCTTACTATATTCCAAGATTTACTCCCCCTGGATTCTGACAGGGAAGTAAGTTTATGTCTTATTTGGCCCACTGTTAATGCATTGTATGGTCGACAAAGACGCAAACGATGCGGCAAGGAGCTGCCATTGTCCAGTGCACGTGAAGGTCGCATGGTGCGGAACGTCCCTGCGCGAGGTTCGAACCATTGTTGTCCGCGGACGCGAAGCCGAGCAGTCGAGAGTGCTTGACGTCTGGGGATGTGAGGAGAGGCTTGGTTGCCCTGGCAACACTGGCAACCCACAGTGACGTTTACATTGGAACTTCGTCTCAAGGACAGGCAAATAAAACAAAAACAAACAAAAAACATTTCAAGTAACAAACTCCATAACTCATAATGAAATAGCAGGAGATAAGTTCGTCAAACCCTACTATTGAATAGACTTGTTTATTATTCATTTACTCATGACCGAACGCAGAAATTATAATTGAAAATCTAATGGAAGAAAAACAGTGAAGTGACTTAGAAGTAATGTTCTAGAAAAAGGGATGTGGTCGAGTTAATCGCCTGTCGTCAATACAGGGGTCATTGGGTGTCGTGGGTTCAAATCCCGTATCGGACACGCTTCCTCTGTTTTCATGTTCGGATGCATGTTCGTGAAGCAACCTTAGCTGCTACTTGGGTACAACACTAATTTCCGTTTCCTGCTTGAACGATGGGGAAATGACAGTCCTTTATAAGCACGTGTAAAAACGCAGACTTGAGTACAAAGGATTAATACTTGCAGAAATCCGCACATAAAGAAGTCCATAACTACATCAGGTGTTGCCGGCAAGGCAGAATGACACGCCTGACAGTAATGGAGTCTGAGGGGATCCGGAAAAACAAAAGCCTACTGGAGCCGCACTACAGTAAATTATTCATGTGCGCGCATGAATGAACGTGTGTGGTCGTTCGATTGTTTCGCAGCATGGGTGTTTGTTTGTAGTCCACATAAAGCCGAGTGCAACTCAGCGTGCGGTTGGTCATGTAGACGATTTAACCCTCTCGTCTGTATTTGCGAGCTTGCCGATGTCCGAATATTAGGCATGTTCTGGAGCTTGGTCATGTCTCTATGTTCGGCATGTCTGGGGCATGAAAATGTCCCAGTAGGTGACGAACAAGGTTCTGAGACTGCCTGCACCCGAGCTAAGAGTGGAGAGGATCACTAAAACTAATAGAACACGCGCGTCTCCGGCAGTTTTTGTCCCTCACTCATTACGTCCTTGCTCCAGGGAATCGCTTGTCTCCCCTTGCCTTCCGTTCAATCATTGGTTCTCGCCACCCTGCTCTTCCTGCCAGCAGGGGTTCGTCGAGGTGTCCGAATGGCGCTCGTGCGCACACACACACATACACACGCACACGGACATTCACCCTTCCCCAAAGCGGAAGTTCATTAAAAAGAGATTAAGGCGCAGCTGCAGGGGACACTGGAGTCTGTGCCTGAAAGCATCTGGACAGCGCCGTTTGCCCACAGACTAAGCAGACGGTCCGTAAGTGGCGAAGCAACAATCTCCTTCCACTCAGTTTGCTTTGTGTCATCTTTCTGGTGCCAGCACCACGGACATGGCTTGCAGATCGGTGTGTTATGATGGGGGAGGAGAGGGAGGATTGCGGGAAAGGGAAAGGATGTGTTCTCAACGTTGACAGGGTCTGAGACTGAACAGCAGCCAATGAACATATCTTCTAAGCGTTCTGAGACAGGATTTGTGAATTTATCTCCAAAATTCTTTGAGACTGGACACCATGTTTTCTGTGAGACCGTCTCAAATACTGTTCACATCATGTATTAATGTCAGCTTGGGTAATGGTTAGTTATTGCTGTTACTGTTACATTGTGTGTGTGCGTGCGTGCATCTTCCTGCCTGCCTGGAGTATTTGTGTTCAGACGGTAGGTGCGCGCGTGCGTACAATGGGTCAGAAGAAGACCTCAGTTGGCCGCACGCGCGGACTGCACCTGATTGACCGCGGTGATCGAGACCCGCACTAGCCGTGATAACTCATCGTAACATTGATCTACCATTGTGTGTGCCAAAAGTTGCGGCCCTTTGATAGGTCAGCATACACCATCACTGCATAGACAGTCTAGTGCTCTTCGCCGCACCCTAGTGCCTCATTATTTTTGTCTCAGAAAGGAAAGGGGCAGGGGGTGTAAGGTGTCCATCTTCCTTTACAAGGTGGCGGGGAAAAAACAGTCGATGATACAGTTATTGCCTTGACTGCTGTATCTTTAATACAAAAACCAGTGTTCATTACGTGAAGGGTGGGAGTGGGTTACCAACTATCTCTCAAAAAGTCGTGAACAGAGTTCATAATGGGGTAACGATACCCTGGGATGATGTTCGTCTATGGCACATACACAATGTTACGTGGTGTGTCACCTACTTTCTAAATACTGAACAGTTTCTTTTTTTGCTACTCCGTCTTATCTCCCCTGTATAAACCTTTATAATCCCTTCCTCCAAAAGGCAGAAGGCCTTTCCCTGTTAAAGTAATCACCCAGCTTGACGCAGAACAAAAAACAAAATGCCAGGGTGAAAGACAATGAGGATGACAATGACATTTTTTATGTATGACGGTGAAAAAAAAACATGTTTTCCATCTAGCCTTCACCTTACAGAGGGAAAAGCAGTATGCTAAACTTCATTAAACTTTCATCACAGTTTATTACGAAAGTAAAAATGAGAATGAATTGCGAAATGAACTTACAAGAGGGATAGGATGGCAAGGACTGGGAAGAGGTCAGCAAGAAAATGAGATGAAGAAGCGAGAAAGAAATTTCCAGAAATTTGTCACAAAGAAAACTGTTGGAATCATCCAGCAGATGTCTTATCAATTATATGCTGGCTGTCGTATGAATCGTACCACGATGCTTTATCGATTGTCTGTATCAATCACACTAAAGACGTCTATACAGAGGTCTCTATTGGACACCCGGCAGACATTTTTATCGATCATCCACAGATGTTTCTTCTCCCTGAAGGCAATACGAACGGCAACAGCCCTGTCTTACATCCGGGTAACCCGACAAAAAAAACAAGAAGATGAAGAAGAAAAAAAAAAACAACAACAAAACAAACCAACCTATCAGTATACCCGTGGGCACGCTACCTCCAGGCCCGTTGTTCTGGATCCTCCCCATCGTCAAGACGGCCACCACATCCGACAAAGCAAACATTGTCGACTGCGCAACCGTAACGACCTCTGACATGCTGTAATTATTTTTCAACACGCAATGCAGTGCTAACATGCAGGTAAGAAATAGTTCATGACACTTCCAGATTTAAAAAAATCACAAATCAGTTTACTGTCAGGGTAGGAACGATGGTTTTCGCTATGTGTCATGGTGTGTCACATTCTCCCTGCGTTTGGCCCCGAGGTTAAACAAATGTATGCCTCGTTGTATGTGTTGTCAAAATCCTTAATTGAGTTATATTCTCGCAGTTTCTCTTGCCACAAGCCGCGTGCACATGATTACTATGGGGTTGCTCAGTTTGTTGTTTTGTGGATTCGCTTTGAGAATAAAAAACTCAAAGAATATACACTTGTTGTTGTGAGACTCTTACTTACACTAAAGCAGATACAGATACAAATTTGGACCATCATTGCCACCTTTGATACGCCAATGGAGTTAGATGGTCTTTCATTTTCTAGAATGGGTTTTGTTTTCACTTCTCTCCTACAGTTTCCGACGAAGTTTCCTGGATTATGTTTGCATGAGTGAGACTGCAGACACAAAATCTACCGTTGAAGCACTTTTTTTTTTCTGTTCATTTGTTTTCAGCATATCACTGTAATCAGGTTTCAGAGCTGTTACATGTGAAGTCACCTTAAAGATCTATGCCACAAAAATCAGTAACGTCCTTGCTCAGGTAACTTCATCCGCAGACTGATGACAAAACCCGTTTATTTCCGCCCCCGCCATCCGTGTGTTGCTAACAGTGTGCGGCAACTGTCAACTAAAGGTTACCCAGAGCTGTCATATTTTTCGATGTCGTAGTGTGGAGTGTTTCACGTGCACTTCACTCCGATGGCAACATGGAAATACTGACAAAGAACCCCCCCCCTCCCCTCCACACACTCACACAATAAAAACAACAAAAACCTAAAAACAAAAACAGGACATTAAGCGGAAATGTGTTTTTGTGATCCTAACATACAGACAGCTCCACCGCACTTTGCGTTGTCCTCCATCGCTGTTGTATTCTGACAGTTTTTCTTGTTTTCTTTAGTCGGAAATTTGGTTAAAAAGTATCGTGGTCCCTTAGCTTGCCAGCTTGTGCTTATTTGTTTTTAACTTCTTGCACTTGGTCATTAAGCTTAATCGAAAATCCAAAACTAAATGTCAAGAAGATAAAACCTTTCAAACGAATCCGATTCTAGGCAAGTGGCGATTGTTAAGTACACGACAAAGTCTCCTTTAATAGTTTATGCTAATTCTGTGTGTGTGTGTAGCTCGTTTTTTAAATTAGAGAGAAAACCTACGCTTTTTGTCTTATATACTGTCGCTATCACTCTCAAAAGATAGAAGGGGAAGGAGGAGGAGAAATGAGAATGAAAAATAGAAAAAGAACAGGAAAACAGAGGAAGGCGAGAGAGAAAGGAGGTCAAAGGAAGAGAAGAGGGAAGAGGAGGGAAGAATGACCGCACAAGGACGGCGATGAAATAGGAGATGGAGAAGAAAGAGGAGTTCAAAATGACAAATGATCCACAGAAGGAACCTGCGAACCCAATGATCCAGAACTTAAACTTTTTGATATATCTGTCCGACAACCGCAAACTAGACTCAGGTGAGTTGATGTTTGGTGAGGGTCGACAGACTTAACTGTTTGCTTACTTAAGAAATGGGTCAATGCTGTGACCTCTCGTCCTTTTCCGGATTTGGGGATTCCCTTGCGTCATTGGTTGGTTAGAGACAAACAGTCAATCAACAATCGCTTTCTTCGTAAGCGCACCCCGCTTTTGTGTTTGCCTCCATTCACCATAGAAACGATTTCGCAGAGATTCGCCTGACTGTCAAGATGGAAGCAGCATTCAGCAAAACGATGACAAAGAAAAAAAAATCGCACGGAAACCTGGAGGGATCGTGCGATTCGGCTATTTGCTGACTAAGTCGAAGAGCACAAGAAGGCCTTGTTTGAGCCCCTATCGAACACAGACCGTGAAGAAAAATTTTTGAATTTTGTAGAAACAAAAAGCTGGCAGTTGCAGTTAATGCTAGTGGTGAGCAGAACAAATTGGACCGGATAAAAAAGAAAGTGGTCCAACCTTAATAGAGCCATCGCATACAGCAGCAATATGAAAAGAGTACCAACTGGACGAGGCCCCAAGAACGAGAAATGGTGGATTGATTCTCTCCTAAATATCATTGGAGGAGATAATAAAACTTATAAGGATCACTTCGTATGGGTATCCTTAGTGGACTTGTTCGACTTTCGATACATTTTGTTTTCATCTCCATGGCTTCTAAAAAGAACATAACAAACATTTCCCGATTTCTCAAACAGCGAGGAGCAGTAAGCTGCCGACCTTCACAAGTCACTCTATGTCTAACTTTCATCGCCATCAGCGAAGCCATCATCGTATATCTTCGACGCCGTCTACCCGAAAGAACATGAAGCAGACTGTGGATTTTTTTTTAACAATTAATGACTAAGCCACAGGGCAGGCAAGTAGGCAGGCAGACAGACAGACCAGCGGTGGCCCGTGGAGGGTTTGTCAAGTGCCTGGGTTAGTTGCATATTACTGAGCACTTAAGAGATGATCACTGACGGAATTGGTTGGCCTGGTTAACCCCTCACATGCTACCCTGCAGCCCGTATGGTCTGTCGTGATTTCCAGCTGTTTGCTGATCCGGTCCGACCTGCTTCAAAAGATTTCCTCCTTCGTTCCCCCTCCACTATACCAGCAGGCACCAGAACCGTTTCTTTTACTTCGTTCTTGTGTCACGGAACGAACGAGACAGCCTGGCAAAGGACCTGGGAAAATGAGCGGTCTTTGTACAGATTTTGGAACTAGAGTTTTAATTTGTCCTAGCTTTGATGTGCAATCCCCAGTGTGCTCGAAAACAGTAATTACTGGTAGAGATTGAAAATCGACGACTCTACAAAGTGTTTCTTTGATTTTATATTTTTTTTCTTTCTTTTATTCATTCGTATACCCGCAATATTTAAAGTATAACCATAATCGCGTTTTCTCGATCTCTGACAGGTTTTTAGGGTGTGCACCTTACAAATGTGTAAGGGTCATGCTTTGTCCACCCACCCACAAACGTTCACTCCCGTGACTACTTCCCTCATTAGCTTTTCATCCTGGGCCTGAACCTCCAAACCACGTGAGAACTCAGAATAAACCATCTTGTTATCCTAATCAACAATCTTGTTGTCATCTTAATCATTCTCATCATTTTTGTTGTCAGGACTGTCGTTGCTGTTTCTTTCTTTATCTCCCTTTCTTCTCTCCTTGATTCTTCCTCGTTTTGCCTTTCTCCTTTTCATCCTCTCCATGGACTTTCATCTTTGTTTTCTTTCCTTCCTTTGACTTCCCTTCCCTCACAATAAAACTTAATTAGTTTTTCTCCTATTCCTTCTCCTGTCTGACAGCAAAAAGAGATTTTTTCTGTTTGTCGTTGCCAGCTTTCCGATCTTCACCAACGCCTTTGTTCCTTTGTCTTTTATCTAATGCATTCTCTTCTTGAAGCATTCTTCTGCTCTTTCTTTCAGATTGCCAATCTTCTTATTCTTTTCTTCTCATTTCTTTCCTTTCCTCCTCTTTTTGTTTCTTTTTTCATTCCTTGGGCCAGATTTTGTTCCACTTTGCCTCATGCAAAGAGCGGTTTAGAAATCTTAAAAAAAAAAAAACCTTTGGCTAATGGTTTTGCACCTAAATGCATGCATGGACTATTAATTAGGCTTCTCTTTTCAAGTGAATGTAAGTACACAAAAATCAGGCAACAGAAAGTGATAGGACCTTTCGTCTTGACTGTAATTTTTTTCTTCTGAGGGAGCCTTGTTTGACCTTCTGTCTTACTCTTTCTCTGGATTCACATCCCCTACCCCACCCCAACCACCACCGCCACACTCTCTCATCAATACGCATTCATCCCTGACCTCAGACTTTCAACAACAGTTCAGGTACAACTTCTTTTCTCGGCATCCTATAGTCAGTTTCTTTTTCAGCTATTGATACCGATGTTTTTAGAAGACTCGCTCACCGAGTCGATACGGTAAAGGTCTCGTTACTGTGCACCGTGACGTGCCAGAGCACAGACAGTGTGGTGTGTCACCGTCACGTCACATGTCATACCACATGCAGACATCATATCACATGCCAGAGCTAACAGCAGCCGCAGCAGCATGCATTGTCATCTTTATAAGATGATATGTCATCTCAACGACGATGAGTCCTCGTGGGGAAGCGGGTTTATTAAAGGGTTAGGGTTGAACCCACCGGTGACGTACGGGCTTACGAGCCGAAATGAATGCAGATCATCTCAGTTGAATTCAGGGCCAAGACCGGCCAACCACAACGGCATTCGTGTCAGGAAAATGTTGGACAGGAAGAGAGTGCGAGAGATGGATTCTTCCCAGCACAAACACGAAAGAGGAGCCCGCACGGCAAATATGATTAACTGGACAACAGTTCTTTTGCATAGACATGCCTTTCCGCACACCTTCTCCTCCACTTTCCCTCCTCTTCTCGAGCGCTCTCCCTCCTAACCCCGGTTGTTCCAGATTATGCACGCGGATGAACGTTGATCAGTTTATCGCCAAATAGTTCAATGCCTTCTTTTGTTAATGTCTTCATTAGGATGATGCGCGTGGCATGCGCTCTGGCGAGGCAGGGAGAGCGCTCGGGAGTATGCGTGGAAGCAGTCTTCGATGCGAGAAGATACGTATCGATTTTCGTCTGTAATTACCGCGAAAATGGCTTGTCGTCTGGTTAAATCAGGCATTTCCAGCTATTAAGTGACGTGGCAGGCAAGTTGCCCTCCGGCCCAGGGTATGTAAGCAGTTGAAGACCTTTTGTGAGGGGTCTCGCGCCGTTGCCTCTGAGGAGAAAACAACAAAGAAAACCCTTTAAAGACGTATTTCACCGGCATTCGTTGCCTCGCATTGTGTGAGGGGAGGTGGGAAGAAGCGTGTGCGCAGGTTGGAAAAAAAAAAAAATGCGTGCAATGGTCGCGAAACAATTGCCCCCATCGAGATCCAGACAATTTCCTCTGTGCTTCTGAAGGCAGGGGTCCACATGCTTATTGATATCAACGTTTACACACATGCCATCTCACCACGGTGGCCCATGCGTGCTGGACCAACTCAAATTTTTCTTTCCGTGACAGCAGAGGGTCGTAGAGGCTGGAGGAGGCGTTCTACACACTCCGACTTGTGTGTGTTGTGGACCAGCACGCGCACGCGCGTGACTAATAGCTAGCGGTCCGGTGGCGCAACGGTTAGCGCTGTTAACGCCTGTCACCAATACAGTGAAGGTTGGCTGCCCTGAGTTCATTTCTCGTCTCGGGCACGCTGATCTTTCTCTGCACGTGACTTCTGTTTACAGGGCTGGCTGCCTGCCGTAATATAGCCTTAGTTGCTGACACGGCGTAAAAACACCAATTCCCTCCCCTTCCCGTGACTAATAGCTTGAGGCTCAAGGGACTGAGGTTCAACAAGCGACAATCCTCCTTATTAGTACGTCCCTTCTTCGCAGGACCAAGCCTCGCTTCTGGCTCCTTATTGGTCAACAAGAAGACCAAAGGACTTACCGCCGGAAGTCCAAGGAAATGAGTAAAGTTACAGGACATTAAAACCCATTCGTCCGTGCTTCCGTCTTCAAATCTAAATGCTGAGCACATTTCAACCCAATAGATAAATGTAAAAAGAAGGAAGAAACGGAAAAAGGTTACCAACTGATGTGGGCATGGAAGGTGTTTTTTGTGTTCCTGTGCTCTCACGTCACGCAAGAAGTATTGTTGAAGGGGCTGGGTCTCCATTACTCTAGTCATGTCTCATCTCTTCACAGATTTTGGCTAATAAAGCATTGGTGCCTGAGACAGCCGACAAGATGGGCTGAGAGTTCTCATTCGCTGGTGGGGAAGGATGGTTCTCAGCTGCTGGGGTAGTCTCCCATGGGGATGCCTAATTCTCTTCCCTTCCCTCTTGCTTTGTGCTCGGTGGTGTGTGTGCGTGCGTGTTTTTACATGTAGTATACATGTGTATTTTTCTATTTGTGTATGTAGTTGTGCGTGTGTCTTAAAAGCAAGTTACTATTAAAAGTGATTTATCAATTTTGGCAAGGACAGTTCAATCCGCGAAGATCACGGCATACTCTTTGAAGTCCTCATGAGCGCCACGTAGATCACATTTACACCAGTTTCAATATCCTTTCAATATCCGTATTCACATAACCATAACACATTGATTCAGAAAGCATTGTTAAGCTTCTCATTGCATTGCTAAGTGACAAAGAACTGCAGTGGCATGTCACCAGCCTCTGTCTTATATTGCTTGCTGACGGCAAAGAAGGACAGTTTTGACGATTCCAGTGCTATAAATGCTGACTGCTTACCTTCGCTTTTGGTTTCTGTGAGAAACGGCATTATAGCTTGATTACTTATTTATGGTCCAGATCGCAAGTGCAAGTGCCAGTAAGTAACGCATAGTTCTCGAAGAACATATCTCCTCCCTCCTTCAGATTTACTGCTTATAGCTGACAAAACACTCACAGACCCTGGTCCCTGGGGCAGCACGGGAAGAACCCAGCACTGAGCTACTCTACGTACCTGGCTTAGTTGACCACGTGACCCTTACCCCTCCTCCCACACTGGTATCACCGAGCTCGAGACCAATTGTTAGATGAAGACTAGGGAAAGTTTGCGTGTAGAGCGTTACTCATTGCTACCTACCGCTATATCTAACAGAGTAGTCTAAAACTAACCACAGCAAAGGTCCCACAACTTATACACTTCATCAACATAATATCCCAGACCTGAATGGACAGCAAAGTTCCGCGGACGATCACTTTCAAGTCTCGGATTTTTCCCTGTTTTAATTCTGAACCGCAACTACTATCGCTCCAGCCTCAGGTCAAGGCGAGAGCGGTTGAAATATCGAAAATACCCTCTCTCTCTTGTAACTTAGCAGCCAAAGAAGTTTCTTATGCCAATTAGTTGGTTCTGGCCTTAGACACAACTAGTCTGCGACAGAGGTATCGTCTGAAAAGTGAACAAAGATTTCAGCCAATCACCGAGCGTCTCTCACTCAGACTTCGCCATTGTGTAAGTAGTTCATGCACGCGAGGGTCTGAAACTCGCATCATACAAGATTCCAACCTTCAGACCCAAATTTTACGTCCTGTCTACCTTAGGGGCTGCTAGCTGGGAACCCACAAGTGCCTGGAGTGTGTTGCTCTGTCGACGTAGAAATGGCCTCGTATATCTTCAACTGCCGGCCAAAAGAAAAAAAAAAAGGAAATATATGTCCTGTTCTGGCTGCAATAGTGGTGTGAGAGGAGAGTGGGTAGTAAAATCTATGTATCAATGTTGAAAGGATCGACGGCTGGCACGGTGCTGGTGCTCCTCTGCGCCACCACGGCTCCTAAAACGGCCAAGTCGCCCCAGCGCCTGCACACGGCCCGCAAGGTGAGAAATTCCCCCGAACCAGTGAACTCCGTCCTGCGCTCTCCTCGCGCCATGTCGGAGGGAACGGGAGGTGAGAGAGTGTAGGAGGGGAGGAGGAGGACCGGGGTGAAGGAAGGGTGCACTAAAAACAGATGCACGCGCGTTACGGAAATCCCGCCCACGACGCCCATGATTGGCAGGTGGGTGGGCGGAGCGAGGGCGAAGAGTGAGCGTGCTGGCGGCACGCATGACTTGCTACCAGAGGCCGCCAGCGCGACATGGTCGCTAAACCCCCGGCTGTTCTGGTCTCCCGCTGGACGCTTGGCGCATCGCCTCACGGTGGCAGGAGGAATAGTGTAGCGACTTTTTTTTTTTTGGGGGGAAAGCTGTGATGGGGAGGTAGGGGGGACCCCTGACGTGGCGTGACGCTCAATAAGATCTATACTTCTCGATCAAGCTCGGCGTCGGCTCCTCATCGCTGTGAGTGACAAGCGCGGCCACGGTGCGCTAGCTTGATGCCAACTTGTCAGGCAGCTTACCCGTCAAAGGGAGGCAAACGAGGGACACAGATAAGTCTGCGGATGAGAAGAGGTGCGACCCACCCTCCCCCAGGTGACCGCCGTGTAAACAACACACAAACTCCTACCACCTGCTCGTCTGTGTATCTGACCTCGACTGGTCACGACCGCACGTTGTTTATCGTCAGACACAAGTGCAGACCTCGTCCAGCGTCCCGGCTTGTTATCGGCTCCTCCTCCTTCTGTTCGCTAGGGAGGGAAGAAGAGAGGAGTGAAGAAAGTGACAGGCTGTGAGAGGCGGGAGATAACTGTGACTACTCGAGGATTCGTTTGGGAGGGTTTCCCCCTACCCTCCCACTGCCAACTATGTAAAACTCCAGGCTTTATGTGTGTAAAAAAACAACAAACAAACAAAGGTGTGTGACAATGGTCTGGGACGGTGCCAACTTTCTGAATCGTTTTTTTTCTGAGTCAACGGTCGTCAGAGCTGGTAGTGTTCTGGAGCCAGGTAAAAAGTGAGAGTAGGTGTTTGATCTTGTGATGTAGACGTCACTTTGCGAGGTGTACTACCACGAGACGTGTGTGAGTTCACTTTGAGCTCGTGTACATCCCGGGTACCTTCGCCAGACAGTCAACAAGACACGAGTTGGAGGTGCACGTGATCGCCACACCTTCTGTTGGCCAGCGTGCGTCGCTCTCACGACTGCCGCACCGGTGTGTGCGTGTGTGCGTCCGTGAGTGTGTGAGTGCACGCTTACGACGCTTTCCGTATCGTTAGTGTACGGAACGCAGACCTGGGGAGCGCTCGCTAGGTGACGCCGGGCGGAAGGCTCGCCGCGTGCAGTTGTTGTGTGGTGGACCGCGCGACGTTGTGAGGCAGCCAGGGGACTGGAGGCATTCCGACGGCGGTTGGTGCAGACTCTGGTGGCCAAGCTGGACAGGCGTGCACACCGACCACAGGCAGGTTGGAGGACTCCGCTGTCAGCGTCAAGGTGTGGATAGGTGGAGAGTCGCGTGACGTCACCTGTCGCCCAAGTTGGACGCCACCACCCAGGTAGGTCAGTGCTTTCAGAGTTTATGTTTTTCGGTCCTGTTGAACTTTGGTGTTGGGTGTGTGTGTTTGAAAGGATAGAAATACCTTGCATGCGATTTTATGTCTCCGTGAAGGAAGGAGTCTCTCTGTCCATTTACGGGGAGGTGGGTGATTGCGTGTGTTTTTGTCTGTTTGTGCGCGTGTGTGTGTGATTTGTTTGTTTACTGCTGTGTACCTGCATATCATTACATATAATTATGGGTGAGCAATAAAGGAAAACCAAAAAAGTGAGGATGTCTTAGCCTCCCAACCTCCTCCCAAGAAGATCGATTAGTCGCACGCTGTCTCACTCCTTCGCGCTCGCTCGGCCCACATCTTGTTGTGCACAGGCGCCTACACACACCGCACGTGCTACCTACGCCCCTGCCTACACAATGAAACAATACTCTCCCCCCTCACACACACACACACAGCCCCTACACTCGTACAACACGTACTACATTTATACACTCTACACATTCGCCGCACCTACGCACAAAGAACGAGTACTGCCTACGCACACGTGCAACATGCACTACCCAGACGAATACAGAGCACGTAATACCCCTACACATATAGAACACAATTACAAACATAACACACTTACTTACCCTACACATGGTAGGTACATAATGCCCCTAAACTCCTTGTACACTTTGAATTGCCTGATTTATATACAGAACATGCACTTCCCCTTGACATTCCGCCATAGACACAGTGAACACGTCTCGCCCTCCACATAAACAATATCAACAGCTACACATAACATGCACTTAGAACACGTACCTACACACAGAGAACATGTACTTGCCATTCATATAGACACGTACTGAGCTACACACCTAGAACACATCGTAGACAGAAATACTGCCCCTATACGGTTGGTCCTTACACGTAGTATCCCTCCACACAACACTCGCAACCCCATTACAAATCACCCATAACGCACATCTCACCGTAACGCACACTCCACCCCTAGTAACGCTGGACGTAACACGTAACCAGTGACGCTGAACGACTTGGAGGTCGTTTGTTTGAGTCAAGCTGTTCTGGCTTCCTTTGATTCCTCCTCTTTTCCTTGATGCTTCGCAGTCCTCGTCGTGGGCCTGATGCTGCGTCTCTTCAGTTCTTTTAAGAGACGAGTTTGGAGCGCATGGCTGGAAACACAGATCATTCATTAGAGTTTCGCAGAAAACGTTCAAATCGATGGACAATTTACGACTTTGCTCCTTATTCACTGAGTACGAGGTACCAAAGCGCAAAGCCGTCCATCGATAATCCTGAACGTCATTTCCAGCCATGCGCTGAGTGACCGGAAGTCACGCTCGTGTTGCTGACATCACGATATATCGGAAGAAGGTGGATGCAGGAGAAGGTGTCAGTTCTTTGCGAAAACAGTGGTCATGGAAGGGTGAGCCAAGCGAGATGAGCTTTTAAATATTTGAAGATCCTCTGAGGTGTAATTTTGTCAGTATGTCAGTATTTATTGGAAAGAATTTATCACGAACTCTGCACATGTTAAACTTGTGGAGTTTGTACACAGACACGCATACATAATACGCAGTCCGACAGTCCATTGGCTGAGGCTTTCAAATGTACAAACCTGACGTCAGTGTTGTTAAACTCTTTCTGTTCTTGGTGATGGTTGTGAGAGTGTACCTTGAGAATGGAAGGAGACATTAACCTAGATTTTTGGGAAACAGCAGCTTGCCCTCAGCTTTACCCAATTATTGGGAGAAGAATTCACTTTTATACCTTTAAGCTTCATCAGTAGAACTCTCAGCTTTATAAGCAGTATAGACTAACTCCTCAAGCACTCCTAAGCCCTCGCCGCAAACATCGCGTAATCTATGAAGTTAATTAGAAGACACTAATTCCCCTAAATTTGACCTTTCTTTTACAAAGAAGTTACTACATATTCTCCTGCAGTTTCAGCAAAAAAAAAAAAACAAACAAAAACAAACAAAAACAAATCAAAACCTCGTTTCACGTGACGTCACAAAGTAGGTTTGCTGTTATGAGATGGCCTCAAGGATGAAGGCTCCGAGATTGGGGCTTTCTACCACTCGAAAACTTAAAATTTGGGTCAGCCTCTCTTATTTTCCTTAGTTTTTTTATTTTTTTTTAACTCAAAGTGGTCTTTCGTGATAGTCTCCATATACCTGCCCATTATCATCGACATTTTTCCTGCATCTGTTATCAGCTGTTTTAAAACAATCGTCTTCAAAGGAAAAAAATCCCCACAAGTTGCCATTATCAGTGTGGTTTTCTTTATGCGTGAGAGGAGAATCATTATTATCTAAGAGGTATCTAAACTTCTAGATGCTCAGCCTAATAGTTCTGAAGCGGTTGCCCGTTTGACTACGTAACTGTCAGAGTTCGGTTATTCCACCAACGTCACTCGATATCCGGAACGAAAATGAAATAAACGCGAATAGGTTGGGTGCGGAGTAGGCGAATAAACTGATTTCTCTCTTCTTTGTAGACCTCCGAGGTTCTCATTTGGCACGGCGGTCTTCATTTGTGAGTTGTTCCAAGCTGCTTTCCTCCGCTTCACTTCCACTTTCAACGGCTCATGAAGTGACAAAAGGAATCGAAACACCAGAAACACGATTGCAGATCTCGATCTTTCTCGCAGTCACCCCTCCTCCTCGCTCCCACCTACCCCTCCTCTGTCTCTCCTCCCCCCTACACACACGCGAGGCTGACAAACCCGCAGGAAGCAGAAGTAAATGGCTGGCAGGCCGGTGGTTTTGCATTCTCCCGACGCAACAATTTTGATTTGGTTTGTGACGAGAAATTTCAGAGGGAGGTCTGCACGCCAAGTTGTGACTGCCGTCGAGGGCGGTGTACTGTGCTTTTTTCTTTCTCTCCCCCGAGCTGTGGGAATAGGCCATCTGAAGCGTGTACGCCAAGCGCTCTTCAAATCGGGAGTCCGACCGTTGGCCTGCACACAACGGGAGGCATGGAGGCACGGATTAGGTGGATTTAAACACAGCAAGAGGTGGCCAGCAAATCGATGCCAAAGTTGAGCATTTGGGAATGTTTTCTTCTTTCTCTCTCTCACCTCCAGCTCCCCATCTGTCTTTCCGTCAATGAATTTCTTTATCTCTGTTGCCCTCCATCCCCTCTCTCTTTATTGTTCTCCTCTGGATTACTTTATTTTATACATGGAAGTATACAATAAATTGTATGAAATGTTGCAAACAGGAATTTGTTAATACCTTGGTAAATAAGTTAGTATTTGTCGTTCGAATTACATATGCGTGTTGGTATTTGTGCGATCAAGATTTTTAAAATTTACAGGATTATTCTATTCGTTCAGTCTGTCTTTCTCTCTTTCCTTCCGAAGGAATTTCAATTAACAAACACTACACCACACTATGCAAATATTCAGCAATATTATATCTGTACCAGCTAATTTATTATGTCGCTCCTAAAAAAAAAATAACAATCTAGATTCTCGGTTAGGCTCGAAAAGCACTTGTTGACAAATCAGCTTGAAATATATGGCGAAGGCTTCATGTCAGACAGGCTCTTCAGCAGTCGCGTCAAGTGCCCGGATTAGGATGTTTAGACAAGTTTACGGGCAACAAGAGGCATGGGAGGGGAACACTGAGTGCTGTTCAGTCCACTCATTCTGTATCACTCCGCACAGTACTTGGAGGCGAAGAAAGTAGTACGGGGAGTTGGGGATAACAATCCTCTTCTCACTTTCAATAATTATTATCTCGCAGGTTTCAAGGGTGTGGGTGGAGTGAGGGATGAGCGCGTTGGCGAGCGTGAATGACTGATCGACTGACCGAGCGAGTTACATGCGCGTGCATGTCTGCTGGGAGGCTGACACGATACGTCACCACTGAGCTGCCCTCTGGCGGCCTCGTTGTTTTTGCTGTAAGAGTCTTGTGTACCGAGGCCCAGAGAGTATCGTGGAGAGTATCGTGTGTTAGAACCTCAGCGTGACACTGACTCTAGGGATCTATATAATTCTTCTGATATTTCCTAAAGTGTTTTCAGCGAAAGAGAAACCTTTTTTCTTTCACATTTTTTAAGCCACATCTTCCGGGACTCCCTACTCCCACGAACTAAAGAGTTGGCGTAACGTATTGTGTGGGGAATTGATGTCGTGTTAAAAAGTGTAATGTTTGTCATGTAGAAAACATCAGTCACAGTCTTTGTAAGGTAGGTGATGTCACTGGTGTGGGTGTACGTGGGGACAGGGATGTAACTGAACGTAGCTTTGTAATAAATTTCAAGTTTAATTGCACATTAAAAAGACTTACAAAATGAAACTGAAAAAAAAAAAACAAAAAACAAACAAAAATCCAATGGGTGCTTGAATCCCGTCAAAGGTCAGAGGTCTCATCACGTCAGACTTTTTTTAATTTTTTGTAGTAAGCTGGATATGAATGGTGATATTTTGTTATATGTCAGACGTCGGTGACATACGTATGAAAGCATAAAACTTTGAATTAAAGGCCACGACACATTGGCAAATGTATATTGTTGCGCATTTGTTTTTTGCTGCTGGTCAATGATACCTTCTGTGTTTTTAAAAAGTGCTCAACACCCAATAGTTGTAACTAACGGTCGCAAAATGTCAGATAATTAGCAGTTTGAATTTTATGAATGAGGAAACTATTCAGATCCGTAGCATCTCATTGAAGTGTTCAGATCCTCAATGTCTCATTGATGTTTTAAGAACCTCAGTGTATCATTGATGTTTTGAGAACCTCAGTGTGTCATTGATGTTTTGAGAACCTAGGTGTCTGGTTGAAGATGTAGAATGATAAGACTGTTTCACCACCTTCTGGCTGCTTTGCCGTGTTCCAGCCTTAGCTGCTGCCTCGGCGTAAAATATCAACGCCTCCCTGCACCAACTCATCCATGATCTTGAAAGGTGTGAAAAGTTTTTACCATCCATGGCTGTGCACGAGAGCCAGACTTTCGATTGTCCTATGCGAGAATATCTGCCCAGTGTACACTGTCCACTGGTTTTACTATGAATTTTTATTTCTCTGCCGGGGAACCAGGTTGTCTGTGAGGTCTTATGTGGGGGATATCAACGACACATTTGGGATTCATGCTTGGAAGGGTTTGAATTCTGAAAATTCCTGCTAATATTTAAGAATATGACGATGTGTATGGATGTCATGAAGGATGGCTGACGATTCGAAAACGAGCAAGAATAAAACCAGAAATTGCGATATCTAGGAAAATGGAGAGAAAAGTCAGTGAATAATTTAAAGTTTCGCGTCCAAACTCACTTCAGACAGATTTCACACTCATTTAAGAAGTCATGGTGGGTGGGGAGTAGGGTTTGTGAAAGATTAGAAATAACTTCATCCTAATAATTCATCCTAACCCTAACCCAGAATTTTCTGTGTTTATGAGTAAAACGTGCGGGAGGGAGGTGAAAATGGGCTTAAAGCATGATAGAAAAGACATAAAAGTTTGTGGATTAGGATATTTTTTGCATTATTTGCACCTCAGAATGTGAGCCTTCTTCTAGTCACAAGATGAGAGTTAAAAGGTTTTTTTTCTCTCCCGTCACTATTTCTAATTCAGTCTTTCCCCCTCACTTTAGCATCAAGTAGATGAGGCAGGTCTATCTCCTGCCTCCTTCTCACCTGTCAGAACATACCTGCCGTTGAAGGAGCCGCTCTGGCCAAGGCTGACATTGAAAATGTCTTTGATCTGGCTGTCAGCTGCTGTTGTTCTTGGCGGAAGTTGAATGGCGCAGCGCTTCTGCTAACCTGAGAAGTGTTGATGGCTGAAGAAGTGGAATCAGGATAACCGCCCCACCAATGTTAAACTCGATCCGTTTTGTTCCTCAGCCCAAACGGTGTTTAAAGAAGGTCTGGCGCGCATCGAGTGAGTCAACAGCTCGGAAAACACCTTTCCCCGCAAGGAGAGCACAGAGGCCTATTCTCAGGAGACCAGCGTCATGGGCCTTCCGATATTTCTTCGTGTCCGCGACGTGGAGGTCAAAGTTTCTAGTGTCTTTCCTAAATGGTAGACGGCGCTGTGATAGGCTAGACGAGAGTGTTATTGGTTGCATCCTCATCCTTGTCTGAAGATCGAGAAAACCCTTATCCCCTTCAGAGCTTGGCGAAACTGGAATAGTTTTCAAGCTTTGACTGAGGTAAGGTGCTACATACGGGTACTATTATTGACATTCCACTGTTGCTGACTTTGGCTCCAAAAACAAGCGCTGGCTGTACTGAACACGATCCTTCAGCCATTTGCATCATCTTTAATTTTTGTGGATGCAAAATTCATGCATGGCAAATCTTACCTCCTCGTTACTGTGAAGCAAAAATTAACTAAAAAAGTAGAAAGAAAGGGAGATAATGTAATCTACAAAAAAATAAATAAATAAAAAATTAATTACTAATGAGAGCGGTTTAGAAGAAAAGGTTCAGACAAGGAGGTAATTCTGACGAAGGTACTTTTTGGATTGTTCAGCAAGACGAAGATTAAGAAGAAAGGGAATTAATTCACTTAGAGTAAAAGACGCAAAAAAGGGGAGGGCAGGCGACGAAGCCATTTTCCTGAGACATGCTTCCGGTGTCTGCTAGATCTAACCGGGATTATTTTTGGCCAGCCGCGCCAATGAGAGAAAGAATGTGACGGTAGAGTCGCGCGCATCTTCTCCTTAACTTCTTTCCGTTCTGGAATATTCTCGGGGAATTATCCCCAGAATGAAAGTCTCAGCGGCGATTTGAATCCTTCTGAAATCTAATTATCCATTCTCAGGTAATGAAGTCTTGTGACATAAATCACGGGAATAGCTGCCTCGGCGACAGAGATGGGTCTCTGATTGTAGTTCTCTTGTCTCCTAAATCCTGCCTCGATGCCAAGTGGCTGACAAAGTAGATTTGCACGTTCTGAGGGTCTTAGGCATCGGCCATCGAACTCTTCAGTATCCTTCCGACAGATTCGCACTGACTTACGATGTCTGCCGTAACCGTGCAGGGACCCCTTATCTGCGCTTATCTCGTGTTTTCACCCTTCCTGTTTGAGTAACCCTGGCTTTCTCCTGTCCTGAGGGAAACGTCTGACATTTTTTTTAATATAAAAATACTTTGGTATGGTACACACGAGACCTGGTTTTTTTTTCTGGGGTCATCGTCTTAGTAGTTCTTGTGATTTGCTTACATTTTACCGCGCCTAACTGTTGCTGACGTTGAAAGTCTTTTCAAAGCCGTTGAATATTAATGCAATGGGAAAACTGTAATGTTAGTTAACGAGATTAGAGTGTCGGCGACTTCTGAGAACATTCCCTAGAGCGGGAGAGACAGAAGTCGTCTGGCTTTAGCTAATGCTGAAGACATCATCCAAATGGGGAGATAAAGCCGTTGAGTGATTCGTGATGAAGTTTGCCGATTCTTGGAGTCAGTCACAAACCAGCGAGTACTGATTTTAAACGGGTAGCCAGAAAGAAAAATTATTTTAAGTCAGTGGGTGTGTCTGCGCGTGTGTGTGTGTGTGTGTCTGTGTGTGTGTTTGTTTTCCCGTTACACAGACCTAATTTCAAAATCTGAAAAAGCGAAAGTTTCTATTCCCGAAGTCTTTTCAATATTTATCATTTCTCTTGTGAAGACGCCAAGATCTCTACGTCATAAAAATGTGTTCGCTGATTGGACAGCACAGGGATGGGGAGTAGCTGTAGCCTAGCTACAGCTACTGTAGCCGGCTACAAATTTTGTAGCTTGTAGCTTAGCCGGCTACAAATTTTAAAAAGTAGCTTGTAGCCGTAGCTACATTTTAGAAAGTAGCTGTAGCTTGGCTACATGTTGGCTACTTTCACGACTGTAGCACTCTAGTAGTGTACAAAGTATAATGTCTTTGGGTTGTAGATTTGCATCTATATTCTAGAATGTTTAGCACGGCAGCAATGTAAAAGATAGAATGTCTTTGTACGAGGGAGGAAATGATGTTCAACAAATGTAAGCAATGTTCAAAAATGTCTTTATTGCGACGAAAATAGAATGTCTGTGCTAGAATGTTCAGGGAGGGAGAATAAATAGCAGGGCTGACAGTGGTGTGGACCTCTTTGTGAATTGGAGAGAGAGAGATAGTTAGGCCAGCTGCTGAGAAAAAGATACTGAATTAAGAAAACTTCAGTGTGGAATTCCATCTCTGTGATATTTCTGGTACGACAGCCACTCTACGTAGCCATTTGACGTGTGGGTTACACGACCATTCGTCGACAGCGTGTCAGCAAGACGACGACAGCCACTGCTCTCACTGCTCGGTGTCTTGATAGCCAGACACCACGTGTCTCGCACGCTCAGTAACCGCAAGTACCAGGTCGTCCACGTGGCGGGAGCGATTTGAAAAACGAAGATGGACGTCCCCATCAATTTCCAGCCTTATTTGAAATTTTTTACATTTTGTGAAGGCTATAGTTTCAAATGCAAGAATTGTTGAGAGATAGTTCAGTCTGGCAGGACTTATCATGACAAAATCTGCGCACTAGGGTGACAGACAGCAACTTCGAGCCAAAGTTCTGGTCAAATTCAATTCCATGAAGGACTAAAAGAATGTAGATTTGTTTTAAGGTTACCGGTACACTCCAAAAATTAAAAATCCATATTTTAAATATCTTTAAGGGTTTTTAAAAATATAGAGTAACAAAATAACATAAATATAGCACTTTAAAACTGTTTTTTGAGTACCTAAAGTGAAAATTGTGACTTTAATCAACGATTTTGTTTCAAAAACGTACAAGCATTTAAAAAACACATTTACACAATACCATAAGTCATTATACCAACGGTTTTGGATTTTTTGTAAAACTAGAGCACTGATAAGAAAACTGATGCATAAGGCGTTTTGATATCTCAAGATTTCTAGGAATATAAAAAATCAGACATGGTACCCCCGACTCAGTGTGAATGTGCAATTAAATATTTAGAAAATATTTAGAAAAATGTTAATTTTATCAAAAGTAATGTTTATACCATATTCTCAAATGCATCACTTTGTAGCTTATGCATTTCTAAACAAAATTGCAAAATTTTACTGCTGTAGCACAAGCCAATCTTGAGAAATATGTTTTTATAGTTTAGGACTGGATGTCAAAAACGACAAACAGAGAAATTCAAGCTTAAAGATTTAAAATAAATATATCTTGTATCAGATCATTTTAAAAAATATATATTTCAGTGTTTATATGCTACATTTGACATCCTACTATATAATTAAAGTCTATTCTAGTATGCCAGGACTATACTTTTCACCCTATCAGCTTTTGGAAACAATTAGTTTGTGTTCCTTTCTTTGTTTTCAGTGTCAGTGTTAGAAAAAAAATGCCTTATGATCTGCTTGCCTAAATTAGAGTAAGCAGTGTTTTACTTATATTCCATGCAAACTCATTTATTTCAATGGTCTGTTGTTCATTGTCACAGTATTGATAAGAGGTTGACATTTTTCATCACCACATAACCTAACTTATTGAAAATTCCACCAGGTACCTGATACTTAAGCATCTGTTTAGTTTTCATTTCAAAGTAATAGGGAACAAATAGTTATAGAAAACAAATGTTTATCAGAAAACTTATATAATTTCTTTTGTCACTAAAACAGGATGAGGAAAAAGATCCAGAAATGTTTAATATAATCGTAAAATACGTGTACTTATTGTGTGAAAAAGGCCGGGGGAGGAAGGGTGCAAGGAATGAATGAAAGCATTTATGGATTCACTAAATAAAATTGTCAGTATATCGCAGTTCTCCGTTTCATTATTATAATAAAAACTTTGTAAAGCAAGTAATAGTGTTTTGTGTGTATGTTTGATGTTTGTGTATGTTGCTACAGCTAACTTGTTATAACATCACGCTTTTAAAAGTAGCCCAAAGAAGCTGGCTACATTTTAAAAGTAGCCCAAAGTAGCTGGCTACTTTTTGGAAAATTGTAGCTGTAGTGTAGCCGGCTACATTTTGAAAAAAGTAGCTGTAGCCTAGCCGGCTACAAATTAAAAGTAGCTTGCCCATCCCTGGGACAGCAGTTCATTAGCATATTCTCGAAGCTTTTGCATTGGCTGCGGTATTCAGTGACGTCAGGTTTAAATTTGAACTAATCAACGTGTAAGGTTTTTGTTCCTGTGAATTAAAATAAAAATCTCTGCAGTTTGCAGGAATATAACTCATCTTTTATGTTCTGTTAATGTACCAGTAGCTTCATCGTTAGTTCATGTTTAACTGTTTACTCTTTGGGGTGACAAAGAAGTAGAAAAGGAAAACAAATGTCTGTAAGACCGGATAAAGTCTCAGCAACGAATGCTCCTATTAAAATAAAAAGAAAAAATCTTTGTCTATCTAATATGAGTTTCTCACGCACTGGAGTCGCCTATTGTTCTTGCCCATCACCGACTTCATCCCATCTTTCTCATCCCTGTCTCAGCGGACTTGGTTATCGAAAAAAGGATCACGCGTGTCTCAGGGGAGAGCATCGCGCCTGGTTGTAAATAAGTTCTGGGATCTCTTCAGTCCAGAATGCAGAGTTCTTTGTTATTGTACCGGTCATTAGAATTGGGATATGTCGCGCTGGTAAGCCAGGAATCTGGTTCCTTTCCAGTATTTGTTTAAGTGCGAAGAACACCTATCGACTGCTGCACCAATGATCAGGGAGAGAAAGGGCAGACAACTGCGACGCCAGACCAGGGATTAAAGGGACAGAAACCTTGCGTGTACGTCCACAATGATTGCGAGTAGAAATAAGTAGGTAGTTACAAGTTTATCGATTCGCCAGCCTCACAGCCAAGATTCGAGTCGTGAAAAACGAGTCCTCCCACGCTGTGATTCTCTGGAACGCTCGCGGAGTCCTGTGGGACAAATGGGAGGTCACGAGTTTTGTCGCACGAAAGGTGTCACACGAGAAGGAAGACAAACCAAAGACGAACGGCGGTTCCTCCCACTGCGGCGTTGTTTGAAAGTGTCGAGGAAGTCGTCTAATGAAGAAATGTTTAGACTTCTGGAAAATAAATCTGAAAAAGGAACAGAAAAAGTCGCCGGATTATTGAAAACACCTCGTTAACTCGTAATTATGCCATTAAAAAACCTTGCAACGACCTGCGACTGAACTTTGTTATGTTCACGTTAAATTATTTTTATGACTTTTCGTATAAGAACACGCACACATTTTCAGTTCTGGTTGTTTGGATTGTTATTAAATATAAGAATCACCCTGCTTTACTATCGTGTTGTCAACTATACTGCTGTATCCTCCCACATTTAAAGATTTGTAACTACAGGAGCAATTTTAAAGCATATCAGAACAACTTTGAGTGTCCTGGGAGAAAGGGAAAGATTAGCATACGTTTCACGCTTTTACAGCCGCAACAAAATAATGTTTTAGAGTAAGGTTCAGTTGCTGCATCGACTCGACTTGAGACGGGATGGATTGTCAAAGACAAAGAGCAAACAGAGCATTCCGTAGCTTTATAAAAGTGCTTCCGCTCTGGAAACTGCTGAGGAGACGAAGATGTGGTGTGCCAAATGTTTCTTATAGCAGACAAAGGGAGCTGAGTTGATAGAACTCATGTGGCTTGAGTTGACCAGCGCAGGCATAGCAGCAAGAGTGGTTCATGTGTTGATGACCCTTGGTACTACTAAGTTGAACATAGTTCCAAAAAGTAACTACAATCCCAGAAAAAGCTTAACATTTGGCCCTTCTAGCAGAGGCTCAGAAAGTAACCTACGCAAGATCTTGCTGAAAGGTTAGACAATAATGTCAAGAGAATCATGGGTACTGCGGAGAGGGTTCCATATCTAGACTCCACGGCGAAGTCTCGGGAAAGAAACCTGAGCGTCATCACCTCACATACAGATAAGACTATTTCACTTCACTGGAATGGGACGTGATTGGCCCGTGTTTTTCACATGAGGGAGAGCACGTATGGACGTACACTCACTCACTTTCTTCCTTCTCATAATCCGTGACAGAGCCTGAGTCGCTGGCATAAAACGCAACCAACCAACCATCCTTCTCAAAAGGTCACCGTTCCTCCTTCCTCACCCACAGAACTTCTTCACCCCTCTCTCCCTCCAGCCCCGGATCGCTTCCCGTCCAGGCGCTGATTTCCCTCTACACTACAAAACTCTTTAATCTGAGAGCTGCGATTTCGTAAATTATTCAGACCTATCTTTTGCAACAGTGTCCTCTCGCGCCAACCCCTGTCTGCAATCACGAGCGGAAGACATTGGGGCGGCAGCGGGAGTGTGTATAGATATATATACAAGGAGCTGCAAGCCGATCCCCCATCCGTGTGTGTGTATATATATATATGGAGCAGCAAACCTCCAGCTGACGTCCATGGCGGGTGGAAGAATCGAAGTCACTCGCTAGGAAATTAAATTGCGGGCACCGGCCACTCTCCGGAAGTTGGCCAATAATACCGGACCATGATGCATTTCACTGCCAGACGCCTGGACTGACGGGAAGAGGTGGATGAGGAGTGATGGCACCGATGGCTTGCCGCGTGAAGATCTGGTCGATAAGGAGGCGCTGGGAGGGATCATGACCATAAAATTGTCATCTTGGTTTGCCGCCACCGTCTCGGATGGTGTTACTATTCCGGGGGACACTCGGCCTTCTGCCTCTTTCAAGGCTAAGCGTTTTACACGGGTGGACGGGAAGTGGTGGTGGTAGTGGTGGCTTGCAAGACTTTCGGTTTGTTTGTGGCTCGGCCAGACAGAGCCCCCCGTTTGTTTCCAATATTGTGGCTTGTGGGCAGACGAGTGCGAGCTCGCGACTGAAAGCAATTCATGAGTAGAAAAGAGAAAGTAAATTTAGGCCAAGAGAATTTCCGATGCAGTCCGGCAGCTAGGAAAGGGTGGAGGAGATGTGGAAGGAATAAAAAGCGTGACATTCACCAAGAGGTTGATGCTGTCTCGTTCTCCCTAGCCCGGCCGCTTGCGAAAAGGAAACATCTAGAAGATTTCTTGCACCTGGTCTGCCGCTGTTTCTTGTTTCGAGACGCGTCCAGCGCCCCCACGAGCACGGCGAGTCCTGGGGTCGAAACATGTTTGTTTGGTTTTCGTGGTGAGCCAGTAAAAAGGTTCACCTTCGTGAGATGACCGTTGACACTAAGGAGATGTTTAACACACAGAAAACTGAGCTTCATCAGAATAAGTTATGAAATAAGTTACAAACGTTTCCCCATACCTAGACACTGTGAACCACTTGCAGTTCGCTGTGCCTGTGGCTGCCAGGCTACAAGATCCTTTTAACTTTAACAGACTATCTTTATCTACTGTCATGTTAGCCTCATGTCGTTGTCATGTCGACAGTCGGATTTCTACTTTCTCTTCCCTCCGCCCATCAGTTTTACAACGTTGCCAAGGACGCTGCTCGTTCCTACGGTCGTCGTCTTGGCGCTGGTTCGGAATAAAGCTTTTATTTCTTTTCAACACCAGGAAATTGTCTCAAGGAAATGACATGTTCCCCAGTTTTTGTGCTAGAGTGGTCCGCGCACTCTGACCTTTTCCGTCATTCTACATATTTGATTTCTCCGCTGACCAAAAGCATAGACACGCTGTGTTGTTGACTTTTACTTCAAGACAACAACACGAATAATATGAGAATCAAGGCGAGGGAGGTTTCTGGTATATTTTTCTCCAGTTGACATACTCGTTGAGCCATCCATTACGTCGTGTAACCCCGGGAAAGTTAAATAAGAACAAAAAAAGTAAGCGAGAGGTTCAACTGCCGTGATTAGTCTAGGGCAGGGGTCTCAAACTCATATTAGCATGTGGGCCGCAGTGGAAAGTAACAGCCAGTCAGCGGGCCGCACCACGAAAAGAAAATGTTTTTTTCATTAAATTTTACGAACACTACTGTCACTGCAGTTAAATGTAAAATAAAGTTTTTATAATTATTAATTACATTTAGTGTAGTTTATTACATGCACAGGCAGTTTAGTTTATTAAAATAAGTTGACGTTGTCTCTGTCACTAATAAAAAAGCAGAAACTGTAGTTCCCATAAAAAAACACCAAGCACAACATACATATACACCGCGGACGTGACCGCGGGCCGCACAAAAATGTTTCACGGGCCGCATACGGCCCGCGGGCCGCGTGTTTGAGACCCCTGGTCTAGGGAAACGATCCACCTTTGATCCCCCACTGTGCGACCAACGTCCCTCGTACCGGACATTTTAAAGGATCGTTAGAGTCGATCGCCAATGTTGTAACAGAAGAGCATGGCCATGACGCCCGCAAGAAACGAACACGGCGAAGAATGAAGTGCAAACTCCGGATCCATTAGGCAGCCAAGTGCAGTTGCACGGGACGAGAGGATAACGGGACAAAGGCAGCTGGTGTCAGGCAGATGTACAATGCCGGGTTACACTTTGCTTTTAAAGGAAATCGCCACGCATTGGCCCCAGATTGCCTCCAAAAGTACCAGACACACACAATTAAACATGGAATATTTGACGAGTAGAAAATTGTCAGCAGAAGGATTGGATCTCCAAAATGTACCGCACGGCAAAGTGAAACGAGGGAGAAAAATAACCCACGACATTTACGACCTTTACCCTCTTCTCTAACCCAACCCCAGCACGCACTGCCGTCCAGATCAAAGACTTGCTTACTTTCTCTTAATTTCGCGTGAAGCTGTTAAACTGGCTTAGTCAACCGTACAGGTACAATTTACGACAAGTCGCAAGGTCCACGTGTGATGTACGTGCAAGTAGTCTTGCACTTTTGTCGGTGAAATGAATTCCGGACAAAAAACGTTTGAGCCGAGTGCCAGAAATGTAAGTGGGTCTTCAGCCCTGAACCTCCGACAAAGGGCAGGTTGTGTGTGTACTTCGAGGGAGAGGACGAAAGTGCTTTCTTATTATGGTCTGTGTCGACTTTCTAATTTACGGTTTGTGAGCAGAGAGAGAGAGAGCTGGAGATAAGGAGGGAAACGGTAGTTGGTGAATAGTTGTCCTTTCAAAGATTTAAATTGAGGAACACAACATGCACATTTTAACATCATTGTATATAATTTTAAACCTTCAGTGCGTGAGAGAGAGAGAGAGAGAAAAGAAAGAGAACACAACTATGAAGTTATAGTAACCAAACTTCAACCACCTTGCAATTCAACTTGGAATAGCACTATCTTTTGTTTACGCTCGATTATTCCCTTTAGAAGAAACACTTATATTCTTTACTTCTCACAGCCTGGTCTCCATTCCCTTTGGCTTACTTATATAGTACTCGAGATTGTGTTTGCTAAGGAGCGGGGTAATATTTACTCTCAGTTCCTATATATGCGGACAACATGAATAGGTAGAGAGGATTTTCACGTGGGAAAGGGCAACAGGTCGGTGTGAGTGTATGTGTATGTATGTGTGCCATACGGTCAAAAGTCAAGCGAGCAAACTCAAGACAAACATCTGAATGCTCCTTCGCTCTGAGTGTAGGTATTATGAAAAGGAAGAAGTTCTTGAGATATAAAGATGTCCTAGTGTTTGTTCAGGTAATCTCTGTTTGATTCTGGTGCTGCATTTGAATGCTGTCAGTGTAACTAGGCATCGTACCTGCTCGGAAAGACTGTTACATTGCAAAGATTTGCTGGGAAAGTTTTCGAACCCATTTCCTTGGTGAGATGTTTTCTGATAAAGATCTTTTCTTCTTCCAAGAATCGGTGCACAAAACTACATCAGTTATGCGCTGGTACATATGACAATGTTGTCGAGTATGAAGGCGTGTGGGAGCGGGGGGTAGGCCGGTTTTTCGCTGAGACTTACAGAAATAGTAGTGTCTGCTGAGCTGAACTCAGTGACATCGAATAATTGCATTCCAGTAGATGTTTGAAGACAAGCGGACCTCAGACGCCAAGACGCCCACCAGCCTTGACCACGCTGCCTTTTGGTTTCCCTTGTATCGAGGGCCTAGTTCCAAGATCGACTATCCGCGGCGCAGGTAGCAGTTATCTCCCGCTCAAGAGAAGAGGATGTGTGTTTGGGGATGCTCCCAGCACCACTGGTCGTCAGGGTGACAAACAATGTGTCACTTTGCTGTTCGCGAACCAATCAACCAGCCGTTTACTACGTCACTCACACAAAAAAAGAGAAGGTGGTCAGTGATGGATGTACATCACGGGACAGACGTCCTCGAGAGCACATTTTTTAATTCACATATACATCATTACAGTGGCAGTTACACAAGGCTACCTGGTGCCGCAAGCGGTTTTCCTCTATTTGCCCTTTTGCTTTTATTTTTTTCACTTTTTCTTTATCCTTTTTTCCTCTTTCTTCATCAGACATTTTCCTTCTCCATCAAGCTGCTCCCCTTCTTCATCAACGTTTCTTCTTTTTGTTCTTGTGGTTTTGTTTTTGCTTATCAACCTACATCTATCTTTTAACCGTTATTCCTTTGTCTTTCACCTTCTGTGTCCTCTTTAGCTCTCTGAGCTTCATTAATTATATATGAGCATTTACTCTTTTGATATTTTATGCATGTTTTTTCTAGATATCTTTATTGTGCATTGCGTATCGGTGTATAATACAATTTGTTCTAAATGTTCCCTGGAGGTTATGAATAAACTATCTGGACTTTGGACACATCCTGCTATGTCATCCTGTCCGCTCTTGTGTTAGCGGCCAGCCATCAAAGCTTGTATGACAAAAACAGACGCACGCATGGCCACGATAGACTGTTGAACAGTCTTCTGTAATGTTCTGGGTTCCAACTGAAACTTTTTCACATTCACTTACTTGTTTCTATACATACATGTTTTTCCTGTTTTTGTTTTTGTGCATCCACAACATCTTCTCGCATTACACGCAGACCCGAGCTCTTGATATGAAAATGGAAGCGCTATTTTTTGTTAAAGACACCTTCGAAAGATTTTTTTTTAAGATTGGGATTAGTTTGTTACACGAACATAATTTCATGAAAACATGAACTGACAACACTTTCCAGTTCTCAAGTATTAACGTTAAAGAAGGACCTTAGTCGACCTTTTTCAATATTTCCTCTTGAGTTTATGAATTTGCGTGCTAGGGTAGGTCTTTAAGCTGTCGTGTGACCCGCAGACATCTAGTGCATGTCAAACAAACATCACTAAGGTCCTCTCTGTGTGCTCGATAAAAGGCCGTCTACACTTCCATGTCTGAGTCAAATTGAAAGCTGTATCGTATATCCTGGTTCATTCTAGCTGACATAGGCACGACTGCCACTGCACTTTCTTGGATGTCGATGCATGTGCCTCTGTAAGTAGTTGTGGATAACCAGTTAAAAAAAAGGAAAGTTGATCCAATCGGGTTCTTGACAACAGTGTTGTACTCATATAAAAAGAGGTGTTCTGTCAGAGGACAATTTTAATATATAAATACTCAGCGTATGCATTGGTGGGTTTGTGTGTGTGAGAGAGAAAGAAGAAAGAGAGAGAGGAAGACACGACACAAGGATCTCGAGAATATGTTAGAGTACCTCTGTGAGCAGTCATCTGCTGATAAGACCCTCGGAGCGTCCTCATGGGACAGCAGTTTAGATAGACAGAGCCTACAGAGATAACAACTGACCTCTATAAAGCCTCGAGAAAGAGGCGGGCGTCACCAGTTCGGGGTACTTTCCTTTTGTTATTTCTAAATGTGCATTCCGAGTGTTCTGTCTATTCAGGGTATTCACAAGACTGCACGTGGAGTGTGTGAACAAAGCAGCATTAATATTGAAGTACATCGGATCCGCCTAAACAAAGGCATTGTACTTTTTCTGTAAAATCCCCGAGGCATGAGAATATTTTTTATTTTGTTGGGTACACCTTTTAGGATGAAGTGTGCTCGGAGAATAGAGGGTCATGGGAAGGGAGGGGGAATGTAGAGAGGGAGAGGTTCGAACGCTTTATGGAACATAAAAATATGCCGTGAGAAAGGAACTAAAGAAAGGGCGTCGAAATGTGGACTTTCGACTGTGACATTTTCCATGACAAAGAAGTGGCTGGTGCGCTGACTCCTCTGAAAAGGTGTGCATTGACGTGTAGCCGATTTTGTGTGTTGTAGACACCTGCCTGAGGTTACTGCTGACGTCCCCAAACTGTGTGTCGATAATGGCAAGTGAGCTGTGGTGACACCATGGCAATAGCAGCAAGTGAACTGTAGTGAACGCCGAGTCAATGGCGGCAAGTGAACCGAGCAAACTGTTGTGAATGTTGGGAAAGCTATTCCTCCCTACCATCACCCTCCCCTCCCCCAAAAGTGCCATTGAGGTGAAACTTTAACAGCCGAAGGTTTTCATTGACTAAAGTGGGCTGGACACCCAGCAACGCTCCACTGAGTGGAACAATGGACCTGAAAGAGGGTTACTCGGATACTTTGAACATCACCATCAGTGCGTGCATCTACTACTCTGTACCATTCGATGTACTCGTCTCCTTCAAAACCACAAGCAGCAGTGGAAGTGATGACTTCTCAAAGGTAACATGATTGTATTTTGTGAATACGAGGATATGTTCCCTGACATCTGCATTGCTGGGTCTGTGCACGGTGCCTGCATTAGAGCATGACAGGTGTTAGAGCATGTCCAGGTGAGGTGAAAAAAGGGGGAGGAGCACTTCCCCGCTGGGCATTTGTGACAGGCACAGGTGTGTAGGACATTGCGAGCAAGCTGAATTGGCAGAAGGTCCTCAATGAAAGCAACTCACTGGCAATGGGATGTTTTTATTGGCCTTCCGACTGGTGTTGGACTGCTTGGCTTTGTCAACCGAGATGACACTGACTGCCAGCCAGCTATGCCCCTCCGTCACACAGGGACTCTGTGACCTTGTAGTGAACCTGCTGCAGTATAGTTGTAGGTCCTGTTTGCCTGTCTGTCTGATCATGCATTCATTATATCACTGATAGCACAGGATATCATTTTTCCGGATGGTGCAGTGGCAAAACGCTTTTCATCATGACAGTGAGATTTGTTTACGTGCCACATGGGGGTAGACAGGGCCATCATGTTTCCCTCCCTCTCAATCTGAACTCTCCACGAACTTTTCGTTCTAAAACAACTAAAACAACCCATCCATATTATTAATTATTTTATAATGACAGCGTGTGCAATCCCACGATATGTTTTTTACTTTAGTTGGCAGGCTGACTTCTAGAAGTGGTAGAGTAACGAGTCTGAAACAGCAGCTACAGAAGTCGAGGGAGATTTTTGCCTCAACTCCTCGGTGATTACTGTGGCTGTCGTCCATTGCCTCACAACCTTACCACACTTCTTATCACAACCAATGCGGGACTTAGCTTCATATCAGTAGGTCTTTAATGTAGGCTTGCTGATAGTTCACCTTTTCTTTCTCGTCCTAGTTTTTTTTTTTTTTCTTTGCTTGTAAGCGTGCACTGCTTTCAAACTCGCTCCCACACATCGTCAAAGCAGACTTTCTTTCACCAGCTCTTGACGACGAAGGATGTGTCTAGTGGGGGAGGTGTGTGTCTGGGTGGGGTGGGGTATGATGTTTTGTATTTCTTTCGTTGCGGTTTTCGTAAGACGTTCGGTGCGATGTTTGAAGTACCCCTTCATGTCACGTGATCAACCAGTCCACCCCAACCCCTAATCCCCACCCCAACCTCCACTAGAAGGTACGAGCTACTGAGATTACGGCGGCCCCTAGACGTCGCTAGTAGGTTGTAGTGAGTCACAGTTTCTATGTGTCAGCAGAACCGAGCCACTTTCCCCCTCCCCATTCCCCTTTACTCCCCAACCCTAGCTATTCGGTTGTCGTTTGCTGGGGGATCACTGCCAGCACCACAATATCTCGCGCTGAAAGTTTCCTATTCAGTGGAAGGTCCTGGCCACTGTGTCATGTATATTATATTTTTTGTGGGAGCTCATTCAAAGAACATGAAAAGGTGCTTTTGGTATGACACCGTTACTTTATGGCGCTGTCGGTCTACGTGGTCTACATGGTCTACATGGCGGTTGGGGCCCACTGAGCGAGAGCTCTAGCAACAGCAGAAAACACTCTCAGTTTGCTAGTCGTCTGTCTGTTCCATCGTTCATTCGTTCATCCTTTCGTTTGTTTCTCTGTCTGTGCAAGCCTGCATGAACGAGACACGAGAGACCTGAAAGTGTATCACTTATCTCTCCTTGTTAACCTGTCTGCATGTGACGTCATGAAGTAAACGTTTTATTGTTTTGTTTGTGTGTTTACGTGTATTTATATTGTGCCCTCTCTCTGTGTGCATTTGATGCCTACCCTAACAAAAGTGTATGTTCGTGCGTCTGTGTGTGTGTATATATATATAAGTCTGTTATCCCGTTTGGTGGTGGGGAAAAGCACCATATAAATTATTATTTTAGTATTATTATTAAAAAAATATCGCTTAGACGAACTGTTCGGAGAGTTGTAGCACATTTCCTACTGTGACGTGTTTGCGGACATCCATTCCTGCTAGTGTGGTGTGACAGGGATAGAGAGAAGACAAATCGAGCGTGGAGAGAAGGGAAATATCTCCGATTATTACGCACATTTCTCATGGAAATTTCATTAAAATGTCGCCGCACTCTTCCAGAGGCTTTGTCGTTGCTGCGAATCTGCTTATTGCCTGGGAAGTTGTTCAGTCGGAAAACAGTTGGAGGTCGGGCGAGATGTTGGCGGGATTCTGGTGTTTGTGGACGTCACAGTGTACAAGACAGAGAAGATCGTGCACGTGCGTCGTACCTCCCTCTGTCAGACGTTCGCTGGATAAAGACACCGACGAAGAAATATACAAGTATGTTGCCCTTTGGAGAGGGTCCTAGGTATAATTTTCTCATGGCTGTGTTAGAGGTATTACGGAATGAACATAGGCATCTACAGAGTGCAGACTGAAAAAACAGAGTTTCTCGTTCCCGTCTCCACACCTGTAATGTACGAAGTGTATTTCTCTCTCCCACATTTTGGCAGTGTCAGAGTTTGGCATGTTTGTTTGTTTACTTGCGGAACTGCTGTGCTCACCTCTACTCGACTGTCTGCTGCGATGTCAAAACACATTAAAAAGGTCCAAGTTCAGACCACAGCTCTTCCACTGGTGTTTCTCTTCGTCTTCTTCATTTATCTATCAATCACCTCATCAAATAGGCTTCAAAATGATGTGACAAACTCTATGATGGGTCGACTGTCCGTAGTTTTCGTGACAAGCGGCCGCTGGGTCACAGGACAGCTCACGAGTCACGTGACTCGTCAGAAATCGCGCTGTCATCAGGAAGAAGCTGTAAACCAGTGTCAAACTCTTGCAAGAAGAAAAACCTCGTTGATGCGACATCGGCAAGTCTTGACAGTCTTGGAGGCTGAAGACATTTTGAGATGTTGAAGAGGCTCTGCGCTTTGGATGATGGAGTTCAGCGAGGTCACATTATCTTAACGGTTCCTTGCACGTGCACGGCGCACGACACCGATTACGTGAATAATTCTGGCGGTTGGGGGCAGGAAGGATGGGGTGCAGTGCAGCGAGCTTAAAGCGTGCCGGATGGTTTAAAGTGACCGTAAACTTTAAACGTGGGTTGATACCCGTCACTTCGTTTATTGTGTGCGTGTGTGTGTGTATGTGTCCGTGCGCACAGGCGTGCTCTGCTAAGTGTCCGTTTACTGGTTTTATTTCCCGTCGCTCGGTTGACGCGCTAACGATGCCTGACTCACCAGTGTTAATATTACGTTAATTATCCCATGATAATTAGCTAATTACGACAAAATATGACGAGGCATTCAACAGCCATCTGGTGGACAATTTCACGTTCGTTGTTATTTTTCTCATGCTCTCTGCGTGGGTGTCTGGGAGTCTTTAAATTACTTCCTCTCTCTTTCTTTCTGTGTGTGTGTGTGTTGATTATGTAATATTTGTTAAAAGCTGAGAACCACATTTAAAATGCTTTCAATCAAAATACCCGAAACATTTCTCTGGCAGCAACCAAACTATCGCCACTAAAGTTTTTCCCAATAGCGGTGGTTTCGCATTTAGGGGAAAGAAGGAATAAAAGGAAAGGAAACTGGGTACCTAAAGAGAAAGGTGCCACTTCCAGAGAGAAGTGAATGTATCCGGAGACAAGAGCTGAACGCTTGGATCTTGTCCTACCGCTGTACTACCGCGCACCCCAAAATGGCGTCGTCATGAGTCACGTGACATGAGCGGTCGGCTATGGCCTCGTCCGTCAAGCGCGAGTAATTCGGCGCTTTACTCTCTCCTCGCGAGTACCAATGACTGTCAAATTATCTCCTTGTTTTTCACATGACGGGCATGTATCCTGCTATAGCCTTTCAAAATGAAATGGAGATATAATATGTATGTAGCAAAGCTTAGTGGAGAAAAACAGACGAACAGGCAGGAAGACAGGAGCAAACAATGACAAATACGACACAGACAGCTCCGCACGAGTCTAGGTTGGTTTAGAAGAAAGTATGTGCAGTACCAGAGAATGTCTCCTCCGTGGCCGAGAAAAGACAGATCGATCCCGATCTTTAGCGCAGTTTCTGGCGGCACTAGGACAAAACTATAAAAAAAAAAAAAAAACCCTCCCCCCCAAAAAAAAAACAACAAACAATTAGACAGAGTCTTGCAACCTTGGAAACAGAATCAAGATATTTTCAGCATGCTTAGTCTCATTCTCTTGCACTCGCTAACACTCTCCTTTTCTTTGTCTTACACGGACACACACACATATAAAAGAAGAGAGGATGAAAAAAAGACAGGTATGCTTTATTTTTATTATCTTCAGCTGAGATTTGATACGAATGACAATTATTTTGGATAATGAGATAAAGGGCTACTAACAACTGTCAAACTACCACCGCCACTACCCCTTCCTCTTTGTCTTCAATGGATTGCATTCGACCAGGTAGACAAAGTTTTGGTGTCAGTCCTTGACACAGTTCAGAAAAGTCGGAAAACCAATCTCCGGATTGACGCGGATGCCGTTACATAATCCTATAATCCTGTACAGGAAGTGTCAGTGATTGGCTGTTTAGGAATTTGAAGCTTTGGTACATTTGACCAGCCATTCGACAAGATTTCGAGACTAGCAATAGCTACAAGAGGAATAGAGACGCCCTCGCGCCTTATGCAGGATGATTACAACACAGATCTTTCGCTTACGAAATAATAACAATTGTCTCTAAAGAAATAATTATCTTGAAAAACGCTCAGAACACGTGCATATTTCTGTTGCATCACTTTGTAATTCAGTGCACACGCGAAATATGACAGTTCCCCGAAACTGTATGCCGGTGCTCTTGTGTGTGTGTGTGAGAGAGATGGATTTTAGTTTTTATTCTTTTCTGTGGCTAAGCTGAGCTCAGATGACCAAAATAAGCAGAAGCAAGCTGCTTGATGCTGGAGCATCACGCATCCAATGGCCGAAGGCGAGATGAGGGTAGTCAAGCTCGTTCTCTATCATATCACGTCACTTAAAATTCGTTTTCTGCATTTATTTTTTCCTTCTTTCCTCATGCTACTTGTGAAGGAGCTTTGTTTGGACATTTTACATTGGCCTTATTTATTCTATTTTTATTGACTTCTTGTGTTTGATATTGTAAACTTTCTGAGATTTTGATGCATGCGTGTGCGTGCGGGCCGAAAAAATGAATATTCCCGTAACTTTCAGAGGATAAAGATCTTTACAAACACTCTTCTAGGGAAAAACAAATTTATTACAAACGCTCATGGAGTAGTAACAGCTTTATGTAGTTCCAAACCTGCTTTCAATAGAAACACAATAAGCAGTCAAAGACATGTTTTGGTAATGTTTGGGTCTGGCTTTATGTGTAAGCTGAAATTAACGGCAAAGCTTGCGCTTGTCAGCTTGAAAATCTTATCAAAACAGAATCTTTGACATAACTGAGTATTCAGAGACAAAAACAAATCAGAGATTTGACAAAAACAAAATCAGAGACAAAAACAAATACAACTAAAAGAGGCTAACAAAATTGAAAAAAAGAAAAATGGTTTAAAACCAAGAAAAGCTGAGGTTGTTGCAGGAGGAAAGAATTAAATCCTTCCATCGTTTATTCCCATCCACAAACCCTCGAGGCCCCCTGAAGTTGTTTTTTTTTTCTTTCTCTCTCTCTGTCCCAACGAGTCAAGCTGTCTCCAGCGCGCGCATGTCGTTTTCAAGACTTCGATCATCTGTTCCGCCATTCTTCACACTCCAGCTACCGCATTGATTTTCAATTTTCCATTAAACGTTCATTTTTCAATAGTTGTAGTAGTCTGGGTTGAAGAGGGAGAGGTTTGATAAACAGAGAGACAAGGTGTGTGATGGAACCGATGGAACCAGGAATGTGTCTGCAGACATAGGATCAGTTTTAACGGGTTTATGAGCCCCTGCTAGAGGGAGACAACAAACACACTGTCGGTTCGCTCCCTTGCCGGATGTTTTCATTAAGTGTCGATGACACTGAATGTGATGACTGATAATGTGATGACACGGGTCCCTTCACAAAATAAAGTGTGTGTGTGTGAGGGAAGGTGATGAGCTACATGAGCGTGGGGAGTCAACAGGTAGACTGAGGTGAAGAGGAACATGGAGAGAGTGAAAAGACACCTGAACGACGACTATGTTTTAAGCAGCTATGGAAGGTGTTTTTCAAGTAATTCTATTTGTGTCTGCATTCTTTCTCTAATTTTGCAGCTTTTAAAAACTTTTTTCTCGTCTTTCTCTTCCTACCTTCCTCTACTCACCCCTCTCCTTCCCTCTCTGCTATCCATCCCCCATTGATGCATTTGCGTGCGTAATTCTGATAAACTCCCTTTAAAATGCTTTTAGTAGACATGTGAGTATTCATACGTGGTATGTGCACGTGCATTTTTCATGTAATTGCATCTGCGTGTAAGAGGTCAGTATGGGCATGACAGCAACTTTTGAAGGCAGGCCTGGTTTAGTCCCTTCGGAAACGTGAATGGCATTAGAAAAACACTCCAATGGATCCCCTCGCTGCGTGTTGCACAACTTTTATAAAATAAACAACTTTGATGGTCTGATTTTTGAAATTGGTTTGTTTATTTTTTTTCTGTAAGTTCCTATGTCTGCAGTGGAAGGTAGAATACAGGGGTGGGGTCGGCGGCTTCATGCAGATACCCGCTGATGACGAAGTGTTCTACCCAAGCTATTCCGATTTGGTTCGTCGGGATCTCTCTCATGGGAAGCGCAGACAAAGGGAACAAGTCTCATATTTTGACAAGCATTGATTGGTTTGATCGTTAACTTCATCCTCGTCCTCATCCAGGTCGCGGCGTCGCGGCGGTCTCGCGCTCGTCGTCGTCGTGCTCCGCGGAGTCTCGTACGCGCAGGGAAACGACGGTACACACTCCGCGGCGGGGTGTGACGAGCAGGCAGTCAGGAGGACTCGGGGGAAAATCGTTAGGAGCTGAGAAAAAACACCGCCAGTGTCTTGAAAGAGGCAAAAGAAATATGTAAAAAGGAAAAAAAAGGAGGGATAAAAATGTTTCTCTTGAATGGCGAGAATGCAAGACACATGGAAATGTAGGTCTGTGATCACGTGGACATACACAGAGCTGTGTTACACGTTGGGCTCACGGAACTGAATTGCTAAGTCATGAGTCTGGATCGGTAAGTTCGATGCTGTTACTGAAGATTCATTTTACAAGAAGCGAGAGAAAAGTGGGGACTGGTTTTTTGTCAGGTTGTAAACGTTCTAAAATGGTCCTTTTTTCACCAGGAACTGACTTGTCCGATGTTTATTTAAAGAAAAAAACCCCCCCCCCCCAAATAATAAAGAAAAGAAGAAAAACAGAAAAAGACTGAAAAACACGAAGATGTCGATGATTGTAGCTATTCTGACTTCCTGAAGATTCCTCATCAAACCGATCGTTTTGTCTAGTCCTACTGATAACAAGACCTGAGACAACAAGAATGGATTACCTATGCCTCAAGCACTGACTGCTTACATCCCCACACACCCCCAAAAAATGTACATTCATATTCGCACGCATGCGCAAAGACATATTTAGTTTTCCACCTGCGCACGTCACTAAAGCTAATTTTA
The DNA here is from genome assembly GCF_003073045.1 of Pomacea canaliculata. Taxonomy (NCBI): domain Eukaryota; kingdom Metazoa; phylum Mollusca; class Gastropoda; order Architaenioglossa; family Ampullariidae; genus Pomacea; species Pomacea canaliculata. The sequence goes on from NC_037592.1 coordinate 25,236,798, forward strand.
GGAAAGACCATCTCCTGGTATGAGTTCCTGGACATGCGTGGTGCTGTCTACCTTGCGTGGCGCACGTAACAGGTGTTGTTCGACAGAAAGGTGATACCTTTACCTTCCCGCCGGAAAAATGACAGGCTGTGTAATGGATGATGGTCTAATTGGCCTGCTTGTGGCTCTGAGTACTCAGTCCTGCTGGTTGATGCGCACGTGCTGTCGGCGATGTGTGGAAATCTCGGCAAACGAGTCAACAACCTTCAGCTGCTTTGTTTAGTATGATGGAACACATTTATGGCGCAAATTGTCTTCCGTAACAATGAAGAAGGCGTTGACGATAGACCATTGACTCCACTTTTTAGGAACTAATTTAAAGAAAAAGGAAAGAAGATGGATGACTTTTGCGTGGGAAGAAGAAGGAAAGAAAAAAAAATTGAGCATAGGTGTGAAATGTAGTTGGACAGTTTTTCAATGATGTAGAATTAACAGTGAGCCATGTTAGATGGAGAAATAGAACTGTAAGGTTGAAGACTCTCCCAAAGCATTTCAAAGCACCGATTGAACTGATTTCCGTACAACTGAATGGCCAGAGTGACCGTTTGATAAATCTGTTGTGAGGATTAAGTTCTCCGCCAGAACAGAGCTGAAGGTAATGAGATTGTGAGACCTGTTGTCAGCCACTTAGTCGGCTTCCGTCTAGCTCATCGCCCTTTCAAGTGTGGCTTTGCTCTTAGCAACACCTTGTCTGTCGCCCACAGGTGTCATCTTGTTGCAGCCTTGCCCTTTGATTCTGGACATTGCAGACAAGAGAAAGTGTAGAGTGGATCACGGAAATGCACGAACAGGCGAGACACGTAGGAAGGGGAGTGTACTCTCTGTGCAGCCAGTGCTGCAAGGTTGAGGATGTTTATTTTTCTTCTTCTTCTTCTTTACTTGACGCTCCTAAGAAATGTGCATACTTTTAGCTCCAGTTCGCACAAGCTACTGCAAATGAGTCATGAAACTGAACTCAAGCTGCTGATAGCTAAGAAACGTCAGCAAAATTCTTTTCTCTTTACTCATCCCGAGAAAATCAGCGTTCCCCGTATTTCTCTTCACATGATGTTTTAAATCAAATGAGTCTGCATTTCTTTCTTTCTTTTGACGACGACGTCGACGATGCTCCTGCTGCTGCTGATGAAACCGAGGAGACAGATTTTTCTACTCGGGTTATCTCTAGTCAAGAGGCTAAGATGTTTAAGGCTGAGCAACGCTGTGGGATTGTTCACATGAGCAAACACCTGCCTCGGTCGTCTGCTGCAGATAATGGCGGGGGTCCCACGATTAGAGAGGTAACACAGGTGAGTACAACAAGCCCTGGACATACAGATGTCGGCTCGTGAAGATGCGATTACCTTGACGGGTGACTTCCCTTGCATAACGCTAAGTGGCTTGAAAGAGGCGCTGGTGTTTAGCGTGGTCCCTAACCACAGGCTCTCCGGCCCTCCAGTCCCCATCCTGATTGGCCAAAAGCAGCTGCCGTCAGTGAGATCAAAGGACACTCTACTCTTTGACCTGTAGTCAGCCACTCGATGGACGATTCCCGTTAAGGTTCAGTCTTAGGTAAAGCAGGGATGGGAGTTCTCCGTCCGGGGGACGGATTTCCGTCCTGAGAAAAAATCTCAGGACGGAACTGGGACGGAAAGTAAAATTCAAAATTTTCACTGATTACGAAGGACCAGGGACTATGAATAAAAAAGCGAAAATTTCTCGTATCGTGAACGATACCATACGCTAGTGGTAATAGGCAGAGGCGGCGTTAGGAACACGCGGGGCCTGGGGCCGACCATCCGCGCGTAATGGAGTACGAGTATCAACATCCCTATTGATATGATGCCGGAAGCACTGATTTATAGACAGTTAGATTGGCTGGATTAATTTCGCGAAATAACGCACGAATTTAGTGTTTTAATTGTTTGTAACCTTTCCCACCGTCTGTGACAGTACCGGTTTTTTCTTAAAGCGAAATAATATGGTGACGATAACTTAATAAACTGCTTGTTATTATTGTCGGGTTTAATGTGAGGACATGGGTTCAATAATTTGCTTCATTAGAACTTAGAAGCGTTTTCTGATCATAAATTTTTTTGTCACAACTTGTTTAACACAGCTAGCAATAAGTCAGAAAGATGACCTCGGGTAAGGTGACCAGACGTTTCGGGAGCGAAAGCGGGACGCGTGCCGATGATGGTGTCGTCACCAACAAAGAACGCCAATTCCTTTGACTTTACCGAGTAGTGATGCTTTCAACGGCAGATCTGTCCACGCCACTACAGTATTCCATTTAAAATAGAAAACCGGTGTTTAAAATTTAAATTAAAATATTCCTACCTTATCTCCCGCTCAGCCAACTTTGCGGACGTGCAGGTGAGGAGCTGTATAAATTATCGTGCCAATAATGGTCCGGCACCTTCGTCATCTTGCGGGGCTGTTGCTCCCAAACCTTATTTCATAGACCGTGAATCTCCTTGTAAAGTTTCAGTCATTGCAAGATTGTGTCATACATTTTTTCACAAGGATTTCGTGAATTTTTGCTGTCAAAGTTGCACTTCACAATTAAAAGTCCTTTCAGTGTTTCCACCTTTAACTGTCTTTTCACTGGCGATGTTCGTATCGTCCCCAACATAAGTTTAGTCACTGATCCGTACTCAAAGAAAACGATTACCGGAAGCGAATAAAATGCTGGGCAGCGGGAACCTTTAATATTATGGATGACATTGTTGAAAAAGACAGAACCAACCTTACACCTAAAAATGTTGAAGCCATTGGGTTTATTAAGTATGATTTAAGGGCCAGACGACTGAGAGCCATACAGATGGTCCCCGGTGACCAAATGATAAAAAATGGGATTTCTGCACATGCATCATATACAGTGCATTTGGAAAGAGAGGCTCATCTGGCTAAAAAAAAAAACAAAACAGGACACTGTTTGGCAGAATGCTGTCCAAAAAAGGAAGTTGGAGGACTGCATCAGCTTCCAGCCTACTAAGAAGCAGCAGTTACCTCATCCAGCAACTGAGCCATCAACACAGACAGCTAAGAGACCAACAGAAACCACACAGCCTGCCAACATAGTAACTGGACAAACTGACATTTTGACAAATACCCCTGAAAAGTCTGCTCCCAGAATGTCAGGGAGACCAATGCAAACATCAATCACTGGATTTTTAAAAAAATAAGAAGTGTTAGGTTTTGGTGGGTATTGGATTTTTTACTTGTTTTTATTTGCCTTATCAAAATTAAATGTTGATAAGACAAAAGAGATAGGCATTGAGTTTAGGAAAATAAAATTTTGTTTTATTGTGTACCTCTTGAGACAGTTAACTCCTTTAGGTACGTAGGCTCTGTTTTTGATTGCAGGCTAAAATGGGATGTAAACATGATCAGCATGTGTACCTTCAATAGCTGAATAGTTTTTCAGTCAGCACAGCAACATTGAGCTGTTTTTATCAGTCATTCATTGAAAGTCTTTCACTTTTTTTCCTTCATATGCTGGTTTTACAGTTTTCTGTCCATGATATGAACAGTTTGAACCATACTGTCCATATTTTTCTAAGATAATTGGTGTTAAGCACAGAAATTTGGATTCCTTTTTATGATCAGCAAATTGTCAGAAAAGTTTACATCATTTTGTCCATACCAGAACATATCCTAGCAGGAGAATTTGTTATATTGAGTTCAGGCAGGCAAACATACTATGCCTATATGCAAAAGCAATAGGGACTTGAAATGGTTTACAACCTCTGCAGTCCACATGCTCAACCATAGATTATAGATTAATTGTCAGTTGTATGTGTGCATGGGTGTGTGATATAGGTGTACCTTAAGAATGTTTTATATATAACAATGCACGTTCTTATAATGCACCACTCGCCTAATACTGTAACTAGCAGTTTTTTTAAAACTTTTGTAACAGAACACACTTCCCAAGTTATAATTGCCCATTAGGGTTAATAAAGTTGGACATTTGTCATTGTTAACTACTAAAGACATTGTATGACATATGTGTGTTATGTATGTGAAAAACGTGAAACGCGTATGCAACCATGTGTCATATAACGTTATATGCATATGCTCTAGTACTACATGGCTCTTGAAAAATCTTCAGTCCCAGGAAAATTTCTGGCTCCCACCCATGGGTAAAGTCGTTTTCGTGTTTAAATTACTTGAATTTTAATAATTAATTCCTTTTTTGTGTTTCTGTTTGTCCTTCTTTTGTCGGTTTGCTTTTTCTTTAATTTATTTGTGAATTTGCCCTCTAACAAGTTTTAAACTGGTCACCGCGACTCTACCGTAGATTTCCTCTGTGTTTGTGTACACACAAGTCTTACTTTGTGGTATCCGAGTCTTCGGATATGGTATCAGGTCACTTCCACACATTACCGGGGGTGGAGAGGTGTAGACGGTGGCGAAGGAGGTCTTAGATACTTACTATTATTAGTTGAGATATCCCCATGCATTCTGCCTCTTCTGTGTCACGGGTATATTAAGCCCCGTCCTCTCGACTCACTCCATTGACCATTGGCAAGGTGCGCAAAAACCTTGTACCTCGGCTGGGGCGAGGAGATAAGAAAAAGGGAACGAGATGCCAGGGTAGACGATGTTATAAGGTTACCGACGATGTGTTTCAAGTGGTGGTTAGTGGTCGGGGGTCCTGATTGAGGCCGGGATTGCAAAGCTGTTACATCGATCTCTACCCGAACCCCGCTGTGTGCTTGGCATCTTGAGGGAAACCGAGATCAGAAAGAACTCCTCGTGGATACGGGTGATGCATCTCTCTCTTTTTCTGCTTCTCTCTTTCTTTTTCTGCTTCTCTCTCTTTCTTCATTCAAGAACAGTCAATCTGCTTTAAAACATATCATATCTCAGCAACAAGTCCCGGAGAAAAAGAATTCAGTGGGTGAGTTCATCACACTCTGGATGTTTTCACTATGTCCAGTGTTGCTACATACGTTCGCATTCATTTCATCATTCTTCGCCGTCAGCTATTTGGATCTGGTCGATAAAATATTCATGAATCTGACAGAGATTACATTGTTCCTTTCTTCGTAGAAACTTCCACGACTTCTGTGAGATTTCTAGAGTGTTTTGTCTAGACGAAGGATTGTGTTCTTGGTTTCCCACGTATGTGGTAGGAGAGAGAGAGCGAGAAAACATGTTTATACGAATGTCACTTTCTGTGTGTTGACAGAGACTTCCACTTGAGGGAGGGTCTGTGAAGCGACTGTGATGATAGAGAGGCCATGATAACACGTGAGTAAAGCCTCTGTTTCATGACATTTGTTGTCTTTGTCCGGTGGTGTGCAGGATGTAATTCTAGTCTATTTGCATAGACTTTAAATTATTAACCGTTGAAAAACTTTAAATCCAGCTACGTGTCCTTGCGAGAAAGATGAATCAATGGTTAGGAAACAAACTCCACAAAGCAAATAATTAAAATATAATTTTAAAGTAAAACATTTTTACAGTCCATTTGCACATGTATGTACAATGATAAGATATGTGTGTGTGCGTGCGGAATACATCCATAAATGCGCGTGGGCGCATGTTGTGAACCAGGATACAAATTTCAAAAAAAAAAAAAAAAAAAAAAAAAAACAAAGGAGAGGAAAGAAAGACAAAAGAGAACGTGGAATAGAGGATGTTCTAGCAACTGTCATTTTGGATTATTCTGTGTATCCCCACTTAACCCATTTCATGTACCTTTTTTTTTTTTTTTTGAAGATTTCCTTTTTGTTTTTTTTTTTACACGTCACACTGTAATTAACCATTTTGCAGAGCAAATTAACAGTAGCTGCTATGGTAGTAATGAAATTAACTTAATTCTGTCCAAGACAAATGTCTACATAAAATCATGCAGACGAAAAGCATCTTTCGACAAAGAGGATGGGGAGTAGGGGGTAGACTAGCGCTGGAGGAAGGAAGAAGGAACAGGTTCACAAGTGGACGAATCATCTTCATCTTTGTCTGGCTAGCCTAGGCAATCTTTGTCAAGGGAAGACTTCGGAATGTGAATCAACAATGCGGTCAGAGAAGGAGAGAGAAGAACACTGAAAGACAGGAAGTCAGGCAGACCGACAAACGGACAGGAATACGAATATATTTGGCATCGTCGAGAAAGAATGCATGAAATGGAATCCTTTATATCCCGCCAGCGTATCTCTCTAATGGTATAACTGAATTACTGGCGTTGCAATCTGTTGGCGCTGCATGATGGGAAACATAATGGAGTCATAATCAACTAGTTTAATTTTCTGACTTCTTCATTCAACGCATTGACGAAAGTATAATAATAACAATAATTCCTGTTGCGCCACGAGTACACGATAGTTCCATTATCAGGGGCGCACGTGGAGACATAACCATCCATTCGACAGAATTTTTACATCTGTCGTCTGCTCACGCAAACGTCTTCGTTATTGACAGACATGTAAAGTGGTCCGCCCTTTCTAGATTCCCAAATCAGAGGAAGCGATTTTCTCGTTTCATTGTAGTGCACGTGTATGTGTGAATGAGCGAGTGGGTTAGAGAGAGAGAGAGCTACTAAGGGGAGAGAGAGAGACACATCGCAGCGTTTTCAAAATGCTTCTGTTGAACTTTTTCTTTTATCTTTTCAACAACGCCCGAGAAAAATATTTCTTTTGTACTTCTTGTTGTGCTCATATTTTTCTTCCGCTGCCACCTCCTCTTCCTATTCTCTTTTTTATGCCTTTTTCTTTTAAAAAAGAGTAAGGGTGTATATTTCCACTTATGAAAGTGGTCTTCAGGCTAAAAAGGTCAAGGGTTATGCAGCATGCATACACGTGAGTTTTAGTTTTACTCTCCAACAATCACGCACGCAGGTCTTTTACTTCTTCACACGGCTACAAAGAATAATGATAACATCCAGGTGAGGGCGTCTGAATGATCGAAGAGGTTAAGTCGCCGTTGGGACATCGGAAAGGTGCGGCCGGACGGAAGGAAGGCCGAGGTTTGCTCGTGGAAGGGGAATGAGTAAGGAATGGGGATGGTGATGGAGGCCAGTAAGCGCTCCCTGCTGGAACTGTCCTCTTCTCCACCCCTCTTCCTCCCACCATCCCCCGCGGCAATGCGTGCTGCCGAAAACGTGCACGCACTCCCGTGACGTACCAAGCCCATGCGTGGGAAAGGGGAGGGCACTCTGGGGGAAAATAGACCTTGCTGGCGGGAAGTGTGTTCCGTGGTAGCCCTCCTCGCGACCTGAGCCAGGAGCGATGTTTGTCAAGCTTTCTGATCGTATCTTGCCGTTTTCTTTTATAATTGTTCCGCATGCTTAGGTTATAGGACTCTTTTGGCCGGTTTGTTTGCCCGGACTGCAAAGCCGCCGAGCGCTTCAGACAGGAATGGAGCAGGACAGGAACTATAACCTCTCTTTTAGCAGTGGGGTGGGCATTGGGGGTTGGTTGGTCGTTTACTGTCGGCCAAGAGTTGTCCTCTCCCTCCCCTCTCTAAAAAAGCCGAGCATCTCCCTATCCCACCGTTTAGCGCGAGAAAGCTGTTGGGGCCAGCTGTCTGTTATCAGAACTCGCTCTGCTGGACCCTTTTATGAGTAAAGGAGCGTGGCGAAATGCACGATATACATGTGTTTTATTGTTTTATTGGGCATTATTGTAGCCAGAAATCTCTGCTTGGCTTTTATTTTGCGCAAGGAAAGCAAGTAAACGCAGTAACGATCGAAGAGTATAGTTTTGATTATGATAGTAGTTCCTGTTGTCTGGAGTGACACAGACTTCAATGACTGCTTGTCAGGGTAACAGTGACTGCACTATGATAATTGGAATCATTTATAAATAATTATTTGATGTTATTAAAACATGTTATCGGTCTGTTGCACTAGCCGAGTTTACATAGTCTACCCTGGCTTGACTTGTGGAGTCTAGTGTTCATGCCTAACTTTCTGTCACATTATTATGTTGGCGCCATCTTGTTGATCCGTGTGGGTGGAACTTCAAAGAGATGTTAATGAAACTGCAGCTTTGTTTACATAAGTATTCACCACTGAAAGATATGTATGGAAATGAGTGTCTGTTCAAAGGATTGTTTGCTTACGACGACCATAAAAGCCATGGTAACATCGCCTTTCTTCTCCCTATTATCATGTCTTCAGCTGGCCACGTGTCTTATGTTGATTGGAATGAAATGCATAGATGCACCGTGTCAGTCCCTCTGCATTGATATGACAGCAGTCCACAGACTAGTCGGGGTTGTTATTCCGCAGACAAATGAAAAGGTGGACAAGGCAGTCGCTTTGTTTGTCATTTGTCAGTCTGACGTTTCTTGAGATAGCGCTCGTTAGTTCAAATTTGCGTTATCGGCGTCTTTGTCGTCAGCTATCTGTCATGCGACGTCGGCTAACATCAAATTTCGTCACAGCAAACGATCGGCTTACGTCAACTAAGTGTTTAGATGACGTTTCGGCGGGAGGTAGGATAGGCGGTGATAGGAGAGGAGCGGGTGAGGTAGTGAGTTTGTTGGGGGTAGCAATCTTTGCTGATAAGAACGTCAGATTATTAGACGCACCCTGACAAGAGAATTTGCTGGCGGCTGCTGCTGCTGCTGGCCAGATGTGGCTGAAGTCTCGTGGTCCAGCCCTCGCTAAGGGTCGTGTCACAGCTTGGTGTGTACAGTGCATACATGTCACGACCCGAGACGTCACAACACCGAGTAAAGCGATCACGACCAGCGTGGTGGTGGTTCTGTCTGGCCAGCAGCACTTCCCCCTTTCCTTCCAGACACTGGCAGAGCGAAACCCAGACTGACCCGCGGCCCGCAGAATCGAAAAATAAAAGACTTTTTGCTGTGTTTGACGTCATCAGTAACTGTAAAATAATCAGCAGTAGTCACGATTTCCTGCAGCAGATGTTCGTGGCACACGACCCTCCCGCGTATGTAACTGTCACCTACTGGACGTCAGCTGGTCGGGTGGTAATGGCAGCCTTGCGACAAGAAGTCCTCGCTGCTTTGGCTGCAAGATGGCCGGTACCTCCACGTTGCTGTGCCAACAGAACCCACAGACTGAAGGTGTGTGGGAGGAGATAGGGAAGGGGTGAATGAGCGATGGCATTGCAGACAAGCAACTAGCTCTTGGGAACTAATGCTTCTTAATTATTGTCGAACATGTCGACTTCGTTTGGCAACAATGAGCTGTCACATAAAAATTCGACTTGGCCGACTTTTAACAATGATGTGTGTGGTTAAGAAGGTAACTTAAAAGTGTGTAGAGTCTTCTAACGACAAGTACCTTTCCCCAAGGAGCTACACCTTCCCTCGACAACCAGCATCCTTACGGTAGTTTTTAAAAAAAAGGAGAGAGAAAAGAAAAAGAAAATTGCTGTTGAACTGAAAACAGTTATCCTCCATGTTTTTGTCTGGCAATGTCTTGTTTTTCCGTGACGCAGCCTGCAAACTACCTGTCAGGTGAGAAGCCCCAGGCGATAGAAGAATGAAAGAAATGTTCCCCTGTGCCGACGCCGTGGAGAAAGACAGACGGTAATGACTGGCCGACTGCTGCTGTGCGCCGTGTGTCGACACCTGACAGGTGCCCGCCTGCTTCCCCACACGTTTCCTGTATCGCCCATCACGCTTTCTCTCGACTCTTTCTGTCGGACCGTCGATAAGGCCATGTTTTGGAAGGAAAGGCAAGGTTCAAATTTTGTCGGAAAAAGAGTCCGGTCATGTATCCAGTAGCAGCGACTGAAATTATTGATGATGATAATGATGATGATGATTTTCGTGCCAAGTGTTATGTTTATTTTGACCTTTTATTTTGTTTCAACTTTTTGAACGAACGGTTTTCTTTTTGTCTTGGGATAATCACGAAAAGAGCGGGTGGTATGAGGAAGGTTTGGAGATTTACCAAATGCTTGGATAATCAACAGCTGTGCGCAAGTGCTTTTGTTGGTGTGATCATAGTTTTTACCCATGCGTTTGTGACATCTCATGTAATTTGTTATCAGCAGTTCAATCAAAGACATGTTGAACATTAGTAGATGGAAGGGTGTGTGTGAAAAGACGCTTAATTTCTTAAAAACCGGCACGGGAATCCGCTAAATATAACTGAGTCAATGTCCACTCATCCAGAAAAATAGAAATGTCAGGCGATGGAAGAGGTAAATGAAAGAACAAGAAAGGGAGAAGGAAGGGTGCTGAAGGGAGGGATGTCCTGTGTTCAAAGACACGCGGTGCATAAACTGTTGCCGTCTATCAAGCCAATTTTCTCCGGGAATAAAAATAATCTTCCAGTTCCACCTTTCTGCCCTTTCTGTCTGCAAGAGAGGGTGGAAGAGCGGGGTAGTGGTGAAAATCTGTGTGACTAAAGTAAACGTCGGTTTGATTATACATTGATGGCGGATAGATGTGACCCGGCTGAGTGAGAGGCCGCGAAAACAAACTTGATTGCATGCACACAACACATCGTATGTCGGGGACTGAGTTCCGGTACCAAGACTGGAATGTTTCCGGTATCTACACTTTCAAGTCTTCGTCGTCTTTGATCGCTGCCGCCTTCTTCTTGGTGTTTACCTTTTCCCAGACAGTAACTACCCTTTCATCCTCTTTTTTGTGTTTTGGACTGCATCGACTTAAAGAGGTTTCTGACGACAGTTCTTCCCTGTACATATATACCTGTGTGACTTACTGAGCGAACATCTCCTAATATATTTTGCACAGTAGACGTGCCAGGTGAAAATTTGTTTGTTTTATTCAAAAGATTTTGATTGATTCGTTTGATTATAGTTTCTTCCGATTATATACTGTGTTTTGATCAACGGCTAGCGACACATGCTTCCTCTTAATCATATTGTCAACTACGTATCGCACCTGTCAACCTCCCTCCTTACTTGGCGACATGTTGTTGGTAAACAAGCTGGAGCAAGGTGAAGCAAGTATGTATTAGCTTCTTTTACAGTTAAAATACTGGAGGAAAGTAAAGCAAGTTTCCGTGAGTCACTGAGGAAAACTAAGTACACATAAGTCATAAGCTGTCTGACAGTCGATACTGTCGCTACCTCCAGTGTGGAACTCGCACAACATTATCTAGGCTCACCATTTTTGCTTCAACATTTATCTATTTCTTCAAGAACCAGACACAGTTTTTCGTGTTACATCAAACCATCAAATATGTTCAATTTTTCTCACGACCGTATCGTCACCCCAGTACAGTAGCAATGAACCGTAAAAATGGATGTATAGTTTTACACACAGAGGTTAAAGGTGACAGGCGACTTTGTCCCGCATCACTAGAGAGTGAAATGCAAGCTTTCTCTCGGTCTGATGTTCACAAAGGACTTTCTCACCCTGAGAAGAGTTCGCCGACGGTTGACAAAAAGCGGGACGGACGGGGAAGGAGAAGACCCATGCTTAATTTATATCAGGTCTGCGCGCTGTCGTGTCGAACGCCATTTGTCTCCTTTGAGCAGCAGGTGCTCTGCCTCCAGTTACATATTCGGTCATTTGACTCGAGACTGATGTTTTGCACATCGCGAGACACGACAGGAGCCCTCAGTGACTGAGTGTAGGAGTCCGACATTTACTTTCTCACAACCACGCTCATGCATAAATGCGCTCGCATACGCATACGTATACTCGCCGCGGGGCGGGAAGAGGAAGGAAGGGTGAGAGACAGAAAACGTTTTAATGCTGAAGGAGCCATACCCATCTTAAAAAGTTTTCGTGCGTGGGAATTTAACCCTCTACAGTCAAGATTCGTAGTCACACCCTTACGTCAATACCCTGTCGTAAGCGGTCCGGTGGCGCAACGGTTAGCGCTGTTAGCGCCTGTCACCAATACAGTGAAGGTTGGCTGCCCTGAGTTCATTTCTCGTCTCGGGCACGCTGATCTTTCTCTGCACGTGGCATCTGTTTACAGGGCTGGCTGCCTTGCCGTAATATAGCCTTAGTTGCTGACACGGCGTAAAACACCAATTCCCCCCCCCCCCTCAATACCCTGTCCCTCCCATAATTCCTTACACGCACTCGGATAGAGTGACAAGCATTGCCCATCCTTCTCGAATTCGAAACGCACCTCATGGCCAAAGGGTCTGCTGGCCCTGGAGCTCAGAAGCTCGAGGCTGCATCGACAAATCGGCTTTGATGTTGCACAGACTGACGACAGTCGTTCATCTTGACCAACGAACCTTGCCCATCGCTTTGTAGGTTTTTTTTTTATTTCAGCCTTCCGATTAGGAAGTCTAGACCACTGTAAAAACATGTCGGATGTCAGAGGTCAGGACAGCGGCTGACCGGCCCCGTCGCCCGTCGCGTGACGTGCGAGCTTCTCACACGTCACCGCGGCGCAGCCACCTGGCAGGACTGGCCAACGTCACAGCTGGTGGTGGTGGTGGTAGTCGTGGTGGTGCTGCTGTCGTCGTCACGCCCCCTGTGTTTGTCTTGTAGACCGACACAGTGTCTGCAGCTTTCTTGAACTTTGGAGAAGTTGTTGCTGGTTTGCGTGGATTGGGCGGAGTGACGAAGTGCTTCCGGGTGATTAGCCGCTAGTTGATGGATGAGAGTTGCGATGTGTCGGGGGAAGAATCCGATGAACAACAGAAAGAACACATCGATTAGTTGCTAACAACCTGCTTCATTGCTTCATTCAACTTTGTTCTAGACTTTGTTGCGCAGTGAGAGTCCGGCATTAAAAAGCAAATTGATCATTCCTTATCTATTCCCAACAACAATTTCCCGAATATTCTCTCTCTCACACACACACATTATCAGCTTTCACTTCGACATGATCGTCACCTGCTGGTAGGATGACTCGTTGCCCAGCCGTGCCATAAACTGTTATTCAATCTCTTATCATCTCCAGCGGGTGCGCCTATTGGAGAATGTCTCGCCTTTTATCGTCGCCGGCGTCACTACCTCCTTGTCTCAGGGGCTCAGATTGTAGGACCACAGCCTTATAACTCGACCTTCGTCCATCTGCCTGCAACGGAAATGTGATCATCTTAGATACGGGACAGGCTGTGAGGATGAAGCGAAGTGTGGTTTACTGCTTACACAGGATTCTCGAAAAAGACTGAGCTGCGTTTGCCAGCGCCATGCTTTGTGGGTGGTTCGCCTGTCTCTGAAGCTGATATATTAACTGTATGGGAGACCAAGCATCCGCTCACGCCTGGGTCATGTAAACCATTCGCAACAGAACCAGGTCGCCTGTTTGACCTCTCATTTCTGGATTGTTCTCATTGTCTTAGCAGACCATCGTCACGAGCAGGGAAGGCGAGGGACCAGGCGACCTTCCACTCCTTCCAGCCCTGCAAGTCTTTTTTTATTATTTTTTTTAAAGACAGATGCAAGGTGGACGAGGGTCAACAATGTTCTTTTGCGCATGATCCTATAACCTTCAGAACTGTTTTTGCCATAAGCTACAATCATGTCTCTAGCCAGCTAGTTAGACACACCATCTCAAGAAACTTTGTCTACCCGTGATGACACACTCAGCGGCTTTCTCAGAATAAACAAAGAGGAAGGGGGCGATCAGGCGAAAAGGAGAGGTAGTCAAAAACATCTTGAAAATAACTACCCACCTCTGAACTCACGTTTCACATGTGTGACAGGATACCAGGACAGACCAACAGTGACAAGTAGGTTCACCTCTTGTTCTTCGCTTTAGCACAAGTAACCTTCACCATTTTTTCTTTCTTTCTCTTTTGCGTTAATAATTTATCATTTATACATAGGAGGAAGTTACAATTCTAGGATAATTTACTATAAGTTTTTGCCCGCTAGGCTATTTTAAGGACACTTTTCCAGAGGCATAGCCAGGTAGGGAGAGTGTATGTGTGGCGGTTGGAGGGGAGACGCGGGAGGAGATGGAGTGTTCGCGTGTTAAGTACACAGGTAATTTAGCCCCTTGCGGTGTCCTGTTCGTACCCTATACTCCGCCTTGCACCTGTTTTGACACACAAGCGGATGTGTACGGTTATATTAACTAGCGACAGCACAGCCAAGCTCCTCTTTCAGCCAGCTCCTCGACCTTAATTTTTTATATATACAGGGTTTTGTTCAGCTTCTTCGCTGCTTATTATTCATCTCGAATTCGTGCATGCAGTTACATTTATTGCAGGAGACTTGGCAGTTGAGGAATTCTTTTAACACAATGTCTAGCAATAGCGGGATGACACAGCTGAGCATGTGGTTTCTAGGCAAGCTTATATCTTGACAAGAATCTGTGTGGAGGTCACACAGGCACGAGCGTGAGATGTACAGACTACGAGCCGAGATGATCGAGTGCATGATTTTTTTTTTCTATTCGTCACATGTGAACTTTTTTCTCCCGGGGATGGAATGTAAGCAGTCTTCTCAACACGGAGTCTGTGGAAAGGTAAGGTGTGAATGTATGTAGCAGTTAATAGTTCCTAATGTGAAGACGTGAGAGAAGAGACATTCCACTTCTGCCACTCTCAGGTTTACAGTTTGAAAAAAAATGTGTAGATTGCCCTGCCTTTATGCTTTGTAGCTGCTGAGACAGCTGCTTCACGGCTGAAAATGTCTGGCAAAAAAGGTTTGAAGGGAAAAACATCGCTGATACTCCTTTCTCGATTAACCCCAAGTTCGTATCTTAGCATGGTCGGCGTGTGGTTCACGCAGGGTTTCTGGCAAGATCACACGCTGCATCGTCCAACGGTCTGGAGTCCGTCCTTGATTACCAATTCATTGAAACAGCAGTTTGCAGGACGTTTGATCCCCGGTCGTAAGCATACTAGGGCCACTGAAACCCCCATGAAATAATTTTGAAGGCTGGGTGGTTCTAACGGCACTTTCCCAACTTCGCTTTTCGTCAGCTCAAACTTTCATGATAAAGCGGCTCGGTTTGAGAACGCCCATTAAAAAAAAAAAAAACTTCGTCTCGTGGCTTTGAAGACCTGCGTCAGAAGTTGAGCGTCCACAAGAGACGGTTGATTGAGGTACTTGACTTGAGATCGTATCTAGGGCCGACGACGTCTGCTACGTGGGGCACGTGGAAGCAGCGCGTGCTCTACGTCGTTCAGTCGGAGCAGCTCGTGCTGCCGGCAACACTTTGTCTCAGACGTTAAGAAGTATGATGCAGCTGTGATACATCTTATTTTTTACATGAGTTGCATGTGACACCATTGGATTTTTTTTTTCTTGACAACAAAAGGTTTAAAGCCAGGTCGCTGGCGAGACATAAAAAGGATCATTTTGTCTAATGAAAGGTTTTTTTGTTTGTTTTTGCATCAGTTAGTTAGCTTTTATAGAGCTTTGTAAATGACCGATGTTCAGTATACTAAGTTCTGCGTTATTTCCATTTCCAATAGCATACTTCACACACAAACACACGCACAAATGAAGAGTATTTTGATACTTGTCTTGAGGTAGCTAGAGAGGTGAGGTCGTCTAAGGGTCAGTTTAGCTTGAGAGGAGAAATAGGCGGGTGGGGAAAAAACTGTTCCATCTTTCCTGACATCTTGTAATTGAGTTATGAAGTAGAATCTCTTGAAAGTTATCGGTGGTCGCTGTCTCTCTCTCTCCCTCCCCTACACACTATCTCTTACTTTCTCTTTCTCTCGGTAAAGGTGTGTCTGAACGCGTGGAAGCGTGAGGGTGAATTAGCAAATTATGGTTCGCGCATGCGTGCGAACATTTTAATCACCTCCCGTACATTCCGCGTCTCCTGTGCATACGGTAGCGCGTGAAGTGGGTGACACCGGCGAGAACCCTGAAGGCCATTAGCAAATGAACGGTGGATGGATAATCCTAAAGAAGGGGACCACGTCGGGAGGGAGCGTAACGATCTCCCTAGGGCGGCGCAGGGCTCGCCGTGCGAAATCGTCGATGCCACCCAGTCATCCACAGCCTGGAGGGCTTGCATCAAACTTTGTCCTCCAGTCGGCCAGCGGACTACCGCCAGGTTTTATGCCGACAAGGAATGTTGAGCCTAGTCTGATGGCACCTCCAGGAAGATAACCACCAAGCTTGCCTGCAATGTCGTCGACCGTTGTGTTGCCCGTTAAGCCCATTATTTCGCGTCCTCAGCAAGAGAAAATCCCATCGCCATTCTTGTCTACGTCCGCCATAACGCCCAGCTAGTGAGCCCCCGTCCATCCCTGCGACTGGCTTAGAAATATTAAGCAAGCGAGACAAACAACCTTGTGTACTTCCATCGTTGCACAAGAGGCACTTTTTGCGATGTCCTATATACTTAGGAATTTCAGTCTGAAGCCACTTACGTCCACAGGGAAGTTTTCTAACTCCGCTAATTACCGATAGGTCTGGAGCTTTGTCGAGTAATACTGATGCAACCGAGAGTCTCAGGAGCCACTAACATGTTTTGCGGGTCTTTTCCAATGTGGTTAATGCCCACGAGGCCTTTTTGTACAGTCGGGAAAATTTCTTGAAAATCTTGGCAAGTTCGGGTAGAAGGAGTGTTTTGACACGATTTATGCCGCGGAATTACTTGCGTCGTGAATCCACCAGATGCGCAATAAGACAACGGCTGCGTGTTTTTTGATTAATTAAAAGCCGACGGTGGGCTCGATGCCGACATGCAAGTGAACCCAAAGCTTCAGAGGCTGGGTAATTAGAAAGATTTATTCATACGAAAAAGCTCCATAATTGACGGATCAGTATAAAAATAACTAAATATATTATTTTTAAAAGCGTATTTGTTTTGCGATACTTTTTACTTCCAAAGAACGTTTATATGCCCCTTATTTTTTCAGTTTTATATGCGTTCATACATACATGACTGTGCAGCGTTCTATTTTGTTTGCATAATCGACAGACAAACATTTTGTTGTTAAAAACACAGCTGCACTAAAAACAAATATTTGCGCTTCATAGTTACTCCCCTTGGGTTCTGACATCGAAAGGTGCCGACACCTGTTAATTTGTTTTCGACGACAAGCCAGTTTTTAAAAAATGTGTTTTGTAATTAAAATAATTGGCAGGCTGGTTGGTAAAAGTCTTGCAGCCATACACAGTTACCTGCGCACGAGAGGTGGTGGACAGTGCAAGGAGATTGACGTCACAACGCGCCGGCAGTTAACATTCCACTCATGTAACTGTAAGACATTCCTGGTAACCAGATCACCAGAGAAGGTCTTCTGTGCGCAGACTGCAGGTGCACACGGCACGACCTCAGTCCCAGTGGTTGCTAGCTTGCGTCATTCTCGGTGACAGTCGCCCTCGCTAGGCGTTAGCATCCAGAGTGTGCACCCAGCCTCTGTATCTTAGAGCTTCTGCTCCTGCACTCTGACTGTTGTGGGAGTGTGATGTCGGAGTAACCTGTGGGGTAGCGGCCCTGTCAGCTCTCCAGCAAGAAGGCTCGTTCAGCCCTCGTGTGGCCTGGTTTCTCCTCACGACATCCTCTTCAGAGACGTGGACGTGAAGCAGCTCAACCTCTGGGGTAAGGCTTTTGGGTGAAATCTTACTTCCTAACCCCTTCCCCTAACCTTTCCCTTTGGAGATCCAGCCTTTAAAGATGTTGTTGATGTTTTCATGTTCAGATGACAACAGTCTGTGCGTTGTTCAGATCCACAGCTTGCACCTGACTTTTTTCCATGTATGTGAGCGCGCGGGGGGCTTACGTGCTGCGGTTGCAGGTTTGATAGAAGCCGTCTGCACTGACAGGAATAAAACATTTTAATGATTATATTTCTTAAAAACCCGTTTCCCGCACTTTATCTGACATGAAGTCGATCGTGTGGGTAACATACAAGGCAAATAACATTCTCTCTGTGAAAGGGTTGACGCAGGTTGAGGTGAACTGATATGACCTCATGGTGCGTGCTTGTACTGTCTGGAACAAAGATGCTTCAAAAATATTTTTTTTAGCTTCATACTTTAGGATATATACGCGTGATTCTATGTGTGCATGCCATGCACGCAAACATTTCCTGTAAAACTACTCTTATGTTTTTAAACCGCATACATGTGGATATCGCAAAGAAGATTTAAAAAAAAAATTAAGATGGCTGACTGAGCATGTTTTATGAGAAAGTGAACTTACAAAATAATAACTCGTCCTGTGAGCACCAGGTGAGACCATATTGCACAGGTGCCAACGAAGTAGTTTAGAAGCCGGGAAAAGTATATAAAGTTACTGAACTGGCAAGGGGTCACCGAACAGATAAAGTGACATCAAGGGGTCACCGAACATTTGCAAACTTCTGCCACTGAGTGTACCGTGTACTTCTTACGTAAGAAAAATTAAAAAATGGAAGGGGAGAGACTGGAGGTGGATAGGAGGAGGAAATGTCTGTATCTGGGAGGTGGGGCAGGGGATGGGGGAGGTTCATGACGCAGCACAAGTAGACGAGCTTTGACGCGGCATGGCCTGCGATGCGCTAGAGCTTGTGTTGGCGTTCCGCCTGTCACGTGACCTAGTAAAAACACAAAGTAAGCGCAACACTCGTCTGGCTTCTGCTGTCGTCGCTTCGTGCTTTCAAAATGTGTTCCTCCTAACCTACTAAAACCCTGAAGGGCGACGTAGTGGAGTGAGAGCCACGTATATGCAGGCCATCACAATATGTCAGGAGTAGAGACTGCACACGGCGAAGAAATAATCACTTGGACTGTTGCATATCGAAAATTACAATTCACCGATCTTACATTTCGGGTCAAAACCGTATTCCGTACGTACGAGCTCCAGTTACAGCTACATTTCATCTATAACACCTTGTGTGATAGAAAACTGGAAGGTGTACATGTACAATCGACAATGCAGCCGTTGAGAAAAATTATTTTTTGCAGTAAGTTTAATCATTGGTGGTAGTGTGTCAGACTCCAATGACATCATCAGCGGCTGTTGTCTTTTTTGTGGAGGAGGAGAGTTTTTCGTGTGTGGGGGGAAGATGATCATTATACTCAGAAGTCTTCCGGACTCGCATGAATTAGAAATTCGGTGAGTCCCACGGAAAGCTTTTTCAAGCTCTAATTTAGGTACCGGAAGACATCTCAAGAGACATCTGACGGAGTAAATAAAACCAACGAGCTTATCGGAATGCGAGTTGAAGGCAAGTATACCAGTACTTATTTTTTCTTTGTACTGCTTTGTTTACTAATGCAGTTAGTCACCACAGCCAGTCTCTGTAAGTCTGTTTGCCAATATGTAAAGCGTGGAATTCAGTTAAAACGATGCGAAATTGAGTCAGAAAGAAGCACCAAGTGACTCTGACCAGAGACACCAATGCCGGTGACTCTTTACGGCGCGGAAAGTCCTCGGCCGAAGAAAACAAAAGTGATATAGATATTGTCTAGACAATGTAATCTGTGACAGTCAGGAGACCCACATGGCTGCTGCAGGCACCAACTTAGGTCTACGCGACAAGACTGCTAATTAAAAGTTTGTTGAGGTGTGGTTGGAAGCGACCATATGTCTGTCTTCAGACCTCATGTCTGACATGAAAGCGCCTGAGGTGAACGACCAGATCCTACTCCTACTTTTTTTGTATAATTTTCGCATCCCAGTGTAATAATCAAGTCCACTGTTCTACATCGCACTGTGAGGGTGAAGTGAGATTTACGGTGAGGATGCCTACATACTCCAGTAGATGTGAAAAATCGTATTTAAGACCGCCGAGAAGCCGTATATTCGTCAATGTATTCGCTCCAAAAGCAACCTGCTGATGATAACGTTTTTTCGATGGCTTCCGTCTGCCGGAGTTATCAGATGTGAAGACAAGAAGCACAGCCGGCAGGAGGCTACAGGGAAACGGTTTCTCCCGCACGTTTTTTTTTGCGACTTTTCTCCTCGCGCTATCATCGCCATCATCAGCCACTGGATCTTCATCACCAGTCGCACACCATCGGGTAACTGGCTTTGACCTTTGACCCCCCGCTCTAGCGGTAGGTGCGCGAGTCTTTGGCAATAAATGACGTCATTCGCGCACGCGCCGTGTCGCTATCAGCGTCATCGCCGGAAGAACAAGCGCGACGCCGGACGTGAGTGGCGCAAGAACTCTCGTGTACTGAAACGTTTAAAAAAAAAAAAAATCTCTGACGACAAAGAGATTACTCCGCAGCACACGAGTTATCTCCCTTGTGGCGTGTTGCTCACTAATAAGTGTCCCCTGGCAGCAATTAGTTGTGGGGATGAGGCAGCCATCGGTCCCCCCAGGGAGGAAAAACAGGCAGACTAGCAGTAAAAAAAAAAATCTGCTCATTTTATTTATGAATAACTGTCAGAACTTCTGACGCCAGATTTTTTTCTGAGTGGAAGAGGGAGGAGCAGTGGTTGCATGTGCATTTAGTCTGGTGTGAATGACCTTTGACAGACTAGCGGCAGCAATATTTTTTCTGATGACTATGTAAAGCGCCATACAAGATGCTGCTTCACAAATCAGTTTGAATATCTGTCTTCCTCTCTCCTACAAACATGATTATGCACAGAAACGAGACGGAACCACCCAGCGGTACCCATACGTGAACTATCCATGCACTGTACCTCAAGCCTATGTTGTTGACCTCCTTCTGCGCAATAGTTTACGTCTTTCGACATTTACCATCGGAAAAGCAGATAATAATATTTTTCAGAATTTTTTTTTTTTGGTTAAAACTTGCGACAGTTTATAACATCGATCTATGTGAAGTTTATAACATCGATATGTGTATGTCTCGGTGAAGGCAACAGAGCGACTAACACACTGGACCCGTGTCTGGGAGAGCGTGTAGTGTGCGTGCGCTGAATAATTGATGAGAGACCCTCTTACTGCGGCATTTTCTCTTTTCGCAGGATTTTTCATCGGCCTTTCGTTTCCCTACCCCACCTTTGTAGCTTGTCTTCTTCTCTCTTCCCTACTCTTCTTGTGGGTCCTTGGAGGAGAGAAGGACCGACGTGGACCGTTACTCTGTAATTTCAAGTAACTCTTCACACCACTGGTTTGTAATCAAAAAAAAAAACAAACAAAAAAAAACAAAAAAAAAAACATGAACCTCGCTAGAAATGAAGTAATAAGACTGCTAATTGAGAAAAGCCATATATTCAATTTAAAATATCTTTGAACAAAATTAAACCATAGTAAATGAGGGATTACCGTCCTCATTGAAAACCAAAACTGAAACTAAACATTAGTAGGACAACTTAATATGAGTATATTTCAAAACCCCGTCCCCACATAAAAACTCTGCAAACTTTAGAGATGACAGTAGAAATAACTTTAGTACAACAAAAAAAAAAAAAAACCTGTCTAGAATACAGGAATAGGGCAACATAAGGAATCTGGCAACCAATGCAACATCCCCACCGAGGACTTGGCAGGCCTCCCTGACACCAAGAGCAAGACATCACAACTGGATGAGGGCGTCAGCAACACCTACTGCGTCACAGAGAGCGACCTACCCACCCACCCCATACCACCCAATTGAGATCTGTAAAGTGAATGTTGACATCCAGTGGGTAACCTTGTGGACTGTTATTTCCGAAACCTGGAAACACTCCATCAATCGTTCGCTCGATCAGTCCTCCCCTCTCTTTGTCACCCATCGTAGGTCACCGTACAAGGCTTCAACCGCCTGCACACCTGTTCCTCTCGTCCTCCAATCCTTGCCAGTCAAACCTATGGCCTCTTGCGAGTAGGTCAGGGTCAGTCATGTCAACGCCCGTGTCGCACCTTAGTACAGTCGTCAGTTGAGACGATGTCTGACCGACCGTCACCTCGTTGAAGCCCCTTACCTCTCACATGCTCACCCGTCCCTCCCACTGCCCCTGTACCTCGGGGTCACAGCCCCTGTCGTCAGCTCCGCTCAGCATCAACCGGACAACAAACTGCGTGTTAATTGGATGGTAATGGATATTAACTGCCGCCGCACCAAACTTCAAAGGTTGTAAACACCATGCTATTGTCACTCGCGGTTGCACGGACAGCCGCCATCTGTTGCAGTGCAGACTAGAGTGTGTGTGTGTGGGTGTGTTCGCGCATGCGCAAACGACCATGCACTGTCAACTAAGCGTGCAAGTGCGGGACAAAATCGTATACCTATGTTCAATCAACATCATGGATGGTTGCATTGAAGTGGTCTTGAGCCTGCTGTGAGGGCAAAGTAGTCAATAGTCGCATCCTGTTCCTACCCTGACTTGCATGCATCACAGCTCACACAGCCCCTCCCGCTCATCCTCACCCCCACAACCAATCGCATCCACCCGTCAACAATTCCCTCACCCAAACTTTTCTCAGTCCTTAGTTGGTTATTTCTAATTACAGTCAAAGCAGGACCGATTCCTCAGTATATTCAGTACACAAGCACACACTGTCCATAAAGACCCAAGAAAAAAACATTTTAAAAGCATGCAGGTCGTTCTTTTTCACAGCTCCTAGATTTCATCAGCTTCCAGAACCATTTTCTATTATTCAGCATGGCTCTTGGCGATTCACAAGGATACGCGATCTGTCGAGGGCTTATTTGAATCTTCATACTTTCTCGTTTCATGTGGCTGGCTCGATGCAGCTTCCATTTCCATACATTTTATTTGACACGAGGGACCAGCCGCGGTTTCAGTGGTCACACATTATGTTTAGCATGGAGGACTGAATGCAGTTAATGGTCCCAATTGTTCAGGTCCGCGGGAACATTTTGCTATCAGCATCTGTGCGAAGGGGAGATAATAGAGGGCTTGGTGCTGTGGATGGCTGGTCGAGTTAACATGTCGACTAACAAAAGCCAGCAACTGTTTGAATGTACAGTCTTCTACAGAAGACAAACAGGACCCGGATGCGGAACAAAAAAGACAAGGACGGGAAGGAAAGAATGAAGTGAGAAAGGAAGAATATAAGGAATAAGCACTTGCGGTCAGATGAACGATGTGAACGACTTTTTTTTTTTAAACCTCTGACGACGATGACACGTGACTTAGCCACCCCTTTACAGTTCGTGGATCATGGAGTTAGGAATCCATGCTAAGCTGTCATTATTTTAGAGACCGTCGCCATCATCGTGATCACGTGATCCACCAGGGTCGAAGTTACGAAGCAGATGAATATGAGTACCCGAGGGTTTACTTTACCTCTGTACCTACAGCTCTAGCAGGCCCTCTGTAGTTATAATGTCTCGAGAAGAGGACCCTTAGACTAGCAGCCGACCTAGCTGTAGGGTCTCTGTCTCCCATTACATTACTCAGCAACGCTTCCTGGACAAACCTAAAGTTACCTTTGCTTCATTACTGCAACCCCTAGTGGCAATCCGCGAAATTGTGTGTTGAGGGGTTGGGGTGTCTGTAGATGCTGATTATACAGTTGAACAGATCAGAGCACATCACTATCATCTTAGAATCACTGTCGTAGAATTTCTTGTATACAACAGTAAAAATTATTATTCGGTATCTAAAACCTGAAATTTTGAAAAAAAATTAATGATGCTTACAAAGTCAACTCTCTCCCTCCATCATCCATTGTTGTATATTGGTACCGTACTTTCCCTGTTCCCCACCCACCCGTTGCGTACCTCCAAGCCCAAATTCCATTCTGTAACAATCCCATCGACCGTCGCTTCCAGACGAGGCTTCGCTAACAGGTCTCGACTAACGAGACTCGGCGAGGACCCGAAGGCGAAAATTTGCCGGAATGCACCTCTTCTCTGGCCTGTACAGCGGTGCTTGATGGGAAAGGGAACTTAATAGGAAAAAAAGAGCGATAGCTGGAGGTGTGCTTTGGAGAATGCTTACAAACACTTGGATAATTGGAGACTGCTTGGAACTCGGCGCATCGTGGCTGAAGGGCACACCAGACACATTCTGTCGCACATGTGACTGAGCTTAAATGACTTGAAGCTTTTACAAACACAGTCTCATGTCGTCAACACGCTTTGGTGTGATTGTTCCAAATATTTCCCTCTAGCTCCAAGTGTATTTAGGGCCGAAAAGCTCTGTTTAGTTTAATTAGTCAGCCTTTGTCCGGCGGCTTTGAGTGCTGGTTTCAGAAAATGTGAAAACTGACAAATACACAAGCACTGACACGTGTGAGAAGGGGGTAGGGGCACCAGTCTATTGAAGACATTTGTTTTGAAGGTTACGAAGGAATGAAGCTGAAATACATCCTTGTTATACAGAGTAAATAACTGGAGAAAATGGAAGCTGAGATTTGAATTGTAGATAGCAAGTTCGTTGTGAGACAACTCCGACATCGAGTTTCTTCTCTGTTTCAGGATCGCTGCTAAAGGAAGAGGACTTCGCTGTCCGAAGGTTTACTTTAGGTTGATCGCTGCTGATATATTTGCAAGATTTTAATACTTCTACGTTTACTGTAGAGCCTCCATGTAAGAGCAACTACAGTTTCTGGCACTCAGAAGGTTCAGCAGGACCATTCACTTGTGAAGCCAGCCACCGACTGGGAGTTCAAACAACTTTTGTTTTTATTTTCATTATTTTTTTGGGAGTGGACTTTAAGATTGATGTTCTCCACCTGAACCGGTTCTTGATCGGGCATTAGTTTTCTGATCCGGAACACTAGCACCATGAATATCCTAGCATTCCTAGTGGTGGTGTTCGTGGTGTGGGTGCCGACGACACGATGTCAAGACCTGGTCAGATATAACATCACAGAGGGGCAGGAGGCTGGCATTTTTGTGGGCAACACAGCTGTGGACACGAAGCTGTTTAGCAGCACGAGCCCCGAAGAATTCCAGCTCGTGAGGTTCCAGCTGTTCGATCGAGGCAACCTTAACGCCGCCTACTTCCGGGTGGACAACCAAAGTGGCGTCATCCGGACCACAGCCGTCATCGACAGGGAATCGCTGTGTCGCAACAACCTCGTCTGCACTGTCATCCTGGACATCGCGGTCTGGCGCCAGACGGTGCCCTCGGGTAGTTCTGAGATCTTCAAGACCATTCGTGCCACCATCAGCATCGAGGACAAGAACGACAACCCACCCGAGTTTCCACAGAAAGTCGTGACCTTAACCATGCCTGAGAACATGCCGGCGCCATACAGGCTGTACACCAGCGTCGCCACCGATGCCGACAAAACGGGAGAGAACTCGGACATCTCCTACGAGCTGGAAAGCAGCTCTCCGATCTTCTCTTTGCAAGTGGACAGAAACTCCGACAGCGGGTTACCGGACCTCATTATCGTGGTGAACAAGATGTTAGACAGAGAAGACACGGACTCCTATTACCTGACAATCGTTGCTAGGGACAACGGAGTGCCGAGGTTATCGGGCTCCGTGCTCGTGCGGATCGAAATCACAGACGCCAACGACAATGAGCCCAAGTTCCTGCAGTCCAACTACTCTGTCGATGTCATGGAAAACGCGTCCATCATGGACCCGATACTGACGGTGTCCGCCGTCGACCGGGACATCAATGAGAACGGAAGGGTGGTGTACCAGCTGAGCTCCCGAGTGAGTCAAGAAATCCGAGACACTTTTAGAGTCGGAGAAGGCGACGGAAAGGTTATTTGACCAGACCCATTGACTACGAGACCAAGACTCGCTTCCAGTTCTTCGTGGAAGCCACGGATCGCGGAACGCCACCTCAGTCGTCTGCAGCCTTCGTCGTGGTTAACATCGTTGATGTCAATGACAACGCACCGCGCATTCAGCTCACTCTCTCCCCTGAAGGAACCGATGTCATTGAAAACACCCCGCCGGGCAAATTCCTGGGACACTTTGCTGTCTCCGACATGGACAGCGGGGCTAGCGGTAACGTGGTCTGCGAGATCCGAGACAACAACTTCCGGTTGGAGAACTTCGACGGCCAACCGAACGTGTACAAAATAATACTGGCGCAGTCGCTGGACCACGAAGACATCCCTGTCAGGCAGGTCACCATCAGGTGTCAGGACCGAGACAAGAACCCGCTTATCTCAACTAAGACCTTTGATGTCAAGGTTATCGACGTCAACGACAACTCACCTGTCTTCGTCCAGTCGGCCTTCACAGGTGTCATCTCGGAGAACAGGCCGGAGGGCACATACGTGCAGCAAATGTTTGGAGACAGCTCCAACGTTCTCACGGTTGCAGCAGAGGATATGGACGATGGAGACAACGGGAGGGTTTCGTATCGCATCCAGGGCTTTTCGAACTTCTCCGTTGACCCCTTGACCGGAACTATCAGCACACTTATGTCTTTCGACCGAGAGGTGCAGGACAAGTACCAGTTCGTTGTTGTCGCTCAGGACGCCGGTTCCCCACGCCTGACGTCTACCGCAACGATTATCGTCAACATTTTGGACCAGAACGATAACCCTCCCCAGTTTCTGCAGCCGGCCTTTAACCTCGACTTGAGAGAGAACATGGAACCGGGGTCATCCGTCGGCAGCGTGGCTGCCATTGACAAGGACAGTGGCCCAAATTCTCGGATGGTGTACACCATCGTCCGCGACGAAGACAACAGTCGATACTTCTCTGTCGACATTGACACCGGTCTGATCACTTCCAATCAAATGTTCGATAGGGAGATTCGCTCCTCCTTCATGTTTTCAGTGGAGGTACAGGACCCGCTAGTGCTCAGCTACCGCGACGTGGCCAACGTCTTCGTCACGATACGCGACGAGAACGACAACGATCCTGTGATCGTCAATCCCACACCTGCCAACAACTCCATCACCCTGCCCAACAACAGCACCATCGGCACGACTATCATCGTGATCCGAGCAAGAGATTTGGATGCCCCGGAGTCCACGAGGTTCGACTACTTCCTGGAAAGGAGCGACAGCGACGGGTTGTTCCAGATCATGACGGAGACCGGCGGCTTGATCCTGGCCAGGGAGATTCACAAGGACGACGCCAAGCGTCACGTGATCGTTGTGGGTGTGTCTGACGGAGGCGTGCGCCCTCGCACAGCTACCGCGACCCTGTTCATCAGCATCCCATCCGAGGGGCTGCAAGCGGCGGCGGTGGCCAACATCTTGGACGAGCCCAACTTCCTCATCGTCGTGATTATCATCTCCGTCACTGTCCTCGCTGTTCTGCTCATCGTCGCAGCTATCTGCATTATCTTCAGGCGAGACAAAAACCGCAGGGCAGGACGGACACAACAACGTCAGGTAGGGGTGTGTATGTGTGTTTGTGCATGTGGGTTTTGTTTGTGTGTTTGTTTGTTTATTTTTTGTTTGTTTGTTTTTTGTTTGTTTTGCTTTTTGTTTTTGTGTTTGTTTTTCTGTGTGTGATTTAAGAAAAAAAACACATTTTTTCACTTCTGAGCTTACAAAAAAAATGTCCACTTTTTTTCAGGTAAAAGATAAGATGTATCAGGCTGCTCACTGGGTCAGCACGCAGTCCCTCCCACTGGCCAAAGACAGCGGATCTCTGTCAGGTCACGAGGTGTCGCGAGGGTCCGACAGCTCCTCCGCAGAAGCCAAGAGAAGCAAAAAAGAAGTTAGCTTTTCCTTGGCTGACGATTTAGAGAAGGATCAGGAGGCAGACGCCGACACCAGTGGCTCCTTCGGCTCTGTCTTCTCTTCGCAACCCGTCACCACGCCGGAAAATAATAATATGGTAAGCTGGTCAAAGGGTAGCTCTGATCAGAGCTGAAGAAGTCTACTCTCTATTTTCTCTTCCACCCCCTTCCTCATTTACCACCCCCGCCTCCCACTACACATATACGTGCGCAAAATAAAAATCTGTTTCTGTGTTTCTGCGAGCGAGTATACCGCACAAAAATTCTGTCTAAACATTTTTATTTTACAATACTTTTATTGTCATAATAATTAATTAATCTTCAGGTAACAATTTTAGTTCCCGTATTTTAACCTCTGCAGTATTCACACAAACACCAGAAAGGTCAGGCGTGAAGACTTCGACGAAGCGAAAGAAATTTGAAGACTCGATCGCTCATTCCATTCTCCTTTGTCGAAAAATCGCTCGGTGGACTTATTTGCTTTTAATCCTCAAATGCGTCCATACGACAGTCAGCTCGGAATCGGTTGTATTATGGTGCCATCGATGTCTTGCGATGACTAGGCTGGCACGCAGCAGGAGTCGCAGGACCAGGGAAGGAGGCGTCTGCAGCAGCATCCTTTGTTGGCACAGCGTCACCCGAGACACCAGCAGCACCACCACCCGAGGGCTGTGCAAGCAGATGAGTAGTTAAGGCGACTGATGAGCGGCAAGAGGCGCCTGGTTGTGGGACTCGGTCCTGGGACCTGTCTGGCGTTTGAAGGTGCCCCGGGGCATGCTGCAGCATGCAGCCTCAGTTGTGCTGAAGGTGCGATGCCACGGTGCGGGCGATGTTGGAGATGGTATCTGCGAGGGCACGGAAATACTGGGACGGAGGGTGTTTGCGGAGGGCGCTCGATGGCGCGGACTGTGTTGTTAACACGTGGAACCCACTTGCATGCCAGACCACCATCTACCTGCGAACTTCAAAAGAGGGCATCCATTCTCAGAGATTCGGGAAGCGGTTGGACAAACACTAATTTCACAAGTAGCCAGTCGCAACCAAGTGACCCCACGGACCCATGATGGGAGAAGACTGAGTTTTAGGAAGGCTGATGCTCAAAAGCAATCCATGATTGTATAAAAGGTTAAAGCTTTATAAACTTACAAAGAAACTGATATTTGAGAGCAAACAACTTTTTTTCTATATTTTACAATCTCTATGCGTTTAGAAACTGATTTATGTAGATACAGGTAAAGAAATGAAAGGCTATTGTCGTGTAATGCAAACTTTATTCTAAATAATTCACCATTATTAACTTTATCAAACTAATAATAATATATCAGGGCAAATACTGACTGAAAGCTGAAACCTAACGATTCCCCAAAACAGGTGAGAACTGCGTAATTCAGTTAGAACCACACTAATGAAGCTCTGACAGCTTTCTCGGATATCACCTGTTCTCATTAGATACGACCTTAGGTGCAAAATATCTGAATCCGAGCCAGCAGCGGCTTAAAAAGTGAGATTGAAGACAGAAGAGCTCAGAAGGTGTTACAATGCAGGTAAAAGGCGATTGTCATCACATGCAGTTTAATTAAAGAAGGAAGGTATGCGACTGAGGGCGAGGTATTCTACGTGGAGGCACTCTGTCAAGTCTCACCGTTAGGTAAAAATGCAGTAGACGGTTGAAAAGTGACAGCAGCTTGGGCCAACAGCCCACCTGTTCCGCTTCAGTGACCTCGAATGGAGCTAAAGGTCATGGCTATACAAACGTGGAGAAGGTATCGTTCCCCGGACGGCTCGGACTGACAGACATAAATTGTAGACGAATGGGGAGGTAAAGTCGGGGGATCGCTCCAGCGGCCTGGGATGTACGCACCCGACTTTTGTCGAGCGCCAGACACCGTGACGATAATAAACCCGAGTTTTTGTGCCGAGAAAAACGAAACGAAGGTCACATGGTGCGAAAAAGCTTTCAAGTTGACTGGTCGCTTTATGGTTAGTTTTAAGGACACCGTCTTGGCATCCCAGGCCATGTAAAGGTGAAAGGTTATTGTCGATAATGGCGTTGGCAGGTGGTGCTGATGGCGATGTTCGCTGAAGGTAACGGTCAGTAAACTGATGGCTGGTAGCAGGCTCAGGTTCAGGCTCAGTTGTGTAGTCCAGGAACGGCAATCTGCGGCTCAGACATACAAGGTGCTTTTATTTCATGAACAGAAACCGACAGCACCATCTCTTAGTCAGACAATCAGCAGGTCCTAATTAGTAGGTCTCGAGCGCAAAGACCAAGATTAAAGAAACAAACCCGAAGTGATAAATTTTACGTTTCAAGTCAGATTTTTAAAAATTTTAAGTCTGAGAAATATCACGACTTTGTGTTCAGTATTTAGATAAAAGATAGAAGGACATACAAACATAGCATCAGAGAGATAGGGGTGTGGGAAGTCATCCTGTCAGTTGGGCTCTTTTCTGTGGGGTAGACCGTCTAGTACCTGACCTTCAACAAGCCGGGTATCTCTATGCACAAAATCCCGGACAAGGACGAGTCACCTTTAACAGCGCCATCTACAGCAACATTCCAAGGGCTAGAGTTTCTGGATCATGTTTTACTGTGACAGCTTCAGCTTTTTAAAGGACAAAAACCTCAGGACTCATTCTCGAGATGATGTATGGAGGTCGAAGGTGTCCGGTGTTGAACACCAACAAAAGGTATGTTAGCGGGTGGATCAGCAGGGTGGGCGCCGAGTGTAAGACTCAGGTTCCTGGAGAGCTCACCTGTCTCTTACCTTGTCAACGTCTGCGCCGTTCGCTCGCTCACCCTGCCCCTCATTCCCTTTATTCCTCGTCTCCATCGTTCATACAAACCCTTGTGTCTGTTTGCAATGACAATAACTTTGTTTACAATTATGACTTATTATTTTCCTTTTTTTTTCCCAGAAAATGCTCGGCGAGGGTCGATTCGTGTTTGTAAACGGGAAAACGCTGTCGTCTACAAACTCTGGCCACTGCTACGAGAGTTCAGACAGTCACCTGTACCAGAACACACCTGTTGCGGAAACTGACGTGAGGCAGCTTTATTTATTAATATTTATTTATTTTGTCTTTAAAGATACACTCTTTCCCCTGTGCACTGTCACAGGATATCATCACTCGTACAACTCATTCTGCCCCAAAAAAAGAGAACAAAAAACACTTTCACAAACTGGCACTCGGAAAGAAATTTCAGGCGACTCTTATGTAGCTTTTTATTTATTTATTTTATTTTTTTGGTTTTTAGATGATCTTCTCTTTAAGTATTTATACATATTTTATTTTGACTTCCAGCTTTCATTTGTCGTTTTGTGTCATACCTTTGTAACAAATAGCCTCTGAATTCGTGAGCAGTGTTCAACACTCATGATAACAGTATTGCTGCAGACATACTTGTCACCGACTTTACAAACAAATTCTAGCAAATAACGACCTCTGAACTCATCATGGCCGGTTGTTGTCTCTAGGATCGTCTGAACCTACAGATCGAGCGGCGAGGAGAGGATGCTCTGAGCGAGAGTTCCGGGGAGACTGGCACCGACAGCGGGCGGGGTGGCAGCGAGGACGAGGTTCATAGCAACAGAGGCTCTTCCATGGAAACAGGTGAGGCTTCTAGAAAACGAAGGAAGGAAAAATAATACTCCTATTTATATCTGACTGGAAATATCATAGGGGGAGTGGTTAAAGAAAAAAAAAGTGGTAAATATGTTTATTGTGACCAAACAAGGCCCCGTGCTAGTTTATTTATTTGTAAAATTGTTTGATTTCCTTGGTAACCTTTCACAAATGGATGAAATTTTTGCGTTGAAATGTTACTAGGAATTCTTCTACACGTTTCGCTGTGGGAAAGCGGAGCGAGAAAAAAAGATCAGGGGAGAGGTTTGTCAGTTGCCGAAGCATCGTAGGATGTTTGTCAAACAGTTCACCGTATCGTAAGCATATACAGTAGGTCTGTAGGTGTGCCTGTCACCACCGGACAATCAGGGCCCGTCACCACAACGAGGCCCCACGTGACTATGGCCGCCGTAAAGGAAGGATGGATGCTTGGTGACCGCGATAGCGCGAAGGTCACAGAAATTTACTGAAATTCTGCTTCACCCACACCCACGCACCCCATCTCCCCACTTCCCATCCTCTTCCCCCCCGCCACTACCCTCGCTGCCCCTTGGCAGTGACGCATTGTGCTGTTTGGAGATAGGTCTCTCTCTGTCTAGGCATTATTATCTCCCTTTGCTGCACGGAACTTGAGCCCATCTTCCAGCAAATCTTCGATTTTTTTTTTTTTTTTTCGTCAAGAGGACCGCTAGGGATGTTGAACAGATTGGAAAAGAAGAACAATATTTCTCTAAAACAGAAAAGAAGTATAGAAAGATTTTTTTGTCACTAGAGATATTTCACGGTATAATTATTCGCTAAATTCAAGCTGCTTAGGCGATATTTGTTTTGCCCTGTCAGTAAAAATTTGTTTGCATATTTTTCTTTCCGTCAATTTTGTTTCTTTTTTGCTCTCGCTGTCGTGTCCGCTTTTCTGTTCTTATCTTTTATTCCTTCACAAAAGCGCACACGCACACATGCGTGCACACGTGTAAATACAGTTTCAGCAACTAATATCCTGCAAGCGACCGTTTTATCCCCTTACCATCAGGCCCGGTTCTACCTATTAGGCGAACTAGGCAATCGCCTAGGGCGCAGCGACCGAGGGGTGCGGAAAATATGGCCTGCTTTTTTTTTTTTTTTTTAATGAATAATTTTAGGGGAAAATGTCATTTTCACAAAATTATATTAGCAGGACACTTTTCCTCTGCTTGTAGACTGACCACCACGCTAGTTTCTCAGTACATGTATGACAGGAAAACCCCACTATCGCATTATCCCAGGGCGCACCTGCAGTGACCACAGCTAACCGGCAGGCAGAGGGGCGGGAGAGGGGCGGGGAAGGGTGCTGAGAGGGGCGGCGTTGGTGGAAGGCACCTTTTCCTCAGCTTGTAGGTTGACTTCACCACCGAGTTTGCCAGTTCATGTAGTGATGTAGTACACCCATTATTACTGGCCGCACTTGAAGTGACCAGCTAACCAGCGGGGAAGAAGAGGGCGGAGAATAGACAGCAGAGGGGCGGGTTGATGGATGGGGCCTGGTCAGTGCGGACCCCTACGATGGAGTGGACCACATTCCACTAATACCAAGCTCACCTTTCTTTCCTCTATCTTACTATTGAAGAGGTTCCACACTTATGCATTGAAAATACTGCAGCTGATATCAGGGACAACAACACTGACTTGAGTTTGCTACGCGAGTTTCTCTGTGGTTCTGACAACTGTTTTATGCTCAATATTGTTTACACTTACGAACTTTCAACCCGAAGGAACTTAGCTAATGTCACCAACGCGTTCTTAGTTAATAAGAGTACAGTCAAATCTCCCTACTATGCCACCCCACTACTATGCCACTCGGTATTATGCCACTTTTGCTCGGTCCCGACTATAAATTCAATGTAAAAAAAAATTTACTATGCCACCCCTACTCTCGCTACTATGCCACTTTTTTGTGATTGTTAAAAGACACAAGTTGTAAAATTCCGCGCAGTGCTCGATTACTATACTGTATGGTAGTGTGGGACATCGCTGTTAGTGGGGATGGAACATAGCACGCACACAGGGAGGGTGGAGGCTGGCAATGTGGGGTGGTGGTGGTCGCTGGCCGGGTGACAGCCATGTGACAGAGGGAAGGTGTGATGGAGTCGACTAGCGACAGGATGCAGGTGCGCGGATGTGGTTGGGAGGGGTGGAGGATGAAGAGGTGAGGGGGAGAATGAGAGGAGACAGCTAGCGAAGTCGACGATTCTTGAGAGCTTTGGACCAGACCTGGGCAAAGGCCTCCTGTCTCTGACCAGCCAGCCCGCCAGTATATATATACTATACATACAGTATTGGGTAAAACTGAGTTAACTATATTAGTCCGGCCCTCTAAAACCATCCCAATTTATCATGCGGCCCCTTGGGCAAATTAATTGCCCACCCCTGCTTTGTACTGACGGGTAACTTGAACAAATAAAGCCGTTTTTACGAACCCTCTCTACTATGCCACTCCCGCTACTATGCCACTTTTGCTCGGTCCCGGTAGGTGGCATAGTAGGGAGATTTGACTTTAGCAGACAAACATCAAGGTAGAGCCATTTGAAGTCTATAGCATATCTATTTACTGACACTGATGTCCTATAGTCTTGTACTTACTGTTGTGACTCATGGTCGTGAATATTTAACTTTCTTATTAATTATTAAATTTCTGTTCGATTGGTGTATTACGCTTAATTTAGTTGTCAACTTGTAATGTTTATTTTTATTATCTAAGAGTGCATCTGTTTGTCTACAGTTTGAACGGATAGCTTGTTGTTATGCTCCATTGACAGAATATTTGAAATTGGTTATTAAGAGATAATGCGTACTAAGACCTACAGTCTACATACTTCTCTTGTTTTCAACAAACCCTATGCTGGACAATACGCAGTGTTGATCATTGGCTTGTGTTTGGGGAGCTGCCCTGACACCTGATTTACAACTTTGTATTGTTAGTGTCCAGAAGACTCTCTCTTGACAGACTCTTTCATTGCCCGCCCACCTGTGAGGTGTGACTTTGGATGGGAACAAAGTAGCTGCTATCAGGGTGGTCTAGAGGCTGGAAGCTGTGATAGCTTGAGTTTTAGACCACACAGCAAAATAAGACCAGAGCAAGGTGCTACAGATTTCTTGTCTCCATCAGTGTGCACTCCATAAAGCCTTTTACACGAGTGTTTGAAATCCTCTACTCATAAGTGTAGGTCTGATTTGGGAGGCATGCAATATCCATGTGTGTGATGCACGCCTGCAATTGAAAAACAGACGTGCTTTTTCTTGACAAAAAGTAGTTCTTACTTATAAGTTATTAATCAAATCTGACAGCAAATTCTCGAAAAAGATTTAATTTTAATAAGCCATTCTTTGACACTTCTGGGTTCTAACGCCTCTGGTCGTAATGAGTTCTTGTAGAAAACCACTTTTCTACTATTTTTAAGCAGCAAACATGTAGTCAGTTCGGTTTTACTTGTTAGTTCGTCTGTAAGATGAGAAAGAAGAGAACCATTGAAAGCACTTGCCGATGGAGGTGCTATAGGTGGACAGGCCCACAGGTAGTGATAAATCTGTCACAGGTAATGACCAGTCGGATCAGACTAGAAGACTGGACAAAGGTGGTGCGCTGTCACTTGATAGTTGTCCGTGAGATGAGAAAGAGAGAAGAGAGAAAGATTGAAAGGACCTCAGTGGGGTGGCTTAGTGGAGAAGGGTAGAGATAAATCTCTACCACTTTAAAGAAAGTCAGATCACATTACCAGGGCTGGACAGCCAGAGTGGGGAAGAGGTAGTTGTAACTTTGAACTTAAAACCCACAGGACGATGTGAAAACCTCACTTTTCTGAGCGGCTGCTGACATCTCGTGCTGCTGTTTGAATTTACTTTGTAATCGTCTGTTCGGGTGCTTGGAGCGATCATCCTTCCACAGTTGAATCAGTAAAGGTTGTGAACTGCATTTAGCCGTGCAAGACTGAACAGTGCTACTGTCCTACAGCCACTTCATGAGAGTTTGTAAAGATAAGTTCGCATGAATTTTATACACTGTGACATAGCTGTATATAGTTTATTAACACGATTTATGTCTTTCTTTACATTAATTTCATTTCCTTATTTCTTATAGTGCTTATTTTGATTGTGTGGATGCAACGGGTTGCGATAGTGGTGGTGTCACTTTTTGCAAAACTGTTCATTGCACAAACGGGTCAGTGACAGTCTGGTGGTCTTTAGCACATCACAGTCGTGTTGAGTTCTGAGACAGACCGCCGCAAGCATTACTGGTGATATTTAAGCCTAGCTTTCTTGTTTGAACTGCGTCCATTGAAGACAGATTTAAAGAGATTCAGGAGCACAGTGCATTATTTGGATTTCTTTATGATATCCAAAGCATTTCTGAAAAACCAAGGAAGGACATTCTACTATCTTGCGAGGTCTTGGCAAAGGCACTAATGCACACAGACAGCAAAGACACTGAAGCGGAGGAACTCTGTTCTGAATTACAGGTTGTGGCTAGAAGACTTCCCAAACCTAAAATGAACCCCAAAGAAGTCTTAACATTCATAATCCAACATAAGCTATTTGATATTGTGCCGAATGTTGTAGTGTCTCTCAGAATTTTACTGATCCTTCCAATTTCTGTTGCCAGTGCAGAAGGGAGTTTCTCAAAATTAAAATTAATTAAAAACCATATGAGATCAACAATGTTGCAAGAGAGACTGACTGGGCTGGCCACCATATCTATTGAGCATGACTTGGCAAATGCACTCAATCTGAAGGAACTGATAACTCGTTTTGCACAGCAAAAACCAAGAAAAGTGAGGTTTTAAACATCAATTTCATGACCAGGACTAAATAAATTGCAAAATAAATGAGATACCATGGTTCACTTTTTGTGAGGTGGGGGGGGGGGGCGCAGAATTTTTCTTTCGCCTAGGGCGCAACACAGCCTAGCGCCGGCCCTGCTTACCATTCGTTCCCCTGCGGAGAAAAATCTCGCTTGACCTTTACTTCAGGACCGCCCCTTTCCCGATTCCTATTTTTCCTGGGACTCGCCCCGTCTTGGGTTTCCACTCAACAATTGTCAGTAATGCCCTTCATTTAGCGAAAAGCCGGACCGAGCAGCCCAGCGGACCTCTTGGTGCTTGCCAGCCCTGATGGCGATCCTGCGGCCATGTTGATTTGATGCTAGACAGTCGGCCTCATCAGGCGCAGCTTCACCTAGAAGCATCCAGTAGGAAACAGGCCCCTTAACCTGACAGTTTCGCTAACCAAACCACTCGTTGGTGATGCTATTTTCAGTTGTTGCAGTACCGGTAGTGCGTGCATGCGCTTGACTGCACGTGATCATCGTCCTGAAGTTCTTTGAGGCCGCAAAGATTTAGCGCTGTCATTTACAGCGAGTTAATATGTCATCAATCCTGCCTAATTGAATGTTAATTTTAATAGGGGGTGTTCATTATTTGTTGACCAGCAGATGAACTTGCAGTTATTTTGATTCGCCCCACTCAAGAATTATCTCCCTTTCAGGAAAGAAACTTCTACCTGTGTAGAACAGAAAATATACTTTTCTCTCTAAGGACGTCCAGAAGATAATTGGTGACGAGTGAGACGATTATTAGATATACTTCATAGAAGCCGACAGTAATTGTTGATAATATCAAGACAGGAGTAGTGTAGTGCTTCAAGTGAAATAAGATTTTCTTTCCCTGTAAAAGATATTCTGGCACAAAGCCCGGCGTGGTTCTCACAGACTGTAGGGACAAAGAGTTGAATAGGTTCCCTCCCCTCTGGTCATCAATATTTTCAATAACGCCGACGTGAGAGCGTCGTCATGGATGCTTTTCACAAACCGGTCAAAGCTGAGAGGTGGTTACGAGGGTGAGCTCTGAGTAGTCGCCGAGAGCACGCATTCGATGTCGGCAGGAAATAGGAGTGTCGATGACGTCATGGGGGGATTGTCCCTAAGCCCCTCCTTAGAGACACGAGGATCGCATTTCACTACAGTTCACTTTCTCTCTCTTTTCTGCCGTTTGTCGCTTGCTTAGTTTCTCTCATTCTCAGCACCGAGGTTTAGTTATGAAGTCTGTGCTTTGCCATGCTTTATTAATGTGCTTGGCTGCCAATGGCTTTGACGATGTGTGTGTACAACGAATGGATGAGTGGGTTTGTCTTGTTTGTACATGCACATGACAATCGAAGGATGTGTAGACTTGAATGAGTTGGTCTGAGTGAGTTTTGAGTCTGGGTGTGAGCACGTGCATGTGTGGATGCCACAGATGAGTGCATGCTAAAACCTTTTATTCCCACAAAAGCTTGAAATGTCTACTTGTGAGTCAGATGGCCTGTTCAATGCAAACTCGTTCTGTTCCTTGACCATAGTGAAACATCAGTCACGGAAAAGCACGAGAAAGTCCCACACCCTGGTGTGACATGGACAGATACTTCCGGTAAGTCTCTGCGCCTGTCCACTGACCCCGGATGTACTAACCAATGGGGTGCATGTCTTTAGTGTGATGCATGGCTGCTTGGCCTGGTGACCTCTCAGTGATGAGGTGGACGCAAGCATATTGACGGCCCTGGCTGCTGTGGATCGTTACAATAATCTCAGTAACGGGTCTGCTGGAAAATCGTTAGCTTGCCATCTACACTTGTGCTGCTGGGTGTGACCTTTGATGTCGATGTGTGCGTGCGTGTGTCCGTAACGGCTGAATGAATACTCACAGAGTGTGACCGCTTGCTTCAAAACATCATATAAATATTATAACCAGTCTCTTTCAAGTATATCGTGTTGTAAAGTGTGATGCTTATTGTGACTGACCAAAGTGCAGGGATGTTTATAACCATGGGGTAACGGAAGTCATGCAAAAATAAAATGGTGTGCAGTTAATGAACCGAAGTCATAAATTTGGAGGGGGGTGTCCATATTAAAAATTAAAAATGTGAACACAAACTACAATCAAACCTCCGTCAGTTCGTTTCAAAATAAGATTTCAGACGACCCAGGCATTGAAACGTGGAGAGATTTCTTTATTGAGAAATTTCTTTTTCTGACTGGATTGTTAAATTTGTATTAATTGCACTTAATTAAACCCATGTCCAATTACATTTGCAAAGACGGCAGAGAGCAAAGGATATCATCTGTTACATTATCCTCACTCCTTTATTTGTGTATTCGAAGGAAAATTAAAGCAAATGTTGGCCTATGGGCGGTAGCATTCCGGACATTATCTAATCAGGTTAGCTGTAAACAGCGCGTGGCACTTGGAACACACAAACACGTACAGTCGATAACAATCAGTCATTCAGCGGGAAGAATAATCAGGTATTAGTAAGCCTGTCAAAATCACAGTTTTCACACAGATTGTGATAAAAATGACTTTTGAGATTTGGGAGGTTAAAAGAATGTGTCCTTTTTTTGAGTCCAAATGCGTGGTTGCAAACAAATTTACGAATACGAAACTGTAAAATGGATTTAAAACTGTTTATCGTGTTACTTGCTCCGTAAACATGAAGGAATTTCACTTATTCACAACCGATGGGGAGGCTGAGAGAGAGAAGGAAAGAAATAGTTTAATCGTTCCTGTTTGTCTCGTTTCCGTTGGATAGAAGAGAGTGAGTGAGTGAAAAAGTATGTGAGACAGAGAATGTTGTTTTCTTGTCTGTTTTAACTTGTTTTGTCCTCTTTATGAGAAGTTCAAAACTTAGCTAAGCTATGTGTAGTTTAACTTCCGCTGGTGGCTGTGAGGGCCTGCGGGAAGGTCTCTTCATCCGCAGAGGGGAAGCTCATCTCCTGTTGCAGTCCATTGCTACAGAATGCACGGGCGGGTGGGTGCGACCTAATTACGATGGGAGGGACACTTAAGGGGTGTGGTGTGTATCGCCAGCAGGTTTGTGTAGTATTCCCACGCAAAGCCAGCACAGCGCGTGTTGTTGTTTGGGAAAAGGAGTTGATCATAGCCCTCCAGGCCATGTGGATACCCATCTGACCTCTTTGCACCCAAAGTAGGACCGTGTCATGGATGCACGTGACTGCGAGGTCCTGTTCTATTTTTAAATTGTAAACGTTAAAGGCGATACTAAACTGATAATAATAATAATAATAATAATAACAACAATAACAATAATAATCAGGGTTACTAAGACGTTACTAACGATTACATTATATAATCTCCAGAATGCATGCTTAAATTCTTTTCTTCCTTCTTTCACGCTTTTCTTCCTCTCCTCCATCTTTCTTTTATTTTTTTAGGAAATCAGCTGATTATATGTTTGTGACCTGTCTGACTGTTTAACAAAGCTTTGTACTCGCCATGCAGTCGGCATTGTAAGAGCTGTCAGTCCACTAATGTTTTTACTCTTGTCACACTGCAGCTTATTAACGCTTTATACATCCACAGCAAATACACTTTCCTTGTCCATGGCATCGATGTTTATGTTTAAAGATTTTTTAATATTCCAAAACACTTTATGGTTAATAAGTTTTAAAGTAATGAATCTCGCCTTGGAGTAAGTCCTGCAAAATTGAATTTTCGATGAACCTGATGTCATAGAGATTGGGTATTACAATGCTTGCAGAATAAAAAATAAATAAATAAATAAACGTTGTTATTAAATCTCAATTAGACAGACGGCTTCTGTCACAAACACTTGTAATTTAATCATTGTTTGTTATATTTCTCTTTCTTTCTCTCTTTGTGTGTGAAAGATACAGAGAGAGAGAGAATGAGACAATGCATGTGTTGTATGCCTGTGGTCCTTTTTACATGTACGCTGAAGAATTCTAAGATCATCCTTTTGTTCCAGACTCTCGCATGTTCCACATGAAGCAGCCGCTTGGTGGCACCAGTGGTAGTGGGTTCTCTACCTTCGCGTCGGAACGCGCCAAGCGCAGCAAACCCTCCTCGCTCTCCTCCCTGCCTGAAGAGCAGCAGCATCGACAGCTACTGCACGATCCCCACCAGCCCCTGCGTCAGCAACATCAGCAACAGCAGCTGCGCCACCCCCTGGAGCAGGAAAGCCACCCTCTCAACCAGCGTCACGTCTACTTTCGGTCGTCGGCCGAACAACTGGCCACCCGTGGCCTGGGCTACCCGGCCGGCTGCGGTCAGAACTACCCGGTCAGCAAAGACACTTATTTCACAGTGGACCGGACCCGGGCGGAAGGGCCCCAGCGTATGAGGGAGGCACCTGTGGCGTGCAGAACGTTCCAGACTTTCGGCCCTCAGTACCAGCACACTCACCCCGCCTGGCGCCGTGCCAAAGGACTGGACGGCGGCCGTCGCTTCCTCTCCCCCACCACGTCATACGGCACCAACACCACCCCCAACACCACTGCCACAATCGATGACGACGACCTGACGACGACATCGGGGAGCTACACCATCAGCCCCGACGACCCGCAGACGGATGCTGACGAGGCCACGTTCCCACCACAGCCGCGTGACGTCATGGTCTGAACAATGACAGGGTTCGAATCCCTGCGGCCGGAGTGAGCAGCGAGTTGGCCTACAGCGCTGCTGGGACTGGACGATGATGGAGGGTTTTGCTCAGAATGTTGAGGGGCCCGGTGCAGGTCCGCTCCCGATATACCGGTGTTCTTTTGCCTTCCACGTACCTGGCTTGCTGTCCGCATGCTCTGGACTCACATTTAAAAGTTTGTGGCAGGAAGACTGTTATCTGGATTTTCTTCAGCTAAGAAAGGGAATAGTTTGATGACAGATCAGAACTGACCGGAAGCTGTCCGGAGTGAGTGCGTGCGTGTGAGTAGGAGGACGGGGGAAAGAGAGGAGTGACGTGGGTGACGTAATGCTGTGTCGAAGTCCACACACAAAACAGCTTTGATTTCAGAACCCTGACGAGGCCCCGGAACTTATCACAGTTGTCAGCAAAGCCACTCACTAGCCAAGACGCATCGGTCGGCAGTATTGAACCAGGTGTTATCTACTCTCCCTTCAAAACATGAATCCCCCAACCGCAACTACTCCATCAATAAAAAAGTTCCTACCTTGCGTTGCTGTCATAAGGCGCCTCTAGCATGACGGGATGAACTCCCAGTGAACTTACAGTGATGAACTCGTCTGCCATCTTCACACAGATTTGTCTTTCTTTTGACCATCGCTGTATGATGAAGGTTGACGAGGGCGAAGAGAAACACACGATTATCATCGTCTGACATTAATAAATCCTTAGCGTGTCTTAAGATATGTGAATGTGATGTTACAGTTCATGTCATATTTGAAACTGAGGAGTTGGGGCTTGAGGAAAGCATTTCAAATCCGCCTTTAGGTAACTAAGGTCTTGAACAGTTAGGCAAATTGTCTGTCGGTGTGAACTGGAGATAGGAGACAAGCTGACCACTGTCACTGTTACATCACAAAGCAGGAGATGTGGGGGCGAAAAACAAACCCCGCCCTACAAGCCCCCTCTACACACACACACCTTACATATCTGCGGGAACTATCGGAAGGAAGGGTTCACGGACATTTTTCTTGAACAGCCTGTTAACAAAACCTGGCAGCAGCTACCCAGGGTGAGGAATGTGTGGTATGTGCCTGTGATGCAAACTGCGGACTGCATCAAAATGTCACAGAGCAGCGGAGGCTGGTTTTGTTTGCATTGGACTAATTTTTAGGACGATAACATTTTTACTAGAAATAACATCCATGGATCAGAATGAGTCTCGGGACAAGAACCTTTTACCCAGTAACATCAAAATAGCGAAAAATAGACAAGAAATTCAAAACTGAATAAAGACTTCGCTGAAAACAAAATGTCAGTCTACATCTTGCTAGCCAGCTGCACTGTCAACAACAAACGGCCATGTCCGCTGTTTTCTTCCTCAACGCCAAGTCAACAGCTGAGGGTGTGTCAAGGCAAACTTGTCTCCGGCCATGTAGACATTCAGAGTGGATCCAATGCTGGAGACGAGATTCGAACTCCAGCCCAAAGACCGGCACTGTCTTGGTCACTAGCTGCACGTGCGGACAAGCAAGGAGACCACAGGACACGGAGTAGAGAAGGAAGTTCACGGAGGAGCTTCATACTTCTATAACAAGCTCACCGGGAAAGCTCTTGAAATATTACATGATATTTTCTGCTTTCCCGCACTGTACAGAACTTAAACTCATGGTGTTGAACTGTCGACATGATAAACACTGCCAGTTGTTTTTCGATAAACTCTCAAATCCAATCCGCAAGTCCAGTCGTGTGACTTTACACGTTTGGGTGGTCGAGAAGACAGTTTCACAACCAGAAACTGTCCTGGTAGATGATTCAAACACAAAAGACTGGGCAACCCGTATTTTTAGTGAAAACAAATCATACGATCCAAGTTCATCCGGGCCTTTTTTACTCATTTACAATAAGTTTCGATGAAGCACTTTAGTTTTGCTAGATGTCAAGCACAAGGTTCATGACTCAAGTTCACAAATGACGAGAAGTTAAAAATTTTTCTCCGTGTGGAATCTCGTCCAAGAATTCTTCCAGGTTCATGCATCTTCATTTCTGCGAATTGAAACATGTTGGCTCCTGACTAAAGCAGCACAAAGCAAAACAATTTTGTTGCACTTTCATACATCATTATTTCTAGATGGAAGTTTTCACCTAGCAACATTTCATCATAAACAACGCTGTGCTCAACCATTCCACTCTATATCTGCTCACTTATATTAATTAAAAAAATAAATTACCAAAGAGAGCGCTTCCACGATGCCAGGAGTAAATATCCTACAGATTTTTATTTTCAATGCTG
This sequence comes from Pomacea canaliculata, assembly GCF_003073045.1. NCBI lineage: Eukaryota > Metazoa > Mollusca > Gastropoda > Architaenioglossa > Ampullariidae > Pomacea > Pomacea canaliculata. Next base: position 25,279,496 of record NC_037592.1, read on the forward strand.
TGCCATCATTTCGGCTTGAATATCAAGAAATAAATGCCACGCTTTTTAAAAGCTAAGCATTCCTTTTCTGGAGATAATGATCTGAATATTTCACACTACAAAGAAAAGCACTTTTTTTCGTGTTCTGTGTTTTTTGCAAGGTTTGATGATTTTCCTTTTGTGGATACCATGTTATTGATAGATTGCATGTATTTATCATATTTTACTTGTTTTTATTTCCTCATGTGAAACTGGTACATTCATTGTTCAAGACTGTCTTCTGACCCCATACAAATGCTTGTTGTCCTATCTGTTTTGCGAGTCCCTGTAAGATGGTTCAGTCTCTGAAACAATCAAAAACACACAGATGTGGGGTGAATGGCAGTTACTGTCTTGGGAAAGTAAAAGGCACTTTTCCGAAATTCGCCCCCTTTCTAAAATTAAATGGACGAACAGTAAAATAACCACACCAACGATGTATAAATGTAAACCCGACGAAGGAAGTGCCAAATGTTTTTATCTGTGATAATGGCTGTGTATTGTGTGTGGTATGACAATCATAACATCGAATCTTGTCGTGAGATGTGTAACGGTCTGTCACTTCATTTTGACATAACTCTGCATGCACCCGTGTACCCTGATGTGCAATTACTCTCAACTTTTGACAGAATACTCATGGTAGCAATACAATTGTTAGATTACAAGCTGTGGAGAATGGTGGGGTGGTGGGTCGAGGAAAAGCGAAGGCTATATCAAGGGAGGCAACACCGGAGTTGTTCCATGGCAAGCAGTTTTACATAGTGATGTCCCTTTTCTCATAAGTATCAATCTCGCATGAAAATGTGCTCGGCACGGTTCTCCTCTGTCTCTACATAAGCTGTATCAATGTAAGTTTTAAAAAACTTAAAAATTCAAATGACAATATTACTGAAACTTATTTGTACCAGGGTGTAAACTCAAACCTTTTCCAAATGGCCAATGGCTAAAGAAGTCTGAGTCCCCTCCACCAACTTTCTCTCCATTCCTCTATTTTAAAAATCAATGTCCATGTCCTAACACTTGTGATTATTAGGAATTGTTGCTTGCCTTGGTTTTCAGTATTACACACCTATAAAATCCTGGAAACAATAATTTCGCACAAATAAAAATAAAGACTCTGCTTGATATCCCGCAGTAGAATTGTCTTTATTCTCCATAGAAATACTGCCGCGGTCTTTGATACTAAAGACAAAGCCAAGATGAGGTCAAACATCTCTTCAAGTGTCATTGACCTTTGACATCAGAACTGTGCCAGTAAGAACTTTATCAGCAATTACCTTGTATAAGAACCCCACCTGATCAACCTCCTTCACATCATGAGAACCTGTGTTGTAAACGGCGGTGGCCCATCGTCTGTGTTGTGCTGGTGTACACCTGTGTACATGTTTCTGCTAAACGATTCTTCACTTGCCAGGGTGGATAGCAGACGACGCAGTGTGTTCTGTGTTCTGTAATTAATTCAAGAGATGCGTTGCACGAAATCCTTCGTTGAAAAATAAAATGCCTATTCTGTGAGCTGAGTTCACTTCATGTGTATGTGTGTGGGTGTGATATCTCACATTGTAGAGATTTAAACAGACGCAAGCAAATCATCTGTTGTTTTTTTGTTTTTGTTTTTTTATACAAGCATTAATTCTGACAACGTGTGCAGTGAGGATCACAGCAGTTTTTGTTTTTTTTTTTCTCAGTTGTTTGCTCAAACAAATTCCCGCATATTTTAATGCCTATTAATTCTTGAATGAAGCAAAGTCCAAATCTTAGAACACCATAAAGCCTTGCTGAAGAATGGAACAAGTCAAGTCCACTAGACAGGGTACTTTCGAGATGAGATGGCTTTCAATCCTCCTCCTGAACACTGCTCACTCTCTCGCTTAAGAACTTATTACAAAGAATACGCTAGAATACAACACAGATTAGGATATATCAAACATTAGGGTAGAATAAAGGTATCTCAAAAATAAGATTAGTACAGATATAAGATATGCCAAAAATTACGCTAACGGAGATAACTGTCGTCTGCTCTGCTGCTTTTCTTCTAGTCTGTCCGTTGGTTCATCAGACTGTGTGTCTGTTTTGCTTTCCAAGGCGGACTGTAGGAATCTTCTGCTTTTTTTTTTTTTTCGCCAAATGTAGGGGACGAAGTTTGTTTTCTCGGACCAAGGGTCAAAACAGTGGGAGTACTCACAGTTCTCACTTCATGTCTGTCAGACACTCGGTGACCCGGACAGAAACAGCGCTCCGCCACTGACAACAAGTTTTCAGTTTACATCTTTATGCTCCTGATCATGTTCTCGGTGAACGAGTTTTATCGGTTTCTTCAACTTACCAAGTGCTTAGGAAAAGGGATCCAACACAAACTGTAAAATTTCAACTTCTTATTCATTTCCTCAACTCGGCTTTTATTGTGGTTAGACAAAAGATACTGCGGGCAACAGGGTAAAATATCTCTTTGACTTATTTTACAGCAGGCTAGTCTTAATTAAACCTGCTCTTGTTTACCTATGCTGTGTCAACTGCACAATGTCTTTGATGTTTTAAATCACATAAACCTACATTCACCTGTGGCCTTTAGAAAATTGTAACAAAACAATAAGTCATGTCAATAATAACAAAAAAAATTGTAAAGCTTATATTCATACTCCTAAAGAGTTTGCTCTTAACAAGAACAAAACATGGACAGCGTACGAGGGACAGGAAAACAAACAAATAACAAATGAACTTTAAAAGAATAAACAACCGTACTAAACGAAGAATAAAATCAAACACAGAAAACACAAAGAGGAACCAAATAAAAAAGACTTGTATTATGGGAAAGGTTGTTAGGAGTAATGTTTATTGTAGAGGAGTGTTTTCAGTGCACGTGTAAAGGATTTAATAGTGGGTAGGTGGCGGGTATGGAAAGGGAGAGAAGTCCGTTGTTTCGCTGCACGATAACTAAAAATCCTGTGTCTATATGTTGTTGTTGTGGTGACAGGAAGAGTAAGAAGACGATCCACAGACGAGAAGCGGAATTGTCTATCTGGGATGTAGTTCAGAGAAATAATCAGAAATCTTATCTTTGCCTACAGAAAGTACAGATTTTACGCAATACTACGCTTAATGAAATCATTACAAAAATTATCACAGCATATTGTAAGAGAGCAGTGGAAGTGGGTACCTTAACCTGTAGGTTGTCTAACTCACACTAAGAGACACCAATATTGAAACAGAAGCAATCAGAAATGAGCAACTGAATGAATGAGGGCATCGTCAGTGTTGTTCACCACCACCACCACCACCACCACCACCACCATTCCCCTTCCCGTCCTAGCAGACGTCGCATCTGTGTGGATCAAGCGGTAATTACTGACCAGACGCTGGCTCATCATGTCTGGATCAAGCCACAATTACCAGCCAGTTGCAATGGTTGCCATCTAGCGGCCAGACGAGGAACGAGTTAGCAGTTCTGGCGAGGGTAAGGGGTTGCCAGCAATGGACCGCTCAACGACTGCGCAAGCGCGAACATTCTTGACAGGCAGCTGTCAGCGCCACTCAATTCTCTTTTATCTCCATCTCATGTTCTTTTCTTCTTCTATGTTTCCTTCTTTCTCCTCTCGCGTCTCTCTTTCTCACTTGTCACTCGCTCTGTCAACCCTCCACACCTTTTAGCCCCTTCCCATGCAAATACTGTAATTTAAGAATTAATTTCTTCATGTCGCAGTACACCACGTACAATCGAAGGGCATCTGTAAAATCCCCATTCAAGGAGGCTATTGTATCCGACAGACCGCGTGACAAAGAGGATAAAAAAAATTCCGTACGACGAGGATGGGATTCGAACCCACGCGGGGAGACCCCAATGGATTAGCAGTCCATCGCCTTAACCTCTCGGCCACCTCGTCAGCTGCTGGCAAGGTACTTTGTTACCTTCTAAACATACCATCATCTCTTGTGGGCAATAAACTTTAAAAAGTTGGCATATATTGGCGAAAGACTTGCTGTTTGCATTTCTTAATTTCTTAATTAAGTGAAGGGGACGCAGCTGATGACTTAGTCGTCAATACAGCTGCTCGTCAAGTCGATTGGTTGATGTGTGGTGCATCATGTGACTATAATCGAACTGAAATGATCATGATGACATATCGAACTGTATGTGGTGCTGTATATATACTGACGTATACGTCAAGCTGTTGTTTGTAGTGACTCATACTGAGTGGTAACTCACACATCAAGGTACATATAGTGTATTCAGTATACATTGGTGTGGCGGCCCATGGGATTTGGCGGCCCTGTGCAGCTACACAGTTTGCACAATTGCACGTGCCTGAGGCCGCCCATGGCGCTTGTCTTCCACCTCGACACATTTCTTGCATGTGCACGATTGTCTCACTCATATATGTGTATAGGTACAAGGTCGTGATTCGAGAGTGCTGGTCACGATAGTGATTACATTGTGACAGCTGAAGCCGTATGTGTATCGGTGTCCTTATCACGTGATCATTGCTGACGGACACAAGTGTTTATCGAGCTGTGCTCTCGTAAATCGGAAAATGCCGTAAATACTTTTTTCCAGGGTTGTCCATGGGACATATTTTTCTATCCCGTCCCATGGCAATTTATGCCTGTCCCATCCCGTCCCATCCCACGGGATGTTTCCCATGGGATTCCCATGGTATTAACAATCCTATGGACAACACTGAAAACCACTTTTCGGCTTTTGTTCTATAATTCCTGCTACTTCACATACAATAGATGATTCAGAAAAGATTAAATCCTTGATTAACAGTAAATTTATTTTGCAATATCAAGTATCGACTACCATGGAAATACAAATGTGTGCTGTCCCGCCATGGACGTTTCCCATGGGATTCCCATGGGATTCCCATTCCTATGGACAACACTGCTTTTTTCTCTCTTTGTCCCTCTGTGTGTGTGTGTGTGAAAAAGAGAAAAATGGGGAGGAAACCTTACAACTGCGAAGCATGAGCATTCTCTAAGTCAGGGTTGGGTAAACTACGGTCTTTATGTCTGTTTGGAGCGGCACGCCTACCATTAAGTAAATGCACTTGTTTTTATCTTTTTTTAGCCGAGGTTAATATGAGTGAAATTTATTTGATTAAATACATCAGTTGAGACCGGCCCGCAAAATAAAAACTGTGCCCATCCCTGTTCTAGCTCTTGTGTCTTTGTTCCCACAAGCTCAATGTTTTCTGTGTGCAGCTGTAGCGGGTATCTGTGCTGCCAAGATCCCTACCCCAACCATCTCAAAGCTCAAATGCAGCATCTCCTTAAACAGGTTATAAGCTCTTTTGCACAAACTTCGATTAGATGCTCCTTAAAAAAGAAGTGGGTGCGAGGGTCGAGAATGGAGTGGGGGAGGCAGTGGGTGAGGCCTACAGCATCTGTGGTCCCAGTCACGTGCGAGCCTATCACCACCATCACATGACCGCGACACCTTTTGACGGCAACAACCTTTTTCCGGGCCTGCACGTCAGTCGAGGGCAACACCAGCCACCGCAGGGAGCGAGCTGTAGGTTGCTGCGCGACGCGCCATATTGTAGAGAGGGAAAGAAGTAAAAAGACAACATGGCCTGGTGCACACGGCACACTACCGCCTGCCTTCTGCTTGTGTGCGGGGCCCTGGCAGTAGTAGGTGAGACTTTTCACTCTTCTACTCTTTTCACACTGTCTGAACGAGACTACCCCAGTAGAGTATTACAGGGAGAGTCAGGGGGTAATTTTATTTTACCTCCGGCAATCTCACTGGGAACTGAACCGCTGGTTGGACTGAGAACGATTTTGTTTGTAAACGTGGTGGGTGGATAGAGTGGGGGACGATGGCGGGGGAGTAGAAGCGAGATTACTACGCGCTCAGTTGATCATGGCGGGCGTGCGGTGTTGTGGAAACTCGTGACCAGCAGCCCGTGTGAGGTACTTGACCCTCCATCGTGCTGTTCCTGCTGACAATTAGTGTTGCTGTTTTGATACAGGTCAAGCGTCAAGGTTACACCCAGAGACCTACTTTCAGGAGCGCGCGATAGACCGGCGGTTGATAGGCTTTCGATAGGTCACGTGACGTAAGCACCTCTCGACATGTCCGGGTATTTTTGTCCTGCGCTGTTGTTATTTACAAGTAACTAGTAGAAACCTGTGTAGCTTTCTTCTTTGGGTTATCAAGGTTATAGGAATAGGAATCTCGCTATAAGGTGGCAGAATACTGTTGTTTATAGTTTATAGTTGTTTATTGTGCAATAGTGTCAGCTCTACACACCCTTTCAAAAGAAGAACTCGTGTATTTGCCAAGTGAAGTAACACGTCTCAATGATGGCAGCAACTTAGTCGACAAATACCAGTCTCTCTCTCACACACACACAAACAGACGCATGCGTGGACGCTCACTCACTTCCACGACAGTCTCAACAGAGTCCAGGAAGACATCCAACTGTCAGAAGAGGAAAGGCCCTACTGGACAGTCCAGTGTCGTAATCTCTCTCCCCGTTCCTCCCTTCCTCTTCAAACTATTTTTTTTTAACCAGTTTTTTTTTTACTGCACCAGTTACCTAGATTCTTAAACTATAAACTATTTTTGTTATCATTATAATCTCCAATTAGCCCACATGAAGTCCATATCATCTTTGTTATCGTCCACGAATTATCCTCACTAGGCTAAAGGTGAAATGGTCTACACGCATATCTCATCTGAGCCGTGAAACACAACTAACCTAGATACTGTAGGCCATCCCGATCATTGTTATTTTCATCTTTAGAAAAGCGTATCATCATCATCGTCGTCGTCATCGTCGTAGTCGTCATCATCATCATCATCGTCGTCGTCGTCGTCAAATATCTAAATGAGCTCAGCAAAGCATTTCGCTACAATTGCAGTAATGTAATACTATTTAAGGGGATGGATGGGTGATTTTTTTCTTTTTTTGTTTGTTATGTCACAGAAGCGTCCAAACTGAACGTCCTCTTCCTGGTGGTGGATGACCTACGACCTCAGCTGGGCTGCTATGGCCAAACCTTTATGTCGACACCCAATGTGGACCAGCTGGCCTCTAGAAGTGTGCGCTTTAATCGCGCGTACATTCAGGTAATCGATCCTCTCACCCAACCTCAACCTTCTTTTTCATCCTCCGTCTTGTCTTCCAGCCCCAATATTCTATTCTGTCTCTCACTCTTGCTTGCATCGTGTATTTCTTCTTTAAATCCTGTCTCAAATGTTGTCCTGCTCCTTGTGTATTCTTTTAATCCTGTATCAGACAGTTATTCCGTCTCGTTTATCTACGAATTTTACTTCTTGTCTCGTTTTTATCCTGCCTGTCTTATGTGCTTATCGTATTTGTGTGTTGTGTTTATTCTGCTGGTATATGCTTATCCTGTCTGTATACTGTACTTATCTCTGGACTGTCTTTAATTTTGACTTTTTGCTGTCCTGCCTTTATACTTGTACGTATCCTGCATGTACACTGTAACTATCCTGCCTGAATACTGTGCTTATCCTGTGTGTATATTGTACTCATTCTGCCAGCATATTGTACTTATCCTACCTGTATACTGTACTTATACTGTCTGTACATTGTACTGATTCTACCAGCATATTGTATTTATCTTCATGTATACTGTACTTATCTTACTTATATACTGTTCTTATCCTACGTGTATACTGTACTTATCCTGTCTGCCATGATCTTGCAGCAAGCGGTGTGCTCCCCCAGCCGCACATCCTTCCTGACCGGCAGGCGCCCGGACACCACCCGCATCTTTGATTTGTCCACCTACTTCCGCAACATCTCGGGCAACTTCACCACCTTGCCGCAACACTTCAAAAGCAGCGGCTACGTCACTCAGTCCGTGGGCAAGATCTTTCACCCAGGTGAGAGAGGATACACAGAGAGAGAATGTAATCACAGTATATTCACTTACCTTCACATGTTCCTGACATTGTCGGAGTTGGTTTATAATTGAAGTAGAGAACTCTGAACTTAAGGCTCACACCGTTTTGTTATTTTTATTTTCTATGTCTTGCTGGTGAAACTCTAAGGAGTAGCATCAGGAGGTACAGATGACTACCCGTACAGCTGGTCAAACCCCGCACACCACGCTCCATCTGAGAGTCAGCGCACGGCAAAGGTACCTAAAGAAAGATACATAAATTAAACCCTATTTAACTATGCAAAAAAAAATTAATAAAAAGACAAACTAAACAAAAAAAAATCTATGACTTACCTGTATATAAATATATATACAGTAAGTCTGGTAGCCCATACGAACCTTTCAAGTCTCAGTGTTTCTAGTAACTGAGGACGCGATTGATCGGACACAAAGTTTAGTAAGTGACATATCTGGGCACTTTAAAACTACCAGAAATTCCTTAATGTAAAGGTGTATCAACAGGGCCTCATAACCAGTTTCCGTGTGACAGGTGTGTCCGGGACCGGGCGGTAACAAGTATTTCAGCGCCAGGTGTCCGGTCAACGTGCAGGAGCAGCCGGACAAGACGCTGCCAGACATCCAGAACACAGACTTCGCCATCCAGTTCCTGCAGAACCGGTCTTCAGACCAAAAACCTTTCTTTCTGGCTCTGGGATTTCACAAGCCGCACTTACCGTTCAAGTTTCCAGAGGAATATTTGAGTAAGTCATGTTATGCTAATGCCTGTGTGTGTGCGTACGCTTGTGTGTTTGTGTGTTCACGCTTGATTCTGGTGTCTGTTACACTAGCGTGTATCGCATAAAAATCAACCTAGCTTTTATTCTTACAATCGCTTATACCTCTTAATGTAGATTCCTTAATGGATGTTGTCTCTTATTCGCTGTCAAAAGGTCAATCCTTTTCAGTGAACTAAAATTTTGCTTTATACTAGTGGCGTGCAAGTGTCTTGATTATTCGCTCCATATGAGAATCTACCAGCATTTAATTTTTAAAGTTCTTTGATATTTTTTTAAATAAATTACTATTTTGAAATATTGTCGTAGTCTGTGGATTAGAGAAGATCTTTTTTAAACAACCTGAAACCTCTGGTGTCAAGACATGAGAGATACAGTTGAGAGCCTGTCAGAGATAACATGTACTATGACTACAGTAGTGGGCTGTGGCCTAGTCAGCAGATTTCTTCTCCTCGTGATGCTTAATGGTCCCCACTCTTGACATATTTCCAATTTTCTTATCATATATTTTTTTAATTTAGCAAACATCACGTTTTCAATGTTACTAATAAATACTGCTGACAGCACTAAAATCTCAATGGGGTGTGGTGAGCAGGAGTCAAAATGAGTTTAATTTATGTGTTTTCCAGGTGTCTACCCATTGTCTACAATTCAGCCAGCACCGAATCCCCAGTACCCTCGTAAATTACCGGAGGTAGCCTACGCACCCTGGGATGAGATACGCATCTATGATGATGTCGCTGCACTGAATCTCACCTACCCCTTCCAGCTGATGCCAGAACAGTACCAGGTAACCTGGTTACTGACAGAGCTGAGTCAGACCCAACCCAGTCTCCACATAGTTAAGTGCGTGCGTGCGTGAGTAAGAACAGAAAAAAGATCAATGTGAGAATTACAAGTCTGTGTGTGTGTGTGCGCGCACTCACAAATGCATCAAAAATATAACCAAGTTCTGAGGTGAAAAGTAAATTACAGACTAACTATTTTCGAGAAAAGATTAAAATCCTTTCAAAAAATAAAAGGTTGCAATTAATTTCAGTGAAACCCGAGACTGGCACGTGCAGAGCGCACACAGCGTCAGGTGACTGCTGGCTCAGCTTGCCACACACAATCATCTCTCATATTCTCTGCCAGTCATCAAAGTGTGTGATCACGCGGCAAGACATCTCAATATAGCTCAGACATTAGCTGAACATTTGTGCTGCCGTGTAATCAATAGGTGTCGTAACAGCTGTCTGTCTGACGGCAGCTTCTAGAGCACAGAAATACATCTGTGGTGCCACTAGCTAAATCGAATTGCATTGCTAGGCAAATTTATTGATAACATTTTTATAACAAAATCATGAATGAATTTTCAAGAACATTCTATTTATTTATTTGCAGTTGTTACTTCGTCAAGCGTATTACGCAGCCACAACCTACATTGATGCTCAGGTGGGCCGAGTGCTGGCGGCGCTGGAGCAGAACGGCTTTGCTAACAACACCATAGTAACTTTCCACGGAGACCACGGTAAAATATTTGCCTCGTAGATTATTCCAAATGGAATCTAGCGTGGAGGGCTTTTAGCTTTTAGATGTACTTTAAAATTAAACACTTCTTCAACCAGTCAATGGTGTGTGCTGGAGGATACGAGACAAGCATAAAGGGAGAGAAATGGGAAGTTCAAATCGTTTGGGTACAACGAAAGTTGCTTCCCTTAGATAATCAGCGACAACAATAATACTGATGATGATGAAGAAGCTGTCTGGCGTATTTTCTGTTTTAGAGTCATGACTAATCATATCAATCATGACTAATTGTAGCATGTGTATATGTTTATATTCGGTAATGCTATATTTGACACGATATGCTCACCGGGATGGCGATGGACCATAGACCTATTTTTCGCAGGCGACCTAGAAGACTAACGGTTATCTCCCGCTATTTCAGGGTGGCAGCTCGGGGAACACGATGAGTGGTGCAAGCACACTAATTTCGAGCTGGCGACGCGGGTGCCCATGATGGTGTACATTCCGGGTGTCACTTCGCAAGCGCCCCTGGTGGCAGGGTTTTCCCTTCCGCGACGCATTACCTTCGGCAAGTCTCGCTGTGGGTGGGAGAACGAACCGCGACACCGTCATGCACATGAGCATCGAAGACGACAATTTGCAAGCCGGGAGCCTCGCCACTGATCTGCTGGTGGAGGCCGTGGACCTGTTTGCCACTCTCTCGGAGCTGGCGGGTTTGGAGGTTCCCCCACGTGTCCCCCCGCTCCCTTTAACATCAGTTTATGTACGGAAGGTTCGAGTCTCGTTCCCGTGATCCGAAATGTGACGGGTACAGGGGTAAACACCCCGTTACGCTGGAAGGCGGCGGTGTTCAGTCAGTACCCTCGGCCCTCGCTAAAACCAGAGAACGACAGCGACAACGCCCTGCTGAGCGACATCCGGTTCATGGGGTACACCATGCGCACCGGATGAATACCGCTACACAGAGTGGGTGGCCTATGACCCCGCAACCTTCACTGCCAACTGGACGCACGTGTACGCGCGCGAACTGTACCTCCACACCAGCGACCCCGAAGAGAACAGCAACGTGGCTGATGACCCCGAGTACGCTGACCTCGTGGGAAGTCTGTCCAAACAACTAAGGGAAGGCTGGAGAAAGGCTCTGCCTGGTAACGCTCACTCTTAGGTGAATTGAAGCTGAGAACTACTCACCATCAAGTGCCAGGGTTTCAAGCGATGGGTTCGAATTTCATGATCAACGATCGGTATTTATTTCTTAGCGGTGACCTCTCGCCCCATTATAGTTTCCGCTCATGAATTACAAGCTTTGAAGAACATGGACGTGGAGAGACGGTCGAATCTCTCAGCTCGTTGAAACATACATCTATACATAGGTTGTATCTATACATAGGTTGTCAATGACAAACCCGGACACCTAGGTTACAGGTATTGTACATGACCTTGTGCGCACAGGTAAGACCGTTGATACTGGACAGATTTTTGCCCCTCGGGGCTCAATTAACACCGAAAAATAAGCTTTAATTCTCTTTTGAAAAGAACAATCACTTTATGGGCTCTTTAAAGTAATGTAGAAGTGTTATGTATCCTCTTCATTCTTGGTGTTTGAAAACATCAAGATTAAATAAAATTAAAATCTGATTTGACATCCATGTTCAGCACTATGGAAACCATGACAACATCTGCTACATTTTAATATCTATTATTTTTATATATTTTTTTTAGTAAAAGAAACGTTTTTCGGGAATAGATGACGAGTGAAGGGAATACGAATTGTTTACTTATTTGTATTTGAGTAAAGGAATGAAGAAGTGTGACTGTATGTTCCAACATACATTTTCTCGGTAACAAGTTAAATTTATACCTCTTCATGAGTGACCGTGAACCCTGTTTGACCTGCAAAAGTGGAAGGAAAGAAGAAGTGGAAAATGAGTAGTAAAATATAATCTTCGGGTTGTTATTTGCTCATTTATTCCACATCACAGATGTGTGACTATATTCGGTTAATTTGTTATCTGTGGTTTCTAACAGAGATGTATTTGTGATGGTAAACAGTTTTACACATTTTAATGTTATTTTGTTTGTATTTAGGAGAGTGACATCTGAAATCCATAACAATGTATTGCGTGGTTATAATGACAGACATTGGATGATGTCTAAGATTGAGTGCAAGAAGGGGGAGCCTTCCCGGACATCACCTTAAGTTCTCACTAATTTCATCCTCCCCCGGCAACAGGTGTTTTATCCTTGAAAGTAGCAACAGTCATTCCCTGTTGTAAAAGCTGAGTTGTCTTTGTTCGCCACGATTACCAAAGATTGCTTATGATTCATATGCATTACAATATTAAAAATATAAACCTTCATATCGTGTTTAGTTGTTTTACATATTGATTGTGAGATTGCAATATATATGATTGTATCTGAAAGTGTGTTTGAGCTTCCACATACTTAGACATACAGTCTATGTACTGTGTGTATCCTGAATGCCTGTGATAGATATTATAAGAGTTAAGGTAGATAGAAGAATTATTTTTATTGTTTTCGCCGCTTGGTGAAATTTAAGGATAAAACACTTTTTTGATTGGCAGCTAGATACAGATATTATTTTTCAGCAAGTCTGTCGTGTTTAGAATGTGTACATCCAGAAACTGGGTCTCTGCCTTTCAAATTATCGAAGGTTAACATCCGACGAATGGCGAAGATGGGACTGGTCAGCAATCCACTTCATCTGCAATGAACACTGTAGACAGTAGTTGATGTGGCTGCTGTCATCTCAGATGTCTTGCACGCCAAATAAAAGAAATAATTGTTTACACCGTATTTCCCTACAAACATGGCCTTTGAACAGACACTCGATAGGTTTGAGTGAAATGTAATCTGGTGTCTCCAAGTTGTACTTATTACTTATTTTGCAGCGACAGCATCTTTCAAATAGAGAAAAGGATTTCGCGAGAAGGATTCAAAGCACGCTGTTGCTGTAATGTATTCTACCTTTTTATTTCTTTCTTTCTTTTTTTTTTTTTTTTTGTTCAAGACACTAGTGTGTTAGCCATGCTGATGTCGGTTTTCCGAGCACAAAAAGTGTAAAAGTGACAGACCGCGAGGAAGGTTATTAAACTGGTCGCTAAGCTTCTTGCTGGAGGTTATTCTCCCCTCGCTCCCCCAACCCATTGAATTATCTGTGTGGTGGAGACGACACCAACGTGCTCAAAGGGTGATAATCTCTGTAGATGTCGTCATCACGAGGATTACTTACTCTTCCTGCAAGCTGGTCGTCACTTCTTCCTGCATTTTTCTGATATTTTGCACAGTATGACTTTAAACTATTCATCCAGACCTTAATTATAAACTGTGGGTTTGTTTTGCCTTTGCTCAATATCTACAGATTAGCAAGTCCTCTGTAAGCAATAGGAGTGGACCGTATGCAGTACGGGTACCTTGTATATCATTTGACTCCCCTCTCCCCACCCACACACACTCTCTCACTCCCGCCCAGTTAAGTAAATCTGTGGAATGAACTGAAAACTGTGAAGTGTGGCTGTACAGTCTACTTCAATAACCCGTACTTGTCTTACTACATTTGTTAGACATTGTACCACAGTGAATTAACAATTTCATTGAAATCACGAAAGAAAGAAAAAAACTAAAACGCAGCTGTGCAACGAACAATATCTTCACACGCAAAAAGCATTGTGCACGTGCAGGCCATGGGTGGTGTGAAAATGTTTACTGCGTAAAGGATAAAGCAGAAAGGGATATTTAATTGTGATATAAGGCTAAAACAAACATGCTCTGCCAGGAGGACGTTTGACTCCAGTGGATTGTGGCTTGGGTCTGGGAGGGTTCCAAGACGACCTGACGGCTGGAGGTGAGCCTGTTCTGTCATTCATCGACTGTTGCAAAGATCAGAAACGATCGACACGATGTCTTACATCGTTGACGATACTCTTCCACTCCATCTTTTCTATCTCAGTCTGTGTTGCTGGGTCGTCTCTTCGTCGTTTAATTTCCTCTGTATTGTTCATCGCCTTTTACTCTTCCCTCCTTCCGTCCCCGCTTCCTCCCTCCCGTATGGGTACTATACTCTTTGAAGCAACTGTCATCTGACTGTCATCGTAGATGTGAGGACCACCAGAGAGTCTGCCAACCGACGAAAGTGTGATTACAGAAGAAACAGCCAGTACTTTTGAAGCTCGACCCTTGCACAGACAGCAGATGATGTAGGAGCCTTAGAAGTTCATCGAGACATTATTGTATTTCATGGAGGCAAGTCTCAAATGGTCCTTGCACATCGTGTGAATACGATATCGTGCTGTTCACCTTGAAAGCCTCATGATGCTGCATTCAAATCACTGACTTTCACACATGAATATACTTAGCAAAACTAAAGTGGCCATCATGTCCACCACGTGCTGTTGATGATATTTCAGTTGTAACAAACCTATTTCTGTCTACCACTTTCAGCTCACTGCATTTGTCTGTCCGGTTGGAATTGTGTAATAGATTTTACACCCACTTCCAATCGACCTAGAGGTATGAAATTTTCACCAGTTGCTCATTTCCGGCGACAATGCAATATTAAGTCATTTTAAACAGTCCACAAGTAGTAAAATATTTTCTTTTAAATTTGTCTTTCTTCTTCAGAAAAATATAATTTCAAGAAATGTAACTCTACAGAACTGATTCCGCTTTCGCATGCAATTATTCTTTCCCTTGGATAATTACATTATTTTAAATAAGAACAAAACTAAACTAAAATGTTCGTGAAAGCAGTCAAACAGTTGTAGTAAGTGTTTGGTATCCGATTATAGTGAGGGTATTAGAACTACCCGATAAATTTTCTCTTTTCAGTGACGTTGTCTCATTTCCTGCAGGACTTGGAACAAAAACTGAGCCTGCTGACATACGGATGAAAGATCTTCCAATCGCTCTGTGTTTGCAGCGCATATTCAGTAGACTGCTTGGGTCTCTGGAATTCCTGTCTGGCGTTCGAAAAAGTTGAAGAGCTACAATTTTGCCTCGGTTTAGTTCTCCTTTCTATCTTACACATGTCCTCATTCTTCTCTCTTTATCTTAATTCTGCTTCGTGTCTTCCTCTTCCTTACTTTCTTTTTTTCTGTCTTTTCTTCTTTACTTTTTTTTTTTTTTTTTTTTTTTGTTAAGCTTGCCAAACATTTTCTTGCAGACGGTGAAAGAAGCAAAGACAGAAGAGTAGCAGAAGGACAGAGGCGCCATGTCAGTCACTCTGACTGGCTCTCCGTCTGTAATAATGATAATACTAACAAAAACATGGAAAACAAAAAAGCTTCGATTTTTAAAAGACCCTCAGTCCATTTAGGTGAAAATGTTGATATATATGGCTTCCAAAGTTTCCACAAAACTTTCTAAAATCTTTGGATGTATTTAATATTAATGATAAATTTTTACGGGAGCTAATCCCAGGAAAAAATATCATTTTATTTTAATATTGTTTTCTATGAAGAACCCACTGTCTTGGCTCATTTCCACCTTTTCCTAACGGCCTACACTTGTGGTTACATTTTAAAATGTGTTTGTGCTTGTAGCCTATGGAGATGATTTCGCACTATGAGCAGAAAAGGAGGAGGGAACCTTCAAGCAGGTGCCACATACAAACGTTGGTCCCGAAACGAGGTCTGAACCCAGATCTTCTCAGTGCAGTGGGGACAAGCGAGTGTTCTAACTAATATTCTATAAGAGCCCCATCTATTAGGATATGAGATCAGGTGATGAAAGTATTTTTATCCAGATTAGCTACACATAGAGAGAAACATGTAAGAAGGAAGATCAAAGTTGATCCCGTGGCTCAGTTCTGGATTTGTGTGGCGTATAGTTCAAGTCCTTGAAACGGAAGTGGAAATCTCGAGGACTTAAATTGTTAGAAAAGAAACTCCAAGACTGGTGTCTTTTCCTTCGTTGGTAATCTCAGATTTTGTCTTCCATATTTATCACTTCGGAAATATCTTTCAGTTGAGAAGGTTTAACGAAAGCTTAGCTGAATAGGTGATTTATCAGTTCAGGCTATTCCTGATTTTATTTATTTATTTATTTTTTTTTTTGTTATTTTTTTTAGAAGAACTAGTGAGTATTTTGACGACAAACCCCGAATCACACCCGAGATCAGCCTCACTGTGGTGCTCGTGAGAGACACCCTCGCAACCTCCCCCTTGCTGCTGATAGACAGTGGTGTTGACATCGGAAACAGCAAGAACTATTACCGTGTTTCTGGCCAGTCTGTCCACCTGATTGATGGCTTCTCAGAGCACCAGCTCCGTGCTGAAAACGGTGCCTGTCGTGGCCTGACCCCGCCTGTCCTGACCCCTCCTTTGCTCGGCGACGCATTCTCCTTTGGGGGAGGACGGCTCACGGGGTCCGCTTTGGGTTTTTTTCACTACTGCGAAATTAATGAACCTTTTCACAGGCTTCAAGGATCGTTGCCTGCGACTGGGAAACAAACCAAGACTGTGAAATGAGCCGGAGTTTCTTGACAGGGTTGACATAGCCTGGGCCACTAGGGTTTCATAGTGAGCTCACACACCACAACTCTGAAGATCTCGTGCTTTGCTTCTAGGTTTACAAAGGTAATCAGGTCAAAGTCATATTATATTTCCACATGCAACATAATCTATTATCATTAAAACAGACCCACGCATTCACGCGCGTGCAACACACTGACCAAAAACCAAAAAAAAAAAAAGAAAAAAAAAGAAAAGAAAAAGCAAATATTTGTGTACCATCGCTGAGCTGTAATGTATCTGATATTTTTACAAATTTCCAAAACTTTGGTTTTTACAAGTCCATATAAATCCATCAAGTCAGGCTGTATTTACAAACAACCTAGAATACTTATGCATGTTGCCCACAAGGGATGGTACTCTGCTACCAGGAGTTGCTCCCCTTAGAGTGGCGGTTGTTGATTATGGCGGAGCGGAGGAGCTGAAGGTGGTTGTGGAGGAGATATAACTTCTTTAACGGAGGCTAACTGTGCCTGTGTTGCACCCAACATGAGTTTGATAGATGAGTCCGTCTGTAATGCTGTTATAATCTCAGGATGATGAAGCTGGCACTCGTAGCTGTAAGTGTAGTCGACTGAAACTACTCGTGCGTGTGACAGTGGTCACGACATCCGCACACTAATGCGCTATAATGCGTTAAAGTAACGAAAGGGAATGTAAGTAACTTATTTCTGAAGAATAATTTTTCCATAAGCATAAAATGTCATTACAGTTATCTCAAAACAGAAAAGCGCTTATTCAGATTCCTTGAATAGTATTTGTAAAAACTTTTGTGACATCTTTGAGTCAGTTTGGGGTTTCATGCCTTGTCTTATCATGGTCGACTACTTCTATATTTATTTAGGTTGGTCCGGGGCGTACTCTATCTTTGACCCTTAGGAAGACTTCAATTTCTAAGCATTAATGAATATTGGTAACGGGGTGTCATCAGAATACTTGTTCATTAAATCTTCCAACGCTCGACAAACAGCACTTTGAAAATGTGAGATGAATTCCTGCACGTTTGCCCCAGTTACCTCAGGAATCCCAGCCCGACAGTAACCCTACATCAGGCTGTAAGATGTTCCATATGAGCCTGCTCCCCTACCACCACTCCACTCTCCTGCTGTCTTGCCTGCAGCATCAATGAGGAATCAGCCTATGATTGAACCCGATGCGAAAAGTACATGGCCATGTTTGGCTGAGGGCGAGTTCTTGGTCTCTGCGTCTCGTGCACAGGGGCAACAAGTCACGTGACATGCTGTCAAGGTTGTTTTTTTTTCCCCGCTCACACTACTTTTGATGAAGGCAGGATTTTTACTTGATTAGGAAAAAAATGTGTTTTCCGTTGTATTTATAACGAGAATCTTTGTTAAAAATCTTTGGTAGAAGCTGCAAAGTTGTCTCGGCGTTTTAGTTTAGAGTTCTCTTGGAAATATCTGTGGCACAAGTCAGAAACGATTTCTAGGTTCCCTTGTAGAGGAAGAAGTATGATACGAGATTCTACTGACCGAAGACAGAAAAAGCTAAGGTTTAAAGATACCTTGTTCTGTGGATCTTGAAAAATGTGTTGGGTTTTGTTTTTGTTTTGTTTTGTTTTGTTGTTGTTTTGTTTTAGTTTTTTGTTTTGTTTTTGTTTTGTTTTGTTTGTTTGTTTCAAACTTTCCAAAATGAAAAGAGCGGTCCGGTGGCGCAACGGTTAGCGCTGTTAGCGCCTGTCACCAATACAGTGAAGGTTGGCTGCCCTGAGTTCATTCTCGTCTCGGGCACGCTGATCTTTCTCTGCACGTGGCATCTGTTTACAGGGCTGGCTGCCTTGCCGTAATATAGCCTTAGCTGCTGACACGGCGTAAAACACCAATTCCCCCCCCCCTCCAAAATGAAAATCTAAATAATTTTGTGTTTGGGTATGATATGGTATGGATACATTTCTTTCCCTGTCTATTCCATAGTGTATTAGAAGAGAAAAGTTACATTTCTCCATTTTGTAAATTTTTAAGAGCTCCCGTGTTCCTGATCAGACGAGATATAATATTCGCTGCTCTTCGTCAAACCGGACATCTTAAGACAGGAAGGACGAAAATACACTTGGGTTCAAATTTCTCCGTTTTGTCCTCTCTCATTGTCATGGAGCGGAGCTGGCGTGGAATCTAGTGATCGTCTGACTGTCCTTGCTCATGAATCGTGCCAACCATCAGTCGTTTCCCCTTGTGTCTTTATCTCATGTGTCACAAGCTTGGCTCGCAGTATTCGCTTGTAGCTGCCACTGGCAAACCCTGGCTCGTCCCCACTGCAGTGAAGATGGCAATATCCTATTTTGTATCCCGGGGCATGGGATTTCTCTGGAGGTTCACAGGCCTGACTGACAACTGACAGCTTATTTTTGAGATTAATCAGATAACCTCCCACCCCGCACGCAGCATCACCGACCTCCCATACCCCTTTGTCGTCCTCTTGCCCCAGGTGCAAATCAGCACTGGGTGTAAGAATTAGGAAATAATCAACCAGGTGTATATGCATTCCTTGCAGTTCAGAGTTCATTGCATTCTCGTTTTGAATGTTGGGGTTCTTTGTCGCCCTAGTCTTATACCTCTGGGTTTTTTCCTCTGTTGGCCACACTTTGCGAATATGGCCATATTTGATTCTCAAAAGAGAATATTTCACCCTTGAGGGAAGGACAAAGAGGAAGAGTAACCATGCTTTAGGGCAGTTGGTGCGGCAACTGGATGTCAGCACGGCCATCATATCTACAAAATAGTTCAGCTAGTGGTTAATGATGTGAGTGCAGCTCTTGCACGGGTAGATTATATGTGGCAGACGGGAGGAGATAAAATTATCGCGTTTGTTATACAAGGCTGTTGGGACTTGATATAAACTTTTTGTAACGTCTCCCATCAACTGCATTCTCTCTGTTTTACGGCTGCTGTACACAATGTCTCCATGTTCAATTACTAGGTGCTGATTTAAAATCCTGTGGGATAATAGAAACTGCCGAGTCGTAACGCCCAGGATGAAAACACTACCTGGCGAACAGCAAGTGTGGACAACCTTACACAGAAAGCTAAACAAAAATATTATCTAATCTGTTTATATTAGAAGCCAAGGATAGAAAACCTGTGCAGTTATTGCACCCAAAGGCAAACGTGCATGCACAGACACACAAACACACTTTTTATTGTACTTGGTGGGTAGTTGTTGATTTTGACCTATAGGTGAATCTGCACAATAAAGAAACCCGGAGTACCCGAAGAAAAAACGGGGAATCTGAAGAGTTGTTTTAAATTTGTACTTTAAATTTTAATGATTTCATTTATCCCGCACAATCCCCAGGCCTCTGCAGCACATGTGAGGACAGGTATAATCTGTACCTCAAACACCTGCAAAATATCTTCGGTTCAAAGGAGTGTAGGTTAAGCATAGTTGTTAGCCATTTAATACCAATTAAATTACAGAGAATAAAAGTCAAAGTCAAGCTCAAATATTTGTAAGAAAGGTTCTTCACCTTATTACATCCACTTCTCATTGGCAGACATGTTTTTCATGACCACATTAAACTGGCTTTGGTAAAATTTTCTTTAAACAAAGGCCTAGCAGAATCCTACTTCAGGCTGGTTTCCTAATCCACCAGTGGTAACATCATCTCAAGACAAGCAGTAGGAATAGTTTTAAGAACCCTACATGTACAGGCATTAGAAAATCTCTATTGACATACAACATAAGTATGTTGTCATTGACAGTAGGATGGCCTCTAATACCTGCCTGGTGCTTTGAAATCTTTTCTTGATCTTCGACCCATAGAGCTTATCTTTTACTCGGGGTGGATGTAAATATTTTTTCTCAGTCATCGTCAAGTTAACCCTTCTATAGATGTCTGGAATGTTTGAAGATATATTTTATGCATATGGACTATTATTGTATTTTAGTCTCCTGAAAAGGTATTTTAGTCAAAACTTTATTAAACACCGCCAAAAAGTTACAACCAGTAGAATGACAATTTCTCAACATCATTTCATTCAGAATCTATGTAGTCTTAAATGCTGAGAAACTGTAATTAATATTAACTAAATGGTTTTGCATGACAAGTTCTTTTTCAGGGGAATTTTTGAATGATATATAACATTCACAAGAGAGACAAAAAGCCATGTCCATCCGATGTTCAGCCATTGCTTGAATACCTTAGTCTGCGAAACCAATGTCAAAAACTGGATGTTTATATACCGTTTTATGAGCACTTCTAAACAAACTGCTACTTTCAATAGTTTTATTGTAAGTCTTTGAATGAGTTGTTTCTTCTTTCTTAATTCCTCCCTTCCTTTTCCTTCTTTCCTTTTTCTTGCTCTGTGTTGTCACAGCAGACATTTTTCCTTTGAAGACAGGTCGATGTAGAAGGTATTAGCGCTCCCTTACTTTTACAGTCAAGTCTGGAAAACTGGAAAATCATTAAACTTGCGGTAATTTTAAATGAAGCATGAAGGAGAAACAAGATTCAACATAAAAAACAATTCTGAAGTAATGCAGTGAATGACTCAAATTAGTCAAGGAGAAGTGAGTAAAGACCTATTAATATCATTTATTTAGTTGATATTTAGCTTTTTTTGTAAAATCCATTTATCATCAATAATAAATCGTCGGCTATTACTTGCTAGTTTAGATTAATATTGCATGACGGTAA
This sequence comes from Pomacea canaliculata, assembly GCF_003073045.1. Lineage (NCBI taxonomy): Eukaryota > Metazoa > Mollusca > Gastropoda > Architaenioglossa > Ampullariidae > Pomacea > Pomacea canaliculata. The sequence goes on from NC_037592.1 coordinate 25,300,852, forward strand.
GCAATTTCACTTAGGACGGGAATTTTGGCAGTTGTTTTCCATTCAACCGCAATTTCAACGGCTGTTCTTACAGACGGTAAATTCAAATAATTCAGACAGCTTGACGTGTTTATCTTTTCAGCTCATGAATGCAAAATGGGCTTCGCTCGGTGAGGCAGGAACTTGCTTTTATCCCAAACCGTGAGCAGACTTTTCTGTCTCTTCATTTAGAGACAAACATCTTTTCCCGGTCTTTATTGAGTTTCTTCACCGAAGGGGCAAAAAACACATGATTCGATCATTCTCCAGTAAATTTCCACAAGACAGATTTCTGTGTTCGTAATCAGCACGATCGAACGCAGAATGCTAATTTCCGAGCGACAGTTGGGCTGGTTTGAGGAGGGTCCGCTCATTGGAGGAGACGCGCCATGTTGAGATGCTGCTGCCTGCTGATGCGTGGGTTGGTCGATGCGTGAAAGACTTTAAACTGCTCGTGCAGTTTAAACCCGCTGCCATATTGATGAAGTCGTATTTCTAACGACTCCCGAAGTCATCACTTCCGCAGGCGCTCAAAATCCACCCGTTACACGTCTTTGCATAGATTGGCCAGTTCACACTGTCAACATAGGTCAGAACCCGGGGGCGAGATGACCTTTCACCTTCATCTCTGCCATCGCTAAGCCCACGTTCTTTGTGAACTAGTCCCAATCTCAGACTTCTAGAGAAGCAGTAGGAAAGGTTTGTTTGGAAAGAAATTTACTGTTTCCGGTTCCCCCAAAGCTTAGAGGGAACACAACTGCATGCGCACGCACATTCTTGAACAGCGCATGCGCGGACTGGTTGGTTTGCAATTATAAGTGTGGATTGTCTTAAAGTCGAGAATGATAAGCGTGCAATATCCAGTCTGGCCATTCATCATGCTTTCCGGGCTCTTGAATCGTTCTTCAGAAACGAGATACCGATATGAAGAGCGATGTTATTTATCGCGATACCCGCGCAAAGGACAGACAACTCTGGAACAGCTGGTCGTGTGGGTTGTCACCCCCTCAACAGACTATAAAATGTAGCTTAGGCAAGTAAAAAAAAATGAAAGCCAGATTTTCTTTCTTTCCTTATTTCTTTTTCTTTCTTTTACTTTATTCTTTTTTTTCTTTTATGTTTAGTTGTTTATTTATTCTTTTGTTTTTTTTAATTTCTTCCCTTTTTTTCATGTCATTTTCTTTCTTGCATTCCTTCTTTTTCTCTCTCTCTCTCTCTTAAAGGGCAATAAAAGTGCAGGCCTTAATGTTTTCATCATCTCAATTTTCCCCTTTATGCCAGCTTTTGAATCCACAGTGTCAGTCATCACCTGTGTTGTTTGTTCCTGTCTTGACAAAGACTGTCAGCCTCGTCCCTAGACACTGGGACATGACTTTCAGGTGTCTTCTAGCTGACAAGAATCAGCAGGCTAGCAAGGTACTTCACGCTTGTTTTTGTTTTGTTTTGTCATTTTGTTGGTGTTTGTCCATTCATCTGCTGCTTTACTCTCGCACTTCACAAGCCTGTTCCTTGATAGTTTCCCACGCTCTCGTTTACTCCTGCTCGTCCTTCATTTCTTTTCTATGCCAATGAACATCAAAAAAGAAACAAAACTCTCCCTGGATCAACTAGTACCTGATAACCTCTAGAAAACTGTACACAAGAGCACAGGAAAACATAAAACAGTGTATAGAGGAACAGTGAAGAGATTCAGATGATTTTACTTCGGAAGCAATGCCAGGTAAGATGAAGCTACCACGGCGACGAAAATGGATCAGCCGGAAACGTCTAATCTTTCTAAAACAAAAAAAAAAACCAAGTGAAATATAAAACCATGCTCAGACCATGTCAAGTCCATCTACATTTTCCCTGAACTGTATTTTTAAAACAAGATGAAACGTGTTTATAAAAAAATAGAAACTAGAAGTTCACTCACATGCACGTTAAGTACGGTACCTAAAGCTCCAGTGGTGTGGAGTTTTTGTTGTTGTTGTTGTTGTTGTTGTTGTTGTTGTTGTGTTGTGCTGTTGTTGTTTTAGTGACAGTTCAGCTATCACTATTTCCCAAAATGTGAGGGACGTACAACCCTAAATTTTCGAGATGCGCGTCTACAAATATAAGAAAAATGGATGTCACACAGACCCACGGACACATGGTCACAGCTCTTCCACTGGTTGTAGCCTCAGGAACTGTTTGTTTGTTTGTTTGTTTGTTTGGGTTTGTTTTGTTTGTTTGTTTTTTTTTTTTTTTTGATTTCTTTGTTTTGTTTTTTTTTTTTGTTTCGTTTTTCGTTGTATTTTCTTGGTTGTGTTTTTCACCTTTATAAGCACCTGACGATTTTTTGTAGTCATGCATCTCGAGAACAGAGGTAAGTTATTCACTCTGACTGGTGAAAATAACATTTGCATGGAACTCAATCTCGTTATTTGAAAAAGAATATTCCTCGGACTAGGAAACCCTCACACAGGGAGCATATAGAGGTTCCAGAAAGCTCTTTTCATCGTTTTCAAAGAAAAAAAAATATTGATTTTCTCATTCCCAATCAGTCCACTGGTTGCAGACATCGATCGAGCGAGACTTAACAACTCACAATTCAAGCAGTTGGCCATGAAATCCTTCGCCAAAGCTGCACAAATTTGAAACGTACTAAAATGCGAAGCCAGAACTGGACAACTTTTGAAGTAACGATCGCGCTGAAAGAACTGTAATCGACAAACGGCACGTGCCTGGAAATGTTCAGTTCAATCAGTCCATCTCCTCTTCCTCCAATTTAGGAGGGAACGTTCGTGATTCGCAATTTCCTTGTCAAACTCTATTAAATTCGTAAATTCCACGATACCGTTCATGAGAAATTTGAACTTCCGTTAGTTTCCTGTCATCAAATGAATCAGTTGGATCAAGATTAAAAAAATAAAAATTCATGCCAAGCATCATTATAGTGTTTTCTTGCCTCCTTGTAGTTTTTTAAAAAAATTTTAGGATACTGTTTAATATAAAGAAGTGTTATAGTCATGTTATGTGGGTTGTTTTTTTATTTTCTTTTTCCTACTGTGTTATTCCAGGGACATCGAGCTGTGCCCCTTAAATGTTGATCCCCTCCCCACCTTAGCTAGGCCGTCTGTAGTCACGGCAACACAAATGAGTAAGCAGCGCCCTCTGTGGTAAATGAACAAGGATAAGAGGTGGTACATAAATCCTTGGTGACGGTTATGTCTCGCAGTCCTTTAGCCACCAGACGGCACTCACTCAGAAGGAGATTACTATGCACTGCACGATGCCTAGCAGTCGCTACTCACCTTTACTTACTGTAGCCCTTGTATTACATCTACACATAATATAAAACAGCTAAATTCCTCAGAACTGTTTATCCGTGGGCAGTTTATTTATATATTGTTACAAGAAAGTTAGAGTCGAGCAGGTTTACCAATGGCAAGTCTACAAGCTGGAAAAGACGTTTTATCCCTTAGGTTCTTTCGAGAACTGTTTAGCTTTGTCGAGAATACAAAAAAGAGAGCTCGGTCCTTAAAGGTAAACATTCTGGTGTTTAAACCCTGTCCTTAGCTTTAAAGGCCTTTACTTTTCGGGGTCGTCAATGACCTTATTTTGTGACATCGCTAATTGTGAAGCTGCAGTTGTATCAGGTACAAGGGGACTGGGTGGGAGTAGGAGATGGGGGAGGAGGGTGTAGCTCCTCCAGTAGCCAGTCTGGCGGCTCATAGCAAAAGCTTGTTGTTGATCTGATTGTTCTGTGCCACGATGACGGAAAGAGAAATGAGTTCTCGGCGCCAGCCGGAGGTCTTGCAGCTGTAAACAAGAAGTGTAGACTGGGAAGTGCCTTAGACACGTAGATATAAGTGCACGTACCTTTTCCTGACTGACAGTTGTTCGGGAACGAGAAAAACGGGCAGCAAGAGGAGGGTTTGATTACACAGGCACACGTATACACACTGTGGGCAAACTTCGTTTTTTTTCCGTTGGCTTCAGTGAGCAAAACAGCGAGAGGACAAAGTCCTGACTTAATCGCCACAGAAACCGGAGACAAGATTCGATTTCTCGGCGATTAGTGGTGACAAAAAGTCGTCATATAGCATCTGTGAGAATCCCGCTTAACATCGGCATCTGCTGGGACCCTCGCGCCTCTCCGCGCACAGGACCATCAGTGGTCATCGAAATCGATGATGTCATGGGAGGATTGGGCGCTTTTTTAACGCCTAATCTCGTGTAATCTCGCGTAATGATGGCTTTTACTTCCTCGTTCAAGCTTCCGCGAGATGAGCTTCACCGTTTGGTGGTTGTCAAGACAAGGGTATCCCCCACCCCACCTCTCACTGCCAGTGCCTCTCTACAGGGAGGAAGAATTGATCCCCATCTGCAGGAATGGTCCTCTTGTTCAGTACCAAAGAAAAGGTGTGGCACCGAATCAGAAGCTCGGGGGAAACGGGTGAAAGAACCGGGGACAATTAAGGGTGGATAGGAAGTGGGAATAAAGCGAGAAAGATTATCTCGGTGTCTAGACGCTCCTAATGATCGGGGGCTGGTCGGTAGGGGTCTTACTCAAGAATACAAAGGTTGGTTTGAATGAACAATTGATGAACAATTGATGAACCGTCACGCCCCTGGCTGAAAAGCAGCCGCAAGCTCTCTGCTAAACGTTTTAAGCATAAGGCCTGGCACGGGGGAACACTCCAAGTCGATCCCGCCCTTCTCAGACACCAGTGATCGGGAAAAGTTTAGAGTCCGAGAGGCTGATTGGGTTGACGAGTGCTTCAGGGTACGCGTTGTTTGGGCCTGACAAGCGACCTTTGACTCGACAATGCAGACGCACCCGGGTCTCCACGTCGGTTGGTTTATTTGGTGGAGAAGTGCTTCTGCGCGCTTCTACCCGGTGATGATCTCGACTTTGGGAAGCGACGATGAAGGTGAAATAAAATCGAAAGTGCTGAAGAGGGTTGAAGAAACAATGGCTAGCGTCTGGGGTCGAGAAGAGATCTGAACGAAGAACCTCACGATTCGTCTTCACTGGTAAACAAAAAGGTATTATATCACTGTCAAGTTGTACTCCCCTCAGTCAGTTCTCCTCCTTGTACGGGGACCGTCAGCGCAGAAAAGTCCAGTGTCGGTAACTGGGTATTCGCCAGCCCTGTTCTCTGGCAGCAAACTGTGACCTGGAGTCAAACTTCCTGACTTGATGTTTTAATTAGTTGAAATTCCCTGTCCCCTCTTCCTCTCGACAAAATTAATTTTGGAATGACTAAAGAATGGTTCAGTAACACGGAGGAGAATGAGCAAGTTAGTCAGGTGACGGAGGTCAGAGAGTCTGAAGAAGTGAAACAAGTCTGAGACTGAGCAATATTTGTTGATAGCAGGTGAACCGTCCACAAACTTACTCTACTGCACACCATGTTCGTTTAAAGCAAATCCAACTTCTTTTCACTTTTCACCTCGTCCACGAGTGGATCGTCTGCTGGTAGCCCTTCTATTTCACTATTGTCATTGTCTGTTTGCCTGGCGCTAACGGGTCTGTCTACAGCACTGGCTTCAACCGAAAGGAACACCAGGGGCGTATCCGCATCGGTGCACATGGTACACAGTGTGATCAACAAACCCGCTGCAGTGACATCCTGCTTCATCTGAGTCAGACCCTGTCAGTCTCCTTTCTCTGCATGTGGCATCTGTTTACAGGGCTAGATGCTTTGCTGTGATATAGCCTTAGCTGCTGACTCGGCGTAAAACTCCAATTTCCCCCCGTCAGTCTCCATCTTTTTTTTTTCCCCCTCTGTCTCTGTCTCTCTTGCCGTCTCCCACATCAATCCACGAAAACGAGAATCCAGTTATGCTATGTACTTATTTTTGTCGGCTTGTCTATAATGATTCCTTCCATTAAAATGAAATATGTGGCATGATCCTTTAATAACAGTGTATGACGGCCATACCTCGATTACACTCCATGACAACCAAACAAATCACGTGACTCTGGCACGTGCTGCACCTGTACATTAACGCACATCTATCCCCAATACATTTTGATGTCTTAAATTAGACAAGAAATTGTTTACAGTATTGTGATTACCATTTTTAGTCCACGAGGGGAGAAATACGCATCCTTTGGTCAAATAATCTCACAGTGCTTTTCTCCCCGGATGAAGCACCTCGCGATGCTGTATAAGTGTATATAAACCCCCTGAAGCTAGATTACACTGATTTGCCATTATACCCACTCGATCGACAGAAGCAGGGACTCTAAGGCAGACGATGGGAGGGCGAAAGAAGTAGCTGTGGAGGGGAACAGAAAACTGACTACATTTGGCCAGCGTTTGATGTTGGTCGCCAACCAAACTAACACAAAATTAAAGACGTGGTCCTGGCAAGAAGAAAGGGCAGCAAGGAGGAAGACAAGGCCGGTTTCAAAGCAGACCCCCCACCCGTCCTGTGATGAGGGAGGTGGAGAGAGTACAAGCTCTCATTACCGCGCATGGTTGGCCTCCAAAGCAGTCGCCGATGAGATGAGCAGGAGTGAGAACGGGACAGTCGACGCGTAGCAGAAACGGGAAATTAAGGAACTGCACCTCCTCTCCTCCACTACCTCACCTCTCTCTCTATCTTCAATCACCCATTCTCTCGTCTCTTTCATCCGCCACTCTCTATCTCTCACATCCTCTCTTTTGCGTTGATGTATGTGTTTAAAATTCAACTGAAATGTTTTATTTTTATTTATTCGCTTGACCTCGTTAAAAGTTGTCCTTCCAGTCACCTGCAATGAGTACCCGCACCACAAAACTGTTCAATAATTTCATGGAAGAGCAAAGTTCAGATTGCAATTTATTTCAGTTTCACATACTTCCGTATGGTCAGCTAAATGATAGTGTTATCGCTCCCTTCTTCCTCCCATCTCCGTATCACTTCGAGGTCAACGGTTGCGCAACGGTTAGCGCCTGTCACCAACACAGTGAAAGTTGGCTGACCTGGGTTCAACTCCTGTCTCGGACACGCTGTTCTTTCTTTGTATGTGACATTTGTTTACAGAGCTGACTGCCTTGCCGTGATATACCTTATGGAAATTGTTCGAAATAGATAATTAATCCATCATTTGTTTATAAAGTGTTATTCAAGATCAACACAAACAATACATCTTTTCTCTTCCAGTTCAATGATCACAGCGCTAGAAAAATTGGGTAGCAGTCCTCTCTCAGCACTTCTCTCTCCTGGAGACGTGTGTGTGTGCACGCGCGCGGAAGAGACCCACCAGACGATCCAACAGTAGAAAGAATAAAAACATTTTAGCCTCATAAAGAGAAATTGTTGGGGGATCTGAAACGAGTTCTCTCCCATTTTCAAAACGGGAGAGAATCGATGATATGGGCTGAGTACCGCTGGCAGTAATGTGTCACCCATGACTGCGCTGGGTCACGCCGACATGAACAAGAAAGCGAGCCTCAGGAAGGCGAAGAAAGGAAGAGATGAAAGGAGTCAGTAAAGTGAATTACGCTCAGCTTCCGGGCTCAAGATAACTCACATGTGTGCGTACAGACTCCAACGCACGCTGTTGTTGTTTGTGAGTAAATATAACGGCTCGGCACTTGAGCGGCATTGGAGTGTGCATGCACGTGGGAGAACCCTGCTCTGTGTGCACGTGCGGATACGTGTGAGTGTTTGCTTTCTGAGGCACCGGTCTCAAGAGGAGGGCACGAGGTTTCATTCTATCGCTCACATCACGTTCACCGCCACACACTTGTCTATATGGCTTTCTACAAAAAAATTAGACTTCGAGAATGCGTTTGATTCTTATTTTCCACGGTACATGAAAAATGAGTTCATGTTCGTGTTTCTCTCTTTGTCTACATGCCTGCGTATGTATTGACATCAATTACATGTACATACGTATATGCATTCATATTTGCGTTCGTTCGTGTGTGGTCAGCCTTTCTCCTCGTGTCGAGATAAAGCACAAAACCCTCGCCAGTGCAGTGCCATGGACTGCCCGTCACGGTTTCCGCGCGTGCTCGTCACGGACTACCTCTCGGAGGCAGCTTCTGGCGATAACCGAGCGACTTATCTGTGCACCCCATCTCCGCGAGCCCGTGCTGGTGTGTCATTAGAGACCAATTTCCCTGCTTGCTGTCACATCTGTAGCGTGGAGGGCCTGGCTGTCGGAGCTCGGGATCTGTCAAAACAGATTTGGATTTTTTGTTTGAAATTGTTTCTGACCTGTGGGGGGAAAATCTAATAAAGGAGCTTTTGAACTGCTACATCTCTCTCTCCCGCGCTCACCCCGCTCGCTTTCTTTCTCGCAGTAAAATTAATAAAAGCTTTAGAATTGCTAGATACTCTTCTTCTCGTTCACTCCCTCTTCCTCAGTCTTTCTGTCATCTGTCAATCAAAACTAAAAATTATTAAGCGTATGAGTCGCGAGATATTCGTCTCTTTTCTGTTGAGTACCTTTATTCTGACTTCCTTCCCTGAGACTGCAATCGAAAGCAGTTACCAACATTTAACCTAAACATATAACAATATTTTTCCCAACGTGAGATCAAAGTGATTATGTCATCCACCCCCATTGACCTCTCTATAACAAACTCCACCACAAACACTCCATGACTGCATATGCGTGGGCATGGATCCTCTTGCTCCAAGGGTACCCCCCGCTCCCGCCACCCATCTCAAAACACATGATCAATGTGAAGAACTTCCTTGGGAAAGGTAGGAGTCTGTTGCAGGAGACAAATGGCGCTGTTTGGCTTGCTAACCCTCGGTATAACTACCGAGCTCTCGAAATCTCTCTTATCTTGCCCCGATGGCAATGCAAAGCTTTGCTTATCCCAAATGATCAATCACTGGATTAGATGGAAACTTCCTTGCTGTTCTCTGCCTTGGAGGACTTGCTTTATCTGACAATCTTTTAAGGACATTTTTTATAGGCATAATGACGAAGGAGTGACTTCAAGCTCATCTTCTAGTGCGAAAAGCCTGGCAAGCCGAGCTTGGTGACAGCAATTGGGTTAATGATGCTGGAAAATAGTTCTAATTAACTGTCATCAGTAAGTGAGCAGGTATAGCGGTAATTATGCACTTGACGAACAATGTTGTAAGTCCAAATGCTATTTCGGTAAATATGGTAAGTGTGGTATTTAATTCAGCAGTGCTTTTCCGGGGAGGAGTAGGGTAGGGACTAAGAACTGGAGCACCAACAACAAGATGCACCACCCGTGTCGTGATGATGTTGCTTTGATCCAACCTTCTGTGTGTGGGGACCGATACATAACAAAAGACATTATAACCGATGTTCAGAAACAATATTGTGTAGGACTGAGAAATTGGAAATAAAATTACACATAGGAAAGAATACAGGTTGCTGAGTGTAATGCCATGGCATGCATGCTGGATTTTTATGCTTTATCGGTTTTAAGGATGATATGACGGGAGGAGCAGTGCACTGAAGCCCTGAGCGCGGAAGGAAGAAAACTGTAAAATTAAGACAAGAAGTAGGCTTCTGATATCAACCACAACACTCAACTCTGCCAACAGCCAAAGACAGTTTGAGTGCTCTGGTTGTTGGCTGTCTGAGTTCAATCTCGTCACAACCGGCAGGATGAAGAAAAAAAGGGGGCAGTGACGGGTTGGGCAGAGGTGGGGTGAGGTGCGAGGGCGCGGACGATGGGGGGAGGCTGGAGGTATCTGAGTGAGGAGGGGGAGAGGGAATGAATGGTCTTGAGATAATTCACGCGTCATTACTATATTTGGCCGTCTCCCTGTCGATACTTCCCGTGTTTTAGGAAACAATCGGAAGCTGGGGGTGCAAGCTGGGCCGCGTGGCGCTGACAGCTCCTAGCGACCCACCGGAAGGACAGGGACGCCAGCCATGCCAGGCTTGGGCGAGGGCCTGACAGCATAATTCTGGAAGCTTCCGCCCTGTGTGCTTCTGTAAAAGGTCCAGGGAGAGGAGGCTCGAGACCCTCGTCATCTCTTCTGTAAATCAAACGACATCAGCTGTGAGAACCCCCACTTACCAGCACCCTGCCCCCACCTCGGCTTTCCTTTCGCCATCTTTCTTTCACTCTCACTCTTTCCGCATGCGCGCGCGCTCCCACACACACACACATCAACATCTTCCGTCGTTTTATTTGCACAGATAAGATCTACGTGCATGCCATTTTGCTGAAAAGGCGACCATGCTTTAACAAAAAGGGAATTTTCTGTTAGGCAGAGACGAAAGAGATGGTGAATTGAGTAGGGGAGAAAAAGCAGCGTGACTTTTTTGGGTTTTTTTTTTTTTTTTTAATTTCATTGAAAGTTTTTTTTTTTAAATTCTTTGTTATTGAAACGACACTGGCCATCACTTACACAGTGAGCTCTTGCAGAGTAGGAAGGAAACCAGAAGCTTCTGAGGAAGCCACAAACCCCAGGACTGATACCTGATGCCAGGTCGTTTCTTGTTTGAGCTGACCTGCCACTCACTGCAATCTGTCTTTAATTTGTCTTTTTATGATGTCTAATGAAAATGCAACTCTTTAAATGGCTTAACTGGTGACTGCTTTTTCCCAGGTCTATAAAGAAGAAAAAGAAAACAATTTACTTGACTGCCGTGCGTTAGTCATCCACGTACCAAGCCCAGAATTGCAGGTGAATGTTGTTCTTAACTGTTTACAACGGAGTGGTGTGCACAGTCTGTGTACTGCATTTTCTCACTCTCTGTCACCTCGCATTTTGAAGTCCAGGTGCTTGTTCACAGTGAGCCGCACAGTGTAAAAGAAAACCGGAAGAGGCAAACACTGATCGCAGTCCAGCGCATGCTCCTCTCAAAAATTCTGTTCTGAGCAAGAGTTATCGGTCTTGCTTGCTCTCTAATGTCTGTGATCTGAGCAACGACATAAGAAGAAGAAAAGATGAGGAAATGAGAAAGTGGGGGATTATGAGGGAGAAGAACGGGGTGAAGAGAGGGTGGATAAATAAGTTCATTCTGATAGCAAAAAAGCAGATTTAGCCAGGAAAATACATTTATAAGTTAAAGAAAACTTCTCTGTCAAATATCTGACAAAGTATTGGACTGCTCTCTCTATTTCCTCATCACTTTTCTCCCATCACTCTCCACCCTCATTTACTCTCATTACCGGTGTACATGTGTCACTGCGTGCCTGTGTGCATGTCTTTGTGTACAGATGTCCACTCGTAGTTGTTTCCCATCACACACAGGGGGGCGAACTCTTTTCCTCGCTCACCCTTTGAAGAAAACACTTTTGAGCTTACAATGCATATAATGAACCAATTTCCAGAAAAAAGGATGGATGAGAGTCGAGGTTGGAAATCTTACGGATAGATTTTTTTCCCCTGAATGAACAATGTAATAAGTACAAGGTGAGAAAGACGAGGGTTGCAGGATTTATGTCCTGTTAGAGACGCTTCAGGTATTACAGAGGAATAAAGAAAAACATTTGTAAGGACGGAGAAAGAGAGAAGGAGGGGAGCGGAGAATGTAGGAAGTGGGAGTAGCTGCTGAAAAAGGGAGGTGTTAGGGAGAGAGGGACATCTTGTCGTGGGGTCGGAATGCACCGGCCGGCCGCACAGTCAAGGAGGATCGGAGCAGCCATCTGTCTGCTAGCTCCCCAAGCATGTGGAATTAAATTTATCTCCCCTGCGCACGTCGTTCAGCTGCTAGTCTGACATGGCGTCTGTCCGTTCGTGCGTTAGCCGTTCAATTCTTCCTTCCCACTCCCTTAGCTATCGTCACGTGGTCTGGACCTGGAGGGGCCGGGTTGGTCATAGGTGGGTGGGTTGGGTGGGTGCGTTTGATGGCCTGGCGCGTACATTTAGGTTTGTAAAGTGTACATCCGGTACACCTCCTCATCCTCTCCCCGGCCTCGGATCGGTGTCCAACTTCATGCCCGACCAACGCTCGTACTGATATTGCGGAGTTCTCACGGTGCACCGAAACCTTGTGTGTACGATACATGGGACTTATATTTATCGTTGTGACTGTCGCTTCTGTCGGCAGCTGTGTGTTCAATACTTCTTCCTGTCCATGTACCTGAAATATGGTCTCCTGATAATCTATACAATCTGTATGTCCATTCATCTACTTCCTCAACAGTTACTTTTCCTTTCCCTTGATTCTTTTCTTCCAGCCCACCTATGGAAGGCAAAGCAGAAACTGATCGGCGAGTGTGAAGGCCCCCTAATATCGGAGAAAACACGAAGTTTAACTGACATGGCAAGAGGTCTATAAACCCCCATCTAAACTATCAATCACGAAGTCTGGAGATAATAATGACAACAAAAATGACATTAATAATAAATAGTCGGTGAAATGCGGCGATGCGATCCGCCAGAGAAAATCTCGACATTTGTCACCTGGAGGTCACAAGCAGCCACAAAATATCAGCAGACGACTTCTCACATCCGTCTCATGCACAGTTGTCTCCTTGTCCACCTTCCTATGCTAACGAGGTTACTGGCTTAATTTTTGGGATTGATAATAATTGATAATAATCCCTGATGATAGTTAATGATTAGAGAGTATAATTGAGGATTGATCATGATGGTGATGACTGAGATTGATTGATGATGATCGTAGAAATGAGGAAAACAAAATCTGTGTCTAACACTTAACCAGTAACTTAATAATAACAATAATAATAATAAAGAATTTAATAATAATAATTAACTTATTTAGTGCGTTTTCTTGGGGAAGGCCAGGATCACTATGCTTAAGAATAAAAAGTCAAAATTTTGCGAAATGAAAGACACAATGTCCCTGTGAAAAGCAAATTTAAGACTCAGAAGAGTAATGTCTAACACACACACACACGCATGCGCACACGCATGCGCACACACAAACTAAATTCATTTCGCGAAGTCTTTTCACTTGCACTCATGTAACTGTGCACACACACAGAGAAGGGAAAAAACATCAATATTTGTACAAACCTAAATACATTTCGTGAAGTTATTTCACTTGCACTCACATAACCGTACACACACATTGCATGTGAACTTATGAGTAGGTAGCATCATGGGAAGGCAGTCGGCCATGTAAACATGTTTGTTTACTCAAGGAAAGAACAGGTATTTGAGACGACATATGAACCCAAGACAATCTTCCTTCATTACACTGGTAACCGTTGCCCGACTGGACCTCAGTAATAATGATAGGAGATCAAAGGCAGAAATAATGTTTATTCGTATGAGTGTCTGTATGTTTGTGTGTGTGTTCGCGCGCGCGTGTGTTCTTTAGTGCTCAAACATAATTGTATATATTTATATGTAAATGTCGATCCATATCGATACAGTGTTAGTTTCTTCATTATCGACACAAATGCTTGATGTGCAACAGGCATCGAGTCAATTTGCATGAGCGAGAGAGATCGAGCAGCTGAAATGTTTCATCTTTAATGATAGACTTGCCTCCACCCCCTCTCCCCACCTCGCACCGGAAAAAAAAAAAAAGCAGGGCCCCCAAACACCAGGAGAAAGCGCGCGACAATCTTCATCAATTGCCTGATCTTGTCACACCTCCTAACGGAGGGCTGGACGCGGACAATGAAAGATTGATCACACGCCAGGGCTCTAGTCGCCAGCTTTGGCGCATCTTTCCGCGAGTTGCGAATTGACCTTTCACAATATCGCCGATCAATTATCCCCCGAGTGCGGCGTCTTGCCCGACCCCCCAGGCGCGGCTCTGCAAACGTGAGATGAAACAGACAGGGCCGGTGGAGAGTAAATTCAAACATTAGGTGCGACTAGTTTACAAGCTGTGACGTGTGCACGTGCTGCCTTCCTGCTGCGCCACAGGAAATGGGCGCCGTGATGCGCGCGACTGGCCACGTCACGCGGCTGGCAGCGTCACACACAATGGCGGCAAGCTGGTGGAGGCTCTCTTTTGCTTGGAGGTTCAAACTACGGTTTGGTCAGGATCACGATTGTCGGTCACAAGCCGAGACAGGATAGTGGGTAACAAAGCAGTAGTCGGGTGACTTATTTGTTGTCTGTCTTCTGATTTCTCTGTACGTCCTTCTCCTCCACTGCATTACACTTACCTGTGTGTTCAAGACAGGTGCTCTTTGCTGTAGGTGTTAAGAGCTTAGCTGAAGGTTGTCTTGGTCATGAATGAACATCCCCATCCTCAAACCAAACTCTCTTTTACACACACACTATCCCAACACCATTAAAACTAGTCATCTAAGTATCTGCTAGCCTCGTTCTACTCGGTCATAGCCCATAATACAGGCTACTATTATTATTATACTTTTGCCGCAGTTCTACCAGTTTTCCTGCTTTCGACGAAAGGTTTCGACAGAGGATGGTTTTCTTTTTAGCCTTCCAGTCTTTAATATGATGCCCCTCACAGTGCTATTAGAGGACAGAAGTACATAACTAACAAGCAACAGAGCTAATCCATGACCTGTGTCGCAGCAAATAAACAATTGTCGATGAAACTTAATACACTCTATACAGCTTTGAGTCAAAAATGTACAAACTTCTACATACAGCATTTTCAGTATGGATTTCTTAGTGTTCTTTCTTGCAAGTATGGGCAAATTCCGTTTGTTTACAGAGCCTTTATTGACAAGGCACGTGCGGACCAAGTTTTGGAGTTGTTGATATGTTCTAAGAGAAGTACACCTTCCTTACCTGAGCTTTATTAATTTATTTATTACAAAGGACCAACGAGAACGGCTTTTTGGAAATGTGTTACTGTGTCGTTTGTCATACTTTTTTTGTCAAAAGTGGCTTTGGTGTGGATCTTAACATAATAGCATCATAATAACATTCTCTATGACGATCTGATATAACGATATGTCTTAGCAACGCAAAGCTTTAAAAACCACGTGAAGGAAATGTTACCTGACGGTTGCACTTAAAAATAAACACAAGATCTTACACGTGGTGTTTCATCATTATCATCTACAAGTATACAGGTGCACATTCCTGTCAGTCATCTCTTGCATGCGAGTTTCATCCAAACCCTGACGAACACATCTTGAGTTAGAAATGTTCGTAGCTGTGAGATTTTTTGCTACTCAAAACATCTCATTCATAAATCGTGTAGGTTCAGCTATGAATAGCCTGAGGTCAGAGGTCAAACCAATAGAAATATTTATATGTGTGTTGGGGAAAGTGAAAGCTGTTTTGCTGGGAGCTTTGTTTAAAAAATGTCTTATTTCAGGACACGATTGCTGATGCAGAAGCTTTCCCTCACATCGAAAGACCAAGACGCCTGTCGTACGTCAGCGCGGCTGCAGTAAGGTGGCCCACGCGCGTCGCACGACCTTCCTGCCAATCAGTGTCACGTGACACCGACGCGGCTCGCGCGAAGAGAAAAATTTGCAGACGATAACAGATCAGAGCAGACTCCGAGATTGGATGAAAGTTTTACACCCAGTTTGCAACAACAGTCCAAAGGTAAGATTTCTCTTCTACATTTTCTACATTCTTTTTCTTTAAAATTTCTCGCCATGGCCTCTGCAGTAGAAAAGCTTGAAATGGAGTGTTGCCAGTTGCACGAGGGCAGCGGACTGAAAGTAATGACAGTGTGGTGACGGTTACCTTGTGTGGGGAATCCGTCTTTACGCCTCGAGAACCGTTGCCATATGGTCAGGAGGATTAAAGATAATATTTTCTAAAGCGATTATCGCATTTTTCGGCGTCTGCTGCTGGGTCGTTGTCAGGAGCAGACAGTGAGAGATCAACGATTACAACGAGGTTTATATATTTTCAACCACCTTTGTGTTGTGTCGTAGTTTTATTTTAGCGTGTGTGTTAGTGTGTGTGTTGGGGGGTGGAGGAGAGCTTGAGGGTTTGCTCTGTCGAGAGCCACTCAGTTTCGGGTTGGCTACTTTGGTCTTAATCATCGGAACACCCGCCTCCCACCACCTGCACCCTCCGCTTGCTCCCCATCCTCTTTTTCCTCCCTACAGCCGTCATCAAACCTTTGTCATTCAGGACATGATGATAGCTGCAGGAATGGTAGATGTTATCAAGCGACGAGAAACATCTCAAAGCTGGCGTGGAGACGGGAGGGTGGCTGGAGTGGAACGCATCTCTCGGCAAACGGGGGTTGATAGGGTTCAGGATCTTGGGAGAATCTGAGGAGGTCGGCTTGTCGAGTGACGGAAGCATTGTGTTTGTGTGACAGTTTGTTTGTGTGTGTGTTAGGGGGAGGGAGATTGGAGAAAGAGATTAAGCTTTAGCCTCTTCAAAAACCCACCATCCTGCTACTAAAATGTCTTTGTGACCTTTCTCTGAACAACTCTCACCGCTTCTCTCTCTCTCCTCCAGACCATATTTCTCTGATTTTTTTTTCCACCGCTGTCGTCTTGACAATGCAGCTTAATATATGCTGAAACTTAACAATAGTTGTTTAGCTTTAGCTGCAGTTCTTACAGCACAGCAGCATTTGCAACTTCCAACACAGGGTTAAACCACTGTGTTAATAAATACACCAATAACCATAAATTTGAGAAAGTTCAGGTTTTTCAAAAAATAGAAATAAAAAATAAATGCCAACATCAGATTGTTTTCATTTGCAAATTGTAATACCTGCTGTAGAAGAACTAGCGAAAGGTATCAATATACATGTAATCTGAAATATAATACCTCAGACGCAGTGGGCAAGAGGAAACCTTCCCTCCCTCAAAACATTATGTTATAAACATTCGACATTTGCAAAGGACTTAATCAACTTTCTATTTTCAAACTATTCAATTTCGTGATCAGAAATAAGGAGAGACAGACTTACCGGTGTATCATTACAGAGAATCTTGACAGCGTGGCTCAATTACGGTGTACGTGGCGACCGGCGTGATCATTACCTGAGTCACGTGACGTTCTTTATTAACCGCTGCACCCAGAGGCCGCAGGTAAACAATAATAATCAATAGCTGAAACATGAAATGGACCCAATCTTACGCTTGATAGGTTTAAAAAAGAGTCTGCATTGCGCACATCTCCCCCTAAAGCCACCCCCTATCCCCCGTTGACCAGTCCTAGCGGAAGCCAGGTCACGTGGTTAGAGGAGGGAAGGCATTGTGTGGCCAAGCGCACCACGTGACAGTAACAAAGAATAACGGAAAAGATCAACTTGTGAGATAACAGTGCCTCATGCTACATTAAAGTATATCAATGGCAAGACTGGATTACCTACATGGCTCAGGGTCAGCGAGCGTAAAAGAAAGGTCAAGGTAAAGTATAGCAGTATAGACAGTGAACAGTAAACGGATCACTGTATCTACTTTATGCTTCGTGGGAGGTAGAGCTCAACTTATCCTTTCGTCACCTTTACCTTTTCGCTCTCAAAAGGAAGGTATCCATTTTTATTTTTGCTGGACAGCTGTTGGCCTCGAACTGGTAGCCATCTGCTCGACAGTCGAGCGAAGTGATCTCGTGATACAGAATATCTGAGAAAGTGAAAAGACTGGTACAAGTTACACACACACACACACCAGGCGGAACATTCCTTCTTAATTCCTCTGTTTCCTTTCTCACTTTCACCTGCCCTATCTACAATTTTTTAAAGTGTGAAAGCAGTCTAACCCATCGTACAGCCTCTTACCGCCTTAGTCTGTCTTCCTACCTACACTTTATGACCAGCAAAATGTCGCCGTGTTATCACAAATCTCTCGTGACCTTTGTGTAATCTTTCTACCCTAAAAGTACTTGCACAAGAACGACATCCTCTTATCGAATAGCTATCCGTCATTCTGTCTGGATATGTTAAAAAAAAAATTCCTTTGACATACATCTGTGTGCTTGAG
The DNA here is from genome assembly GCF_003073045.1 of Pomacea canaliculata. Taxonomy (NCBI): domain Eukaryota; kingdom Metazoa; phylum Mollusca; class Gastropoda; order Architaenioglossa; family Ampullariidae; genus Pomacea; species Pomacea canaliculata. The sequence continues at coordinate 25,318,593 of NC_037592.1, forward strand.
ATCTGTCTAGGAAGCACACAAGCATTGTGAGATACTTGCCAGCATAACAAATGTTCATAACAAATCTATCAAGTGTTTTTTTCAAATAACCGATAAGATTTCAAGAAGTAAATATATAAATAATCGAAAAAAATTAGAATGTGTGTCAAGGCGGCCCATTTTTTGTAGCTCCTAAGGTAGCTTAGCTAATAGTTTTCAGTAGCAACCAGTGGATTGAGAGAGAGACTGTGGTTGTTTCGCGTGCACTCATGCAGAGAGAAAGAGAGAACAGGATAGACAATGAAGCGGAAAGAGAATCAAAAAAGCGACAGACGGACAAATGAAGACAGACGCAGATCGAGGAAAGATCTCTTATTTTACATAGCGATAGAATAGATAATAGAATGAGAGAGTGATCGAGAGAAGGGGATGAGGGATGGTTGGAATAGTGAGAGCATGAGGTGCATTTAATTAACGAAGCAATATTACTTGTTGTTTGTTACTGAGTGTGCCTGGTGGAGGCGGGTGGACTGACAGGTGGAGCTGTGGTAACTGCACGTAGTGCTGTAGCAGGTGATGATGGTTGGGATATGACAAGTCTGAGGTCTGAGCGGCGGTTTGCACCACAGAGTTGTTCCAACGGACGTATATCTCCTGGACTGCAGAGTGTCTGCCGAGTTCAACCGTAGTTATAGGTTGTCAGGTATCAGAAAACCATTTAGCAGTTTAATGTCCGGAAGCGATATAAAATTCTTGAAGCCAACAATAGACTTGCGATAATTGTATTAGCTTCTTTTTTTCTTTTTTTTTAGGGGAAGGAAGGTGCAAAATTCCATAACCTTCATCTACGTCCCAAGATTTTTAGCCAATAAACTGAAAACACAGGAGGCATAAAGCTTGAGCTTTTGTACCTCAGTGAACACGAGAGTTTACATTGTCTCCTCTTATTATTGATGTGCATATTTAACCGGAAGAGAATTCATGCTTTGGTCTTGTTCTAGAGGTAACCGGGAAACTCGTCAGCAAGCAGTCCAGAGACACACTCCATGGTTCTGCCATCCTCCAGCACGATGGTCACGTGACTTGGAGACTTGCTAGCTACAGCGGCACCTGGTGCTAAAGACTCTCCACACACTCATCTCGCGATATGAGGCGAGACTTCAGCTAGTTTATATGAACAGAGAGGGGTTTATTTCATCTGGCAGGTCATACCTTCATACCGTGAGAAGACAATTACAATTATCTGTTAAATAACACACATGAGAACATTCTGTCTGCCTGTTTGAAAATCGTTTTTCCATCCTTCCTTCGAATGTCCCTCTATCATTCTGCTCTTTGTTTTAGTTTTAAAAAATATTTTTTCTTAAATGACAATAAATAATAATTAGGCAAAAATTAAACGCCATTCAAATTACTCATTCTGACAAGATTGTTTGGCTGGCCAGTCTGTTATCGGTTGATCGGTGTTGTCAAATTTCAGCCATTAATATGATAATTGACTTGTTATTGCTTGTTTTACGAAAATGAGCAATTCGATCTCTGTTGTTCTCGGAAACTTGACATTGAGAGATTCGAGTAAACATAAATGGACTGAATGATGAATTGATCCAGCAGCAGTGTTTACAGAGAAGCTGTTTTAAGGTGTAACCCTCCACAGTGCGAGTGGTTGGGTGAGGGGAAAGCTGGGTGGAGAGAGTGAGTGAGAGAGAAAATCAAGCATGCAACAGACGGCACAGATTATTTATCATTCCCTCTCTCTCATAGCCATCATGATTTGTCTTCAGTTTGTTCCTTTCCTTTTTTTTAAAGTTGAGGTCGCACTCACCTCGCACACATTCCTTAATCCCTCCTCCCATCCACACACCTCTAAACCATGTTTCCTAGCTCTCTGTGGTCGCTGTTGAGCGCTGCTCACTCCTCCAGCAGGTCGTGCTGCTTTATGCTGTGCCCCGGGAAGTCTAAAAGGTTTCCGATGATCCGTTCGGGTGCAAATGAGTTCCTAGAAAGACTCCCGCGACTGCCCACCGAGCAAAGGCAATTATTCGTTTCCATTCCGAAGAAACAGACATTTTTTATCGTTATTGAATCAGCGATATTGTGGCGCTGTGTGGCGCCACTTGCAGAGACAGCTTCTCGTTGGTCCTTTCCCAGTGACACGGACACATTGGCTGTCCGCGGTCAGTCGTGTGCCAGGCGGCACTACTGTGCTCGTCTTGGCCCTGTCCTCTAACGGGTTCCTGTCAGAGATATTTTTAGTTGATGGGTGGGTTGGGAGGGGGAAGCTTGTTTGCAGTCCAATTTGCTTATATATGAGATTGCACATCTTTGTAATTTTCTTTGTGTGTTTTGGTTCTTCTTTTTATTTTTTAGCTCCACGTGAGCTAGATGCTGGAGAGACCTTTTCTCAGACGCACTCTTCCTTTCAGTAATTAAGCGCCCTCGTTAATGGATGCATGCATATGTGAGTGAGTTCGTGACTGGATACGTGCGTGCGTGTATGCTGTGCTCGTGTCTGGGCGTGTTCTCTCCACATTAAACAGTTCGTGTCTACATCTGCGCTCGCCCCTACATAAAAGAACAAAAGCAATCAACAAATCAAGGATGAAAGAAAAGGTTTTACAATTCTATTTCAGGGATGTCGCTGTAGCAACTCGGATAAATCACATTCAATAATATTTTGTTTTGTGTTAGTGAATAGATTGGTTTACCGCATTTATTCTAGTCGAATTTTTGTTTTCGAGTAGTCACTGCCGAAGCACTCTTTGTCATTAAAAACCACATTTTTCTTCATCCCTCTGCTTTTCACCATTCTGGTCCTTCTCATCATCTTCGTTGTTGACATAATAACTGTTCGTCCTTGATAGAAAGCCATCTTTTTCTGTCAACAAAGCCCTTTTCTAATTCAGGAATTCATTTCTGAGCACTATTTCTTCTTTTATTTGCTCAGCAAATTATCTGCCTATTTATTCTTTTGTTTACCAGAAGGAAAAAACTTGCCGGCAATTATGACCACATTAGTCGGTTTTTATCGTCACTATGCAGACATCGCGAAACATTTGATTTCTACACAAAACCACAAGAAATTGGCAGATTTGCAACAAAACCTCGTTTCATGATTCGAGTTTTCCAACAAATATTTTTCTAGACTACCGTCTGTTCTTTCAGTTGCTTCCCTTTTGCGAGACTCGATGTCTGCCAGAGATGGCGTTGTCCTCGGTGCTGTTGTAGGACTTTGCTGGATATCTCGGTGGGGAAAAAAATCCATATGGTAGACAAACATTTTTTCGTTCACGAAAGTGCCCTTTTGTGTGCACAGTGATTCTTGTCCCTCCGGCCGGCTTTGTCTCCCAAGGGACTCGTTCAAGGGTCCGGCGGGTTTCTAGACCTCGACAGCGCCTCGATCGAGCTTTCGCTCCCCAACATCTAGGGTGGTGAGAAATATGAGATCGAGAGAAGGAGGGGGACTGGGAGGTCGCGCACAAGGGAGCATTACGCACAGCTGCACTATTTGTCCTTGTTTATCCCTCGAAATTTTCCGATTAGTGTGTGTGCATGCGAGTATATAAAAACACTGAGGGTGAAAGTGCCATGCAACATGGCCAGCTTCCGAGAGCCCTGAAGGCTTACCTGTGCAGGTAACCTCCTTATTCTCATCTTAGTTGTCATTCTCTATTTTTCTGTTATCTTTTTATGTTGACAGACATTCGAATTCGAATGTTGTTCGTTCTTTTGTGAGAAAGAGAGGGTTTGTTTGTTTGTTTTGTTTTGTTGTTTGTTTGTTTTTTGTTTGTTTGTTTTCCTTTGATTTGTTTTTGGTCTCTAAGGGATTTTCGTGATCCCTGTTTTTTTGAAGTTACCAAATGCCTGCTGGTTGGTAGAATTTATGTTCTCTGGTAAATTAGCTGTTTACTTGGTTTTACACAGCGTAACATGACATCCTTCTACAATAGGGTACGCGCGCGCAAACACACACACACAAAAATAAAATGACCACGTGATGTTGGTATAGTATCCCATGCCAGACTAGTTCTGTATATAAGCGTGACCACGTTAACAAGCGGAAGCCTGTAGTATCTGCCTGTGGATATCCGCAGGACTTCTTAAATGGCAAAAGTAAATGTCATCGCCATGTGAACACTGACTCTGATTCCATCTAAAAAAATTTATTAAGGTTTTCCTTTTATGATCATAAATTATTTTCACATTCTTGGATATTTGAAATTAGTTCATAGAAGACTCTTTTAGTACTGAAGTATTTATAACTTATTTAGTACTCGCATGTCTAAACTATGGTTTCTCACCCTTTCTCCAGTGCTCGCTAGGGTACCATAGGTCTTTGCATTCTTTCATTTTTTTTTTCATCACTCTTATCTACACATTAAGTTTTGTTAATTCAGGGAATAAATTATTAATCTGTGAATTAATTTTAAATATCGTCTTCATCTGTGCGGCGTGTTCGAGTGCGTGCGGGTTAGCTTACGTGTGTGCATGCGTGTCTGCACGCGCGCGTGTGGCGTGTCTCTCTGTCTCATCCGTTTTTTTTTAATTATCGGTCTAGCGATACTCGAAAAACAGAAATGGGAGTTAATCTCAGTCAAGAGCCAGAATCTAAAAGAAAACGAAAACAAAAACAGCACACCGAAAGGTCGGGTTCATTTTCTATCCAACACATCTGTTGTTTTTATTTTTGTTTAAATATTTTCCTTTCTCTTCGTTTCTTTTCTTCGTTCTTTCCCTTGATCTTCTCATTCCGGTAGCCTATCACCTTCAGCTTCTTCCACGCTCATCTGGCACTGATGTTGCCCAGTCCAGCTTTTCTTCACTTGATATCTTGTTCAAATATTGAAGGAGGCTCACGACTGGCAGACTTAGAGTGTCGTGTCTTGATGAAATCAATCTCTGTTCAGACAGGCGAGCTGGTAGGGTGCCATACCGCATCGCTCCCACAAGACCCTCTGGCAAATAGTTGGCTGACCTATATATATTATAGCTGTTTCACTAGAAAAGGGCATTTTGAGTGCAGCAGGCGTTGACATTTCTGACTTGCATTGGTTCATAACGAGAGAGATTAACACAGGCAATAAAACGAGCGGAGGTGTGTTGGGAAGCGGGGAGGAGGGAAATAAGGTGAGGGTGCCTAAAATATTTTTTACAGCTAAGGTAGATGTGTATTCACTAACCACTACCCTTCCCACCCACACACACACACACGCATATAAAGTACAAAAAGGTCTCTCTCTCTCTTTCTCTGTGTCTCGCTCCCACTTCCGTCTCATTATTTCACATTAATTCATACACACATCTAAAATCTATGAGTGTGTCCCTTCACCTAACCGGCTTGGGGAGGAGGGGGAAATATCTCTCTGTTCTTTTGTCTCCTTAGGGGATCTACGTGAACTGTTGGTATCTCTCATTGACCTCTGTGCGTGCGTGCGTGCGTGTGTGTGTGTGTGGTTTTTTTTTTCTGATTCGTTCTCATGCGCATGCGCAATCCGTTCGTACCACCTGCAGGTGGTTTCGTGACCACGACTAGTTAACGAGGTTCAGCTGACAGTCGGTGTTAATTTTTTTTGTTTCCGGTTGTCTGCTGCTTCGCTTTGTAGTCTCAACCTCGACTTGCTCAAAGTCTCAAGTTCTTTATTTTACACTTTTTCTTAAATAAAAACATTTTGATATAATACTAGTTCTAATTTCAGATGGAAGGTCTAAAGTTCATGTGGCTAAAGCCAAAAAGCTGGAAGACGAGATGTTTTGGTGGTCAAAAGTTATGGCGATTGTTACAAATACCATTGTGTTATTTAGACTACCAGTGTATCTCAGGGCATGCAACAACTTAAAACATGCATGCAAAATCTTACAAGATGCACGGAAGTTTAGACTGACAGTAATGTGAAAAAAAGGTAGAGTGAACTAAAATTGTTGAGATTAAATGCCCTCATTTCAATAATTCATGGAGATCCCTTGATCAGTTTCTTAGATAGAAATCCAGTGCATTTAAGTTGTAATAAATAATGGACAAGCGGAGCTAAGTAAGACGAAAAGGGTGGAGAGCTACTGCCAGTTACAATAAATTATCTTTTTTTGATGTCTACACAAAGGCAAGGTTTACCAATACAAAACATCTTTATTAATCCTTTTCAGAAAATGTCTTAATATATGTCTACAGTAGGCTAGTGTCTGAAAAATGTTTAATTCAAATACATGATGCTGTCAGGTTCACTCCACAACCTTTTGTGAAAATTGCGCATTTTGTTTTTGTTTTTCCCTTTAAAAAAAATGACATTTATTGAAGAAATCACAATGTATTATTTTTAACCTGTAAAATTTTTAGGACAAATTAAAGTTATGTACAAAAAGTTTCAAAAGGCAAACTATACCTGCTCATAGTTACTTAAAGAAATGGACAGATAGCCGTGTATTGACCAATCTCTTTATCCCCATTTTCTTGTGCCACTGCTGGCTCCCCTCTTCATCAATCATCCCTTCTTTCATTCAAAGTCTGAGTTCACAAAGGTTAAAGCACTACCACATACAAATTCAAGTTCACAACACTATCAGACATCAATGGACAGATGAATCATTCACAACCAGCATATACATGTGGGACTTTGTACCACGGATGCTCCACTAGACTATCAAAATGCACTATTTAATGTCTGTTCAAAGGGATATTCAAAAGCAGAATATTGAGGTTCTTTGTCATGCCTTCATTCATTGCCGTAAACAATTAATTATTTAAAATAATTACATTCTAAAGTTACACGCATTCGACCATGCATCACAATGAAACAAAATCAACATTAATATTTAATGTACTTCATTATTACCTTTCACACTTTAACTAAAACTAATTAGACGAGGTTAGGGCCTGATTCGGGAACCGCGGTGAAGCACATACGTTATATCTTTGTCTCTATTTATAGGATACTGCTGAACTGGACATTTTGCTTTTATCATAGAGATATTGTTTTGCAAACTTTTTATACCTACATTGCAATTTACTGTTACCAACCTAGCTAGGAGCCAGCCGTGGGGCAGGCCGCCAGTGTAGTCGTCGAGGGAATGTGATGAGACGCAGCGCGCCATCGGGGCCGATCTTGAGCACCTCTGAGTATTTTTCCCCTTCGGGCAGTCTGACCACTCTTTGATGTTTGTTAACCAGGTTTTCCACCCTGCAGGACTCTTTTTGGTAAAATATCGTGTTGAGCAACATCGCCGAGCCAAGCTCGTTTTCGCTGTTTGAAGGTAGTGAGCAGAAATGATTTTTGCGTTCCCTGTAAGAGATTGGAGCAATCGCCTGAAGCATTTACTTTTGAATGCCTCGATCCTTCTTTTCGTCAGGGTTAGTAAGGTCCACTTTTACCAAATACGTACATCATTATGGGAACGACTAGAGACTTGTGCACCGCTTGAATTTGGTGACAAAATTTATACTGGGTTATAACCAGTGATGCACGCTCCACCAAGTGATCCACCAGTGTCATCAGCTCGTTGCATCACTTTCGGGCTGTTTGCAGGAGCTGAAAGAAACTTATGGCGAAGATGCTCCATCTAAAACGACTGTCACAGACTGGTTTCAGCGAGTTGTCAGTGGTCATTTCAGCTGTGATGGTGAGCATCGTGAACCAAGGCCTGGGACTTGAAGTAACCCAGACAATGTTGACAAAGTTGAATTCCTGGAAAGTGATGGCCGTGTGACCATCAGGGAGATGAAGATGGAGCTGGGGATTCCTTCTACAACTCTTCACAGGATCATCCATCACGATCTGGTTGCTGGGTGCCAAGGTTGCTGACGGACCAGCAGAAGAAAAACCGTGGGGACTGGTGCAAGGAATTCTTGAAAACATTCAATCGCAGGCGTTCACGTTGCTTCAAAGCGCATCACCACATGTGATAAATAATGGTTCTACAATCTACACTCTGAAATCTGAAACCAAGGCCCAGTACATGATTTGCTTATAGCTGGAGTAGGAAACAACTGAAATTGATACCAAAATCGGCGTTTTTGGAGTGCTTACAAAAATGGATCCATAGAGTCGAAAAATGTGCTGCAATAGGCGGCGACTATGTTGAAAAAGTTTTAAAAGAGTTGAAGAATAAGAGAAAGGAGTTTAGAATATTCTCTGAATTTGTTTCATTGCTGAGTCCGAGCGGAAAGTGGAACATCCCTCGTAGGTCTACAGGATAATCGTTCATAACCTGGACGGTTTGAAGGATGTTCGGGTCTGTCACCAGTAACAAATTGTACAGGTCAGTGCATTAGAAGGTGGGTGTGGGTCTGTGTGGACTTCAAATTGCAATCCTCGATCACGACGAAGACGTTCTTTTCTAGGACAACCCTAGGAAGTCATTGCAGTTGTTCATAGAACTCCTGCACTTCGTGATCGTCATGTGTGAGGGTTGAGGCATGTGTCGGACGAGAGTGATATTGTGGGGTCTGGAAGTGATGTGAATGGAGATTAGCTTGCCGGAGATGAAGCACTGTTGCAGTTCGATCGAGGATTTGTGTCTTGTGGTCTCCTGTCTCTCGCGGTCCAGTTGCGTGCGATTAATGCGCTCATAAGGTTGCCTCGCACTCGTAAATCCCTCTCCCAGCGACTACAGTAACTCAGATGGTAGCCTGCACTGAGGTCCAGCTACGAGCTTTTAATCGCCACAACTGTAATACACACTTTTGGAATTACCGCGGCTGGTGGCACCAGACTTGCCGTCTACAGATCCTGGTTAAAGGGTTTAAAATGTACTTATTACAATTATGGAGCCTCACAAGAGTTCTATATTTTATTTTTTATTACTTCTCCGAGCTAAGAGTAGGTAAGTTGTGTGCCTGCTGTCTTCCTTGTTGTTGTCTCTTTAGCATACATGCATATGCAAGAGGGTCTATGACTGTCAGTGTTCTCCTCTCCATCCTGAGAAAACTAGGAGGGGAAAAAGTATGGAAAAAAATTGTAAACACTCTGAAGAAATTGAACAGCTTCTGATGAAAAGTGAAGTGGGGACGAGAGGCTAATTTGTGCCTTAAAGATAACTCTGTAGTGCGAAGTTCTTTTGCTTGAACATGTAGTAAGTCAAATATTTATTATTCATCATTATCTTTGATCACTAGAGGAAGTAATTATTGCTTAAAAATCTCAATATATTTGGAGGATTTCCTCTACTTTCCCTACAATTGAGACAGGCATTCTGTGAGACACACAGTATCCACTCTGTTAGTGAACCATGAACTTCCATTTATTTTTCTCCCTGTGAATACGAACCTTTCTCTCCTTGTCGTGGCCGATATATCTTCATTTTAATTTTTCTTTACCTTTACTCACTACTCCACTACTTTTTCTGGTACATCTGTCCATTCCCATGCATTTAAAGATGCCGACTTCCCTTCTGAAAATAAGTATGTTTTATGTCACCGTGCATCTTGCTCCATGAATGTCGACTACTGTCTCCTTCAATAATGTTTTCTTGCTGCCAGGGCTGTATTCTCCTCTCAACTGTGTTGTCCCTAGGATCATTTCAAACAAAGCTTCAGCCAAACATATTTCCACCGCTCTTAACCTGCAAAATCTTGCTCCTTTTGTTGCTGTGCTGTGCCTGCCTGTTTGTTGATATTTGTCGGTCTCTGTATGTATGCAATTTTATTTTGTATATTTGTGTTTACCTTTGTTTTATTTCTGTACATTTCTTTAAAGGGAAGAGATGTGCTTTAAATAATAATAATTTTTATTATTATTATTATTATTATTATTATTATTATTATTATTATTATTATTATTATTATTATTATTATTATTATTAAACTTTAACAGATGTCAACTCGGCCCGAACATTAGGAGGAGATGGAGGTTGGGGAAGGGGGATTTGTAAATGGGAGCAGAGAGTGTTGAAGGGAAAATCAGCGATGGAGGCGAATTCTATGGAGCTGGGCACAAAAAAAAAGAGCTTCTTAAGTTTCGATCGCCAAGGACCAATTTCTCTCCCTAACCCGTCCTGACGTTCAAAGACTGAGGACACTTTCGGTTCCCACTCGGTGGTGTTCACACTAGCTTGTATTAGCTGTAGCCTTGGGACAGGGTTCATTAAAAAATATGGAAAGAGCCATTCACATCTGCTTTTTTTGCATGCGCGTGCATGTAGGAACATGTGCATGTTTGCTCACGCGTACGCTTGCTTTAAGTGCGTGTGTGATTGCTTCTTGTTTCTGTGGTGGTTCAACCTGTTAGTAACTTGACTCTCTACAGGAGTAGTATAGCAGGAATGATTTGCACTTCATGGAGAAGCCCTCGATGATGGCTATTGCTGCAGGGTTTATACGAGATGTGTCTGAACAGTGACAGGACTGGTGTCACCAACTATTTATTTCAATTCCAAACAACAAACTGCATGGTTTCCCCCTTCAAAATAATTCCCCCTCGAGTCTAATGCACCTTTCCATCAATCTCTGCCATGCTTTTTCACCTGATCTTACTCCATGTTAGTTTTTTTTTCTTTTCCCCAAGCTCGAAGAGATCATCAAGGGAACCTTTTTCTAGGTGTGTAGGCCATCAAGAGAGCCTTGACGACGGAGCTGAGGATGCATCCAAGAAAAATCCTTCCAGTGCATAGAGGCATGGCAGAGAAGGATAGAAAAGTGCATTCGACTCGAGAGGGGGGGGGGATTACTTTAAAGGGGGAAGCCATGTACTTTACTGCTTAGAATTGTAATAAATTGTAAGGAAATTTCACAGCAGTGTCGGTAATTTTGTTGTATTTTAGTTCAGGAAGATGTGAACGGCTAGGACAAGTATAGTATCTTGAAGCTGCATAGCTTGCCTGCCCTCGTATACACATACACGCACGTGCAGTTTGCTCATAATCCTGCAATCATCATTTCTATCCATCCTTTTCTTTACGATGATTATCAAGTACGCACGATGATGAATTAATAACATTATGGTGTTCCAACAAACCAGCAGCTGCAGTAATATGCCAATGATCTGCACGTGCTCTATCATTTTGACCACAAGGTCTATCACACTGACTGATCACATGACACTTCGATCGGGGGCTGTTCAAAGAGGGACCGCGGGTAGCTACTGTGGGTGTGCCTGTAGTCAAATGACGAACTGTCATTGAAACGAATGCAACAGTTACATGGACCGAGATTGTGCAAACAGGAATGGATGATGCTGAATGTTTGCTGACGGTTATCCAACCGTTTTCGTCGAAGTCATCGATCACAAACGACAGAGTTTCCAAACTCGTTGACTCCACGCAGATTAGGAGGGTCAGAAAGGATACAATTTTTTTTATCCTACTTAGGTGGCAATTTGTGGTTGCCCGTCTTCTAGCACAATACACGTGCAAACTAGATGCAGTCACTTTCGTTTAGGGAACGAACGAAGGTGATGCGCACGTGCATGTGTGTAGTCCAAACCTTGTTAGCATCGCGACGATAAGACGTTTCCTCCGCACTCTCCTCCTTCAAAGGACCAGAGATGGTGCTCGTTGTCGGCCGTGTGATCAGTGTGATGAGGCCGGCCAGACAGCCGTGACCCTCACCTAATTCATTAGTCTTCTTGTGATCCATTACCGCGGCTGATTTATTACGGAAGCCCGGGGTGTTTTGTTGTCTTAGGGGTGGCGGGTCAACAGAGCAGCTGAGTTGTGACGCATCACTCGAGACGGTACGTCTTCTGAGACGATCAGCGAGGTGTACCCTCCTCCTCTCGGTTGTCTCGCTAGTCTGGCTTGTCTGTCTGCCTTTGCCAGACTTTACGGCTCGTAAATTAATGGATGAATGGGTGGGTTATCTATTTAGCTAATTGATCGATTAATTTGTTAATTAACGTGTTTCATTCATCATGGATTTTTAGACACGATTACAAATTTATTTGTTTATATATTTATTGATGGGAGTTTTTACATACATCGCTAGGTATGAAGACCATTTCTCTGTCATAAAAACAAATTTTGTTGTGATTATGACTTATGTAATTCTAACCCTGCATAATTCTCGGTTATTCACGTAGTAATTTAAAAAGAAAATGTTTGAGAGAAATCTCGTGTTGAGAATGCAAAAAAAAGTTAATGGAGAAAGCATCCGGAAATTTACGTGGAAAGGATGCATGGTGGATTTTTAAATTTACTTTGAAAAAGTTTTTAAAAAAACAGTTCTCCAGTAATTACAGTAGACAACGGGGCTAGATAGATGGTTTTTACAAAATTCTTTGTTTCATGAAAAGTATTTATCCATTTTATGTTTATACTTTCCTCCCCTGAATATCTCAGTCTGCTTGCGGTGTATTTTAAATTGTACTTTTTACTGTTATCATAGCAGAGGTAATGTTTCAAAATACAAAGATTGTTCTTGTCTTAATGATTATCTTTCTAAAAGTTTTCAGTATTTTTCCAGCATATTTTTATTTGTTGTCTCAGAGAATTTTTATTCAAATAAACAGGAATCCATTTATACATTACATCAGAGGCGACTGCTTGTCCTGAAACGAGAATTATTTCTTCCAGGACCTTAGTGTGTTTGCTTAAAAAGTAACTCTGGTCTGGGTGGTATATCTCGGCACAACATTCAACATCGATTTTAACATCGGACATCAATCATAGACCGGTGTAGTCAGCGAGGAGCTACATCAGACAATTTACAGAGCTGGTCATTGACAGGCTGCCCGTTACTGCGATGTGTAACCTCTTGCCAACCTCCGTGAACCTTCTTTTGTCAGACATTTTGGGCACTTGTGTTGGCAAACTCCAGAACAGTATGATCCCAAGACGAACTGGTACACTTTGTGTACTACGCATTTTTCGTTTTGCAGGGAACTACTCATGACATATGGTTCTTCATAACTTTGTAGTCGTCGGTCGCGACGAGGGTTCACGAGGGATTGCCGCGTTTTCCGTTTTGCTTCACACAGATCTACTGATCTGATATTCAAAACATAAACATGTGGTGAGACGTCCTTGGGTACTGGTTGTCAGAATGATTTTTATGAGTTTGTTTTCATGTCGCGGTAGAGGTTGTTTGTCGTCTAATCATTAGTCTACTGGCATATTCACAATTTGTTACACTCTTTCCTTCCTTCCCTCCATCTCTCCATCAGTATTCGTTTGTTTCTCATGTTACTTCCATTGCCGACGTGTTATCAATAATCGGGCACAAGCTAGCAATCGGCATTACTCATTTTGGCTAAAAGATGGTTATTTGTTTTATTTATCGGACCATGCGTTGTAGGATTATTTTTTTTAAAAATCAGAATTTTGCTCGAATTAAGCACAACTCTCGATCTCTCTGTCCTTCTCTCCTGATCCCTGCCTCCTTTTTGCCGTTTCGCTCTCTCCTTTCCTCCTCTACTCTCCAGTACTGTCGTTATGTTTTTGCCCCACATCTAAGACACAACATTCATTATATTTTGACACAAAGTGGCCTATTCCAACTTTTTCTATGCGGCAAAGATTATTTCCACGATAGCCTGAAAGAGGAAGTCGTTCTTGAAATTTAAGTACGAGTCCAGAACGGAGGGAGGCTTTGTGTCTCGAATGCAGCAGCGAAGGCTTTTTATGATATCGGAAGCCATTTAGTCCCTCTCGTTTGAAATAACATTCGGAGGGAAGCCATTAGAACGTCAAAAACTGAAGTTTTTTTCTGTAATTTGTGGTTATATTTTGATACTGACACACACAGAAGGAAAGACAGAGAGACATGTCACAAATCATGCTTGAATTACAAGCGTTGGTCACTCAGAATAAACGTTGAGAATCCACTCAAAAGCATATGGGCGAGAAATCAGTTTCTGCAAATAGTCGACCTCTAAAGTCATCTAACCCATAATAGGTTCTTCGCGAGCAGAATAAATGTTGATCTGTGTATATAGAGGCATCATCTGGTTTCCATGGAAAAACCTACAGCAGGAACTGACGCTTGCTTGCTTAAAGACCAACCTGAACAGTTTACAGTTTTGTTCAGATATCAGTAGATATAGGCGTATAAAACTAACCTGTAAATTCAGCCTCCAAAACTCATCCGTTAATTAATTATCCGCTACGATTCGCACCTCTGATCAACGACCGCCGCTAACAGTGTACTACGTCACGCTAACAGTGTACTACGTCACGTTGGTGCACCATTCACAAGGTTGCCAACCAACACCAATCAGAGAGAGAGAGAATGAGCGACAGTCACAAGAACAAAATCATCTTTCAGCAAACTGTCTTTCCCGTTCATTAAACAAATTAATAAGGTGTCTCTTCTCTTTCTTTACCCCCTTGTCCACCTTGTAAAGTTCAAGGAATTCATCAATTATGCATCTTCTGAAAATAACTGTGTGTGACATCTTTAAACTGCGTGCAGTGTCAGTGATGAAAATCTCCAGGGAAAAGGCTTTGATGTCACAGGGCATCAGAAGGTCTTGACAGGGGCAGTAAGCTTCTGTCAGACCAAAGAAATCTCATGGCATCACCATGTCAGAGCATCTACCTGGAGGACTTGTCAGAGCTCAGCTGCTGCTGGCTTCAGTAGACATCCAAATGCTGTAGGTGTTGAGCGGTCGGTGGAAGCTGCCAAATCGAGTTTTTTTTCCTGATTTTGTTTTGATTGCAAAGCTGTGTACAGTAGACACAACTGCTGCTTGCTTTCACTAGCGATCGCTGACATGTGAAATCTGCTGACCCTGAGCAGAGAGAAGCAAAGAGACAAAGACTTTTTTTTCGTTCTCCCCTCCCGTCTTCCCTCCTTCATTCGTTTCCAGAATCTGCATCAAGACTGTTCGTAGTGATTAAAGCCACATCCGGTGCGAGACCAGCCCTCACTCGGTACGTTTCATCCTGTAGATCGGCTTTCAGCGCTCTCGGCCCTGCCTCGGGACGATTAACAACAGCATGGGCCATCCGCCCACCCGGTGCGCGTTTCTTTGCACGCGCTGACAGCCGTAAAATGCAAGCACGCGCACGCCGAATGGACCGTAACCCCAGTGACGTCGCCACGTGTCAGCCTGGTGACAACAGCCCCGATGGTCATCTTCCTCGCTAGCTCGTGCACAGCTTGAACGCCGCTGGCAGCGCAGCAAGGGGTCATATGCTGGGTCATTTATTGCTGGAGCTTGTCTGTTAGAAACTCATCGTCGTCGTCGTAGTAACAGCAGTTAAGGTCATAAGTAAAGCTGTCATTGCATGGCTCATCAGTAAAGAAGTAAGGGGCATAGAAACAGGAAAGGAGAGAAAGAAACTGACATTAAAATTTTATAAATTTTTTTTTCCTAATTTTTATGTTTTTGTAATGCGCTGATTATTTACTAGGACTCCACGGATCTAACAGACCTGGGCTGTGGCCCGCCCGCCAGAATATATATATATATACAGTATTGGTGAGTTAACTGTATTAGTCCGGTGAGGCCCCTTGGTCTAATGTGTAGGGCCAATGGTAGTGATGATGATGATGATGATGATGATGATGATGATGATGATGATGATGATAAAATCAGCTTTTATCTGTCACTTTTGTTTAAGAAATTAATAGTGCAGCTCATAATTCTTCAATTTCTCTACCTCCCCTTGTCAACTTTGACAGTTTCCCAGGTTCTGATAGTAGCTGTCATGTATAAACCGTGTAATACATAGTCGTATCACGTCGGATAAATCAAATGACATTTTGTTTTAACCGAAACTTTAATCAAGAACAAAAACAAGATGAATAAGGTGAAGGAAGACAAACATAGGCTGTCGGAAGTAATCGATTGCATTATGCTAAGCACGTTCGGGAGATTTATAAAAATCAAATAATGTTAGCCCAGCTCTGCGAGAGTTTTTAGGTTTGTTGAACAACATAATGTGACTTGCTGTTAAGGGACATGGCCTGAAAGTAAGATAACTGCTTCTTGGCTCCACCTTGATCCCATCTTAAAACCTCATTTGTTCCAGCCGATTCTACTTGATAACTTGTTTTCCTGAAATTCAGAGAAATGCGTGCATGCTAGGCGGTGTGGCTACGGTAACAAAACAAAAGGTTTCTCACCAAAAACCCGAGTCCTGCTGTCGTAGGTTTTGCCAGTCGGTCGTTAAAAAAAAAACGAGTGTTTTACAAGTGTAATTTTCTTGCATATTTAAGTTGTGTTCGCGGGAGTGGAGAATCATTTCCCAGCAGTCGTAACATCCCTCAGACAAGCCTCGTCACCTAAACATCTAACGTGGGCTGTTTTATTTTGTCACAACTGTTTTGTGCCTTGTCTAATATCTCACACTTTGATCACAAGGAGTCTGTTTTCAGTTGTATTTGTTTTGTGGTTGCATGCGACATGTTTCTTTACATTTCTGGTTTGCTTTTGGTTTGTTTGTTTGTTTGTTTGTTTGTTTGTTTTCTAGATCTTGTGTTGTTAAACTAATTTACGACCTCGCACTTTCAACGATACGTTTTTAAGATAACAATCGGTGCAATTGTAGAATATTAATATTGTGTTAATATTTTACATCCTTTTATTTTGTTCCCGGACTCACATCAATTAATGCTGTTAACTCTTCCTGTATTATTATAAACTAAGATTTTTGGATTTATTGTGATACGGAAAAAAGATTTTTTTTTAAGATCAGTTATGGAGGGGCACTTAATTGCTTCCAACACAAACGTTCAAACAGTTTACTTATTTCCTTGTTGCGGTTTCATTTTTCTTGTAAATTCAGTGCTTTGAGGTCTACTACTTCATACATATTTCTTTCCGAAGCTTGAATAATATTTTAGAGCCTGTCTTGTATTACTTATTCATTACTTGGGCTTTCGGAGATGATATTGTATTGATGTCAAGAAGTGTAATAGGGCTACAGAGTCAGCTAAATATATTACATAAAGCCTCGGTAACTCTGTAGGCTTAATGTTAAGTGGAAAAAAGTAATATTCTTGTTGTAAGAACATGGGGATTCTCAGTAGCAAATGAAAGTCGGCGACTGAGTTTTTTTGTCAGTGAAGTCTGCGCCTCACAGACAGATGTATTTCAAGATAGATGTTAATATATTCACTAAAAATAGATGGTGAGACTTCGATTTGTAATTTCAGACATTATGTCACACGCCTTAAGATATTCTGAGAGTAAGTAGGTAATGCCCTGTGTTTCAAATCGATGAAGAGGATGTTACATTTTTGGAATGAAACATTTTGGTAGATCAATGATGCATAACATA
Organism: Pomacea canaliculata; assembly: GCF_003073045.1. NCBI lineage: Eukaryota > Metazoa > Mollusca > Gastropoda > Architaenioglossa > Ampullariidae > Pomacea > Pomacea canaliculata. Next base: position 25,335,723 of record NC_037592.1, read on the forward strand.
ATATAAAATAATTACTATATAAATAATTTGAATGATGCTGATGTCAGCAAAAAGGAAATAACACTATGTAACCTTGTTAATTTTTTTAATAACTAGAGACAAAGAAAAAAGAAATATTCTACGCTAAAATATACTTATCCATTGTGTATGATATATTTGCCCTGTAACATGTTGTATGCTATTTTTTATTGGGCTCAAATGCCTAACAAAATAAACTATTCGTATTTTTTTACTTGGGTTTTAGAATCACTACACGACACAAAACTATTTGCGGGCTTTGGGTATTGGTGGAAACTTTCAGACTGGCTTTTTAGATGTATACCCGATTTCGTCTTGTCTGTGTTAGTCACATTCTGTTTCAGTGTCCTAAGGTAACTGCAGTTTTGTATCAAATTTAGATGGTTTTCGTGCAGTTTCCTTTAACATCTTTTGCATCTCTAGCAGGCCTCTCAGATCTTGGCGCTGACTCCTTTCCATAGAAATTAAGGCTGATGTTCTTTTCAAGGATCATCCATGATCGCGAGGTTCTGTCAAAGCTCATAGGTCAGGTTCTGACAAGGATTTCCTATACACATGAAATAAATCTAATCATTAGTATTTACCATTTTTCTAACTTGAAAAAAAGTACAGATCAATGGTCTCTATCTCTTGTCATTTAATCCGGCTGCACTATTTCTTAATTTTTGCAGAGGACATTCTTTAGTGAACAAAATATGGGCTTATAGCTATTGATTGTCGGAATAGTTTCCGGTTGCAGAAGAATAGTTTATTTGAATCGTGTCCAAAAGACAGGTCTGTGGCGCTACAAGGAGGCTGACATGTTTTTATTGTCGAGCGACATCATACAACCCCATTCCTCGCAAGCGAGACTGTTAGTCTCCTCGTGTGGTTTTCGTCACTAGCATCGTGGCTTTGGGACTCGTGCCATACAAACAGAAGACAGGAATAGCAAACGAAGGGGAAAGGTTGGTTTGGCAGAGATACCTTTCTCGTCAAATGTTTCCTCAGATGTCACGAATTAGAGTCAGTTTCTCATTCATGGGGACCTCGTGCAGCTTTGTTCTTAGACACGATTGTTTAAAACCCGCAAGTTCCCTTCGCTTGTCTCGGTTCAACTTTTATGCTTTCCATCTGGCCATACACGCTCACGTACGCGCCTAAACTGCACTCCTGACATCCTTTAACGAGGTTTATTCCTCATTTAAAACATAAAAAAAACAAAATCTCAAAACAGAATGTAATTAAGTGTTTTTGTATAATGTCTCACGTTTTAGACAAAGAGAATTGCCCAGCAGATGTTTAAACATTAAAAAATACGATGCTGTCAGTTTTGTACCTTCTTTTACAAACCTCTTTGTGGTCTGCTCGTGGTTTAAATTCTTTTCAATTTTAGCCAAACACCCCGTGGCTTTAATTAAGTAGACAGGGGAATAAATGTTATTAAAAGTTAAATACCGTGGATGTTTTGTCTGGATATCATTCTCTTTCATTTGCTGGTAATTGATGTGTAATGAATGTACAGTTTTACCGTCGCTAAATCCCTCCCGCGATAAACCCTCGACACAGTTGTGCTTTGTCGTCTTTGTTCGTTCATGAACAGTTTCGAGTACAGATAAAACATACTTCGTGCACTGACCATTGAAGGCATCTCAGTCTAAAGAACTGTCACGGCGGTAGCTTTCTTCTGACTGTAATGACCTCTCTACCGAAAGCACAGTTTTTATATGGATCCGACTCTTTTAGTTACTAAGAAAGTCCTTTTTCTAATTTTCACACGTCTGGTTATGGATTTTGTAGGCTTTACTTGTCAGTAACTGTATGCGATGGCCTCGTGCTATTGGCTGTATAGAGAGCTGATTTATGTTTGTGAGAGTTATGCTGTCTTGCGACTGGAGTCACGTGACGAGACGCGATGCGCCGGTGAAGCCGAGGGCACAGTGGAGTCTACAGAGAGCCCATGTAATCCATAGGGTTACGCTATCTGTTTGACTTGCGCCATTACTCTTTCTCCCTGCTTCAATCCTTCTTCCCTCCCCTCCCCTCCCGTCGCCTCCCCTCTGCTCTCTCTCTCTCCTTCTGTCTTGCTCGCTGATTTGCTCAGATCTTTGGTGCATGGATCGCCTCGAGACCGACATCAGAGCATCTGATCATCATGGCAATTTCCGTTTATCTTTCATTAGATAGCCAAGTGACTGGCGACTGTAGGATCCCATCATAAAATCGAGGAATGAGTCACAAGTAGTAATTCTCATCACTTCTGTCTACGGCCTCCATCATCCTGTTTCTACCCTTTTGACCGTACATCGACAGCATTAGCCCAAAGTGAGGGGAAGAGGACAGCTTACTACGTGAACGGAATTCCTTTCTGTGTTCGTTCTTTTGTTCTCTGTTTCGTCCGTTCGTTGATTGCTGATGTTGATGATTATTGTTTCTTCAAGTTGATAAATAGGGATTTACTTTTTTGTCAGTAAACGTACGACACCGCACTATTGGTTGTATTTATCTGATTTATCGTTCGATAGGCTTTAATGTCTTTCGACAATATCATGTGATGAGAAATCGACCAGTGACCATCATTCCTGTCTTAGTTGACACACTCCGTATGCTCACTTTGCACTGTAAAGTCCATTCTCTCTCCCTCTGCCTCTCTTTAGCAAGAAAGTGCAAAGTTCACCTGTTATGGAGGTGTAAAGCGTAACTGTTATAACTTTAGGTGCAGATTAAATTCACATATTGATATAAATATTTGAATGAAAGAATAAGAAACGAAACATAAATTCGTCCCAGTAAAAAGGTGATGAACGATGGAGGAAAGGTTTTAAAATGTTCAAGGAAAGTGAATGAATGAGGAGCCGAGATCCCTGCTTTGCTTCGTGTTTTCAAGAACATCATTATTACTTGCGCTTCCATCACATCAAAGATGCAAACATGGCCACCAACCAGCGCTACGATTCGCCCTCGCAAATAGACTCGGTGCCAGACACTGTCGCGTCACGAGACGCGAGACTGGGTGACACGGAGAAGGAATGATGATGAAATGAATTCCATTTCGCTCTAAGGTCACAGCATTTCCGTGACCTCATCGTGTCGCCATTTGCTATAAAGGGGCACGGCCAAAAATTACTCTGATCTTAGGTCTACATTTCACGGATCATTTTTTTCTCCGAGGCTGCTTTTCTTTTGAGTTTTCGTTGGCTTTTTTGTTTTTTGTTTTTTATTAGTTTGCTTTTTGTTTTTTTTTTGTTTTTTGTCGTTGTTTTTTTTTTTTTGTTTGTTTTTTTTTTTTGGGGGGGGTTTTGTTGTTTTTTTTTTTTTTTTCTGTTTCTTGTTGCTCGAATTTTGGAGTCAGTTAATCTTCCGATACAGCATCTGAATAACTTGGTGCCAGCGTGAGAGGTTTTTAAATCTCATTGCTGCTCATGACAATGTTTATCACATATCTTCGGACATAGCTTCGTTTTTGTTCTTTAAAGGTCTAGTGGGGTGACAATGTTTCTAGCGACTGAATAATTCACAATTTAAGATAGGCTGCGGCTGCGGCCATCCCTAGCAATTCTGCTGGTCCCCAGGTTTTCTTTCTTTTGAGGTCGAGGGGCCGATGCAGCAGCTGCCTGGCTGACCGCAGGACGTGTGCAACATCTTGAGTCAAAGAACAGCCTGGACGGTCAGCAGATGTGTATTTGATTCTGCCTGCTGGTGTCTACTTGCTGTCATCAACCAGAACGTTGTGTCTTCCGGGTAGCATACTGATTCCATTTTACACGGATCCCTTCTAGGTTTTTCAGCGAATTTTCTTTCTCTGGGTTGTGGATGCCATCGAGTGGTCAATTTTTCTTACTCAGAGACCAAGTTGCCTCTTCCCTCGTTTTATATGTCCCTGGTCACCCTTTGATGTTGGATCGACTCAGGGAAATTTTCTACTAAAATTTTCAACACTGCCCTGTATTATTCAAGCCCGCATGTCCCGTGTCACCAGGTCCAGATTTACAACCCCCACCCTAGCCATTAACAGAGCAGTGGCTGCTTTACATTGGACTGTTGGTGGCTCCCAACATACTTAAAAATAACGAAGTAGAAAATACATTTTTATAAACCCTCTGCTGTCTACGAGGCATTATACCCCCGACTTTCTAACATCGGACCTTTCGGGCGGCTTCCTCCGCCCGGTCCCCGGGACAGTCCATACATGCGCTAATGTGGGTATTCCGTAACTCGATGAGAGTAGACAACTCTTGGCTACCTTCACCTGTGACCTCCTGTTCTCGAAGCAGCTTAGTTATTGGGGTGCCCGCCTTTAAGTTACATGTGACAGAGGAGTACCAGTCTGAAACCTCAACGATGGGTAGCCCTAGAGTAGACACATAGGTATGACACGCTCAACCCACCAAAGGTGCTACCCACAACTCTGTCTGGCATCTCATACAGCCTACAGGACTAGCAAGACATTTTTGGACAAATTACATTTTCTGAAAAGTCGAAAACATTCCAACAACTATAATAATAACATAGTAGTCCTGTAGTATTTCATAGAAAATGGACAGCTGCGTTTTAGCTCCAAGTAAAAGAACAGCAATTTCAAAATGTCAAAGACTCAAAGGACGCATTTACATTAAGTAAACTGGTAATATATTTCCCCTCTGTAAGTCTGTAGACACAAAGGTGGGACAGAACCACAGATAAATGTGTATAATGTCAAGTACATCTTTTGCCGAGCGTCTGAGCCTCGGCTGCAGCAGCAGAAGGCATCGGCGGCTGCTGGTTGTTTGCTCTGGAATCGGCATGTGTAACAGACCCAATGGCTCCCTGTTTCCAGCACATTCCATCTTCACGTCTGCCACACAAAAAGGCTAATCCGAAACAAATTTATCAAACTGCAAGCCGCCCAGTGTTTGTAAAACACGTGTTGCGTATTTTGGTTAAACGCAACCAATAGGTCTTAGACAAACCTAATGAACAGCTGGGCTGACAGATGAGACCCGGATGGGGCCCGCAATCACCTCGTAAAATCGAAATGCGACTCGAATGCGATGTTAGTTCGCTTGTGGTAATTGGCAGCAACGACATATACAAGACTTAGGTGAAATATACTCATTTAGATCATTAGAAAAACAGAAACATTCATCCGTTTCGCGGGAAGGGGAAGTTGCTTGCATTCTGGCTGTTGACAAAACCCTGAAAATTGCCTTTACAGCATCAGCGCTACCCGGCATTAAGTGGAATAGTAAATTGGGTGTAGGCAGCAGGTGCAGGGCTGGAGCTGTAATAAAGCTTGACACCTCATCTCTCTCTCTCTCTTTTTATATTTCTCTTTTTCCAGCTCTCCTTAGTCCTTCATCACAGCGAGGTCTGTGTTTATGTCTTTACATTCGGCTGGCTGCACACGTACATTTTAATGTCATGTTTTCAACACTGACATCTTTATAAAGAGATTCTTGATAGAAATGAGTATTACTGTGATCCGCACAAAGAGAAATGGCATGGAAAGACCAGCGAACATACAAAGGAACAGGACAGAAAAATTACTTACTTTGCAATACAGTACTAGATGGTGATAGAATGCAGGGTTCTATTTCGTCTGCGCCCCGATTCACAATACCTTGTAAGTTGTAGCAGACAGGAGCCATGCTGAATCTGGTTTACCGTGGAAATGGTTCTCCAAGAAAAATCGAAGAAGCCAGCTGGAGGGGAGAAAAAAAAGGTTTGTTTTCGTGTCTTAGTAGCTGGCCCTTGCGCTATCAGTCATAGTCTTGTGTGAGCACCTGCCCCGTTAGATGCCAGCCTAGCTCCCCCTCCCCTCTTGACATCCTTCTAAACTCATATCCATCAGTGACAAACAAAGGAAATAAATTGTTCTCTAAGTGTTTTTACTCTTCCCATTTGCCCATTCTGCCACAAAAATCCTGCAGTGTTGTATGACAGCTTATTCGCTTATAGGAATAACAGAATTACCGGGAGGAGATCAGTGGTGGTGGAGCTGGTGCAAATCTGTCAAACTGGACAAACTGAGGCCGGGGCTTTGTGGGACTGCAAATCGAGGGCGACAAGTTAGTGTCCGTGCATATCGCTTGCTCGGCACTGACTACCCCTGGTACCTCTGGCGCCCCCTTGTCTAGACTAGCTACAATCAGGGCTTATTAACTACACACATTGTCAAATATGTGACCGTATTTGGCAAATGTTTACATGGAAGTTTGCTAAATCTTCCACAAGACTTCTCTAGCTAAAGAAATCGTTTTTACCAGCCTCTGAGGGTTATGGCCTTCTTAATCGGACTTATCGAGCAATGTATGCATTTACATATTTTTTCATATGATGATACCTAATATAAAGATAAGGACAAGAAAAATATAAGGTTGTGTATCACGTAATCTTATATGTACATCTTTTTTTCAAGACACACCTATATCATCACACACTCACACACACCCACACACCCAAAACTGCCATTCGACGACTATTCATCTCTGATGGAGCGGCTTGGCCTGCTGTTGGGATCTCTATCAACGACTAGACTATTTTATTTTCCTGTCAAGTTTCTTCGTTCTGTGCGCATTCGCTGCAAGACAACCCTCGTGAAATGTGACACCTTCCTTGGCTTCTTAACCATGGCAACTGCGGTCTACTGTCAGAGAGAGCGAAGGGTTCATGCAGACATGCAGTAAGGATGGAGCTACCAACATCTGGTTATACCAGTGTGAGTTATGAGTGGTCGTCGTGAGAATATGCCCCTACATGGTTTCACCTTCGTATTTACTGGCACTTGGAAAGATGGCACCAATGGACTCCGAGAGCAACTGTCCAGCTGGTTATGTCTGCTCTTTGTTTCTATGAGCGAGATCTCTGAACAGGCTTACAAACCTTGCTGCAGAACTGTTATTTGGTGTGTTTTCTGAATTTATAGGCGAGTTTCCTTGTGTTTTGGCTTTGTTCGATCAACATTTTTGAATCCAGGATGATTTACGATTGGTTCTTTAAACTGTGGCTGGATTTGGTCTTGATATGTGGTCACCGCTTGCTGCTAGACTTTGTCACATTTGATGGCGATTGCGGATGTTCTAAATGCTTTGGAAGTTTTATGGTTTCTGGTGAGAGGTTTATCTTTTGGGGAAGTTCTTCAGCGTCTGACAGCAGAAAGACGACTGGTGGGATGATAGTTACTCCAACCTCCATTTTAAAAGTGGGCTCACGCCTCTTGGCGGGGTTCCACTCTCGTGTCTGGTTCGCTTTTCTTCCTCTGCACATGACATCTGTTTACAGGCCTGGATGCTTTGTCATGATATAGCATTAGTTTATGGCTTTGGTAGAAGGACCCATCTCTGATGATAGCTGACCACACTCGCAACAAAACTTGACCAACCAGTTTTGTCAAAATCTTTCTTTACCCTTTATATCCTGAAAAAGCCCTTAATGGCGATTCGAGGTCCGGCACAATGTTAACTCGGCGGTTTCAAATCCTTTGTGGATTCAGATTGGCCATTCATACTGGTATCCACGCTCAACCATCTATGTAAGTTTGAGACAGCCGACCACGCACATCGTACAAGACAACCAAAGCTGCCCAGCCTTTAGCATCCCTTACTTATCTTAGCTCGCCTTACTAACCCTGTCAAAGCTGGTCCTTTGATCCGTGTCGCTCTCAATTACTAAAGTGCGGCGAAGTCGCGGACCTGTCACGTGGTCGATAGATGTGCTGCACGCATGCTCTACCAGAGAGTATATATTCTCTCTGGCCCTACACCCTCCGAATCGCAGATAGAGATAACATTAACATTCCCTTTGACTAGCAGCTATCAAAATATTTCCCAGTCCACTCTCTCACCTTTTATCTATAACTTTTTTTTTTATCTACAATTGACTTGTCTTATCTGTTACGAGCTTACGCGGACCATTTTGAGGAAACTCTGTCTTCCACAGCGCGTGGACGAAAAGGCAACATGGTGGGTGGCTAGGTAAGAGTTGATATTAATTAGTAGAATAATTATAAATTGTTTATTATAGTGATGACCAGTCCGACCCTAAGCTGTCCTATTTTGCTGTCTGGCCAGCATTCTGCTTCCAAGCTCCATTCACTGCTGCGAAGGGCCCAAGAAGGAAAGAAAAACGATGAAATGAGTGAAATGACCCGTGACTCTGATCGCTGTGATGCTGAACACCGACATTATGATGAAGCGCGCGCCCCACCTTGCTCGCCCCTCCTGCACACTGAGCCGACTGTGATTTATTTTACAGAGGTTACACATAAATGCTTCAAGCTCCATTTGTGAGCAGAGGTCGTGGGGAAGACCGTTTCTTCGGATTTGTTGCAGTTTAATTTCCCATTACATTTTTGCTCCTTGCTGTGTTTGATTTTCTCCCCGACTTTACTCGCTTGAGCGAATGCTGCCCCCAGCACTGCCATTATCGGCCAGTCTTTCTATGGGCGAAACAAGTCATTGCCCAGCCATTAGTGCTGCTCCTGGTTCTTTCCCGCAACTGACTCCGACTTCGTTTGCCCGTTAGCTGCGGTGGTGAGCACGGCCTGTGGCTCAGTGGCAAGGCGCTTGATCCTGAGTGTCTGGATGTACATCACGTTGGCGGTACTACCGACATGGCGCCGTCAACACAGAGTACAGTGCGGAAATGCTTTCCTTTCAGTCAGCAAATCAACAGTTCCGTGTTTATCTTCTGCCCATGCTTGCTGCAGTTTCCTGTTTATGCTGAAGGCCATCTCCGACCAGCAACCTTCCTTTCTCCTCTCTCAATTGTTCATTCATTCCTGCTGCCTTCTCTCTCTCTCCACTCCCCATCTCTCTCACACACCCTCACACTCACAAATACTCACGCTCCTCTTTGGCAGTTACACACCCTCTCACTCACACGCTCCCTTTTGATATACACACACACAGAGCAAGACCATCCTTCTATCCCTCCTCCTAAGCAAACTTTCCTTTGTGGTTCCTGGCACATACCGTTATTTTGTTGTCCCACTTTCTGCAACAGTTAATCTTTCAAACATTCTTTTAAAATAAAACAACTTTACTAAAATAAAAAACCTATTATATTTACTGTGGCGAAGGTCAGATCATTGGGGGAAATTATTCTTAAGAGAGATTTTTATTTCCTCAGGAGAGAGACTCCGAGGCTAAAGAATCGTGAGTCCAGTCCTCTGTGACTTTATTTGGTCCGTTTATCTTCCATGTGTCGTTACCACTTTAACAAATCATGTTACTTTTTGTTTACATGTGACATTTATATCTGAACTATCTGACAGTTACATGCTTTACTCTCATAAGTTTACTGTCTTCCTTGGCATCGAGACGGAGATCGAAGAAATGGAGGGGAAAGATATGAGAGACAATTGATGCGCAAAAGAGAATAGTAATTTTTTAAAAACTTTTCATTAGCATTTAAGCTGTTTTTCAAAGAAACCAGAGTCATTTGCATTAGCTAAGTTAAAAAAAAGTCTTGTGGGCATGGTTGTGTATGGTACATGACTATGTAGATATTTTTAGTAGGTTGAGGAAGTTTTCCTTTTGGATTATTTCTTTTTGAGTTTCATGAGTGTCACTAAAGGGTGGATGCCAGATGTTGTGTACATTAATACTACACAGACTAGTTTGTTTCTGTGTGTTTCTTTTGCGTGTTTACCGCTGAACTGTCGAAAAGCTTGTTGTAATTATCGTCTTTGTTTATGACGAGCTTCATTATTTCGGTTTCTACCCTCTCTTCCTTGCTCTCTGACCTTTTCCTGCAATTCTTTGTTTCATTCTTTGATGTTTTTTTATTTGCTTGCAATTTTGTAATCTAATGGAGAGGTGTTCATGTCATGCTAACATATAACATTTCATGCGGTTGTGTGTGATCTTAATTAATAACTCAATATTGGTAGTAATTTTTATAAATGTTGGTGCAAAGGAGTGTGAGTTTTCTCTTCCAAACGATGACAACGACGACGACGACGACAAAAGCTACATATGAAGACTTACTGACTCGTTTTAATTTAAGAAAGTCATTTGCAGTGTTGCTGCCAATTGTGTGATGAGGTTTTCAGTCTTCACAAAATGAGAATTTTACATCAAATGACCATTTTGGAAAAAATAAACGACAGATGTAAATGATGAAGGTGACGATTAGAAATTGCATTGCGAGTAATATCTGTCAGCTTCCGTAAACTCGAAGTAATAAAATAAAAACAGTTCAAATTATATTCTTCTCATCAACGATAAGCATTGACCTCCAACTCTTTTTGAAAGTATTCTGCGCCATTGTAACAGTTTTATTTGGAAAATCTCAACACATGATGTGAAAGGTTTCTATGAGAGGGAGATAACAAAGCCACGAAGATGAATGGACTGGTGATGATCAAGTTTAGTCAAAAGAGTTTTACATGACATTCCCGACGAAAGACTTGCTCAGACAATAAATAAATAAACAAAATGTTTCGCGAGATTACTACTAAAGGCATAATCTTTTCTGTTCTCCGCTTAAAGAATGCATCATTGACAAAGTACATGGAACATTCGGCAGGTGAATGTCTCTTTGGCACTTTGTGGGTGTTACTTGCCCTGTCTGTCACACACCCCGACCTACCAACCGCCCCCGTTCCTCGAATTCCCTTCTGTAATCCCAGTGTTTGTTGACACGCCTGCCTCAGTAACTCACTTAGCAAGTCACTTTCTTCTGGCACTTCATTCGTCACATGGCAGAACAAACACGAGCCTTGCCAAGTTTATGTGTGTATTATATATATAGAGAGAGAAATTCTCTCCCTTCTACTCTTCCGAATCCTCACAGGCGCACACATACACCAATGTCTACATTTACGACCAAAAAAGCAAAAAAAAAACTTCCACACGCGGAAATGTGGAAAAGAATGCAAAAAAAAACAAACAAAAAAAAAAAAAAAAAAACAAAAAAAACGAGAACGCAGTGGCACCATCATGGAAAAATTTAGAAGAAGCTACAGTAACCATCCACTATGGCTCAAAGCCTCCTTTATGGCTGGAGTAGCATAAAATATCATTTCGACTGGAAAGAGCTAAGGACATGGTTAGGTGTAGGTACGACGACGGACAGTGGGATTGAAAAAAAAGATTGATACAATATTTGTATGGTAAAGGCACAGCCATATAAGGAAATCCTATTTTTATATTTTTGTACTATAGTGTATTTTGATGGAAGAAGACGACTCCACCTACTGCTAAAATTATAATATTCACTGCAATATTTTTCAAGAGTGGGCTTACTCAACAGTGACAGAAAATCTATTTCGTTGACATTTATTGTAATCTATTATTAAACGACGATGTGCAGCAGGTGCTATGTAGGTAGTGATGTTGAACACCGAAAACATGCAAGACCATCAGAAAAAGAAATTCATATTGTGCGTAAAAACAGAAGATTTCGGAAAATATGAAACTAATCAAGCGGACAAATCATCTACAGGCACTCGCGTACTCTCATGCTGCGCATTCCCATCTTCTTCCCTCTTTCTTCTTCCGACCTCCCTCTCTTTCTTTCATTTCCGAATGACAGTAATGCACATATACAATTGACATTTAAGGGAAAAAACTAGCAGTTACAAATATTAAATGGATACATTTTCAGTCAAAACATTTTATTGCAATCTTTGGTGCGGGAGAATCTGTTTAATGATTGTACACTCCGTTATTTATTCCCTTTTAATTAGGGATGTTCACCGAGGCAGGTGTTCGTGGGTCATGTTTCATATTTAATTATCGTTCATACAATTTCACTGTGACTGCCATCAGAAGTTATCGGGTACAAAACAAATGATAGAAAGGGCGAACTACTAGTTTGCACTATAGCGGGATGTTGCTGCTTAAAATCATGTGAAACAGAAAACAGCTGACCTTTATGACAAAGTTTATAGTTGGTGGTGGTGGTGGCGGTAATGGTGGTGGCGGCGGCGGTGGAGGAAGAGAAGTGGTCGTTTTTCATTGTACATGTTAATCTCTTTTATCACCTGCAATAACTTTTCTCGTTGGTTTCTTTGGATGGTAAGAAAGGTAAGAAGGTACTCGAATGTTGTTATCCTTTGGACAACTAAATGATGAACATTCCTTTCACTTTTTCGGTTCAAACATCAGATACAGCTTTGTGTAAAATTATGTTTTTCTCTCATTCAGCACTAGAAACACTTTTTTTTTTTGTTCACGGCTGCCTACGTAAAAATAATACTTTGTGGGAAGGGGCTTCAGTTATGCTTTGTTCCCTCCATTGCACTTTCTGTTGGCGCAAGGGAGTTGACACCTCTCTCCATCCTCCCTTCCCCTCTGGAATGTGATTGCCTGCCAGCTGAGGTTTCGTGATGGCCGCAGCACCACTGATGGCTTGTAGATGGCGTGTCGACGCAGGCTTGATCAGGGTGCTACGCACACCCGTCCTTCTCTGGCAGAAACATTCGTTTGAAGTTGGCTTGGCGTTGATTGTGTTTACCACAAGGGTTCAACTCTTTGCCTTTACATTACTTGTACACTGCGATGGCAGGGGCAGGCAGGCAGAACCCTAAGGATGCAGATCTGGGCAGTTATGTATTTTGTGTGTGTGTGTGTGCGCGCGTGTGTGTATATGTGATAATTACTGCCATGTTTTGTTTTCGTCATGGCCAAGACCCTGCTAACGGTTAATGATGCGTTTAACGGTTTTTTTGTGAGTGAGAGGGTTTTGTGCCTGACTTAATTAAGTCTCGCGAGATCGCATGTTACGGATGTCTCAATGATCGCCTAAACTTAAAAAAATCCAAGCTCAATCAAGTTCAACGCTTTTAGATAAAATAAATAAATTAAAACGATTACATGACGAAAAACTGTGGGTAATGGGTGTGCATTACTGCACGTGTTTAAGAAATCTCCTGACGAGGAATTTTTTTATCTATTTGCGGAAAATGACATCAATAAGGTTTTACGGCTTTACACTCATGGGAGAAGGCGAAGAGTGAGCTTGTGGCATTCGCTTCCGGAGGAGCAACGGTTACGGTAGTGGGAAAAGCTCTCAGCGTACTCTGTAGTTCCTTACAATTTAAAGATTTAAAAAGTTCAAAGCTACGTGATCATAGTTTGGACAAGAAACCAAGACAGTCAAATAGCACACGCCTGCAAGAGTTCTTAGGGCCCCTATAGGCTGATAAATGTGCTCCTTAAGGCCTGCTACACCCCAACCCGTCGGTGCATGGATAGCATGGGCCACTTGCGGGTTTTTCGGAGGACTACCCGTAATTTTCCCTCTTCTATAGCTAATCCACCTGGGTTTGTACACCTTCAGCCCTAAAATAACCTTCGAAGCTTCTTTTACTCTTCGTAAATACCAGTAGGCAAAAGATATACATGGTTCAACAATTTATTTACATCACAAATGCAAGTTTTTGGATTAATGAATGTATGAAATACTGGAGGCCCCGGGTTAGTTGTCGCGAATCCCTGACGAAGAAAGAAATAAAATTACAATCTACAACTTAAACATCTCACATTTTGTTTAGAAATAACTTGCACAAATTCACTCTTCACTAATCAGACTATATGTGTTTGTGTTTTTTTCTCGCAGAAATGTAGCGTGCTCCTTGTCGTCTGAATTTTCATCATTTCTCCAGCCATCTCTGAGGGAAAAAAAGGGGACGATTCTATGCCCTTTCATAATGATGACCTCATGCGCAGCAGATGTTGTTAACAGCTAGTGATGTCATTAATCCAGGCAAACGGTAAGTGGACACAAATATTTCCTTCTGTTTCCCACTGTTGTCCCTGATTTCTGCTTTCTGTGTCAACATGTTCACGTACGTGTCGACGTTTGAGCGCACGTGCATGTGTGTGTTGGTGCACATCACCCCGGTGAGGTACAGATGTTGTTTCCTGTTTCACACTTTGTACAGCGCCACACAGTGACGGTCTTGTCACGTGTCACGATAAGAGAACCTAAGCCGAATTGCTTTATTTATGTCACATTGTACTCCACTTGATCGCTGGAAGCTGAGCAGACGAAAACATGGTCATAATTACAACTCTTAAAAATATCTTAACGACCCTGGGGCCATCTGGCGAGGACGGAAAGAGACTGGAGAGGGCGCAGCAGGCGCGCCATTGTCACGAGTGGGCTGCGCGCTAGAGACTGCGCAGAACAACAGTTTCGCAGTCTGGTGCCTTGTTAGCGTTCTCGCAGTGCCAGATACAATCTGGCATTTAAAGCTCAGGAAGAGGTTTTGATTGCAACGAGACTTTAAAAAAACCAAGACGAAAACGGCCGCACAGACTGCAACAATACTTTCTGTCGTCTCTCCAAGGGAAAGTACACAATTAGTTCCGATGCCGATAATATCAAGCCCTCAAACTTTCTATGGCCTGTTCTCTCGATCATCCTCAAAAGTACCAGGGGTGGGGAAGGAAAGGTGGATGAAGGTCATCCGATAGTTACCGGTATAATCTCCGTGCCCCTTTGACCTATCATCTCCCTATCTCTTTCTTCGGGAGGAGAAAAGTAAAAAAGACCTCGAAAGAAAGGAGACGAAAGAAAGAGAAGAAAGGTTTTATATCTGCTGCCGTCCAGCGATGGACAGTTTTATCGTCACAGGACGCGTCCCGGCAATCTGAGGGACGTAAAACACTCCAGGCCTCGCCATGGAAGAGTTATTGCGCTTGTTGGGAGCCGGGAGGCCCCATTACAGACCCGGATTCTGCGGACTCCTTGGTACAGCAAAGCTTGACTGAACACGGTTATTTGCTTGGAGCATCTTCATCCAACATCACAGCTTCTCCTAACGGGAGGGGTGTTTTCAGATATGATCCTACTAAATAACCTCCCTCCGGCTATTATTAGTTCGTGAAGAACACAAAAATATTTTTGTTTTTTGTTCCATTTTATTTTTTTTTTTTTTATAAGGTGGAAAACATCTTTTCGCAAAATCTGTCCTCGCCTCCCTGAGGCTCTCCTAGCTCATCCTAACTTTGGCATTGGTGAGGTATCGATAAGGGGTACTCTCTGATCCGGGTCACACCATGCCCACACGGTTATAGAGCCAAGAAAAAAGCACTGAGCCACAAGGGCGGCTAATCTAACAGGGAAGCCGGCAAATAACATGACCGATGTTTTTTTGCCAAGAGCTCAGCACTGAAACAGACATCGAACATCCATCTCAACAATGCAAAAATCGTCGGCAATTTGGCATCTGATGGCATCTTTTTAAGAAGACTGAAGGCTTATGAGTATAATATAAAGTTTAAAATTCGCACATTAAAATAATTAAATTTCTGTCCGTGGTGTTTTTTGGGGAATGGTGGTGTCGTTTGGTTGATGAATGCGTTTGCCAGTTGTTATTTTTGTTTCCCAAGTGTACCAAGGGCACATTTAATCCTACCGTTCGGCACTGGCTTACATTCGCAACACCTCTTGATCAGCGAGTATATCTAGAAACATATGTCTATAACTTTTTTTTAAAAAAATGTAACAGAACAAAATGATCGATTAAAAAATAACTAGCAGACTGAAATGAAACTTTTCTAAAGGTCATACCTTGCTTCTAAAGACTGATATAGAAAAGGAGAGGCACAAAGAAGTTTTGTTTTCACCTTTTCCTCTTCAGCCGTTCTGAGATCAAAGAAAACATTTTGGTTTTTTAAGGTTTTTTCGAGTTAGGCTTCTCTTTCATAGCTCAGCGTATGCTACTTTACAGCTGACCACGTGATCCATTTATTTCAGCTGTTCAGTACAGCTGTCCACTATATTTCAGGTGACCACCTTATCACGTGATTCACTGCTACTGTCTTCTCACATTGCATCTCAGTGCAATTTTTGTTCATTTACTTGCGTGTTGTATGATTTTTGTGAAATAGTTAATTCTGTTTCAATACAAGGACTAATGGCAGTACTGGTGTACAGAAGTGTCTGTCTGTGTGTGTAAAATCTTAAGACCAGGTCAGCCAGCCCCAAACAAATTCCTATGCACATTCCCCATCCGGCACTCTTTCGACGAAGATCACAATCGGCTAACAAATGTCGGAGCTGGGTTTCGTGTGTCGAGCAGTGAGGGGCATGAGAGTGAAGAGGGAGTGAGGGAGGTAGTGAAATCGTCGTCACTTTACACGCAGGAAGAAGCTTGCACGCGACGGCAGCAACAACGACCTCTTGCGCCGTCCATGTGAAGCGTGTGCGGTTTCATGGCCGGACACTTCGATACCGACACAGACCAGACAACTAAGATGGAGGAGGGCAAGACTACATCACGTCTTTCCTCTGAAATAAGGTCATCACCCCATCAGCTTTTTTTCGCTCAGGTTCCCCCTCCGCGGCCTTCGTCTAGCCCTCCATCCTTTCTTCCCTCTTTTCGAACCTGTTCGAATCTTTATGGCGTAAGCCGACGGTTGGCGATTTGATTCCACGCCACAGACCTCGTGCCGGAGCCAGAAGGGCGCGCTGATGATCTTGCTTCCAGATCACTGTGCCACCTTCTCCCTTCCCTTCCCTCCCGCCCACGCCTGGCGACATGGAAAAGTCATCAGAGGTAATTGCTGGGCCCCCTGTTCGCGTCTTATGTGATTTTCCGGGCTGCAGCGCCTGTCACAAACCCTCGCAAACAAAGCATCAAAAACTGCAACATCACTGTCGGCATTCTTTCTGCGACAAGCTGGGGACTGCAGTCAGGCCCTGCAGCCTCAGAAACAAATCCACTTCTTTCTCATCTCCTCCTACCCCTAAGGCCCTCGTCGTCAAAAACTGTAGGAGTGTACTTCTTTGCGGGTGTGTATGCAAGCGTGCACGTGCGTTTCCATGAGAGACTATTTTACAAATTTGTTCTTAGTGCCTGTTAAGAGCAAGAGACTTAAAATTAATGTCAACGCAATGAGATTATTAGATTTTTAACATTTACTAAAATAATTTAATTTTCTACAAAAACTGTCTTGTGTTACCTACTGTTGGTAATGTAAGAAACTGTTGGTATACACCTCTTTGTTCTCACCTTCATCTTCACGCTAAATGTGAATTCAATACTAAGAATGAAAAACAAATATAACCAACATTATTTATAGAAGCTGTGCAAGGGACACAAGACATAATCTTCGCCTTTCGCCAGACAACCTTACAGCAGAAACAGTGTTTACATGTCTGGGGAAAGTTCTTTTAATAGGTGTTTGTCTTTCTACTGTTGGGGATCAGCGTGAACGCGGACAATGACGAATGTTGCCGAGGTCGACACAAACAGCCCTCCTCACCTCCACTGATGCTCACTGTGAGGCTCGGGGACAGGGAAGAGGGAGGGGACAATTATGTGGATGCCTGACTTTTGTAACAGTCACTGCAGCTAATAAATGTTGTTGTCATGATGACACCTACACACTTTCAGAAAATGGTTTCACGTGCAACTAATGGCAAAGACAAGTACCAGGCCAGATGGCTTCCTTGATTTCTCCCGTGGAATTAAGATTGTACTGCCAAACAGTTGTTGTAGATATTACATTGCATGAACTCATTATCAAGTTACATGGCACTAATGCCGGTATGGGTGGGATTTCTTGTTAAAAACAATTAGTCAAGATTAGGATGTCTGTTTGGTATCACCAGGCTGTCATCGCCATTCTACATCCTTTAAACTCTCTCTCTCTTCGAGTGTGTCTGTGTGTGTGTGTTATTGACCTGCCTGGGAGGTAAGCAATGTGTCTGTGTGTTGATGCCTGAGTATTTGTGTAATGCGTCAGCGACTCCGCGGATAGGTGCCTACAGCCACCACGACACTATAGATTTTTAGAGTGGCAGACAGGCCCACGTTGTCGTTTTGCACAAAGTTTTCTCTCTCGGAATTACAATAACATAGTTAGAAGGAGGACGGTCCTAGCTGTGGCTAGTGTTAATTCCTTAGTCTAGACGAGACGACAGCTCCCGAGGTTTACCGGGAAGGAAAGAAGGACGCCTCGGCGAAGGCAGCCATACATCACCGCAGATGACGCGGAGGAGACGAGGGTTTCATTCCAGACGCAGCACGTGCGTGATTATGGAACAGGTAGAGCTAACGCCATCCGGTCCTATTGATCGAAACCTGATCAAAGACACCGGTGGATACACTACCTCTCCTTGCTGGCTGGCCCCTCATTTTGTCACTCTCTCATCAAGTGTCTCATTTACGCTGCGGTGCAGGCAACAGGGTTACACGATCCTTGCGGGGAACAAAGATGAGATTAATGCCGTGGCCACCCACACACGCTGTAGAATTCCACCCGAGCCATATAAAAGTCACATAGGTATCAGATCTCTTTTGCGGGTTTAAAAAAATTGCTGTTAATCCATCAATAAAAAGTTGTGGATTTAAAAATTTTTTTAATTACTCCGTTTAAATTGATTGATTATGTTTTTTAATTTCATTTTGTATTTTCGAATGTGTGGAGGACGAGGTCAGGACAGGAAGGTGCACGAGGAAAGGGAGGAATGGTAATGGAGTGCGTGCGTAGCCTGAGTTATTGTCACGAGACTCTCTTCTCAGCCCCTGCATCCCCCTGGAGAAGGAAAGAGTTATAAATGAGACAAGAAAAGCCCGAGCCATAATGAGCGCCAAGGGAAGTGTGTTCACCTGCAAATGCCAATGGTGCGTGGGAAGTGCGACGGACCCGCATGAATGAGTCCCAGGACACGCGAAGTCCGCGAAAAGCTCGTTGCTCCTCTGTGACTGTTGATTCCAGTTTTGAAATAACCACTGCATCCTTCCTACCAACACGAGAACCATGAGAGGTACCACAACTAACACCATCGCCACGTCGTTTTCCAGCAACCACAACTGTACCACACCCTGTCGTAATGAGATCGGAGGCTTGCCTTGGGTTTTGGAATTCCATTACTGCTGTGCCCGGCTGTTCGTCTTTGAACTTTGAAACTACGCTTATAACGGTTGTAACTGATCTATGTTTGATGCCAGCGCAGGCATTCAGTGGATGCAAACAAGCTTTCTCTATGCGCCGTCAAGACGAGGGCAGAACCTATGAAGAAAAGTTCTGAGGTGTTATTCCGTGCAACTCGAAATACGAACGGTTTGGCGATGTCGCATGTCTGCGAGAAATAAGTTAGAAAACGACAAAGAGAGAGAGAGAAAGAGAGGATGAAGAGAAACCTTTGGAAGTATTTGAAGACTGGGGAGGCAAGCGCCGTCCTTGTAAAGCACCTATATGCAACTGCCAGCAGAGGTTCAAAGTAAGCGGCGATACAACCTCCAGGTCGCCCGTTCCCGAAGCTGTCGCTCGATAAGCTGGTCTCGTCGTCGGTGCCAGGGCCTGAGTGTCAGCACCGGATGCCGCGCAGACGTTCTTTTGCGCCAGGCGGATGGCTTTGATTCTGAGTAACGAGGAGTCCGCGAGGGTGGAGACACTCCTGCTTCCCGATCAAGAGCAATGCAAAGCTATAGAACAAGATGGTATCAAGAAGGCGAATGACGTCGTTGTCTCTACACTATCGTTCTGTTTGACTCCTAGAAGCCTTTAATATCACGAGAGTAACAGACGCTACAAGATATTTTGCCTTACAGGACAACCGTAGAACTAAATGTCAGCGAAAAAATACGAGGCAAAAACTCTAAAAACAAGTAATAAACTTATTACCCTTATAACGTGTTAAGGCGTTGTCTGGGTTTTATGGGCGATACGTTTCAGCCATTTCTCTTTGGCTGAATTGGACATATTCTTCTGCGATTTCTGTCGTTTTGTCTGCAATGCGAGAGGGAAGATAAATATAGACTTGCTTGACATTTGTTCTGAGCTTGCATGGGCGGATGAGTTCGATTTTCATTAATCAGATGTCGCCGCTTTCATTTGAAGTCCTGAGACATAGTCTTCGATCTTTAGTGAGGGAGGAAGAATTGATGGAGGAAGGCTAGAATAAAACTAGAGTATGTCGAGACGGGATGAGATCTTGAGTTGATAGAAGATACCTGGATGTTTTTGTTCTTTTTTAGCTGTTGCTGCATGCTGCATCTTCTTCACAAAGCAATCCTGCGGCGCAACGGTTAGCGCCTGTCACCAACACAGTGAAGATTGGACTTCTGGGTTCAGATCTCGGTTCGACCGCGCTGTTCTTTCTCTACATGTCTCCTACTTACGGTGTTGGCCGCTTTGTCGTAATATATGCTGGCTCGGCGTAAAGCACTCCCCCTTCCCCCAGTCTTTTCTTCTCGAGATTCTTTTCCTTGCACACGTACTTATATACCGACATCTTTGTGTTATTGAACGAACTGTCATGCAAATTTTTTCTCTTTGCTGATGTTTGCACGTATTTGAATTAACGTAATCAGAGGAAATCTACTCATTGCTAGTTTACACAGTAATTCCTGGCGCACCGTCATGGTCACGAGAAACTAAATATCAGGGAAATAAAGTATCCTTTTTATTCAAACAAGTACCCTGTTCGTGTCTGTTTGTGAGAGATGGTGGTGGTGGAAGGGGGGAGGAAATGTGGATGCTTGATGAAATTGTTGTGCGCATGTTCAAACATTAGCTGAAGACTTGCGTGTATCATTTACTTCCACACTTTTAAACACAAACCGTTCGCTTCCATAGCTCTTGGGCCACGTTTTCAGCCTCAATTTGTTCCCATACCTTTTTAGTCCATCAGTATAGTTTGTTCCAAAGCTGTCCGCTGTAAGTACGCACAAAACTTACGCGCAGAGCACACTTACTCAATCAAAGACATTTTATCGCAACAGATGTAATGTTGTTGCCCTCGGCTGACGGTCGTCACATGCGTACGTGTGCGCGTCGCAATGTGGCAAAGCTGACGCTAGTGCCTGCACGTCTTTACTGACGATGTAACGGTCTTTATAATGGCCAACTTTTACTTAATAAAGGCTTTTCTCTTCCTTTTTGTTTGTTTGTTTTTTCTTTTCAGGAATATTTTTTATTTATTTATTTATTTTTGTTTGTGTGTGTGTGTGTGTGTGTGGGTTTTGTGTGTGTTTTTTTTTTGTTTTTGTTTGGGTTTTGTTTTTTGTTTTTTGTTTTTTTGTTTGTTTGTTTTTTGTTTTTTGTTTGTTTGTTTGTTTTGTTTTTTTTTGCTGTTGCGTGCGCGATTGTGTATGTGTTTCTTTTAAAGGCACTTTACACCGCTTTAGCATACATCGCAAGCATGCTTCTCTTGCCGACATACTGTTTGAGCCCATCACAGGTTCACGAAGACGTTGCTGGACATGTTCATCTCTGTTACCAGACATTCGTCGTTTCGTGTTTCGTCGGTAGGTGCCTTCCGTGCTGCAGCTGATTGGCCAGCTCCCTTCTCCTTCATGAAGAATAACCTGGCCTGCGACACATGATCTGTTTATCTTTGAGACTGTGACGACCACTGGTTCGTGCCCCGTCGCGGGTAAACATGCATCACAAAGACGTGGAGGTGGCTGCGAAAACCACGCAACAAGGCAGCCTGGTGAAGGGGTGAGTGCCATGGGGAAGAAGTGTGCCAAACAAACGAGGCGCAAGTCCTTCATGTTCAAAAATCACGTGATATATATACCACGGCAAAGCATTGTGACAAGGCGAAACTTCGAGTCTTTTTAAGCTTAAAGAGCGACCTGGAGACAGGAAAATAATAAAAGGTAGTTGGAATTTCTGAAAGGGACGCGGTTGGTGAGTGGTTGGCGGGGGTTGGGGGCGGGGAAGGAACCGAGGTCGAGTTGGCTACCGGACGTTCGTCGTATTAACAGGTTTCTGGATGCCATTTTGTTTGACGTGAGGTTGATTTTCAGCTCGAGTTACAGCTCACCGCCGAAGGAAATGGCCCTGAATGGAGGTCTGTTTGGCGTGACGGGCTACTGTGTCACTGACGCGAGTGCCAGTGAAAAGCGGCGAGGTTCCTGCTAATCAGCTCGGAGACCCCCATCCACAGCCCTCACCCATCTCGCCACCTATAAGAGCGTGCTGTGAACGTTCACGTGACACCTGGATTTGATGGATTAAATTCGCCGGAAGACGCGCAGATGCCGACGAGTCGGAGCCTTTTGTTCTCCGTCTTTATCCCCGCCCGCTTCCTCGTTTTCTACCCAGCCTTGTCCTCGAGAGAGCCGGAAGAAACTATTCTGTCAGTGTCGCCAGGACCGGTCGGGAAAGAGGCTTGTGAGCTCATCAGGTTGCGGAACAGATGCTGGCTGGGAGAACTTCCTGCAGTCCCTGGAGACGCCTCCCAACCACGGAACCAGCTGCTTTCAAGAAAAGTCACCTTCCAAGTGAGCTTTTGGGACCAGCCAGAAAAGCCTTATTTCTCATCAGCGGAGGCTGTTCCTCTGTCTTGGATTTCCTTTTCCGCGCCAGTCCCACCGGCCTTGAACTTTCCAGTGTCTCTCGCGCGACGTCTACGCTTCACCTTTCGCAAGCCCGTGGCTGGCAATGGCCTACTTGTGAAATCTGGAGAAATTCAGCGATCATTTATTTCCACGGAGATTTTATAGGACACTGGGCTTGACTAGGATTGGAAACACTGCAGTTTTGATAGGTCCCAAACAATTTTGTATTAACCCTAACCCGAACCCTAACCCTGATCGTGAATGTTTGTGTATCTGCATCGAGTGTCTCCTTCTCTTCCATCCCTAGTACTCACATCTTTACAATGTCTAGTATTCGCATTACGAAACATGTCAGCGAAACTAACTGCTCAAACCTAGATTGATGCTCCTGTATTTTCTCATGTAACTGCAACTCGTGCTTGTTATGAAAGAAATCATCAAAGAGAATACATACACCGTCGCTTTATTGCCAGAGCGAAGAACTCAAACTGAATGTCGAGGAGAAACAAACACAACTTTGTGTGTCTTGCAAAAATATGTTTGCTCTCCATTTATCTCGTTCTTTCTCGTGCTGTTTGAGTCGAGATCACTGAATGTTTCAATGCGCATGTGCGAGATACCGGATCATCTTTCATTGGTTACTCACTCAACGGCCGCGATGTGGATGAGTAATTTTTTGAGCCACAAGCGTATCCAGGACCAAACAGGCATCGCTTGGTGTTTGTGACAAACAACAGAAGATAACTGGTAGGTGAAACTGGGTAAAAGATGGGAAAATGAATTCTGTTTTACATAATCGTAATGTAGAATAGGATTTATGTGGATAAACATAATTAAAGGATTATACAGTAAAATTATATTAGTATATATTTTTATTTACATTCAAGTTTGCAGGTATGTCAGTGATACAGTCAAAAATTATTGATGCCAAATTTTATGACTCCTTACGAGTTTTGGAGTTCCTTAATTATTTTTTTTACTCATTTTGTTTTTATATTAAAGAAAGTGTAAAGGTAGTACACAATTCAAAACTAATTTCACAAATGGATATTTCAAACCAGTCAGGACACTAGTAGCTTTTTACTCACAAAGCCAGCGTTTCTAAAACAATAAGGACTTTAAAATATGTGTGTGTGTGTGTGTGAATGACAGCAGATAGCAAGAATTATTTATTTACGAGGATGCTATGATAAGCAAAACTGATAACACTTAACATCAAGCCCTTGCTCTAAAGCGAAAAAAAAGTATAGAAGCATTAAAAAGAAGAGGAGAGAGAGAAAAAAAGGACTGCGAGCGTCCCAGGAGAAAATGAGTTAAACAAACCTGTCGTGCAGTGCACTTCCTATGGAGCCGGGGATTTCTTCCCGGCGCAAAAGTTTTTCTTTGACAGCCCTGACAGCGGCTGGTCTCACCTACTGACAGCCTGGGAGGACGCCAACGGGCAGCGCGGAGGGTGGCGTAATGACCACGCTGCCAGAAGCTTCCTTCATGACTTTTCTTTTAATCTGCCGCCAGAGTACAGGAGCCTGGTCTCCTGGGCAGGTTGGCATATTGACCTGCTGGGCACTTGCGCACGAGGCTTGGGAACGGGACCCTGAGAGAAATATTACTGCAGTCACTGTTCATTCCCCATGATCGAGGTGGGAACCGCTTCCAAGGTCCCCCACCCATCTTCAGAGTGCATACCCGTCCTGTCGCTGAGTTAAGAAAGAACCCGTTGTCTAGAGTTTAAAAGAATTGTCTTTTTTTTTTAAAAAGTAAAGATTTTAACAACAAAGCAAACATAAACAAACCCAAAGAAATCTTTGTAGGCAGGAAGAGGCCTTAGCGTTGCTCATCGTTTTTTCTTTTGATAAAACCTCGTTCGACAGAATTAGATCATGGATCAAGGGAAAAATTATTTGTAATCAGCAAACCAGGAAGCAGTGTATTAGCGGCGCGAGCGTCCTCTGTAAAAGGCTAATTGTCGAGTAACATATCTGGCCATTTCGACCAACCTCAGTTCCTTGGGAGCCAAGCGCATGGAGACATCTTGACTGGGGAGGCTGACCATGATGGATGGGGCAAGAATTGGATTCTCCGCCATTTTCTCGTCTTTCAGAAGGCGAGACTTAAAGATTTAGGTGGCATTTTTGCTTTTCAGACGTGCACGCTCTTTTGCAATACTTTGTGGTTTTCTGCTTCCGTTCTCATTCTTAGCCACCTGCTTTTTTTTCAAATCCTTCTATCTGCTGAATTGAGGGCGAGGAAATTCATGGGTTAGGGTCCACGTGTTCAAACACGCACACAATCACGCACGCATGCGCACAGGCGCTGACACCCATCCACCCAATTACATAGTTCACATCCACGCACGTGGAAAAAAACACACACACGCTTTAAAGAGAGAGAAAACAAACCTAATAAAATCTTAATGAAAACACTCCTTTTTATGAAGATTTATACAAAGATGGTTTGGGAGGACCTGTTTCAATAATACTTTATTTTCATTCAATGCTGCAAGGAAACATCAACAACTTGCAATGAGAGAAGGAAAGAGCTTTTTGGTGAGTAAAGCGTGTTATGCGATTTTAAATCGATTCACCTAATTTATGACATCTGGTTTTCACACTCGACATATTTTTTCAAAAGATTTAAGTGTAATGCAACTAAATTGCTAAAGAGGTTTGAAAGATTTTTAATGTCTGATGGAGTCATTAGAGCATCGGGGCGGTTGCCTTTAAAGGAAAGGCTGGTTTTAAAGTTGTATTGTGAGCGAATTCAAACAGATTAACTTTACACAATAAATTCGGTAAGTGGAACGCCATTAAGTACTCATTTGTTGTCCACTCCACTATCACTAGGTTTGTTGTGTAGTCACCTGATCTAGGATTTTGGGATTTGACCGGCCAGCAAAAAGAAAACTTTGATCACCACTGCTTTATCGCTTTACTGTTGGAGCGTAGTCAATTTAATTTGATGGTAAATAGTTAACACAGAATTGTAAAAATTTAAGGTATATATTGCGACAGCAAAACAACTAAATTTAGTGGTAAACGGCGACTTGTCGGTTAAGCGTGCTTGTGAACACGTGACAACACTTAAGGCAGGTGGAAACAAAGACTTGCGAGAACGTGACATTTAACATTTATGATAGGGGAAAGCAAAGGTATAATTAAAGTTGACAGCAAATGGCAATGACTGAGACAATTAAATTTTCCGAGTACATGACAACAGCCAGAAAGTTCAATTTTAATATTTCATATAGACAGCAGAGTGTTACTCGAGATGTTTCGATCTCTTTTTCTTCTAGTTTGCAATATCTTTGATTGTGTCTTGGACAAAGCGCACTGGAAAGCTATTAAAATACAGTTTATTAGGTTTTTTTATTGTTTCCATTCCCTCCACTCAACTCTGTTGCTGCCATAGTTGCCTCTCTTGCTCCGGAAAGATCACACTTTTTTCGTTATGTGTTTACCTATCTCATTTTATTTTTGTGTGTGCGTGGGCAAGTTTCTTGCACTGTTTTATTTTTTTTATTTTCCCGCATACAAAAAATAAAATAAAATAAAAGCCAAGAGGGCACACATTTCAAGCATTGCTGGGATGATCTTACAACGAATAAAACATACATATAAAGATGGTCATTTACGTAGCTGTAAATAGAGTTGCGAGATGGTGTTCACTCACTTGTATTTGTCACAGCTGGTTAATGGCTGACATTACTATCACCTACTTGTTCCCTTTCTACTTACAGCGCCGACGGCAATCTAATCCACGGAGTACTGCACATATAAAGGTTTGGCTTTTATGGAAATGTCGCCATTACCCGCATGCCCTACTCCAGACATTTTCTTAAATAATTGGACAGACACGTGTGCTTCTCGTCTCTGCCCACGGCCTGGAGAATTGTGCATGCATGCGACCCTCACCTCAGGTCCACTGGTGAAGACCGGAAGATTTCACTGACACTGTAACATGTCGACTTTTTACAGGCACAACAACCAGATGAGCAGTTATCTTTTTAACTATATTTATGGACACTTCATATCACGTACTTTCAACCAATATTGCAAACAAAGTTATACAATTAATTTTAGGGCACATGACCCATTTCAGGGGTCAAACTTTTGTCACAGGCTTATGTATGAGTGTGTGTTTATTGTGCATTTGCATGTGTGTATTTAAGTGATTGTGTGCGTCGTGTGCTTATATATATATATCTGTGTGCATGTCTTTAGTTGTGTCTTTGAGTGTTCGCGAGCACGATTGTGTGTTGGGAGTGGATGTAGGGTGTGATACTTTGCTTGCTTCCGACAGTGCAGGTATTGGGACAGAGAAGCCACAACGTCTACCTGGACTCAACGTATAATCAATAAATTAAAAAAAAAAGTACTTTTCTTTGTATTAATTCATAAGCTGATTTTCCGTTTTTCCTGGAGTGATCAATGTTGCATGTATGGACAAATGGCTTGCGACAATTTTAATCTGCTTTTTGTGGGAAAAGAGAGAGATAGCAAGGAAAGCTCATTGAGGATGATAGGGGATCTGAACGGGAGATGGCATAAGTACTTGTAACACGATTGCATGATCTCGCTTTTCGACCCAACTTTTTTTTTTTTACATGGAATAACCTCAATTGTATCAACACTTTTGTTACTGTTGAATTTCTGTGTCGTTTAAGTCGGCTTTTACTCTCTATAGTTTATAGGTCAATATATTTAGAAGAATTGTTTGTATACATTTAAAACAATACTTTAATATATTATATACTAAATAGAGAAGTATGCATATATAATAGAAGAATTTACATATATTTTAAGAACAGCTTATATATTTAGTAGATCAGTTTATATCGCAGAACAATAATGGATAACTGAGTATAATAATTTATATATTTGATACAGTAATGTATTTCGATGAATAGTTGTTTATTAGAATAGTCTATATTATTAGCTTGGAAATGAAATGTACAGTCAAACAGTTTGTGCTGCCGTCCATGATGTGCAGAATATGTAGTGTACATGCAGTAAGCCTCTCAGCTCGGTAAATTTGCTTTGTAGTCTCTGTTGTCACAGTCGTAGTCTCAAATGAGAGGAGCCCTGGTTAGCTCCCTTCTCTTAATATCCTTCGCGTGTCCTCTCGCTTGGGAAATGACTGCGCTCTTAACAATGACTAGATAATTTAGTCTGTGCAGTTTATTTCCCAGATACTATTTTCACAGAAGCAAAGGACTGTAAGTCTAGGGATGTAAAAAAAAGTCCATGGTCCGTAGCGCGGATTTTCCTATAAAAGTAATTCGGGATTGCTATAGTCTGCCAGAAAAAAACGCATTACAAAGGACATTGACAATGAACTTATTATTGCTGCGCAAAATTCCCTTTGTTAGGACAATATGTAGAGCTGACTGTCGATATATGGTCATCGGTTATCTCGAATACCGTGTGGAGCAACTTCATATCTTATTGTTGCTTTCCCTCTTCTAATGAGAGTTATTACACAGTGCCCGTAGTAAGGACACGATCTATAAGCTTTAGTTTTTTTGTATTAGCCATGAAAGGTTTACGGTGTTCGATACACTAGCTGGCAAAGATTTTTTTATAGCAAAACTGTTGTCGGCCATTACAAAGATGGCGTAACAGTAGAAGGCGTTGTGATGGGAGACCTGTGATGTCACATCGTCCGCTTCTCCGACATCCTAACCTGAATCATCAACCTCTGCCTAAAACTAATTTTTAAATGATGTGACTTATCAATGCCAGGGCTTAATTTTACCTGACACAAGAAAGGCTATCATTTTTTCTTTATTTATATATATTTGCATTTTTTCCTTTATATGTGTAAAAAGGGAACTAGCGGGCCTATAAGCTGTGTTGTATGGGTCGTGCTAATAACACGGAGGTTTCAGTGGTTTCGATCCCCGTATCGGCTATGTCTTGAAACTTTTCCTTTAAATTATGTATACTTGCTACCATTTGTTGCAGACTGTAACTGGAGCTATTTAATTGAGTCATTTCTTCCCTTTTTATCATTTTACAGTTTCGTTCTTGTCTCATTTATTTTTATTATTGTTGGGTTTTTGTATTGTTGTGTGTTGACTGGGCAGACAATTATACTATCATCAGTGACAAAGGTAAACTGCATCCGCGTAGGGATTAGTGTTGGAGAAAGGGACCAGAAGCAATTCCGGTTTTGTATGTGGGTCAGGTATTTCTCCTGAGATATGATTGTCTTCTTGAGTTTCTATTTTCACCCCACTCTAACCCCACCTCACCTTCTCCCACATCCGTTTGCTGGTCTTGTGTCCGCCATGGGATTCGTGCTTTTGTGGGTTTGATCTACGTGCAGTGAGGGAATGTTAATGCGTCCATTTATTCTTTCTTTCTTGTGATGTTCTGTGATGGCTGTTGCTTTTCTGCATTGTCTGCCGTAGCTTAGCACTCGGTGATAGCTGGAACTGGCAGCTTTGTGCAACATTTTTCCGCCTCATGATGCCGAAGGTCGGTGGGAAAGGGGTGGAAATGTGTTTTATTACCGCACAAATAGATTGAGTGTTGTTCATATCATCGAGGTGGAGAAAGAAGGGATGAGATAAAGAAAATATCGTAAATTACCCCCACGCACCTCTCTAACACACACACACACACGCATGCACACAGTCACGGATACATAGACGAGAAATGAGGGATAAAAAAAAGTGTTTTTCTTCAGTCAGACAAACATACGGTTGAGGCCATTGTTGACGATCTGTTCACGATTCTGAAACAACGATTTCAAATCAGATTATTTCAAGTTCATACCTTAGTCAGGAACTAATGTATTTCTTTGGTAATCGTCTACATCTGCGACATCGGACTTGCGCTGGATGCAGGGAGATTAGTTCCTTGGTGACCGCAGTAACTGGTTTTGTCCCCCAGTGTTATGAAAACATGGCCGGTCCCATTGCCCGCTTATGTATGGCGTATATAACCGCCTAGGGGGTTGCCTGGCTGCCCAAAAACCCAAAGATCTCGGTTCAGTCAAAAAACATTGTCGGATTAAGAAGAGCTTTTAAGACTTCCCCCAGGACATCAGGGATCGTTTATTATACGGGAGGGAAAAGGGAGTAAAAAGTCCAAGATACATAATCCTCGGCATAGGAGGCAGACTCTGGTTTTAGTCTATATAACGGTTTATGGACTGGTGTTTGTATGGAGAATGTAAATGGTGGTGTAAATGATGCAACTGAACGCTCACTCAAAATCCTTTTTTTACAAAGATGTCCCAAGTTGGATACTAGTGAGAACTTGAATCAGAAAAATTCCACTGTAAACATAGCAAACCGCCCCTGTAATGTAACATTCTTCTGTCCACTTTCATGGCAATTTGTCAAAAGAGCACGAACAGTGTCTCTTATCGAATCCTCATTGAGGTTCATTTTATACAATTTCTTCATGGAACACCCAGCTCAATGATTTCTTAATTTTACAACCGCTCATGTATATTCTCTTTAAATTTATAAAAGAATCCTTGTTAGTTCATTAACACCATGTCATATCCACCCTGTCATCCATACCATTTCATACACTGGGGAAAATTTTCTGCAGCCTTACCTTGCTGGTTGTTTTGTATAAAACATAAATGACGGTGGAAATAATAATAATAATAATAATAATAATAATAATAATAATAATAATAATAATAATAATAATAATAATAATAATAATGGGAACTTATAACGAGCAGCATCCTGACCAAGATAGATCGCACTCTCTGCGCAGACCAATAATGATAAATGAAAGATAACAGCCAGAGGACATTATGTGATGTTACCTCGTCAGCTTCACCCAGTCGATATTCCTCCCATAAAAAGGTAAAGGTAAAGGTCGGTTCCCTTAACTCTTGTTAGGTCGTTGGGGAATGAGGGATAGAGACCACACTTTTCTCGGAGCCAGCTTTATGTGAGGGCAGTGCCCATCTCCTCTCCTCCACTGCCTTACCTTCCACAACCCTCTATGGGGTCAGACACACATTCCAGACAGCTGGATCGAATAGGGGAATAACTAAGCCTTACTGTAATCCTGTCTCTCATTCCTGACCATAAATTTTAAAACTTACCCAAAATAACTAAATCCTCAAAATATCACGTGATGTAATCTGATTGGATAGATTTTCTTAGTTCCACCATTTTAAGTAATGACCCGCAAAGATAGGGCTAAACTGAACTGTATGCTTAGCCAGGCCTGGCATGTCGGTCAAGGCTGCCTAAAATTTGTTTTTTCTATCCAGTCAGTAGTTAAAGTTGACTTTGACGATCGTTGTCTCACTTCCTGTGATTCCTTGGAGGGGAGGGGCTACTTACTTAAACTACATTTCCCCACGTACTGGTAAGTGAAACTATTTTGTATACTAACTGTTGATCCTGTCGCCTCGTGATGCTTACAATGTATGCATGTCCATTCTGAGGTACTACAATGTAAATACAATTAGGTATGTCGACACGGAACTCCATCTTGACTCAGAGCTTACTTTTATACTTTACGCCGAGGGCCCTGTAACCAGTTCTGAGAACGCCATCTTTGTCATGAGCACTAAATGTAAATGCTAGTTTTGATGCATCGCACTCCATATCCACCGTACTTGGCATGCACACTACCTTTCTTTTACATCCGGAAAGAAAAATAAGCCAATCAAAGCTGAAAAAAATGATGTGTTAATGCGTGTCTCATCCATTTAAACCGGATGTTGCGCAGCGCTAATAAAAAGAAAGTAACCAATCAGAAACCACTTATACAATTCGTAACAATGTCGTCTACAGCAAAACCAGCTAGATATCTATACTATGACGCCTGTATATAAGTCCCGAGACTTCTAGTCGTCCTAATTCACCATTTTGCGTCAATCATAATGCACTCGGCAGTCCTACAGTCACATGACCTTCCCTGGAGATGAATATCGAGCTAAAAGCAACACTTCCTCCTAATCATAATAACTAACTCTGAAAGCAGTGGAATACCGAAATATTACGGCCTGGGGTTCTCTAGTCCCAAAGTTGATAAATTCACAGACTTTTGCTGTCATCGGAGTGTCTGTCGACGGAGGGCAAGCGTGGCCTCGGTCTGACTTACCGGGTTCCAGAGTGGCGTTTGTCGTCAGTTATGTTACCGCCTGCAGTTTCGCCGCAGCAAACCTTTCACCAGACATGCAGATTGTGCCGTCTCGCCACTAATGGCCAGTCGCGCCGTCCCAATGAGCTGCTGAGAATGATTTTTCTTTGGGAGATCGTTTTCTACCAAAAAGTTGCTTTACTTTTCACGCTCTTGTGCTTAGCCAAGCAGAAACGGCGCGCAGCTAACGAGGACAAGACGATCGCCGGTCCGTCTGCTCTCTTCAATCATCGTCTGACACGTTCGGCAATTTACAGAAACTTGGAAAAGTGAGAAAATGCGGAAATGCAGTTTGTCGCGTTCAGGCGTGATGCGTCGTGTCAGACGGGACAAGCCCTCGACCGCGAGGAGGTGCTGCTTCAGCACGAACACGATCTGGTCGGAAAGGTGAGTCGCTGTCACCGTCACCAGTCTGGACACTGAACAATGAACGCATTTTGTTGAACAAGCTGGTTGACGATCAAGAACTATCAACGGAGAGGCCGTATATTCTTCCTTACTTCATCCTTCAACCACTGACAAACCGAGCCAAGATGATGCGAGGTCGTGCGGAGACAATCAGGGATTGTTACTACACTTCAACGCCAGCATTACATTTCTGACATGTTTATATTCGTCGTCAGGCATGCCCTGATATCATCCATTCCAGCAGGTTTAATGCACAATCATGGAGTCGCAGATCCTCTAGCGCAAAGGTAAGATGTCACATAATAAACTTGAAATAATACTAAAGTGAACTGTAACCATTGTATAAAGTTTGTAAACATTGTATTAAGTTGTCTGATAAGTCAAGTGGGTTTATTCTTTCCCTCCTTCCTCCCTTCCCATCTCGTCCTGTCTCCCAGCTAAAATCGTGTCAAAAATGCCAGTCACGGCGCATGCAGGTTAATGTACAAGTGTTCATACCTCCATGTACATATAGATGCTCACTTTCTCAGTCGACTGCATAAACTATACTCCAGGCTTTAAAGCACTCTGGCAGGATTATTTATTATTCATATTCTTATTATGCTGGTGTTTTGTTCAAAATTCAGCTATTTGAAAATTCTAATCATGAAGAGTGGGTGTTCTTGAGAGCCCTCATCTCCTGCTTGTCAAGTAGCTTGGCTTTTCACTGTTTTTAGCCCCTTGCCTCTTGTCAAGAAGAAACCCCGATATTGCAGCTATTCAGGTTTTTCTTCTCTTGTCTTCAGACAGGAAAGATGCAACTGCTCAAGAAAAAAAACAAATGTTAAAATGTTTTGGTGACTGTCGGGAAGGCGCCAGGGCTGGCATGGGACACTACTCTGACGTCATCGCACGTGCGGCCGCTCGTCTTTAACAGGACGGTTCACCGGCGCTCGAGAAATGAATTGCGGAGACTACGGAGGGGCCAGGGTTAGTGTTGGGACGAACGGTAGCCAACGTGGATAAAGGAGAGCAAATTAGGGGTTATTGAGTACAACAAGTGTTGGGTACATGGCACCATTGTAAAGACCTTCACCCCTCATCAGCTTCAGTAAGCAAGAACTGCTTGTAGCCAGTGTGATTAAAGGTGCTCCTTGCCCCTAAATCCTGTTGGTTTATTACCTTTTTCTTTTTAAAAATCCTCCTGGAGGCTCTGTTAGGGGATGCAAATGTTAATAACTATCGTCATTGACAATGGCTCTGAGCCTTTTCCCCAGACCGCGACAGGCCAACAGAAGACCGCGTGTTTGGCTTGCATCAGGGGAACCCGTTCTTACGTGCACGCAGCAGCCAGCTGCAATAGAAACATGGATGATCTATAGGGCTTTGTCAAGCAACCTGCTATATTTGTAATGAAACCGTCTCTTTATCATCTTTTCTCGATGTGGTCACGGGACTTTTTGTTGACATGATGGTGATGGAGGTGGAGTGATGATGTTTACAGCAACATTTGCAGGGGACAGTTTATGCAATAAGATGCATGTGCACGCTGTAAACGCTTGTAATTGTTCGTACATGAGTTCCACTGTATTACGAACATCGCACGACTATGACATGTGCTTCAATCCACTATGGTCAAGCACTTGTCATTTTACATGCCATAATCTCCCTCTCTTGATATCGTAATATCGCAACGAAATAATTTAACGAAGGGTAAAAATGATCATGCATTGCAGAAATATTGTGATAAGAGGTAAATAAAATAATAATATTTTGATTGATTGATTGATTGATTGATTGATTGATTGATTGATTGATTGATTGATTGATTGATATAGTGGATGATCGACATTGCTTGTCCGCCAGAACTGGTCGATAGGGGCAACAACTGGATAGACGCAGCGGCTTAAAAGGCTCGCCACTTAGGTCTGTCTTGAGCAGGCCCTCCATAGTAGGACCAGTTCACTCCTTGATGTTTGCTCGCCAGTCCTTCCTCTGTCCACATAGGTGTCGAGTTCCCTCCTAGGTAACCTGGAGGACGGTCGTAGAGTGTTTTGCCGGGTCACATAACTGAACCAAACCAGCTTGCGCCACTTTATTGTTTGTTTGAAGGGTTTCTAGGGGCTACTGGGGTGGCGAATATGCTCATACAAAGTCATTTCTGAGTTTCATGTTACAGATTCGGATCAGCCTTCTCGGGCACTTTCGAATGCCTGTAGTGATGAGAGGCTAACAATATGACATTGTGATAAACTGTAGTGATTGGGGTTAGTATTATGAAATCGTGACCAAACAGTGTGATAAAAGATAAACAGTACTACCTTGAGAAAAAAAGAAAATCATTTCAAT
Organism: Pomacea canaliculata; assembly: GCF_003073045.1. Taxonomy (NCBI): domain Eukaryota; kingdom Metazoa; phylum Mollusca; class Gastropoda; order Architaenioglossa; family Ampullariidae; genus Pomacea; species Pomacea canaliculata. Next base: position 25,369,815 of record NC_037592.1, read on the forward strand.
GTCTTTGATAACATCATAACAGATGAGAAAAACTGTATAAGATGTTTATATTAAAATGTTTATATTATTACCATATAAATTACCGCCTAAGAAGACCACACGCGAACTTTTTAATTCTGCGAAGTTCGATTGCGATCACGAGAGGGTAGCGAGAGAATGAGTCAATAACCAGACTTGTTTCAGAATGGCCGGCTGAGTCACTAGTGAGCAAAACCCGTTTGTCATTTTTGCGTACGGTATGAGATTCCTGACAGCGCTGTGAGATCAATTCCTCCCGCCAGATCGCCATGCAATAAAGATTCATCGCACGGAATATGCAATCTTTGTACGTGGCACTTGTAGCAGGAAAATAACCAATGGCTGCTGGCAGCGCCACCTATTGATTGTCGGCCATCTTAGCATTACCGTCAGCGGCCTAAGGTTACAGCGCCTCTGCACGAAGTCCGGCTTAATTTTTAAATCCTCTTTCTGCCTTCCCAGGGTAGCGAACCTTAAAGCTTGCGGAAGCAGTCGGGACAGAGGACATAACCATGGACTGTCGGTTTCTAGCACTGGTGGTGGTGGAGGTGGTGCGCAAGATTGTCACACTCTCTCTTTCTTCACCTCTTCTCCCTTTCCAAAATTACATGCTCGACCTTTTCATGCACGCGACACTTTATCTCTGGTTGCAAACTTTCATAACAGATAGAAATGATTTTAATCTTCAGCGGTTTGTGGCTTGGGTATACACTGATGGACATGATACTGTATACACAATTCGATAGCTCAAGGTAACAGGTGAAAATCACATAAAAAACCTGAGGTTCACGAAGGGCCAGCATGGCCAGCTCCACATTGAATACCAAGAGGTATTTGCCTGTTACATTAAAGCATTACAAGACAAGGATGGCAGACCCATCAAGGACCAAATTCGTTAACACGATGGCGAATAAAAAAGGAGTTTCTTATGCCTCGTGGAACATTTTACTGAATGCTTGCTTGTTTGTTTGTTTGTTTGTTTGTTTGTTTGTTTGTTTGTTTGTTTTTCTTTCTTTCTTGTTGGGTCATGTTGATATAAACTGAGATACTTGTAAGGCGACCTAGGGCTTTATGTGCGATCTCTGACATGAGTATGCACGTGTATACCCATTCGCAAGCATGCACGCAACATAATTATTAATGCATGCATCTCGTCCTCCATTCACTCGTATCCAACATGGCCTTCGTGTTTGGGGTAATTGGGAAAAAGTAACAGATTTTATTTTTATCATCGTTTCCGTTTAAACAATTTTCTCTAAAATTTGTGAGAATCATTTCATCACTCGTTTCTGCGTGTCGTGCTGACCTTGCAAGAGTATGTGATCTTTTTCCAGCTTCCTGGAACCTAGTCTGCACGACATTGACTGGGTTAAAGTTCACACCCAGTTCATTGCAATCCGGACTGTAACTTTCTTTACTTCGCCCACCGTATTCAGATTTATTTGTGTGGGGACGAAGTGAATGTGGAAAACATGCTTGCTAACTAATTTGATCAGGCAGGTCTGCTCAGTGTCCTTCTGATCCGATTGTCGCTCCTGAGAGCCTAGAGAGAGAATAGCTGCGGGGTATCGGACGGAATAATATTAATTATTCTGTCTCATTACCGGCGCTGACAAAAGAAAGATGATAATCACTTTTGCTTTGCTTCTATTTGCCGTGGTGAGTATAATAGCACTAGTAACTCTTCAAAGAGAGCAATCGCTGGCTGCTAGGGCTGTGGCCTTGCCATCTGATGGAGGATGCCACACGCAAGGATTCTTTGACTGGTCGCAAGCGCAATGCAATATAGACGAAAGAATGGTTGATTCTTCTGGTAGACGTGAAATTTATGTATTGAATTTTTCCGTTTGTCTACTGGAAACGACCGATGAGTGCAGTCCACAGTCAGGAGATGTTTTTCCTTCTTGCGTCGCTCGCGAAGCAGTTGTAGCAGTCCCGCCATGAGGAGCGGGTGGGAAAAATTATATGATGTGTGCCTGACAGATTTCAGGCGTTGACATAGACCTGCGAAACGATGCAAGGGCACAACCCATGACGTTTTGACGAGGGCGATGTAGCAGCACCACCATGTCTCACAACGGCAGTCATCGCTGATGAGTGAGAACGTCTGCATGCCGTTATTGTCGAGAGTCTTCCTGACAGACGTACTTTTTCCTACTGAGGGAATTTGAAGCAGGCCCGTCTAGCCCGCCAGACGAGGGCCATAATGGCTGGTAGGTTTTATCTCTGGCACTTGCACTTGTGTAACCGTCCCTCGACAGCAGGTCCGCACATAATGCTAACTCCAAAGCCGAGCGAAGCCTGTGAGTGTTACCCAGTGTGAGGATGCATGCGAGTAAACAGAATCGCCTTTTATAATGTGTCAGCCAATTGTTTCTGCGGGATGCGATTTTGCAGTATGATAGATACGTATACTGGACGTCAAGGATGTTAGCACTTTGCGCTGAAGTTCATGCTTGGATGTACATTCCTGTTGCCATCTTTGAAAACATTGATGGAAGATGACTTATGGGTGGGCTAATGGTGCATGGCCGGTTGTTGTTGTTTTTTTTTCAAAACTCGTGAAAAGTTTTCAAAATAAAGCGTTGTGCATAAATGTGACCGTAAAAAGGCATGTATGCAGGTTTGCTTCACGCTCTGCCCCGAGTGTTCCGAACTGGTCTCAATTCGCGCATGCGCATTTCAATTTTCTTTAAAAGGCACATGGTGTTGTAGATTGCTATGTTTTTAATGAAAAGAAACAATGCCGCTAGAAAACAGGAAATATTGATTAATTTTTAAAGAAAATAAATATGTTTTAGGCTCGAGATCCATATAAATAAAATGTCCGAGGAAAATGAGCCAGTCAACGAGCGCATTTGACAAGGTTATGTTACAACAAAACTGGATCCATTTCTGTTGTATTATCGTTTCTATGTCTTTTATTTCAAACTTAATCGATTCTTCTTTCTTGTCATTTCATTCGACCGTATCGTGTGGGCACAGCCTTCACTGCTCCTTGGCTGCCACATTTTCAACAGCTGTAATGAAAGTTTGCATATCGTTAAAGAACAAATAATATTGCATAGAAGCAGGGAATATAAATAGTGGAGTATTGTGAAGGCCTTACAAAAGCAAAGTCTCAAAAAATAATCAATGACGACTCCAACGTGTGCATAAGGTGATGAACGAGTGAAAACATTTATTTAGGATGTGATATGCGCGCTGTAAATAAACAAAATGTATATATAATGTATGTTCTTTCCTCTTCCCTGATGGATGCACATAAAGATATACTCGAGTATGTTTGTGTCGAAAGACGTGTAAATAAAGACATAAAATACGGCACACGTGATATCGTTATGAACACAAAATGTTGTCTTTGTCTTGACTTAAATGTCTTCATCGTCGTGAGTTACAATGTCAGCTTTCGGTTGCGGCTAAAACTGCGAGACAAGATCATGTGATCGCTCTTTGAACTTTGTAGCAACAATGGCAGTCGTTTTACTACATTGCCATGAAGTTAGTTGGTCTTTATTACCGGTGTCTCCTACAGACAGCACCGAGGTTAGACCGCGGGATATAGCAGGATGCAGGAATAAAGAGACTGTCTTACACTGTAAGTGGTCTTAAGACTTGAAACTGATCTTAGATATTGCCCCCGAACTCATAAAAGCATTGATTATTTTGCATTTGATTACTTATCCCTTTTCCCCTTCCGACTGCTGCCCTTACTCTTTCGTTTGTGTTTTGGTGGGTTTTTTTTTCACTTTTTGTAATACTTCTTAGTTTTTCTGTAGAAGGGCTCTCAAAAAGAAGGAATGCATGGATATTTCTTCTCCAGAACTGCCGGTTTATAGACGAAACTTTTAAGGCCTTTTAAGTTTGACAGAATTTGACACGAAGAGCACCACATGTGGCAGAACTGCTGAGAAAGTGAATGATCACTTATATTGATTTCTACATCCTTGGCTACACATTGAAGTGGTTCTTATGCTTCAGCTTAAACACTCAAAATTTGCATCTTTTCTCTCTTTCCATCTTTCTCTCTCCCCCTTCTCTCTCTCTATCTCTCTCTCTCACACACACACACACACTTTCTTGTTCATTCTCTTTTTTCTACTCTCCTGAATGTGCGTGCATGAGAGAGTGAGCGCATGCTTCCTTTTGCAAGTACTTGTATTTATTCAAGTGAGAGCGTGCATTATGAGGGGTATGAGAAAGGCTGATGAAGGGACACTGAAAAGGAGGAATGGAGAGAAAAGATGCATACAACGAGGCTTCTTTTCAACAAATAGCCTGTTCCCAGATGCTCATTTTGGGCATTTTTGTCTTTATTTCTTTAGAATCGCTGTCTCGCAAAAATAATTTCCCACTTCGTCAGAGAAGACAGGTCCTTAATGTCATCTTAAAAATGAACATGGTAGAGATTTATTAAGAGAACAATTACGAGATTTTACTATTTTACTATTTTACTATTTATTAAGAGAACAATTAAGAGATTTTACTATGTAATATTGACCGCCATTGTATTAAAGGCAATGAAAAGTGAGCAGTTAATTTTGCTGGATTAAGACAGTGTCATCACTAGGTTCTACCCTGTCCTCGGCACACAATACTGCATGTGTAGGCATCCTTATTATCAGAAGTAATAAAAAAATATAATGTCACTAACAGACATTACTAAATTACACTCCGGGGACATACGCATTCTTTGAACAACAATACGATTGTCTTTTTGACTGTCCAGCTTTTGGGTTAGGGTTAGTGCGTGAATGCATGTATGTGCTTTTTTTAAAAATTCCATTTAAATTTAAAAAAAACTATAAAACTGTCGAAAATAATGTAGGTTTAAATCAGAAAGTACTGATTAACAAAAAACGTTGATTTTGCAACGCGCGCGCGTGTGTATGATAATGTATTTTATTAGGTAAATAAGTTTTCAGGAACTGCTTCCCCAACCATCTGTGAAAGAGTGAGATCCTGTAGTTTAGTTGAAGCTAGAACAGACATTGCTCGCCATCGGTGAGACTTCAGTGCTGAAACCAGATACACCAAGCTGACATTTGACCACATCAGCTTAATGGGACTTCTTCTCGTGAACGTTCAGTTGGCTGCACAGGTCTTCAGCTATTTAGTTGGGAAAACGATAAATGAATAGTCAAAGATGAAGACTGCTAAAACTATAAATCACGACTTAGCTCCTCAAAATCACATTTTTGATTTTTTTATACAAGATTTGATTTTTCGCATCATGAATTTTTGACTTACCTTTATTATTGGAAGAAGAGCACCCTGAAACGACCAGGTGCATTCACATTTCATTATTGAAGCAAAATGTTTCAGTGTTGTTGTTTCAGTGCTGCTGGTTATTATTGGCAGCTTGCAGCACAGACAGGGAATGAGTTAGGAACACCGCTTGCGGGTCTTAGTTTGCTCTGCTGCTGACATTATCGTTCACTGTGCAGGTAAAACCTTCAGCTTCGTGATGCAACGACCACCTGTTGGCATGGAGGCCGTCTGCCTGTGTCCACTAAGGCACTGGAATGTCCACCCCATTGCCTATGTTTCGGACCGTGTCCGTCGCTGAGCCATCTGTGTGAGCCCGTATCCATGTTTCTTGAGGACACTTTTCTTCTCGCGTGGCAAGCGCTAGGGTTTCCTTTGTCCCTGTGTTTGTTCTTGGCTGCAAAATGGGAAATTGTGGTGGATATGGCAAAGTGGTTCACTGTTTCTTTCCAGTGAGGAGAATCGTTACGCATGATCTAGTTTTCTACTTCTGCAGGCAATCGTTTCCGGTGTTGCCTCTGTAGTGCTGCGTCTTTTTGTCGTTTTTTTGTTTTTTTTTTATACAAAGCTTGGTCTTTTGACCTTGCCTGGAGATATAGTTGTGTTTGTCTGGCACTCGTTAGATGGTTTGTGCTGTGCTTGCACTTGGTGGCTTGTACAAGTGCCTTGCACTCTCTTCTCTTGCAAAGAGGTGGGGTTGCTGTTATTTGCTCCATTTCTTCTCGTGGCTGCGGTGATTATTCTCAGTTCTTGAGTTTAGAGTTTGTTCAGGGTCTGTTGGTTTATCGTTGCTGCTGTCATCCAAGCGCTTGACCCATATTCAAGTCCTTCATACATGGTTGTGGGGAGGTTCTCATGTATCGGCCAGCTTTCTCATAATGTTAAGTTTTCTTCTAGCTTTGCCTTCAGCGCTGACAATATATTGCTTCCATGTCAGTCTTTTGTCACACACAGTTACCCCTGTTGATCTTTAAATCTGAGTACTGTTATCATTAATGTGTGTGAAAAAACAAGTTGACTGATACAGACCGCCTGTCTACTCTGTGATTTTGTTCAGAGCAAGCTGCATCCTGGTTTTGTTCAACACATTTTACTTTTGCACCTGATTTGTTCCCATTGGTGTTCTTAGTTTGTGGTGTATTCTATTTTGGAAAAACAGCTCAAAGATCTGTTCTAGTAACTCGTCTAGCCCGCTCATTATTATTCTATCTTTATATACCGTGTCGTTCGTTATAATGCTATATTTATACACAGTGTCGTATAGACTGAACTGATTTCTGCTTTCTCCATTCCTGCACAGGCATAGAGCAGTTTAGTTCCTTCATACAGAAACGCTGACCCAGGTCTTCATCGGAGCAGCACTTCCATGTTAACAAACATTTCACTAATGCTTGGCTTTATGAATGCAATCCCATCACTATTTATCACAAATCATGTGATTTAAAAACATAATTTCGGCACACTTATATAAATTGTTGGTTGCACACAATAACTTAAGCACTTTCTACTCACCTCTGCAATTTCGTGGATTAAATTTATCACGTGTATTCATGTAACCGGAAGTGCAAACTCCCGGCTTCTCACATGCATACCATGCGCGCACCTTTAGACCAGCATAATGTGCGCGTGCTGCTGATGTGATTAGTCTTGTGAAGAGTGTCCTTTGTCAGAGCAAGGGTGAACACGTGGACCAGCTATCCAAGGTAGGCATGTACACGCTACACAGCATGTCTGATGCAGTCCTACCCAGGGGAAGAGGAGAACCTCTATTTCTGCGGTGCTTGATTAACACTCGACCCTCCCGAGACATCTTGTAAAGTAAATGGTCTTAGTTATTAACTAGTAAATTTTTTACAATGCAATAATGAAGTGTACCCATTTACACAAATGTTCATCACATACAGAAGCAGAAATACAGATGAAAAATATTTTTAAAAAATATTTGTGATTTCCAATATGCCAACAGTTAGCAGTATGCTATGTTTTTGTTCTTTTTTTTTTTTTTTTTTTTTTTTTTTTTGCATGAGCTACTTATATAAAGCAGTAAATTAAATCGTGAAATTACGTATACATATGCCGACGTCGAGTTATTATCCTAGGTGCCAAGTTTCCTAGTGGGAAATTAACGAATCTCTTTTTCTCGTCGGTCAAAAAGAAATAAAAATTTAAAAAAAAAAAAACACATAACCCCACTGTAAAAATAGTCGGATAGTTGCGAGATTAAAGTTGGCTGGTGAGGTGGAGGTCTGCGTGATGGCATGATGTTGCAGATCGTCGAAAAATTGCAACAGCTTGTATTTAATGCAGGACACCAACGCCACGGCTTCTTTCCCATCCTTTCCTTGACCCCTCATCCCCGCCCACTCCCTTGTCTTGCCTTTCTCCTCTTGCTTGAGATCAGCCGAGACTTCAGCGAGGGTCCAACCACGCGTCACTAGCGACGTATAGGCACTACCTCGCTCGATCCACGCCGGCTTCTTCTCTATGCACGCGGCGGTCTCTAGACTTGTTATCTTTCCTCGGGTAATCTGTCTAAGGAACCGCCGGTATTTGCTAACTAGAGTTGCCACGACAACTAACTTTGCCGTGGACGTCATCCACGTCACCGCTAAGAGTCTGTGATTTGTGCTGCTTGATGACCCACCAGACAGTCATATCTCCCCCCAACCCATGTGAGACAGAAGAACGAAAATCTGTTAGGCGACAAGTTTTCATGGTAATGTGTGCAGCTGTGTGTGTGTGTGAAGTACGCTCGAGCGCACAGTTTATTTTTATTTTTGTTTCTGTTTTGTTTTTTGTTGTTTGTGGTGGTGGTGGTGGTGGTGGTGGTGGTGGTGGTGGTTTCAGTAAACGCACCATGCAAAAGTCTAGACTCTAGATAGTAAGTTAAGGAAATAAAACAAAAACAAAAAATACACACAGTAAAAACGAACGATAAAAATGTGCGTAGTTATGAATATTAGGAATAATAATAATAATAGTTTACCTTAGATGCCATTTTAAAGCAGAGAAAATTGAAGTATTAATATATAAATGGTGTTCGAAAAGTCAACAGAATGCTGAGAAATGAAAGCCTTATTTCCTGACCATATCAGTAAAAAGTGATTCAAACGTGTGTTGATGTGATCATTTCATCAATTAAATCTCCTTTATTGTCACATTTCAATCATTAGCTTATTTTAGTGTGTTGTTATGAAGAAAGAGGTGGAGAGTATAATATTTATCTTTTTCTCTGTGTGTGTGCGTGTGTGTGTTAGTATTTAATTTATTTTTAATCCGTTTTGATCACAAATCTTAAAAGAGAAATTGATAAGGTACCTGAACTTTCCTTCGGGTCATTGTTTTTGAGGCAAAAAACTATCGTGGTTGTCTTTTTAACTGTCTATTCATCAAAAATAATGCACACTAAAACTGATTTGATAAATGAAGACCTCATGGCTACAAAAATGTGCAAGGTTGGACACATTTCAAGACCTCTGCTAGTTCGTCCCCATCAGTGTAGAGAGCTGTCCTAACGTGGAGAGGTTTCACAGAAACGGGAACATTCCTGAGAAAAATAAGAAGCACGACAAAGCGATTGCTCTTATTCCTAGAAAGAAACGGAACGCTGGAGACCGTGAGCTCGAAAATGTTTTTTTCCATTTTAATCAGCCAGTGAGTGCCTTTTCCTGTATTCGTCAACGGCGTCTAGTTTAAGGGCAGACAACTCTGGTGATTCACAGACTGACTACTCCAGTGACTTAGGGACAGGGAATTCCCATAGCCCACGGAGAGACAACACTCCTTTTTTATCTGGCCGTACAGCTGCCATTTTCAGGCAGGAAATGGAATACAAGTTCTGCAATTTCCATCTGGTCTCCTTGCTGGGGTAGAAGATTGTTGTTATTTGTAGTCTTCATGACAAAGTATTGGGGGATGGAACTTGGACTTGCACATGGGAATAATGTAAAGGCAGAGGTCATGAATCCTGGATTTTATCCTCCCCAACCGTTTTTGGCAGTAAGGGAAAAAAATAATAAGAAAACAACTAATAATAAGTGTGAAGGATGTGTGTTTTGTGAGGACGCTGTACCTTCGAGAAAAAAAAGGACGAAATAGAGAAAAAGCAACTTTCAGTGGTTTTTGCTCTCAAATAAATTAGTAGTTTTTCCTAAATCAATAAATTACAGAAATGTTGCTCGACATAAAATCTGTTTGTCCATAAGCAATCAATATGTGAATATAAGAATTTCAAGTCTGGTTCTGTCAACGTCTCATTTGTGTTCGGGACCTGCAGATGTGCCCATAGTCATCCGCAGACTCGAGATGTCTGTAGAAACTTCTTTTTATCCGAAATTTTCTTTTGTAAAGATTCTTGCGTGCGTGAGTGAGTGTGTGTTTTGTTTGTGCACGTGTGTATTTTATTCAACCTTTGTTACCGACCGAATATATTACGTAGAGGTTATTGTAATTTATTTGCTCCTCTGCCTCAGTAAAGTTTTAAGCCATCTTATGTTCGAATGCATTAGAAGATTTTAATTTAAAATATAAATAATTAAGCCCCTTTTTTGCTGGGGATCAACTATTCTTTACTTTCTTCTAGAAGTAACTTCTGATATCAGTAATAAATTAAGAGATTGTAGCTGTAAATAACGATGGCAGAGCATAGAACAACTTTTCCCAGTACAGCAAGTGCAACAAAACAAAATAATGAACAGATCATGACTGGGCAGATGAGAAAAGTACCAACTAAATTACCTCGATAAGTTATCTGGTTGAATCTGTGGACAAAGAGTTCATGAGAGCTGAGGAAAGGGATTAACTTACTTCACTACCGCTTAAGGAAGGAAAAGGCAGATGACCGGAAGTGGGTGGAAATCAATCTGAACTGACCATCGCGACTTAACCTGGTTAAGTTCAGTTCCGCCTGGCTCTTTCCAACCTAATCCAGCTGAGATTGTCTCAAGCATTCCATTTAATTGTGACCTATTCAGCTCGTTTGTGTCCAGATTCGTCTCCCACCGTCCTGGCCACTCTGAGCTGAGCTCGGTTCAGCCGATTGCTGTGTGTGTCCAGCTCAAGCCCATGCTTGCTCACTTTGGCTGCGTCCCGCAATATCAGTGTCCACTAGCGCGCCGTCGTCCAATTGTTCTTCCTGAAGCCATCGTACGCTGCAATGGCGGCTTTCAAAAATAGCCACTAATTCTAGGGTAAAGATCTGAGTGTCTGGCCACTAGCCTCAGGATAGTCATCAGAGTGCTTGGACCATCTTCCTAGGAAGGAATGGGCCTAGCTTAGAGAGACAGACAGACACACAGAGAGAGAGAGAATATACTGACGTACGTTTTTTTCCGTTGCCCAAACGTTTTTAGGGGGAACGAGTCCTACAAAGAACTGCAAACATCTCAGGGCTTGCGGGTTCGCTTGTCGCCATGTAATCAGCCTTGGTCGCCGTGTTTTTGACCTAGGGCCGATCAGGTTGTTCTAGCTCTCGAGATGCCTCAGACAGCTAACTAGGCTTCTTTAAAAGAACGTGTTTGGCTGCAGATGCAATCAATAATACATGGTGTCTGGGAGAGGACTCGTGGCATCTTCCAAACCTCTTTTTCTTTTATTTCTTCTTCTTTCAGTGGTGCGCCAGCACGCGGGACCAAGGACCTTCATCAATAAATTAGTTTAATCTGGCTTGCAATTGGAAGCACTTGTATTTCTCGTTATTTTCACGGTGGAGTTGTCATGAGCTGTAATCACACGTACCAGAAGAACAAGAACTGCCGGGCTGGCATTGCTAACACACGCTTACGAGATGCAGAGCTTTTTCCCTATGACTGTTTCCAAGGAAACTGCGACTGGCGGCGATAACATGAATAGCTTCAATAATAAGTCACTTACAGTTGGCATAATCCTTCAGTGTAACCCTTCCAGCGCATTAACCCTGTCGCGTGTACAACCTTACTTTACCGGATGTCTGAGAACCGCTCGGGAAGATCAAGCACATCAAACAAATTGAAGAATTAAAGGAATCTTAAACGGTACCTTTTTTTATTCCATTATTAACCATAGTAGTAAAGGATAGAGGACAGTAAAATGAACTTTCCTTTAAAAGATTTCATTTATTTTGAAGTAAGTGGGTAATCTAAAGTAATCTCAAAATCTATTGACCAAGGTAAAGCAGTAAAAGATAGAGATTAGTAAACCTATTCATATTCAAATGAATACATGTAGACAAAATATTTCACTCATGAGCAGCGTGATAATAAAAAAAACAGCATGTAACTTTTAGTTTAAGGTGAATTCAATAGCCGCATTTCGAGGAATTCCACCAGTAGGGTTCGAGATCGGTTACATTATATTCTTTGATGTAATTCTCGTTACTTAAGATGTGCCGAGTCTAAAAAAAAGCTGTGGAAATAATGTGTCCTTTGTGAATAAATGCAGTAATAATTTGCTCTTTGCGAATAAATAATAATGTCCTCTTTGTTAATAAATAATAATGAGCTCTTTTTGAATAAATGATAAAGTCCTCTTTGTTGATAAATAATGTCTTCTGTGTTAATAATAATGTGCTCAATAATAATAATAATAATAATAATAATGTGCTCTTTGTGAATAAATAATATGGAAAGTTGCGCCGGACGTTTACAGTCTTTTTTAAGTCAGGGATCTTTGACCTAGTCTGTTACAGACAGTAAGTAGGAAAAGCCTACCACCACAGACAGTTTAACTGCTTAGTGATCAATATGTACTTTGCTCTAAACGTTTCACATAAGTAAAGGTCGCGCAGCAAAATCGATTTAATGAAGAAAGTCGTTTTTTTAATCAATCCTAAGTATTGTTTGAACTCACTCTAACAACATTCCTGAGAATTCATTTTTAAATCGTCTTCGTTTGCCATGTTCCTAACTATAGCAGATTTAACACATTTTTGTGTGCTTACCTATCTATCGATCTTTTACCAATTTCGGTGACAGCGTTTTCGCTGACTGAAGCCGGACAACCAGTTAATGCTCATCTCATTAGATGACGTCACAGCCGTGCTGTATGCTATCAGAAACTATTCATAATAACAGAAGGTAACAGGAAACCATAGTCAGCTCGCGCACTTGACGTCACGAAGAACTTTTAGTGCTAAAATAGTTTTCTAACAGATGCCGGCAAAATGTTGTCAACTCCATTTTGTTTCGGCAAGCTAAACTGTTTCAAATGGCTTCGTGGTTATTCTCTACGTGAAAATTTGTTTTACTAACTAATAATGTATAATTAACGGCAATCATTATCACATAGTTTATATGACTTATGCAGTCTGCTTGTGGCGCTAATTTATACTCTTTAAAGCCATCAGTTCATGACCAGGAAGCAAATCTTTTTTCGACCTTTGAGAGACTTGCCAGCTGCTAAGCTCTACTCACTGCTGGAAATGATCTTTAAAGGTGCCTTTAACATTTGGTTGTTTTGCTGCTTTTTTTCTTCTTCTTCTTTTGAGGGTTTCTTTTTAAAGACCTTTTAAAGGCTTTTCTCCGTCTTACATTACTTTTCTGTTTATTCTGACCTCGTTTGAAATAGAAGTAATTTGTGAAGGCTGCCATGGGTCACGATGGAACTCATTAATAGTAGGCGAGTTCAGGTGCCGCGGGGAGCACTAAATGCTGTGTCAGGCTGGGCGAGGGCTGGATGTACCAACGCCACACGCTCCCGACCGCCCATACTGGCAGATATACGGTACGACAAAATCTGATCAAAACTTGTGATTCCACAAGCTCTCAGACGTCTTGCGATAAGGCTAGTCTGGTGGGAGACTATGCAATTTACTGGAGTAGTACGCTATGGCATGCCCTCGTTGGCACCACAGTGGAATCAATAGCAAATCAAAGTTAAACACACCCTAACCCCCTTCATCTTCCACTGCCTCCCTCTCTGTTCTTCCTCACTGTCTCTTTCTTTTCGTCTATTTCCCTCTCTTTTGCTCTTTCCTTCGCTCGTTCTACATTTTCGCTCTTATTTATGTTTATCTTTGTAAAAGCCAGTTAAGTATTTTACAATAATGCTACTTTTGGTAGAAATCGTATATGTAGACTCCACATTGGTACATCGACTTTGTAATGAGTTATGGTAGCTCTCGTATTGTCTCGTGTACGAATGGCGTCTTGTGTCTGACGTATTGTGTGCGTCATTTGTTCCACGTCACTTGAAGCAGAAAAAGACGTCATATATAAAAAAAAGTAGTTGCTCTCAAAATAGCCAAGTGAGCGGGAAAACAACTGTCTCCGTCCGCCATCTTCTTTATAACTCTCTGTGACTTTCCTCTGAGTTTGTGCCTCTTCGATTCGATTCGCCTACAAATCTCTTCATCCTCATCGTCATCTGCGGGGTCTCGTCGAGCATTGTGTGTGTGTGTGTGATATCGTGTGTATGCAAGGTAAGTGTGTTGTCTTATTACAGACTTCAAAAAGCACTTCTCCACTTCTCGTATCGTATTATGATAGGCGTCGTAAAAACTATAAAGAAGCTTTTCACCTGACATAATCTTCGTTAGCACTTAAAAAATAGTTTATAGCAGAAACTTTACGATGCAAGATAAGCAGTCTTGAACAAAGGTTACAGCAGTATAGGTTTAGTCAGAAGAAAGTAAACTGATCTTCGCTTTCTAGAACCTTTGAGAAGCAATAGATATAAACACACACACGCGCGCGCACACACTCGCACACACAACGCATGCACACCCTTATTTACTCGTGAAGTAGGTTCCCGATCGATTTGTGAAATTTATGTGGCTACATATTGTTTTATTGTAATTTTTAACGGCTGCACAATAGACAGATGCTTCTGAAATGAATAGCGTCTGGGAAACAAAACAAAAATCTAGATTTACATAGACAAGTGAAAAGAAAAATGTGGCGTAAAATAAAAGAAAGACTTTTTGAAAGTGACCGTAGAAATGTAGTCGACATTTGAATGGTTACTTATTATGACAGCACTCATTGAAAATGTATAGAAAATATTTGTTTTTTTTCTCTCTCTTTCTCTGCGCTTGTCACTGATAAAGCAAGTTTATTGACGATGTCTGCGGGTCAGGGCACTACTGAAGTAATGGAGGACGAACATCAGCAGATAGTAGTCACTCCCGCCACAGACTGCTCCATGGTACAGACACATCGATCCCTCTAGGGTCACTGCTGTCTCCGTGACAAGGCAAGACAACCCATGTGGCACCATCTGCTTGCTTTCTTTCTCTCCAGCCTCCATTACTCCTTTAAACTACCTTCCATACATACACACACAGACGTTTATAAATGTATATACATATGAGCGCACAGAGGTCACACGCACCTAAGCATCTGATCTCTGCCTTTTATTTTTCTGATGGCTTTGATGAGCAAGGGAAGTCATTATCACGCTTGGCTAATCAGAGAAAGAATGTCCATATGATAGAGGGAAGAGAGAGTCATTGTGTATGTGTGCTCGCGTGCCTGCCCACCGCACATGCTTAAGCATGTAGAAGACAGCGCACTTCACAGCAGGCGTTAAGCGCCCAAGAACAAGCTTCAGAACTGAACTTCGCAACGTCAGGGAATCAACGGAAGCAAACTTCCTGTGCAAAAGGGTGGCGTCTTTAGGGAGCCAGAATATAAAAGCCTTAGGAGCAATCAAAAACAGACTTTCTATGCTCAAGCCTACAGGAGAAGAATTCGTAAACCGTGCCTAAAATAAAAAAAATTAAAAAAAAAATAATGCCGTATCAGGTCCGACAGATTCAAAGAAAGAGAAGTAAAGATCTAATCTGTGACCAGCTTTTTCTTTTCTTACTTTATAATTATACTTCGTTCAGCTAGGCTGGGCAAAAAGTGAAAACCTAGGGACTAAAGGATGTTGGGTAAGAGCTGTGTCAGTCGACCCCAGCCGAAAGCATGAGTTCATTGAGTTCTGTCTCTTCCTTTCAGCGTCCCCCCGTTCCGTTCTCGATCTTTGCAACAACTGCCTCAAGACGCTGAAAACTTCTTCCCAAATGAAAGCCGGATTTACAAATGAAAGAACGAGATCCCTAGTGTTTCGTTAAACTTCGTGATTGTAACCAGTCTCTACCAGTCTTTTAACATGATAACAAGAAGCTGAACTCAGTGAGCAAGAAACCACAGAAAATGCCCAGAAACAAGAGAAAACATAATTATTAGGTGGGTAAAAGTGTTTGCGGGGTAGGAATGCTGGTAAGAAAAACTTAGGATTGAATATAGGAGAAGACAATGGAAACAACCAAAATTGATAACTAGAATGAAGTCGGCCCTTGGTTCCACGACAAGTGGAGGATGAGCTGACCAGATCCCTGCGTGTAGATGACAGAATAAAAACACGTGGCACAGCGGTGGTTCCAGCATCGATTGCCTGGCTCAGCACGACCGCCGCCAGTTGCCCACTGTTAATTTCCTGCTAGGACAAAGTCAGCGCGGAGGATAGGCCTCGTCTCCCCGGCCCTTAACCCCTCAGATTACCAGGGAAAATGCTGCGCCAGTTTTATTTGTCCTGATCTTTGATTTGATGTTGATGAGAGGCTTTGCGCATAGTTTTAGAACTCACTTTAGGAGGAAGAGAAGGAGGACTACCGGGCGGTGGTGATGGTGGAAGGACTCGGTAGTCTTGACAACAACAGTGTTCTGTCGTCTGCGGATCTTGCTGCAGATGTGGCTGCGGGATCCGAGACCACTGAAGACGTGGGTAGTGTGCTTCATGAGTTTCCTGTACCGTTTAACCTGTCCGCCATGAAACACCGCCGCCTTCTTGACTCCTGGATGTGGGTAGCAATATGATGTTAGTCCATGAAAATGCTTCCTTTCCATTGTTATTCTAGTCGGTCCAACTGCTGGCAGAATCTTTTGAGTGAGCGGAGTGCATGGTACTCGACATCTGACCTCGCAACTCTTCCAAACCAAACATTAGTCTGTATGCGTACACGCTGTTTTGTTTTGTTTTTTGTGTTTGTGTTTTGTTTTTGTTTTTTTTTTTTTTTTTTTTTTTTTTTTTTTTTTTTTGTTTTTTGTTTGTTTGTTTGGGGGTTTTTTTGTTTGTTTGTTTTTTGTTTTTTGTTTTTGTTTGTTTGTTTGTTTTTGTTTTTTGTTTTTTGTCATCAACAATTACAAATAATTTTCTTTTAAAGGAAATTTTACAGCTACGTGTGCTGAAGCAGATACAACTATTGTAACGAAGAGTATTCTAGTGTATTTATTAGCAATGCCTTCTTCGTTTGGCCATCTAGAAGTTTGAGACCAACAAATAGCTGCATAATAATTCTTATCCTTTTACCTGTGCTCCATATATAAGTATCATAGTTTTATTATTAATAATAAGTTAATAAATTATTTGATTACAATTTGTATTAGTGTTAAGTTAATTATATCTAGGTGTTAAACTCAATTATAACAAAAAATTCTCAGTTGATTAAAAGAATATATGTGTACATGATGAAAACTTTCACTTCCAGCAGATATACAGGTGGATCTATTTGGTTGCTACTATATCATTGCACGGCTGTGAAGTTTAGGGATTTGGTTTTACAACATTACAACTGCGCTATTATAGGTATGATTTCAGACTAAGAATGAACACATCCAACACAATGGTTCTTGCTGCTAGGTAGGTCTTCACTAGATGTTATTGCAAAAATTAGGATGCTGTGCTTTTGGTATAGATCAGTTAATCCTAATGTACACATGTTTTCTGGTACTGCTTACTGTTTACCTACAAATATAGGGGAACATAATAGAACTCTTTCAGGTTACGTGGTTCTGTGAATTATATAAGGCAATATGTATTGGAATTACACAATGTATAAAACATCTTCTCCTGTAAAAACTTGTATTAATCTGTTATATGAGGATATTGTTTCATATTGTAAGTGTCGAACCTATAATAATAATTTACTGAGTGGTTTTGCGGTGTACCAAGATCACAATGTCACTATACTAAACGTAAAGTTTGTGATATTGAATACAAATTTCGCAATATTTTAATCTGTGATTACTTCAAGACTGAAGAAAAATACTGATTCCTGAATTTTATTTTAAATATTCTAAAACATTTCAGTCTCTTCTGCTACACAAAATGCGTGCACCGAGCAAAGAATAAGAATTCTCAGAGCAGGCATATTTGTAAAGCAGAAAATACTTAAATTTAACTCCATTAGGATATTTAGTCTATAATTTATAAAATCATTTGTAATATTTTTGACACGTCATGTCGCTAGCTTAAACCATGTTAATGCTGTACTTATATGATTCTCCTGATTACTATCTTTATTTTCAAGTATCATTATTATGTTTTCATTTGGTTGCATCACACCGTCTTATATTTACTGTCCTGTGAATACTTACTCAAGTTCTAAACGAAGACCTTATATTTCTTTTTGTGTAAAATGTCCATTTTTCCAATACCTCTCAAAGGGTTAGCGAATAAAATTTATGTATACTGTTTAACGACGAGGGGGAAAAGTAAGAAGCGAACAGGATGAACAGAGAAATGGAAGTAAGAAGTTGTCAGAGGCGGGAGAAGGGAAAAGGAGAGGTAAAGATTGACTTTTCCGATGATTATGCCAACGAGGCAGCACAGACCGGTTGCGAGGTTTCGCGGCCACACAATGTTTTGTTGTCACTGCTGCCATGTTTATTCTTCCGAACAGAAAAGGGTTTCGGAGAACATAAATTAGGTTTCCCTGTCACCATTAAGGCAAGGCGAGGAGCAGGGGCTTGCCTGACACGTCCGTGACTTCCCCGTCATACTGCGCCGCTTTGAATGCTGGGAGCCGGAAAGCGACAGGCTGCACGCTGCATGTAAATTTGCTGCGGCTTTTCTGAGATATTTAAACATCGCCCACGACGGAGATGCGTTGCGTAAACTTGGCCAGAATACCCGCTTTTTGGAGAGGGGGAAGGGGTTAGGGATCGATACTTTTGCAGCGCGACCGTTTCCGGTGAGGTTTTTCTTTCTTTTCCTTCTTCAACCACTTCCAGGCTTCCAGGGGTTAAGTTTAAAAAAAAAAATAAAATGTACGCTGTAGTCATTAACGCACGCACGCAACAGAAATATCCGGCTAATACACCTTTGCTGAAAAGTTGCATCTCAGATTTACACGTGTGACCACACACAAAGACTGACAGATAAACAAAAAGAAGCAGAAAGAACCTGATAACAAAATAATTTTTAAAAAAAAAATCACGGGTCAGTGTATCACATGACTAACCCCTTTTTTCTGCATCACTGTTGTTGTTTTTTTTTTAAGCCATATTATTTTAGTTGATCAATTCTTTGTTCTCCTTTCCGTCTATTATTTCTGTAGCCTCTACGCCAGCTCTGTCATTTTCGAGGGATAGCAAAGTCTGTAGGAGTCACGACATGACCATGTTGCAACCTACATGGTAGTCGATAAGAAGTGGGAGACAATGCGTACCAAGGGGACATAAGTCAATATTTTGACTTTGTTCATAATTTTAAAATGCAAGCTATAGCTACTTCAGCATCATTTGATACAACGTCGTTTCTTTACACTGTATAATCACATGGAATCACTTTCAGTACGTGTGCTCAAAGAAAATCAGCATTATTAATAATTGGATAATATCTTTGTCAAAATATAATTGCATTGGTAGTCAGTGGGTTAGCACAGTCCCTGTCAGCTTAATGTGCGAAACAGCCTTAAAGGTAGTGTTGTTTAAGTGGTTCCTAGAGGAACCTGGCATGACTGTATAACAGTAGATTGATTAGCAAAACATCCTTATGTCTCTCTTCATAAACAAAGGATACAAATGCTATAATGAAAAATAATTTCATTTCTTTCTCAGCTTTGTCGTCTTGCTCTTATAATCATGAATCGCCTAGTGATCAGTGTCTCAGAAGCTAAACTCTAAACGTCAGTGTGGCTTCCAAGCACAGTCCGTCAAAACCAGGAAAAGATGGGTGGAACAAAGCATCCTTTTTCATGCTTTCTTTACAGACCTGACAAAAAAATGTACGAAGCATATGCCTGCTTTTTTTTTTTTAATCATGACTGGCGAATTACTGTTCGATGGAACAACATCCACCCCATTCAACATCACTAGTGAAGTCAAGCAACGATGTGTCATTGCCTCTGTCTTTTTTTAGCATGCGTCCTACAAAAAAAAAATCCTACCTAGATCAAGGCATCCATATAGAGAGACTATCGACATGATGGCTTTTTCTTTGACATCAGTCGCCAGAACTCCAAGATCAAAACAGTTCGGATACTCTTGCTCAATACGCTCATTGCCGATGACTGTACCTTGATGGCTTTCGCGGGAAGAAGTCTACAAAAAATTCCTGCAAGTTTGCAGAAGCTGCACAACTGTTTGGACTCACCAATAATCTTGAAAAAGCAAAGTTATCCAACAACCTGGGATCAAACATCTGATCCCCAGGCTGTCATCACTGTCACCTATATCCAAAGATAGTTCATCGGAGGTGCACGAATCTCCAAGGCATGCTTTCTGCCATCTAAGTGCCAGAGTTCTGTGGCAACATAATATCATGGTGTCATGATACAACCACTTAGATACTAGTTTACAAATCTATTGTCTTCTCGTTTCTGCTATGCGCTTGTAAAACATGAACTCTCTATGGACGTCGCCTCCAGCACCTTGAAGCGTTCCATATTCTCTGTCTTGAGCATACGATGACAAGACCATGTCCAACCTTGAAGCCGTTAAGAGAAAGCATTGTTTGGTCATGTCAGTCGTAGGAGGGATACCACAATCCCGTATCTACTACTAAATGGTGAACTTTTCGACGGTAGTCGAACAAGAGGTCGGCCAAAGATGGCATTAAATTATGTCTACCTTATGACTGCTCTTTACCAGTAAGCTCTGAAAGTGCCGAGAGTGACAGACTAGGATGGCTTACTACTGTGTGAAATGTTGGCTCCAAAATCTAGAAGAATCGCTTCCGGTGCCTTCAAGAAGCTTTAAAATCGTCGACACAGAACAGCACAAGTGCCTCATCCAATGGCTTCTAGATTCACCTGCTCTGTTTTTGTAGACTTTGCTTACCCAGAGTTGACCTCTCCGTCATCCTTTATGCTTTTTTGTTTTGCGTTTTGTTTGTGGACATTTTTTATTCTGCGTGGTTTTGAAAGGGCAAAACAGATCGATCAAATCATCGATCATTTATATACAAGATATTCCACCGAGATCGCCTGATATTTTTATGCCAGACGCTCCATTTTCTTCACTCTTCTTTCCTGTGTGCGAATGTTTATATTAAAAAGTCGGCAAGTGTGTTGCTCGAGCTCTGGAGCAATAGACTGTACCATGTCATTATGGCTCTTGCTTGCTGTCGCTTGACAGACATTTCCCCTCTTATACTGAGCAATCATTGAATTGCCTTCTACGAGTTTCCTGTCGTTTTGTCTTCATGCTTCTTCCTGTCTTGTCGCTGGAGGATGAACGTATATTCGGGCCTTCTGTAGCAGTGTTTCCTTGACAGAAACCTGATCCCAGAGTGACGTTGTCCATGAGGTCATGATGGTTTTGTGTGAGCTGGTGGTCTGAAGACAATAGGAAGTGCAGCTCTGTCCACGCGACATCAGGGGGAGGACTCCTTCATCCATTGATTTTCGACAGCAACTCACAGGGGAGCTAATTTTCCGCTGAAAGCACAGCGGCCTACACGCGGATTTTTTTCTTTTTGAGGTGGTGCTCACTGGATCTGATTTTCGGGGACTAATTTGCAACTTGGAGCTGACCGGCGCGGCAGTGAAAAGACGGAGTGGGTTTGTTGCGAAACAAACTCGACTCATCGATTAGATGATTTGTTGGACTGGTTATTGTTCGCTTCTTGTTAGTTTGCAAGATGGGAGAGTGGTGTACCATCGCTCCCGTCCTCTCTGTCTCTTTCCTCTCTCACACACACACACTTTTCTCTCTCCTATCTTTCTCCCCTCTCTCCCCATCCTCTCATACTTTCCCTTTTTCTCTTCATCCCTGTGTTTCCTTCTCTCCTCCCATATCCCCCTTTCCTCTATCTAGGGAAGCAAGATAATTCGTGACCAAATGACCGACCAGATTGCTGCACGTCCATATTCCGTGAACTACACAGTTCTGCTCTTTTTTATCTTCTGTCTGCTACGCTACTCGCTTTCTTTCTTGTGGAAATGTCATGGGGTAACTCTGACATCAACATTTGTAAATGATACTGTCTTCGTCTTATTGAATCCATATTATTACATATTGAATACCATACATAGTGCTGACTTCCCTTAGGTGAAGTTTACGGTACTTGTTTTTCTGATAAATTCGCTTTGTGTCTGCTTCAAGTAAACGTGACTTTGAATACTGCCACTGACAAACAAGACAGTTTTGGGGTGACATCGAACGTGTGCTATTTTACTGTCGTTGTCATCTATTTTAAAAAAAAACAACACAATAAGTAAGCTTATCACCACCCATGCCATATATCAGGGATTCTAATCATTTGAGCGCATGAATATCTGTATTATATGAAGCTCTGCGCATCATGTTTGGTTGTAAGCAAAAAAAAAACCTGGCGGTCTCACGCAAGACTTCCAAATGTGCAAACCTCTTGGTATTAGAATATGAAAGAAGTTTTCCTAACTTCCTTTTAAAAAATAAAACACTTGGATTCCGCACAAAAGACATGTTGAACTTTTGTCTGCAAATTAAGGCAAAATGTTTTATGTGGTCTCTGCGGGTTTGAACTCTAATTATTTGATTTAAGGGCCCCTCGCCATGCAAGTCTCCTTTCGCGCTCGATGACTCAGAAAGCCTTCACATCGATCGCACTAATTGCTAAGGAGTTTTGCTGCCAAGCAACCGCGCCGCGATAAAAGTTGTGTGGTCATACGGAGATTCTTGCGCTTCACATTTGTAGAAAACCAGGTATGAGGGAGCAAGTTTTTCCGGAGGAGAGAAAAGATAAGATGAAAGGAAAAGTGTTTCCATTTATCAAAAAAGCAATTCCGTGAACAGTCAGAATCAAGAAGCATTGCAGATATTGTCTTTTTTCGTGTTGATGGTGTTGAAATAAATTTATAGTCAATGTTACTCTGCCACAGAAAGCGTTAGCATTATTAGGGAAAGGGTGTGAGGTACTGGTAAGGGTCGTCCCTCACTTTTCTAGGGGCCATTTTTGTGATGTCTATCTCCTCTATATATATGTGTGTTTATCTCTTCTCTCTCTTTCTATCTTCATGGAGTGAAGAGGAGAGGAAGGAAGTCAAAGTGGGAGGATGCCCATCCGAAAAATCTTCTTCAGTCAGAGGTGACTCTGCATCCAGGGCCTCAATGACAAGCGCCTGACAACTGCGCATAGAACAGTAAAACTCATACATTGTCAAGGCAGGACTGCTGCAGATTCATCTGTATTTTATCATCCCACAGACAAGCGCACCCGCACAGACTGCCATAAAACACTATAGTTCAGAAATACGCTGCAATGTCCCACACTCACAGCCAACTGCACTGGCAATGTCTGTAATAAAACACTACAACACTCATAAATACCCTGCATTCACGGACAGCCCCACGGATACATACTGCCATAAAACATTACATAAGCAAAGACCGTTACGCCATTATTTTCTCAACCATTACTTATTCATGAAAGCTCGCACAACGGTATCTCGATGGCGAGGACCTTTCCAAACTTTACCCATTTACCACGACGATGAACTAACAATTGAGTAGCTCAAACAGCTTATTTGCTATTGATTTGTCTTTGCCAGCTTGCTGTCGACAGACGGGTTCTTGTCCAAAGTTCGGATGCCTACGGTGTTTTGAAGCATTTTATCGCCCCGCTGTCAGGTCACTCGTTCCTTTTCGTCCGCTATTTTGTACTGAGGCTTTGTTACCGTCTCACTGGCCTGCTCCGTTGTTCCAGGCTTTCTTGCTAGATTGAAACTACGGAACCTGCGGTTTACAAGATAACCTTTCGCCAGCCCTCAATTTCCTGTCTCCTGCCGAGGACCCGACACTTCCGTATGCCTGCTATTATAACATCTCCCTCCCTTTCTCTGGCCCATCGTTCTTGTGGGCTCCCCATTTTTGTGGCAAGAGTTCTTTACAATCGTTACAGAAAACGCCTCGATCGTCATCAACTTTAGCAAATGTTTCGTTGCCTCTCCTCAATCTTACTTTGACTTCATTACGGTGTGAGGGCTGATGAAATGTTTGTCTCAAAATGTAAATATCGTCTCACTCGCATCTTCTACCAAACCAGACATTGAAAAATGAAAATAGTGAGAATGGTACTCCTCATTTAGTGATAATATTTATTAACTGTGACATCGTAATGGCTAGGCTGAAAACAAAAACCTTGGATCTCCATGCAACAATCGAAACAGGCTGTCCAGCCCGTAAGACAACTCGCTAAAGACGAAGCATGCCGGACTGTTCGTGAAAAAAATGTAGCTTCTTTCAAGTATTTCGCACAAAGAGATTAGAGAATGTACTGACACTAAAGAATGAAGATTATTTTATCTCTGTAGCAAAATATATAGTTGAAGCAACTAAGATGAGGGCAAAACTAAGTCTGCAGACAAGTTGAGAAACTGACTGCGCAAGGTTGTACATTCGTTTAGGTTTTCTCGAGATAAGAATGTGCAAACCTTGTGCTATTAGACAGTATTCTTCCACATGTGCTTACATTTTCTGCGATAAAACGGTCTCCCCCTCCCTTACTACGCGTGGAAATGCATAATGATGATACATAGCCGCCATTCTCAGTTCTGCTACAATAGTTCAGTGCACAGTGACAATGGCACAAGATGAAGACAGGACCAAAAGAGAGAGAATGTTACCAAAACACCACTTTTTGGGCAGATTGTGGCTTTTTAGATATCGATGCAATCAGAGATTAGAGTGATCTCCCTTCTGCTCACTGGTGGCGGTTGAGGCCTTTTTATATTTTTTTCTTGATATGTGTTCTTTCCGCCACATCAATCCATGACGTCGTTCCTATTCTTGCTTTTCTGAGGAAAGCTTTTTTTAATTTATCCACCGCAATCACTTATCTAAAACTGGTGTTGCAGCTCAGTGATCTGCATGATGTACTATTTTCTAATCTTTCTTGACCATTCTTGAAGTTTGATAATTATATGTACCATGATAATAACAATGTATCACATCTTTATAGCACTTTTCCCCAGAAGCAAAGCCGGGCTCAGTGCGCTTTACACAAGAACACACCTGTTTAGGGTAAGCATCAGATTCATATTCATACAGGCACACGCACACATCACGCACACACATGATTGACGAAACGTGAGTACCCTGAGCAAACCACCGATGATCAGCACTCTCAGAGAGAAACCGAGATTTGAACCCTCGACACCCGATTGTCAGTGTCACCAACCGCCCCGCCAACCGTTTGTTCAGCTGTTACTCCGTTTATCAGTGATCCGCACTGGGTTCAGAATTGCACTGTTATTGATGTAGTTGCTATGATTATTTGTTGCAATTGTTATGATTAAAAAGCAACTGAAAGAAAAGCATATTCAATACGGAGCCTTCCATTACAGCAATAAGCTCCTTAATAGGTCGGGCTTTAAAGTCTTTTTAGCTGGCAGCACTGAGACAAACACTATAATAAAGCGTTCTAAAATAGCTCAGCTGTAAAACAGCAAGTCGGTAACTCATCCATTAGGAACAGCGAGACGGGGAAGGTACGTAGACATATGCGACTGGGAGGCGATAAGAACCACTGCCTGACTTGTGCGGGCTTTTATTGCCGGTCGTCAGAGCGAAAAGGATGAGGCTTGAACTGTTGGACGATTAATGGCGGTGTGTAATCCTCGCCATTTCTGGCCGCTGGCCCGAGGGTCCATTCCGATTGACTATGTCGCGACGCGGGTCATAAAAGGCGCTGGCACTGCGCTGCTGCAAGTGACCCGCCATCTTGGGTGTCGCGTCCAGTGTATTGATGCCTTGTCGCCAGTCAATGACTACTTGCCAGGCCAAAAACCTGCTGGCTTTGGGGATTGGGTGCAAAGTGTTTGTGCAAACGAGCATACGGTGAGAAGAGAAATCGAGATTGTCAAGATGAGCATCGTTTAGGTCCGAAATAGTTGTACAATGATTGTTCCCAAGCGTGAGAGAGGATAACTGCAGACAAGATTGATGAACTTGGAACAACGGAAGGGATTCGTTCAGACTTCGTGTCACTCATTTAAAAAAAAAATGCACGCATACACTTTTTCTGCACACATAAACATATAAGTACATGCACTCGTGAAAAAGGACACACGCTCACGAACGCGATCACCAACGCACAGCATTCCAGCTGATGTTGAAGACAAAAGCAATTCTCCCAGTGGGAAGTGTGCTCACCTTAAGCCTCCTCCCAATGGATGCTGTCTCAAACGAACTTTTATTTTCAGCTTGGTCAATTATCATGATATAATGCTCAGTCAAAATCCCTCTAAGTCGTCCCACGTCGGGCCCCACCTAATAACTTCGTATTTTTTCTCGCTGCATTCCATCGTTGGCGAGATGCTAGTGCTTCTCTGCTCTTTTTTTTTACCAGGAAGTTTGGGTGGTCTCCTCCCAGTTTCTTTTTTCTTTTCTTTCTTTTTTTCTCTCTTTTTTTAACCTCTAGCTTCTCTCTTCGTACTCCATTTCCTCCTAGCAATCATCGGAGTCGTGTTTCTTTCCAGTTCCAGAAACTAAACCGCGTGGTGATGTGGCGATTGGAATCCACTGCTAATTCCTTTCGGCTGTCTGCCGGCTTAAGGTGCCTGCGTTATTATCATTGTGAGAAAGAGCAGACAACTGCAGTATGGAGCTTCCTCGGATGCCTTCATTAGTGCTCCCTTCCACTACCACTCCCATTCACATCCCTTTTCAATTCCGTGCGCTTTTCCGCACTAGTCTCTCTGTCCAAATTTTCCAGAAGGTGTAAGTGTTGAGCCTGACGTAAACAATGGAAAACAAAGGATGTGGGTTGAACTACAGGCTTCTTTCTTTTTCTTCATTGCTGTCGTCTCTGTTTCTTTCTGACTGTGTCTCTGTCCCTCTCACTCTTCGTCCAACGGGAATCCTAAACACGGGGAGGTTATCCGTACGAAAGTCCTTTGGTGAATGTACTCGCGACATACAGCTCCTTTATGTACGTGGATTTAACTTTCAATTGTTGACTGAACCAGTTTCGATCTAGACAATACGGGAAACCATTATATGCATGCGTTGTAATTACGAGATTACTTCTGTCACGGGACAACCATATGTATGCCGAATAAGTAATGCAACATACGGCTCAATGATATGTTCTTCACCAGCAGCATATGTAGGCTTCAAAAGGATTCTGGTGATCGTTGTTTACATCATTTGAACCGTGATGATGATGGTGGTGATGATGAAGAAGATAATGATTCAGTGGTGGCGGCAGCAGCGGTAATATGGTATTAGTGGTTGTGGCGGTGATGGTGGTGGAAGCCAGTTATAATGTTTTATCTATAGCCAGAAAATGATGATAAACCAGTCTATTGGTAAAATATTGAAAACCGCAGACATTGAAAGCTTAATTCGATGCACAGATTCAATCCACAACTCACACACGAGCGCATGCGGGCGCACGCAGGCGTGTGAATTAAAAAGAGCTGGCACCCTCTTATCGCTGGCCTGAAATTGTTTGATTGCGGAGTCCTCTGGCCGTGAGAACTTCCCCAGCAAATCCCCGCGCTGTCCAAAAGCTGCTCCGTCTCAAATGACGATGCATTGCAGAGAGAAACGAGAAGCTGGTTCCGAGCGTGTTCACAGAGCTAGACATCCTGGCACAGCTCGCCTCGCGGTTCACAGTCCATATGACTTTAGAGTCCCTCAATCAACGCCTACAATCTTGATTCTCATTCACTCTCCCTCACTCCCTCTACTCCCTCCCGGATAGTTTTATCTCTGTGCACAAAGAGAATGCGCCCGTGAGTTTGCTCAAGACTGCATGAAATCCATAAGATCCGACTTGTGAAATTCAAAGTTGATGTCAACATCCCCAAGGGAAATACAGGGCAGAATGGCTTTATTGATGGGTTCAACTTTCAGCTAGAAATCGGCTAATGACAGTGTGCAGACGGAGTGGATGAAATGCGAAGGGGAATTCATAATGCACTTTATTTTCCGCAGACTGTAGTTTGTCGGGGGATTCTGTACCGGTGAGAACAGCGGGCGTGACGAGTATGGCGATAACGCATTAATTCACTGAGGCATTGCCACCAGTTGCTGTTTGAGTCGTTCGGGAGAATCACACATGGCGTGTATGCACACCTCCATTCCCTCCCTCCACCCCTAGCCCCTCAACCCTCTGTTTTCCCTCGCTGTCTCTCTACTGCTCTTCTTATGTTGTGTTCAGTTGTGTGTTTGTATTTACACAGTTATCTACATCTTAGCAGCATTAGCACTTTTAAAGGTCATTGATCCTGGTTTGTGTATCTTCCGCTACTGGTCTGATAGCAGCTCTCTGTGCTTGCTATTATCTGTTTTCTCTCAAATGCCAGTTGCTTTGGGTTAGGTAGGTGAGAGGTTTCTCATTTTTGTTTTTGCTATTTTTTCTTTGTTCTTATTGAGAGTTTTCTTTTGGGGTGAAGGGTAAGTTAAAGATGTTTGTTTGTTTGTTGTTGTTGTTGTTTTCTATGTGTGCATGTGTTTATCATGGCTGCAGTATCATTTTGGCTGACTGCTAAACGGGATCTATGTCAAGATCATCCACTCAAGCGTATCGTCCACTTCCAACAAACACGAATGTGCAATCCTCTCCTTTGCAGGCACCCAACAGGTGCCGACCTTTTGCAGTGTCCTTAAAGTCATTTGTTGTCAAGTCTTTGATATCAGACGGTTCTGTTGGAAAGCAGATCGTTGAAGCAGCATTCCTTGCACCAAGCAACCTCTCCCTATCCCGCTGACAAGCACTTGCCGTCCACAGCGCTGTGCACAGCTTGGTTAGAGTTGTCACAAGCTTGGCGCGTGATTGCGGTTATTTACTGGCGGCAATTTAGAAACCACTGACTGTGTGATTGATGATGGTTCTCAAAGAACTCCGACCTCCACTCCCGCTGATGTCACACGAGGGTCCACAAAGGATGACGTCTTGGCTTGCGACTAGCGTCACTGCTACGCCCACAGTAATGACGTAATCGGTTTTGGTCGAGGGTAGTAACCTTGTTCCCAGGAGGAGTTTTCTGCCACGTTTATGACCCTCTGCCCAGAGCTGTTGTGCCACCAGCACTCTGTGGCAGTGGCATGTTTACATAGACAGATGGGCAAGTGGCTTGTGTCAGGTCCTCTGAAACACCACCGCTGACATGCATGAGCGAGCTTGCTGAGTCTCGGCTACAAGCTCTTTGCTCCGTCTGTAGAACCGTCTGGTCACAACAGGAACAATACTTTGCGTCAAGTCATTGATCAGAGCGCGCTGTTCGCCATACTTTTCACATCTCTAGAAGTTTGATGATAATCAAAATTCTAAATAAACAGATCATGAAAATGGACAGAGATATTTTAGAATCTTAAAATTCGCCACAAATCAGGCGTTGAAGCGAACAGCCGAGTAGTTACATGACCTGCTTTTCAGGCTGAAAGTGCGATACCTGCAAAACGCAGCGTTCTTCCTTTAGAGAACCCAAGGATTAAACGGGTACTTTATTCCGTGGTTGACAAAAGAAACAAGTCCAAAAGAGAGAATTAATCTGAGCAACGCCTTCTAAAACAAACAAACAAACAACTATCCCTAAGGGTAAGTAACACCTTAGCTTGCAGCCGAATTGTAACGGACTACTCTATTCACCTAATTGACGATGAGCGTCATTCGGTTCTTCTTTTAAAATGTGTTTCCATCTTGACGCTTTGTATCTGTGCTTGAGTAAAAATTTCTTGTGAGTTTACTGTGCATAAAAGTAAATTTTTTTAAAATTTAATTCCGTTTTGACTATTTAAAAAAAAATTTTCGTAGGTGATTGGTTGACATTTCTCTGGCTTCGTGTTTGTTTGTGTTCTTTGCTTCAAAAGGTTATCTCCCCTGCGACTATTGAATTTAAAAATAACACATCCTTGTTCAACCCATTTTACTTAACAATATACACATCCAGCAAACATATGTTGCCAACTCTCCCACGAACTGCATACTTCAATTACCACTATTGCGGAGTTCCTTTGCGTTTGATGTTTGTACGCTCGACTTTCACCAAAGGAAGGTCGTTATCGTTCCGCCAAAGCTGGGGATTCAGTCTTGCAATGAATCAACCAAAGTCGTCTGAATTTAAAATATTGTGTTCTGTCTACTCTTTTAAAAATAGGAGCGAAGAGCAGGGTTACAAGTCGCCGTTCTGCGAATGGCCAATTTGCTTCTTGCCGTCGGCGAACTTGTGTAACTCTCCGGCGACCCTGGCCGCTTGGCCGGCGACTTACCCCGAGTTGTCGTCCTTTCCCCCTCCGTCTCTTTGTTTGATGGCACTGATGAATATCAGTAAATAAGCATCACTAGAGAGAAGACAATCAGCCTGGCGCGGATTGTCTGGGGATTTGAGGGTTTGATCAGCATTGCTCCGCGTCTGCTCACAGCCCAGGGCCAGCTGAGTGTGATTTACTGTTGAGGCCGGCCGGTGTTAATATAGGGCCGCTGCCGCGCAATTGTGTCGTCTGGCGCTCTGGCGGGCAAGCGTCTAAAGCAAAGGTAACGACGCCATTTTGGCGAGAACTTTATTTGACTTTATTTATCCTGAAGAAGAAAAGTTGCATGCCACCAGACGAGCAAGTCTTAGCTGCGATAATTTCGTTGTTGCCGCACGCGCAGCTGATACTATAAAGTGCAAGGGAATAAATTCGTCTTTCAAAATGATAAATGAGGAAGTCGAATATAAATAAGGTCATAAATAAATCTCACGAGAGAGATAGAATGAGAAAAAAATTATACAAAAAAGGATAAATATGAAAGATAGATGAAAGTAAAATATGGCGAACAAAGAAGCAAGAAAAGGATAAAGAAAGAAAAAAACATTGAGTAGAATGCAGGACACAAAATAAAGAAAAATTAAAATAAAAACATACCCCATTTAGTAACATTTTTTTGTATTTTATTTCTGGCGGTTATCTCTTTGGGAACGTAGCTAACAATGAAGTGGACAAGAAGAGAAGAAATGGAAAAGGTTATGTTTTTTTAATAAAATGGCTTTAAGGAAGATGGAGACTGTCTCAAGAGTAAACTCGAGAAGGAAACGAAAAAAAGGTTTAATCATTCAAGATGTTTCCTAAATCAAGGCCTAAAAAAGAACGAAGGTAGAATTGGGTGGAAGGTAGAAAGTGGGAGGCGTTTAGTGGTGGTGGTGGTGGTGGAATCATCGTAGAGTCACTCTGTGATATATTCTTCACGACCTGAATATAGAACACTCAAAATCAGCTTTGTCGTTTTCTCTCTCTCCCCCTGATCCCTTTAACGTTTTCATTCTTTGTTAAAAGGTCAAACTGATATTGCAACCCTCTGGGAGAGTCAAACGCAAGAGCTATGTCGTCAGACGTGAGGTACACTTGTTCTCACTAAAACGTTTACTAAATGTTGCCCCCCCCCCACCTCACACATACACACACCCAATGATATGGTGAGACAGACAATATATGTACAATTGTACATGCAAGGACAAGCTGAATTAGTTACTAACTGCTCGTCACTAGAATGGACACAAAACTTACAAAATGCTCTTTCTGCACTACAGCGGTAAGTCCTGTTGGACATCAAAAGTACAGATGACCTAATAGAAACGGATTTGGATTTGTCTGGGAAATTCAGCGGGTGGAAGACGTGAAACGGTTTCTCCAAGTCTACAAAGAAAGATCAGTTTTCACAGAACTGGCATTATCAAATATCTAGCAGTGACAAGTTTACTGCATACAGAATTTTTGAATTTGAGATTTCGCTTGAACCTTATTTTGACCTTATTACTAATAATCACTTTTAAGACATTCTGATTCGATTCAGAATTGGTGCTTCGGAAATTCAGTCATAAATATAAATTTAGTTGCTCAGATGCCCCTTAAGTAAGTTCAGCCTTTGTGATGAAATGCACTTTTTCTTCTAATGTCAATCACTGAATGATCTAAGACTATAATTATTACCTGAATAATATAGAAACGCTTATCGTAATGTACTTACAATCTTCTGACTGACAACCTTTGTTTAAAACAAGTTGCCAGATTTACATACTACAGGCTAAAACGACGATGGGAATAACAGCTGATGTAATAATCATAATGAGGTGTGTGTATATATGTGTGTACGTTGATGTAATATAATTATGTATATGCTTTCAAGAGTGCACTTTTCACTTTATTAACTTTTTTACTGTGTTTAATCAGACATATATATATATACTATTACACTATAATATTTCCACAGTGGAATGGCGTGATTACCCTGGTGTGGGAAGCTGACGAATCCAATTGTAGCTAGACAATAAGGAATTTGAGTCTTGAGTCTCTCTTCTTCAAATTCTGTTTACGTCCTTCTCTTTCTAATCCAAAGATGAACTTTTTGCACTCATAAGTCGTCATTTGAAAGGACGATCAGCCGTTTATGAACGCCACGCAAGATAGGCCAAAGACATAAAATTTGCAGAGATAATATTACTGTTATTTTGAAGATGGTTGCTGATGATGGTGCTGTCAACGGGCTAAAAGGAGACCCAGCAGCTGACGTGTATTTATGAGGATTTAGTACACCGCTTCTGCCTGAACATTAGTCAGCTTCTTCTTTCAGTAGTTCCCCACTTTGGTAATTGGGTTCTCGACCAGTTAGTTACCTACGTTATTTGTCTGATGCCAGAAGAACACAGAGGGATCATAGACATGGATATGGAGAGGAGGGGGGAAGGGAAAGGGTCTGTGGCCATGCCAAAGTTATTAAGGAAATGAGCATAAGATGTAATATGATCTGAACTGGGATTGTGGGTTCTTTAACTTTACTTGCGCTCCTGCCTTGACAGAAATTGCTAGCGTTTGCCAGAAGCTTCATGATTAGCAGCACGCAATTTTATTTTTATAATGGGGAATTTTAATACTAGTAATTGCCCTGTGACATTTCGCGGACAATAAAAAGGCGATATTTCTAATAAGAGTTTTAAGAAATGATCGACATTCTCGGCCTGCATAATCTCCGTCGCTGTTTCTCCTACCATCCTTCTCTCCATCTCACCAATTCTGTCTTCATTAAAAACTCTATGCTATGAGTATTTCCACGCGCTACTATGTTAACATGCAGAAGCGGATCATGTTCCTCCGTGCAATTATCATCTCCATTTTTTTTAAATACAAGAGCAAATAAACAAAGCTAATGGTAACATTCATGTGCCCTTCGTGTAAGACTGGAAATATTTTGGAAGCTTCTCGAACCCAAAATGTTGCAAAGCTCTGTGAAGGATCTGATGATATCGATTGTCTAAAACTCTGTTTTTGTGTTAACCTTCGCTATTACGATAATATTTCTGCATCAGACATATTTTCTCTTTTTCTGTCAACTGAACGTGGTGCGAGCGGAAGGTAGCGCAATGGCCTAATTGCTTTTTGGCAAAGACGTAAATTTAAGATCTGTAATCACACACAGATACACCTTTACCTCTCTAGATTATCTTACTTCATTCTTTCAGCAACATCAAGACCTTTGCAAGACGCGCTACAAACTGACGTGTGTACTGATTTAAAAGTGCGTGTCCTCCGTCCCCACCCCCACCCCCAACTTTAACCTTTTTTCATTTTCTTGTTTTCCTTCTCCTTTTTGACTCTAACACTCCCAGTTGTTGAATGCTGCGCCATTTAAAAGCTCTGTATATGCTAATACGTTTTTCTTGCCAGTTCTTCGGACTTTCACAAACAAAACGACTTTCATTAATACCCACTCGTTCCAGGACAGTATTTGTTTACGATGCGAGTGGAGAAACATGAACAGGAGGAAAAAAAGATAGCGGCCTTTCATGTTTTGTCGAGCCCCACGAGAGAAGCACACACTACACAGAGCGACACGACAACGCGCGGCCCGAGACGTTTTGTGAAGCTAATCCATTCTCGCAGCTCGATTATTTATTCCACATCGGCCAACAGACAGTCCCCATAAGCATACGTTCACAGGAGAGACATTTACAAAGGAGAGAAAAGCGAGATCAGGTTGTCATCAGAAGATTGCAATAACAACGTTGCCACTGCGCTCAAAGACTTATTTTTCTTATTCTTCTTATGTCAACTGCCAACAAAATAATAACATCAAAAACTATGTACTCAGTGTAATAAAACATTATGCCCAATGCTTTTTAAATATATACGAACTTCATGAAATGTAATATAATTTCCAACGTTATAAAATATATTATTCTTGTGCTTCATGAATGGCTTCCAACTTAATGATTTCTGCAATAGGCAAAGTTGTGTGCAAAAAATGAAATGAATATAAAACCTTTTATAGCAAAAAAAGAAAAAAAGAAAAAAATTAGTTCGTAGAAAACAACTTTTAAATATATTGTACTACATTTTCAGCTCGTTGCGTCTTTGCTCATATCCTTAAAGACCTTGCAGGGAAAGATTAAAGGAGTAGCTAGTATTCTGAAAGTTCTATGAGTTTTAGATGATCGTAACTCATTATTATTCTTTAGATTGATCGATAGTCAAATACAACCAATTCTGTTATATGGCTCTGAAATCTGGGGGCTTAGTGCTGATATCAATATCATCTGTTTGTCATGAAACGTTTTCTGGACGTCTGTTCTCAGACCCCGCATGCTGTATGATGAGTGTGGAAAATACCCACTTTATATATGTACATATACAACATGCATTAGATACTGTAGAATAACTCATCTCTCTAGGAAAGCACTAGTAATGTTAGAAAAGATACCCCAAAGCATTAAAGCAACTTGGCTGAGTTGTTTAAGGATAAAACTCTACAAATTTGGTTTGGGCATAGTTTGGGAAAATCAAGGCGTTGAGAATGTCCAACTGTTTTTAAGTGAGTTTAACTTGAGGCTTATTGACTGTCATCAACAGGACTTGCACGATTGTCAGCGCCATACGTTTTTCTGTACATTCTTCTTTTAAAACAGCTATTTCCCTTATTCCATATCTCCTTGCTGGCAGACATAGAGGTTTTAGACACACCTTAGTCCGATTTAGGTCTGACGAAAGTGAAGTGATATAAGTGAAGTTGCCTATTCAATAAAAGTGTTCGTTCTTTCTACCCTCGTCTAAATCCCTCCATTAACCAAAACGAAACAAAAGAAATTACCTCGGAGACCAGTGGCCTTTGCCACGTCACTCCTGTTCTCAGACACGTGACCGATTAGAATTCCGTCCCTGTGCTCCTATATATTGTGGGAAATAACTTGGCACTCGGTGACTACTTTGTAGAATAATGTGGCTAACACTTCCGACACCGACTTTGAGGATTGTTTTGGGGGCGGGGCAGTGACATTTATGCGCTGTGCGCGCACGGAGTGAAAGGTGTTCAACCCCCCAAGAGCCTCCTTCTGGTTGCGAGTGCAAAGCGCAAACCATCGCCGTGTTTGATGCCGTTCGACGACAAAGGATGATAGAGATGACACGCGACTGATAGTGGCAACAAGGACGATTTTAATGTCGTCAATTTATTTTATCGCAACTAGAGTCGCGCGCTTCTGGGTAATTCGGTAGAAGAAGGAAGGGAGGAACGGTGACTGGGGGGTAGTAGGGGTGAGGGTGTCTTGGCGGATGGGGATAAAACGGAATAAAAGAAGCTGAACTGAACAGGACCTTAGTTAACAGGCTGGTCTAGTATAGATGGGTGTTACACCCTCAACAGTCCACACAGGGACGCTCAGTAGTATAGTGGTTCAAACACTCGCTCCTCACCACTTCAGTGAGCGGCTCAGGGTTCAGATTTCTGAACCCAGGACAGCCAACCTTTACTGTATTGGTGACAGGCGCTAACCGCCTTCTCCCTTCTTCGGGTCATGGATAGATGTAAAACAATATAACTTCTGCTTATTCTGTTATTCTTGTCAATAAAGATTTGACCTACGTCATCTTATCTCGAAAGAATAATAATTAATAATAATAATTGTTTTCTTTAGAAGGAGCCTTACATCACCAAGAAATCGCGACAAAATTTGCACGAGCACACTGTTATCAGCGAATGCCTTTTCAAATCAAATGCCTCTTACAAATCCATTCACCGTCATAAGTAATATATATATATCTCTTACCTCCCTCCACCGACCCCTCTCACAAACACACACACTTGTTGGAGGAAAACTGAGTACCAGGGAAAAAAAACCACCGGCGGTCAGCCTTTAAACAGGCGTCACATTCAGAGAGATATATCTCCAAGCCGAAATATGAACCTCAGAAGTAAAAAAAACAATTTTAAAAGTCTATAAAATTTGAAATTATCTTTCCTTTCTTTCCCTGCCATATCCCAGATCTCGCTCTGTCTTGGAGACAGTCTCTTTCTTTATCTCTCCTCTCTTGGGATGCTTTCCGGCAATGTGTGTGTTTGATGCGCCTACAACAAATTTGCTGCAGCTCATGATGCCCACCCAACGACTGGAAACAGTAAAGAGAGAGAGTGTGTGTGAGAGAGAGACCAACAAAAAAAATTCCACATATATACAGGATGCCTTGCTGCTGTGATGCTGCCTCGACCCAGCAGTCTCTCGCTTGCGGCTCTATTGCAGACATCGTAAGGCTAATAGAACCTGTCTCATAGACACTGAAATAGAGACAGCGATCCCGAAGTTAATTTTTTTAAAAGGCTATTCTCATTACCTGTTCTGTTATTATTCGCCCTCGAGCCTAAACATGACGGCCTGTCCTTGAATTTACTCTTCAGTTCTGGTGGGCTTTTGTCCGCGTCGTCATGGCAACCGTCGTCTTTATGGCTTTTTTTCCGGGTCCTCAGCTGCCGTAGGTCATCGTCTGTTAACTCGGCTCGGCAGCTCTGTGACCTCTTCTTGATAGCCCGCGTTCTGTGGAGTCACCTTGCCCTCCCTTCTACTCACCACATGATGTAGGCATGTACCCCCGGTTCTACAAACTTTACACGTCGGCTACTGTTAAGAAATAAGTCCACTCAAAGTGCTGTTCTGTGGAGAAACTAAGGTGGGACCATTGAAAGACGTCACTTGTCTAAACAAGTTTTTCTCTGTGTCTCTGTTTTACTCATACTCTCTATCTCTCTCTCTGTATGTGCCTTTTGCAATAAAACCATTCGGTATTTTACATATATATATATTACTAACAAGACGGACGAGGTCTTCGGAAAATTTCAGGACGTTTTTGGATGTGGAGAAGAAATGGATGCTCATAAGCCCCACGACATTAGGTATCGTTCATGATGACTCATTCATTTTTGTATTGCTAGAATATATTTGATAATATTATTAAGTAAAATTTACTTGTCATACTCACATAATCTTTCCACAAAGCTTGTAACAGTGGTCGCGTCGAGCTCTTGGCAGAAGAGTGTTCCTCTGGTCAGCCTCGGTGAGATGTGTGACGAGTTTCTTGAAGACGTTGAGGACGGCAGATAGCACGTCTTTGCCGCGTCATTAAGTAGCAGAGAGAGGCGAATTTCCAGCAGCATTTTGGCTCGATAAAAGCTAAAATGCCAGCTTTTCTCGTTTTAGCCTTATTGCAAAATTATACACTTCGTTAGCTTCAGTTAAAGGAAAAGCGAAATCCTCTAGAATTTTTTTTTTTTTTTTGGATCCCTCACAGAGAACGATGACTCGCACGCGACGTAAAGTTATTGTGAGAGAGCCTCTTCCTTACTCGTGCCTTCATGTTAAAGACCCACCCGAGGTATTTTTTCCCATTTCTAATGACTGGGGTTAGCTCACCACAAGACACTGATTCGTAAAATCTGAACAAATGACCCCCTTCTATTCACGAGATATCAGTCTTCGCCCATGGAGATGGGGCGTGAAGATTTGAAACCGGTGACGTCATGGTGTCACGTGGATCTGTCATCAATGCTCGGCAAAATAAGAGAGCGTGAAGTATATGTTAATCAGGTTCCTCTGTGTTCCAAAAGGTCACGAATTTCCTCTCATTCTTTGCGTAGGCTAAATATAGAGCATCAATATTTTATCTCTCAAAGTTAAGAGTTTTTCACTGAGATCTTGTTATTGTATTATGCGCAGCTTATTTGCTTTTAAAGAAGAAACATGCAGTCTTTTTTTAGTTTTGAATATATTGTTTTCCTTGTGGTCTAGGGTGGGAGATCAGACCTTGGAAGACGCCCTTACCCCTGGTGTTAAGCTTTTGGGAAGATAATAAGTCAGGAATTATCACTAATTGACAAGTTTTTTTATCTTACACATTGGTATGAGGAAAATGAGTAAGCTAAGGAATTAGTGCAACTACAAAGAAAAGCTATGTCAGAGTTATTGGATCAGTTGTTTTCATGGACTGTTAGTTTCTAGAGAGGTGACGTGTGTCACTTGGTTGCTATTACTTCGTAACTTCTGCCTAAGCTACATATAGGATTGAGTTTTCAAAGACCAACTCTATAGACACACTATCCCTCTTTTAATTTTGCTCCTGTCTCACTCCCTCGTTCTTTGCTCGAGCAATCATCAGATAAGTCTCCAAGTTACATGTCCAGAAATGCCGTGCTTATCATGGCCATCTTGCCATTAATCTCTAGTGAGAGTCTGAAGATGAGAAACCCTAACACAACTGCTAACCTCCACAAACCGTCAGTAAGAAGAATGTCCAAAAGTCTTTGCTGAAGTACACTCCACAAAAAAAGCCGCTTACATTTTGTCTTTCTATCTATTACACGTTGTCTATTCTTCCTTTTTCTCCTGCGTCTGCAGTCTTCTTCATCACTGTTAATATTCTTGACAATGGTCGTGGTTGTGATAGTGGTTCCGGCTCCCATGGTCATGGTGACCTGTTCAAGGAAGGGGGATTGCCTGCAAAGAGTTTTTATGCCCCATTCAAGCTGTCAGCTCTCAACACTTGATCTC
This sequence comes from Pomacea canaliculata, assembly GCF_003073045.1. Classification (NCBI taxonomy): domain Eukaryota; kingdom Metazoa; phylum Mollusca; class Gastropoda; order Architaenioglossa; family Ampullariidae; genus Pomacea; species Pomacea canaliculata. The sequence continues at coordinate 25,408,060 of NC_037592.1, forward strand.
CCCCCTCTCCCTACCATCCGATGTAATCCCGGCATGCATCGGTAAACTGTTGCAGACCTTGATTAGACTGTATTTCCGGCTTCGTTTACATGGCGTGCGTGGACTGTCGTCATGGTTGCCCGTGCGCGCGCCTCCAGCGGCTTGCCTCATTAGCCGCAGCGACTTTTATTGCCCGACATACCCAGCACGGAGATCCTTCAGCGATGTGATCGTTGTTACCGTTCACCATTTATCTGCCCTGGCCTTCTACAGACAGATGTCTTTCATTTGCCCTGCAATCGATTCTGGGTGTAATGTATGCAGACCGGCTCCAAGATTCGCCGGCACTTAGCCCTCTTGTCAAAGGTTGTAGATGAGCTTACCTGTTTTAAAGTGTAATCAAACTTTACATTTTTTTATCAAACTTTTCAGGCCAGTGATGACTCGCCAGGAATCATTTTCTTTTCAACTTTAGCATTTTATGCGGGGAAAAAAAAGAGATTAAGTTGATTTACCTCGGAAAGGGGGGAGGGTCAGCATGTGTCAAGTTCGTTGTGACCCCACTGACACCTGAACTGCGTACGTCAGCATGACGTCACCACGCCAAGTCGTTACAGACACGGTAGGATTGTGATTATATGTGCTGGTTTACTGTCTGGCATATTGGCATGTACACGTCGATCTACTGTCACTGAAGCCCACAGCCAATATAATAATAACAATATAAACATAAAAGCTAATGAAACGTTGCCCACTCAGCACACATACTTTTGTGAGGGCGGGGTCAATGAGGTCTTGGTCAGGAGCAAGGATAACCAGAGACACTGACCAAGGTTTCTGCTTCGATTTCAGCACTGTTGCATCTCCCTACCTCGTTTGGAAATAACTTTGAAATCGGGTTCGCCTAAATATTCTGAGGGGTTACGTTTGAAATTACACTTTTTCCTAATCACATTGAGTCATTTAGAAGGCTTCGATAATGAAGAAGCTTCCCAATAACAAGAACGATGTAGAAATGTGCATTTTAGTGTTTTCTCTGAACTTCTCCGTAATTTTCTAATATCAACACATACAGGTGTATTCTTTTGTCGCCCTGTTTCATTCCACTACCGCTCTCTCACACACACAACACAAAAACGTAGGTAGAATGGCTTGTAAGTTATTTAAATAAAAATATACCTTAGTTTCTCGTGGCAAAAATGTTGAGAGGTAGCGAAGGGGCTTTTGGTTATACTGGCCAAAGCCCTCAGCAGAATTAGGGAGGGGGAGAATGGGGAGCGGAGTTTCAGTAATTAAGAAAAACACGGTTTCTTTACACTGTGCAGGCGCCAGTTCCGCTGTCCTTAAATCCGCTTTGCAGTATCTTAACGCCTCGTGGCTCTTACTGGAAAGAAATCTCTCCCATAATTAAATTTTATAATGATGGACTGCTCTTGTCATTCCTTTAACGCCTCTTTGTCCTTCTTTCACCATCCTCTCTCCCTCTCGATTAAACCCACCTTATCTCTCTTTCTCTCTTTTTCCTTCTTTTCCTCATCCTCTTCTCTCATGCCCGCTAGTCAGTTGTTTTCCTCCTACCGAGCTCTCTCCGTTACCTTTGATGTGGCAAAGTTTATTCTTTAAAGACGATGAATGTCTTTACATCTCCTCCTCACCCCAGCACTCTTACACTCCCTCCCCGGTAAAAATCGGACACTGGTCGATAGAATCAAACAGCGTCGGTGTCTTTACACAGACTGACACAACCTCTGGATTCCTGAGAGATATCGGATGAGCATAAATAAGCAAATATGATGATATTGTTTGGAAAATGTTATCTCCATGAAATATTTTGATATTCTAATATAGACAAGTCTGTCGCGTAATGATGTTTGCGCAAATACCGAGTCGTCATTATTCTCGTACTTTCCTCCACCCCCTTGGTGTGACAGTGCAGTAAACGCACGAATGTGTTTATACATCTTGCAAGCATCGTGTTTGCTGACATTACTGCAAGGCTGGAACTCGGCGAAGAGAGATTAATCACCTCTCTGCTATTTGTCTTGGCGTGTTTTGTTTTATCCGCACTTCGTGGTTTGAGAGGAGATGTGGGGTCAGAATATGTTGGCTGTTGGTGTATGTGTCTCGCTGTTTAATGAACTTCTTTTCTGTAGCTCTGTGAAGCTGTACCTGGTACTCGGGAGCCAGTCACGACCATGCGGGCCTTTTATGGGGTCGATCGCAAGGTCTCCAAAGTACAGGTATCCTGCTTGTCACGGACGCAGATCTGCTGGAAGACATCACGCTGGGCTTATTCGCTCGATAAAGTTCGGCCTCCATTATCTGGCGATGTGAGCAAAGGAAGGGAGGATGGATCCTGTTTTAGAGTTTCCGAGAAGGTGTCAGCAGCGCTCGATAAAATATCTTGCATGCTACTGTGATCCAAGGTAGAGATGGGTAGACTTTTGTTGTTTGGTGTGCGTTCGTGCTTGCGCCCTGCAAGGAATGTTTCTTTTGAGGAACAGAGTTTAAAATGTTTTTACAGTAGAACAGTTATGATCTTCAAGTACAGAAACTCCTAATCTTTACAATCTGAGTAGCATCGCGTGCTTTGCGTGGGTTTGAGGTGCATCTCTTTAGGATAAGAGTTTGATCAGTGTGTGTAGCCAGTTCGCCTGTTGAAAGGTATATAGAAGGTATATACCTATACTTCCTCTAACTTCTACAGTAGTTCACTGTACAACAAATAACTCAAAACTCAGTTATGCATTTGCTTGGATGATCACAGGCAGTCTGAAGAGCTTGCATGTTTGCCACAGCTCCTGAGAAATACATAATAGTACGCCACACCACCCGCTAACGATGGGAGAAAACTGCAGTACCCCTTATCACGCCCTTTGCACCCGGTTGTGTGTTAACTAGGTACATCCGGGCTGAGTCTGCCAGGCTGTCTGTCCGGACATCAGCAAGACTGTACGTTGGTGTATTCACCTGGTCACGTCTGCTCAGTCCTTTTCTTCTGCCCCGGACTTGCAGCTTGTTAATGAGGGCTTTCTGAGGACGCCAGACTAACAACACTTGTTGTTAGAGATCCTTACTGTCAGGATCACAGTCTTCAGAGACACAATCGGATGTCATGACACAAACAGGAGTCACTGTCACTCTGAATATTTATGTGCTCTCATATGTCTCTTGTTACTCAAATGACCGTAATTATCTAAACAGATAAGCTTTTGTTCCTTTTACTGCTTCTCTCGCCATTCCTCCCCCAAATCTGTCTTTTCCTCTCTGTCCCCTTCCTCTTTCCTTCTCTTCCTAATGTCTCTCTGTCTCTGTTTCCTCGCTACTTTAAGCAGTGACATTCTCTCGTGTCCATAAAAGAAAGTCCAACTTTTTATATGCGTAATAAATCGTATATCGCTCTGGGAGGAAAAAATGTAACCCTTGATAAGGATTAAGTCAAGAGAAGTTGCCGACATTTATTCGTTAAAAGAAGAGCATTTCGTTCTTTTGTTTTCTTATTTTTGTGAGTTTTTTTAAGAAACAAGTTTAGTCTTGTGTAGAAGTCAATAAAACGTTTCTTACTTTAGTCATACTGTCTTCGCTGCGGAACATTGCCGAGAACAACAGTCAGAACAAAAAGCTTCAAAGAACTGTTTGGACTTTATGCTTGCTTTTTTCTTCTTCTTTTAAAGCAATTATGCGACATTCAGATATGTTTAAAAAATAACGGTGCCTTTTATTTTTAATTTTATTTATTTTTGTATGTAGTTAAAGTTACTCTCGAGTTTATCCTTAAAGACGTGGGTTTATGTCTCAGTGTAGTTCTTTATCCTCTGGCTATTCTGCTTGGACAAATATTACCTCTCCCAGCATTCCTTTCTGTCGGGGTGGCAGCCAACTCTTCCTCGCGTCACGCGTCCTGACACATACCCGTAAATGCACGTTTCTTGTACTTGCCAAAGCAGGCTTCCACCATTCATCATGTAATGGCAGTCTCGGCTCTCGTGCACCCGCTTGTCACCAGCTTGATCGGGTATCACGCCATCCTGACGTTTCACCCGGGACTTACCTGCGTAACTCAACCTTTTTACCTGTTTCCGACCTGTTTGCAGACATTTGACAATTGGTGAAAGCTTAACGATTTTGTTGCTGTTTTCTCTGTTTTGTCTCAGAGAGGGGAATGTTACAATCAGTGGCTGCTCAGTCCTTACCCAATGAGCTCTTAGGACAAATAATATAGACCTTGATTTGATTGCGGCAGTCTAATGCTGCGTTTTTAACTTCATTGTCAGTGTAATTTGTGTTGATGTTCACACAAACGTTTCGCTATGCCCATATGCAGAAGTACCGGGCTCTATAAATCATATGTACCCTCTGTAGCTCAACTGCTCAAGTATTGGAATGTTTCTTCATAACATTTATTCATATTCTCAAGATTACTCACTATCTTCCCAGTATTCTTCTGATGTCACTAACCTAATTCTCTGGAGTCGTCACCCTTACATCTACAGTGATCTCCCTTTACTGCCGGAAGGCAGCGAGTCTTTGCATTGCTTTTCCTTCTACATCTTTGTTACTATTTTGTGATCTTGTTCTACATCTTTTATGTGTTTTTTTGTTTTGTTTTGTTGTTGTTCTTTTGTTTTGTTTTTTTTTGTTTGTTTTTGTTCGTTTCTTTTTTTGTTTTGTTTTGGTTTTTTTTTTTTGGTTTTCGTGTGTGTGTGCTAATTTGTTCTACATCTTTGTTACTATTTTGTGATCTTGTTCAGCGCAATGAGTCCGCCTTTGACCGAGATATTACGACTCATAAATTTCCACTTATTATTATTAGTTCGCGTTGAATGGAGATTTTTTAATTAAAAAAAGGACACCTGTTCTGCTACTATCTAGCGGAGATACGCCATGATACAGTAAGCAGATGAACAAATCTTTAGGAGCCATTAGACACAGAGCCCGACAGGCTGATGTTAGACAGGTGGCCAGACACGAAGAATAATAATAATGTACATGGACGCACGCACATACTCGTGCACATATGCACATACGCACGTACATGCGAGTGTATTTATGTGCCCGTGCATGCATGCAAGCGCACACAGCCACAAACAGACGAACGTACGCACATACAGATTCACGCATGCACACACAACCACACACCGACGCGTGCATGCACGAACACATGCGGTCTTACATTTGACTTCTGTCCCCATGGACGCAGTTAACGTGACAGAAGTCATCTACAGCAATGTCTGCTGCAACGGCAATAACTGCCCTCCGGCGCGCCTAGGGTGCCTGAAGCGAACTGCCAAGGTGCAGCCGACCTGATGCGTGTTTGCCGCCTCCATTATCCTCCCTCTGGAACTCTGGAACTCCTTTAATCGCACCTCCTCAGTGGATTGCTTAAGTGGTACCATACCGCGAACCAAGGCTGTCAAAAGTTTTAACGTAGCTTAGCATAGCCTTCTGCCAACAACAGCCTCCCACTAACTCAGCTCCCATGTGGCAGCAAGTGGCGAGTTGTTTAAATGAGGATAAGTTATTGCTCTTTGGGGGAACCTTCATCAAGCTTAAACCTTCTTCTACTGCTGTAGTGCCCTAATCGCAGGAACTCCTCTGCGGGAGGTAAAGATCGGTGTTTTGTTCATCACGTCTTCGTGCAGAAAGCCGAGGCTAGACTCCAGCAAACAAACAAAAAAATGTATGTGTGTTTGTGTGTGAGACAGAGAGACAGACAGAGAGGTCCTCTTCTATTGTAGTCTGCATGACACGTGACGTCAACGTCACCCTGTGGAATCAACGTTTTCGGTTCGGGAGCGCTCGTTATTAGAAGGTTCTTCTCTCTCACCTTCTCTGCCATACGTGGCCTAGGAAGCCATCTCGTCTGCGAGATTAGGGCGGCTGCAGCCCCGATGACCACCAAGTGCAGTCTCGGCCGGAGTAAAGTTACACTTGGAAGGACCGGTAAAGTTTAAATGTTTGAAAGCGGGGGGGCCTTAATTCACGACTCGAGGGTTCTTGAGGGTCAGGTTGGTGGTGGTGCTGGTACTGGTGGTACTGGTGCTGGGGGAAAAAGGCGGGAGGATGGCGAGAGACAGTCGCTGGAGGAGACGGAGCTGTGAAGACTGCGACACGTCACACCCGACGTCTGCGGCGGAGTACGTCACACGAGCGTGAGCTCATCTCGCAGGGGCTGGCGTCGACGGGAGGAGACGATAATGAGAGCTGAAGGTTGACTTAATCACTGGATAGTGCAGAAGGGAGAGAATTAGAGACCACTCATTAAAGGACGGTGCTTAATTTACACAGTCTGTCCACCGCACTCACACCGCATGCACTTATTCGCACCTCCTGCCAGCTAGAGACTCTTCTTCGTCTTCTGGTTTTTTTTTTTTTTTTTTTTTTGGTCTTCTGCTGCTTCTTTCTTTTTCTCCTCTTTTCTTCTTCTACTTCTTCTGATTGATCGTCATCGTCGTGGTCGGCGGTGGCGGCGTCCGTCGCTATGCAAGTTACTGTATATTACTAAGTTTTTCTTATTACTAGAGTCGATTACAATTTTCTTTTTCGTTGATTTCTTCCTCTTTCTTTACTCTTCATAACATATATGCTGATAATCGTCGCTGCATGCTTTTATGTCAAGGTACGACTGACGCAAACGGCTGCGCACGTGCACCTTGCTTTCACGGTTTGCTGATCTCTGAGGTGTTCAGTGTCTGTTATGTCAGGAGCGTCAGTGCCGACATTTTGCAACTAGAAAATAGAAGCTTGAGTTGAAAGAGGGAAGCTACCCTGATCAGTATTCACGACTCATGTTATTCATGTTATTTTCCAGCTAGTATCAGTTGTTTATTCGGAAGGGTTGGTTGTTCGGAGAAAACGTTGTTTGCTTTCCTCTTTTCGTCTTCTGGTCTTTTTTTAAAGTATTTTTTAAACTACCACAGTCATGCACACTTCAGTCTCCTCTGCGAGCTTCCAACGTCAGTCAACGTCAGAGCGCATGCGTTAGTACATGGCAGCAAGACGGACGTGAGTGCTAAGGGATAGTCAGCTGGCGGAGAGCTAGGTCAGCCGACAAATTAATGAGAATCAAGTTCGCCTAAGGTGTTATCCTTGGCGAGACAAAGTTTACTTTCACTGCATTTGTGTACTCACACTTCCGGGCGTCGAAGGGTTCGGGGAAACCTCTGTGTCCAGACGGAATCATTTTTTGTCGAGACATGACGCTCTTGCCTAAGGAGGAATAAAAGAATTTCTAGAAAAGAAACGAGAAAGAAAAAAAAAAAGAAGGGCGAGTTAAGATGGAGAAACTGGTGGACGAAAACATCAAAGTGCGGAAAGCAACGAAAGACCGTTTCCTTTCGCAATGTTTACCCTGGCAGACTTTTGGTTCCTTTTCTTTATGACGATCCTCCCAAAGGAAGGTCCCTCTCTCGGCCGGCCCTCGAGCCGTTGTGACTGACGTTGATATGTCCTGGCCTGTGTTTAGACGGAGCCTTGAGGCCTGACTTTGGTGTAACCTTTGTTTTGTTACGAATCATTAGCCGATGTCTTCCCGTGGAGGATTCTCCAAGCTGGAAAGGGAGTTGAGAGCGATGCCTGGACTTGCCCAGCTCGTGCAAGTGGGAGCTGAATGGCAAAATAATGAAGACGTCCCCCTTAATGGCATGACTGGTGCGAATCAGCGCAACGCCGCGGGCGAAGGGGAGTTCTGAGACAAGGGAAGAGTAGCTGTACGGGAGGCGGTTGACTACCGGCTTCTCTTCAATTCCCAACATAAGAGTCTATTACATTGTCCGCCCCTTCATCTTAGTCACCCAGTCTTTACTTGGCACATTCGTCAATCTCTCAGCAACCCTTGTACATGAGTCGTGAGATGTCTGTATATGTTAATATGTATATATTTCTTACATGTGTGTGAGAGAGAAAAGAAGCAGGTTCATTGTGATTTCTCTGTTTTTTTTCTGTTATTTGACTAACAAACATGAAAGAGCATAACTTTTTCAAGAAAGATATATGTATACATATATATCACGATGACAACCAATGGTACATGAAACAAACAATGCATCAAGCCGCAGGTTAAAAAATAAATAAGAGATAAAATAGAAAAAGAATTAAAATGTAACTAAAAATAATTGGATCCTCCATTAGTAAACAATAATAAAAAGTTTGATAAATTTAAAATGTTTTAAAAAAAATCATAAGATTTCTCGAGCCATGTAAAACTTGTTTCCGGTGAAGCAGGTTGTCATCCGTTCTGTCATGTCTGTAAGACTAGCAGTTTTGAAAAAAAAAACAAATAAAAATTAAAGCTGCCTTTTCGAAGGCGCAATTGAACAAGTTTTGAAGGAAGGCATTCTAGCATCCCTTGAGGGGTGAAACCCCTGGAAAAGGAAATTTTATTTGCATGTACGACGTACATCATACTGTGTTGCTGTCTGCAAAAAGCGATGACAAAGGACCAGGTCACGGAAACGATTTGAAGACAACACATCATTAGTGTGTACAATTTGTTAACACTTTTAAGACACTTTAAATTTGTCATGAAAAATTCCTTTACTCATAGCCGGTTGTAAAATACGCGGTTTCAGGTGGACTGGGAATATCGCTAATTTACACTCCTTAACACTTAGAAGAGGAACTTCCTTCGTACCCTCCATTTCTTTACGCTCAAACTGATCTTTAATTTTGTTGACAGTTTGAAATTTTACAAAATTGGTTTTGATGTGCATTTGATATTCACAGGGGTTATGTACGCGAAAAGCTAAAATGACAAGACACGATCAGACAGAAACAATCCCTTTTAGCACTAACTTGCTCCTCCATCCCTTATGGATTTTTCTCCTTCCTTCAGGTAAGTCGTTTGTAGATCGTCGCTTGATAATAACATCTCTTTCCGGACAACTTTGTCGGGACAGAAGGGTTTCTTGAACGGCGAAGCATTATCGCTGATTGAGATCGAACCCTGGCGCTGACCTCAGGAACTGTGGGTGCACATCGGCAGGCAGCCACAGCGAGGTGGGGGTAGAGGTAGGCATGTAAATAATGCAAGGTGCGTGACTTGCGCACGAGTAGCTACAGTTCCGGTAAGTGTCTCACTTGACACTGGCCCCACATGCCTTCGTCAGGCGAGAAGGTGGTGACGGGAACGTCTGCCCCAGCCAGGAAACTCGATAGTCGATGAGGGCTACCTGAGCAGACCGGATTGAATTCCTGGAAGTCGAGGCCCTGTATATGTATACTGCCCTTTACACGGCAAGGGTACGCTCCGGTATCATCAGCAATAAACGGCGTGTGTTTCTGGTCAAGTGGCAAAGGTTGTTTAATTTATAGCGCATCGACTACCTAAGACATTATATAAACAAAGATGAATCAAAATTGCCACGCACGTATGGACCTAGCCGAAGTATTGGTTAGAAAACATACACACAGACACGTGCACACACACACACACACCCACGCTCGCGCGCGCACACACACAACGTTCCTATTTCCAGTGTCATGGAAAGTCATGATCCTTCTTATACTGCGGAAAAATATGGCTAAACGGCGGACCAATTCTGGCAAGTATATCATGGTTACATGAAATCTTGCTTAACTTAATGCGTTTGTCCAATTTTATCTGGTTAAGATAGACATTTATAGCATGGAGCGCAATGACATCACAGTTCACATTGCTGTGCCCGTGAACAGTGGACATCGTGGATATATTTTTGAACAGGTTACAGTTGAAAGGTCATACTTATCCTTGCGAGAACCTGGCCTCTTGACGATGCATGTTGAAGGGAACTGTGACGCGCTAAGAATACAAGCAAGGCAGGACACTGCTATGTGTTTTTAAATATTTATTGTAAATAAATGTAGCACATTGCTAGGTTTTAAATATTTATTATATATATGTATATTATATTTGGTTGTTGAGCTCACAATTGTGTACGTACATGACAGGTACAGACACAGTATGGCAGCCTGATGACAGGACTACACCTGCACGTGGGCCCACTTCATATGGAAGAGGAGGGTGAGAGGTGAATGTCACTAACTGGGACAACAACCAGCCAGACACTATTCCTTTAACTTTGGAAGAAGGTGCGACCGCTAATATCAGGTGAACATATATTTGGAACCAGAACATTATGATTCATATGTATATATTTGAACATTTTGACGTGTGTCTGTGTGTGTTTGTGTCAGCGCGAGCTGTGTCCATGCCTGACGAGAGAGATGATCAACACCTATTGCCCCTAACCCAAGAGGGCGGGATGGGGTAACACAGGTAGCAACATCGAAACATCAACACCAGACAAACTAATCAAGCCTAGGATAACCACAACAGTATTAGCTCGCATGCAGGCAATGACATCAAAAGGCGATGACACCAGACTAATCAAATCACACATAATGAAGATTGTGTGGCCGGCCGCCTAAACACGTCACACGATATTCCAAAGCCACAAAGACGAGAGAGCACGAGATACGAAAAGGGGGAACAAAGCTGGAAAATAACGAGACGGAGCGAAAGAGCTCAGTGTCAAAGAGTAAAGGCGAGGAGCAAGGGATGACGGGATGCTGGGTGCCAGACCGCACGGTGGCCTCCCAGTGCCAGGAGGCGGCCCCGGGTGCCAGGCTAATTCGCGCGGTTTTGCATTACCTGAGTCTGTCAAGTCTCCTCGCTCTCAGATAATGGATGACACGGACGCATGTTCCGCAACAGGAATGGCTCCAACGCCACAGCAAGCAAGTTATCTCCCACAGCACTTTTTTCCTCCGTTTTGCTGTTCTCCTCCCCTCACCTCTCTTTCTCTCTTCTACGTTTTCTTCCGTTTAAACTGCACGATGGCTGTAGTTTTTATATCGAGAAGGGGGGAAAAGAAAAAAAAGAGATTGATGGGCAGGCGAAAGGTTGGCGACTGCTTTCAACGATGGATGGATGAGAAACGAAGAAATTAATTACATGGAGGACTCGGTGCAGATTACATTTTCCGGATTTAAGCATCTTTCATTTAATTTAAATTTTAGCCAAGTTATTCTTTCTGATTTAAAAAAAAAAGCTTTTACGTAAAAGCATGAACACATGGACAGAGGGGTGATCATGACAAAGCTGGTGCCTATTTCGAACTTTGCCTATTTGCCTGCAAGGAAAGAGACGATAATTGAAAATTATGTTTAGGGGGAGATGGGAGTCGCTACGCTATAGATCAGGACTTTCAAATGCAATGACTTGTTGAGGTTTTTGTTTAAGACTGAAGGTGTCAGATGTGGATACTTTCACAGACAGTTTTTAACACTACCCACATCAGTCTATTTATTCTAACTACATAATTTGTAACCCGATGTAAACAACAGCTAACAAAGGAGCAAATTCATAAGTAATGGAAACGGATTGAGTTTACACTTAATTCCCTCGTGTGCGATAAACAGACATCAGCCACACAAGCTCGGAAAATCTTGTTTTGAGGAAGTGCAATTATCAGTTTAGGGCCGTAGTTAGGAAACGAGGGTAAGCCTTTGCCCTGGGGGCAACTTGGTCTTGTCTCCATAGTTATAAAGCGGTGGGTGTGCAGGCATCACAGACGTTGCTTTACTCCTGGAGCGGTTGTTATAAACACTCGCAAAAATGCCGCAGGACGAAGCAACATCGAGCAACGGCTGCTGGACTGCTTACCGCTTCGCAACTTCAGAAACAAGACAGTTGCCCTTATTTCCCACATTTTGTCCCAATGACTTCATAACTACGGGCCTTGAAAAATCTGAGGACTACTTCACTTACAACCTGGGACAGCTTACCAAATATAATTTTAGCTAGAAATCCTCGGTAATGATATCAACCACTTACTGGCTCTTACACCAGACTACTAGCACCCATAACCCCACACACCCACGCACCCAAAATGCAACATGTACATCACTCTCCTCCCACTCTAGAAAGTGAGAGACTATGTAAAGGGAATCAATCAGTGCACCTAAAACGACGACGTGAATGGGCAATATCTCTCGTCAATCATTTACTGGCCAGCCTTCTAAGAGGCTTATGGGCTCGATGAGAATGCCGGTTCCAGTTTAGTCTTCCATTGTTTGTAAAGACAAAGCCAAAATAAGGCGCGTGCTGCTTCCATTCGTGATAAGTATTTTGTGACAATAACAGAAATAAGCTCCTTTTCACAATCGATTTTGCTTGCATCTGAATCTGACCGTCGGCCTGGTAACCTTTTGTCCTGTAACAATAAAGCATTGGTTTACATACTCTGTTCAGCTGTGTGTCGGTGGCTTAGTTAAGGCTGGAATTCATGTCTGCTCTCCACTTACAGGCTCATCAAGCCATTGAACTTTGTCGTGCACACCGCTGCGTACGTGTCAACCTAGGGCGCGAAACAGCTATCATTACGTAACGGGGGCACATGTTACGGTACGCAGGACAAAGGTCACGGCAGGTCACGAGGTAGCCCACGCGTAGGAGCGTGAGCACTGTTCACTCCTAGCGCTTGGCTGATGCGTTGAAGACAGCGGGAGCAGAAGAGACTGCAACTACTGATGGCGTGTTCAGTGCTTGCTTTCTTGGCCGTTCGATTCATGGGTGTCTTGGAAACACAGTGCGAATAGCGAAGAGCCAGCACCGAACCATAGGTAAGTTCTGACATCGCTTCTCTGTTAAATAAGTATCGTATCCGCTGATATACCAACGGTAGCGTCGCCTTGAGCCGATGTTTAGGGTGGGCATGGACAAACCAACCCAGTGATGACGTCATGCTCGCAACAGCAGCTAGAATGACAACGGCCTTATCACGTGTCTAACGATGACGTGTCAGTCTAACAACACCTGAGGGAACGTACATTGAAAGCCTTAAAGCACCTTGTTCTCTTTAAACATTATTTTCACGTGATGTATACGTATCTCTCGACCATTTGGTATTACGTGCATACTCACATACATACTCAACACATATCACGTGCTTAGGTTCAACACGTGCGTGCTGTGGACGAAATTTCTTTTGTCTCTCAGCACTTCACTGCGCCTAATGATACGGGAACAAATTGGTCGGAGAATGTTGGCGAAGGGAGGTGGTGGCTGGGGGTCTCATGTTCTGTGATCACGGATGATGTAGGAAGCAGCAGACACCAGGCCGTCTGCAATTTATAATGGACCATGGCTCCTGACGACGTACAAGGCTTTGGCCATCAGCCCGTGGCTTGTGCCGTGAGTTGATTAACGTGGAGATGTAGACCACTGCGTGCCATACACCTCCACGTGCGCTATTGAAGTTGCTCCGGCAGCTGAGGTGAGCGTGGCATTGTGCCCAGCTATTTGCACGCCTTCCATTTGCTGCAGCTCGCCACAGGACAGTAGGTAGTGGGTAGCAGTCACGGATCGAGTCCCAGCTTGCACTGAGCACTGTGCAAGATGTGTCAATGAACAGCCTCGTTGTCTTTCCCAGTGCAGTGTGCACTGGCATAAATTTCTGGTCAGGACTTGACACCATGAATGTCACGAATGACAAATGGCGTCGGTGCTTTCTGGACAATCTGAAAAAAATGTTTTGTTGTTTTAGGCTTCTTATTCACATTCCCCTGACAATGTAGCTGCTAAATCACAAAATAAAGAACAGAACTGTAAATAATTAAATAGGTAGCTGTAACATACAAAATTATCCAGAATGTAACGTCATGGCATGCAAATCTACGCAAATGTCCATGTGGACTGTGGGAGGTATAATAGATGCAGCCATACAGACATCATCCGATCGAATGATCCAAGAAATGAACAACAAAGGGGGACAAAAATTGAGCTCAATGCTGGCTGGGGTTTGTTTTTGTTTGTTTTGTTTTTTGGACGCGACAACATAAACTGCTTTTACACCAGTGTTTAGCGGCCATTCAATCACACCTCAATCCAACGGCCATGAAGTCCGATGTCCGTGCTATCATCCGCTGAAGCATGTTTCATATACTTTGATGCTGGTTTATGAGGTTTTTCTTTTGTTGTGATTTTTTTGGGGGAGGGATTGTCTTATTTTGTATTTTATTAATTATTAATTTTCTATACGTAGTTCTACTCACACTTCTCCCCGAACCCTCTTTTGGCTGCACATGTTTAGATCATGCTCGACCTTTGTTCTTTTCTTCATATGCAAAAGTTCTCATCCTGTTTAGGGATTTTAACAAGAGCACTGTTCCCCATCTTTTTATTTAAAGATTCACTACAGAGTATGAGATCTGTTCACATGCATGTGACTCTGTGAGACTTTTGTACCTGAACAACTCTCATTACAACACACCATTCTTTTCTCAGACGGTAGATGAAAAAAAAACAACTTTCAGGGCAAAACGTGTCTGATGAATCACATGTAGTGGAATCGTTCTCACAAGCGAAGTTTCAAAACTTCCTTTTGGTCGACATCTTGGTCCTTTTGAAACGCATGGGCTCAACTTGCTTTTTGGCACCAGCCACTTTTTTTCTCGTCCTTTCTGTCTGCCCCGTTGACACAGGAAAACAGCGAAAGTGCTTTAGAGCTGACTTTCCAGCGTCTCGCCATTTTTTTAAGCCCAGGCGTCAGTAGCCGAAGTAATTGGTCGAAACGGCAGTGAGTTACACAAGCGGCTGCCTCCTAGACCGCGTCAGGCAGGTCTACCGGGCGGGTACTTGACGTCTCGCAAACTCACGTCAGGCAGTCTGACGTCCGCAGGTCTGTAGTCAGCAGCAGCCGTGTTGAGCGGTCTTCACTGACGGGATCAACTGCGCTGCGTCATATATAAATATATAATTCGGTGTGATGTCTCTCTTGCGACGAATATATCCATGGTCTTGTCTGTCGTGGTCCTGGTATATATACAAGCGTACTAGTTGAACCTTCCGCTGTAAACCCCATCTAAATATAGACGATTCCTAAGAGAACAAAGAACCGATTGTTGCCTTGAACTTATATACTGTCTTTGATTCTCTCCCACTTTTGAATCCCACCATTGTAGACGTCAGTTTTACCTTTAGTCTCTCTCAAGGCGAAAAGTCATTTCACTCACCAAACTACGCCATAGGACATTTGGAAACATTGCAGTCTCCTCTCACCAAAGAGGCAGATCATCTACAGCTGAACGACTGAGCCCTGACTAAACTAGTGCTATCTTTTATTCTTGGCTTAGCAGTTTCAATGCTCACATCGGACCTGTTTTCCCGCTAAAGATAATAATGAAAGAGCTGGACTTTGGCCACCATTTTGAAAGCTTCCACTGTCTCTGGAGCCTGCAAGTCAGTCCCTCGAAGACCGTGCTGGATGTTTACGACAAGCATGCGACTGTCAGGATCCAGTGACTTCAGGATTAGTGAGGATATGCACGGCTGACTCAGAGAAGCGATTCAATTCGCCTTTACACTATTTCATAGAAGCCCCTTGTAAAAGGTCTTCCAGTAGTTCTTTACAGTTGTGTCATCATGTAGAGCAAGCCGGGAAGTATAGGTAAACGTGGGCAAGACTTATGCAATTTATTTTTTATAAAGGCAGTCGAATATGTACAGTCCACTTCGTTACTTATTCTGACTGCTCCACATGTTACAAATGTTCGCTAACGAAACAATGGGTTGGTGCCGAGGCAAAGCCAGTGCTAAAGCTGTCAGGGGAAGCGTTTTTGTCGGCTTTTCTGCAGATTGCTGCACGCGGGGTCGAGAACCTTCTAGAGCCAGTGACGCGAGGAGAACGAGAAGGGTCCGTAAAAAGAGTTTTTAAAAGTGTTCTTGCAGAATGAGCTCTTGTGTGAATAATGACACATTTTAGTGCGCATGTGCACGCGCAGCCTGCGATGGAGTATGTGAAAAGGATTCCATGCATCTTTTGCTCATTTTCCACCCGAAGTGCCTCTCGTGCTTTGTGTGTTTAGTCTTCTGATATTGAGCCTGATTCCTTGCTTTCTAGTGTTTAATGTTCTGTACAGGTTGATGTTTTTGTCAGAGAGATTAAGAATTAAAACGAAAACTGCACGAGGAAGTTTAATTGCTTGCTGTGGTCAAGTTCTGTGGCAATATAATATGTGGAGTGAACTTTACACTACACCAGGTCCATTCCGTGTTTCATCTGATGTGTGATAAAATAACAACAAAAATCCACTTTTTCGATCAGTTTTATTCATCTGTGTAAAAGGTAACGGTGCCATTTATACCTCTTATCAAAGCGTGCTGGTGAAAACTACTCTCACGTACTCGCAGACACACACGAACACGTGGACCGACAACACTTGCATGTACAATCTGCCTGACGAGCTCCATGGGACCTCTTACTTGAAAGTATTATCGGAGTGAGAAAAGGAGGAACTACATACGTCGTGGAACGCCAGATCCTTATTAGTACAACAGCAGTGCTCCACGGTGTGGTTATCGTGGGGCAGGGCGCGATCTGCGGACCATCAGCTGTCGATGAGGAGGTTAGGTGGGGGGAAGCTTGGGGGGGTGGCGGGGGAGGGAGGGTTGGGGGAAGGAGTGCATGCGCTCATTAATCATTTTGATGGGTTGCGTCCCTGTCGACCAGGAGAGAAGCCAGCAACAAGCAAGCACCAGCGCCGAAGTCCAGAAAAGCCGAAACCGGAGAATATCCATAATAATTTTCGGTATTTGTCTCTGCCAGTGGCACGGCACGAGATGGCTGCTTTCCGCGGTGTTCAGCAGCAGAATCCACCTGAATGCAGCCTGATCTGCAGGGGGATGGGGGAGGTGATGAAGAGGAGGGGGAGGAGATCGCTGTGTGTGTGTTGCTTGTACGTGCATGCACTTCGGGTCAGGTGCAGGAGGAGGAGGGAGTGGCTATGCGCGTGTGTTGGGAGGGGGGGATGTTATTTTAATATTATTTGCTGCCGTTGCCCTCGCAAGTCAAGCAACCTGCGTGGGAACTGCCAGCTCGCACACAAGGTCTTTTCCGTGCAAGCTAGTGTGAAAGTAAATTTAACGCCGCAATTATTAGTTGTGGTACATTCCACTGCAAAGTTTCTTTTTTTTTAAAGCAACTAAGCTGGTTATTGTAAGGAACAAAAAGTAAAATCTCATCCAAAAGCAGATTTCAATGGGCTCTAATAACCGCCGCACAGTTTATACGCGTGTGCGCTCGCGTTCATTTCCAGGCTCCATATTTCTTAGGTAAAGAATTCCTTTGTAGTGTGAATCCTTTTCCGTTTTCGCTGTCTTTTAAAGCAAAATTCTCTCTTTTTTGACAAACGACAGACTAAAACGTTACCCGTACAGTGGATGTAAAGGGAAAGGCGAGAATGAAGAGAATTAAAAATACCATGCATTCAGTGGATATGCACGTGCGGAAAGGACATTTTCACAGGTAATAAACACCTGGATGCGGCACAAAGAAACGTACCTCGGTGAACTCGACGACAGAATCGCCCGACAGATATTGCTTTCAATAAACAATAAAGACAAGAGCGGCAATGTCTCTACGCAGTTAATATTTCCTGCCTTGAGCCTTTTTCGCATTTCACTTCAATATTTCATTTTGCCACAACAGCGCCTCGGTGCAATATTGTTGCTCGAAATATATTCCAGCTTTCAAGAAAAATTGCTGTGCAAAACCGCGTCATTTGGGTTGTGATTAAAAGGGGAAAAATGAGGTCGTCGCCAAAGGACTTCCATGTGAGCGGAGATCTTAAATTCTGTGTGTGAGAGAGAGAGCGAATTTCCTCCACAGGAGGAACTACAAACTACCTTAGTGTTGTTGCAAGGGTGGGAATGGTGTAATGTCATCGAACTCTGGTAGTCATCGCTGGTCCGACATGTCTGGACATAAAAACACTGCAGCCCGGGAAACGTAATTATAGTCGCTGGAGACGATAGTCAGCTACAGTAATTAGTTCTCGGAGGCAAGACATATCTCGTTACTTAACTCCTGTGCCGTACCGCCTATGTTGTGTTACGCTGAACTGCGCTCACCCGCCTGACGTCGTTCTTTCGAGTTAAAGATGGAACTCGTTCGTCAGATGGGAGCTGCGAGAATCACGCGTGACAAAACGCCGTTTGGGGGAAAGGGGCTACGGGACAGTTTAACGAGGGCCAGTCGAATCGTTTCCTATTGTCTGACTCGATCCCCAGCGATATGACAAACGGGTACTCGCGGCGTCGCTGTCAGCTCCGGTGTCGAGATTTTCCGAGGTATCTCCAACTCGCCCTGTATCAGTGCTGCCTGCCAAGCGGTCTAACTCTGTAGAAATGATTTGGCTATGTACCCCACCGAAGATAATTGAGAAAAAAGGGGCTATTAGGACCGATGGAATGTTACAGGACTCCGTATTCTTCTCTTTGCGAACTGACACAACTCCCTCTCTCTGACTGTATCATATTCTAGTGAATGTGTTGCCCTCCGGGAGGTTGATGCTTAGGCACGGAGACTTAACGCGACATGAGATATAAACTCCAACAGACATCAGACGTCGGGTGCCGCTGGCTGTTGCTGCTGCTGGCAGCTGACTACAGCTGCTCGTGCACTAAACGTGACGGGACCATGTATGTGTGTGTGTTCTAAAAGTTCCTGGCTAATGGTGGATCAAGATGAGCTATTAGGCCGTACGCTCTACCCACTTTTTAAAAAGGGAAGGAAAAAAGAATAAAAACGTCAGCTGAAGTTATGGTTATGTGAAAAGGAATCCAATCTCTCCTTTTGAAACTAATGGAAGAGAACAAGAGGGATGTTTGCGCGGGACTGTTTGAAGATTGATTCAGACGGAGCGAAGCAGAAAGGGATGTGAGCAGAAGAAGGGGCCCGAATCGATGGTCGCAAACGTGGAACCGTGTCATAATTTTAATGGGATTTCTAGCACATAATTTCCTTTGATTTCCTTTTAATTTCCTTTAATTTGTTTACCAGCATCCATTATGTTTCTGTTCTTTGACCTTCTTCAATCTCTGTAGTATTTTCTCATTCACTTGGGCTGAGCGGGACCCACCTGCTTGGTTTCAACTTTGTTTTGGTGTCCCGAAAATTGCTTATCACATTTTCTGTCGGAAAGTAGTCTCAAATGTTTTGTGTCAGATTGTGCCTACAGTTTTCCCTCTGTATTCTTGTTTTTATTATTTCACGTCGTGTAATATTTCTGTTAAATTAATGTTTGTTCTAGCTGGTAAACACTCTTAGTTTCTGTGTACAATACCAATATAGATGCATGCCACCATGTTTATTTGGTCTGGCATGTCACACTTTATTTTTTCCTACGTGCGCGTCTGTTTGTTGCATATTTGTGATCGTTGTCTTCATTATTTTCTCAGCATATTTTCTTTCATATTATTCCTCTGTTTTATATTTGTAATCTATTATCTGTCTTAGTTCTCTATTGAATATTGTTAGTTCTTATCATACATTGTCTCCTCAAAACTCAATGGATGTTTAACATTTTTTTCTTTCAATTTCCATTGTTTAATAAACAAATAAGTAAATACATTTTCAAGTCTCTCTATTGGCTATGTTAGGAAATAGTCTCTGTTCTTCAATAGCTTGTTTTGTGGCAGTCAACTCCTGTGTCCGAGAGCCTAGGAAACTTTGTCTCTCTCATCACACATCCTCCTGCTAATGTAAAAGCCTCAAGTTTAATAGTTTTAGTGTCCGCCCCACAAAAGATCATTTCTGCGCACAAAAATGTGGCTAGCAAGTCTACTTGGCGGCCCTTTATAGTCAAGAAAAGAGAAGCAGTGCGCCGCTTGCAATACAGACGGTGAAGGGATGCCACAATGGCGTAATGTTATGGTCTGGCAGTGCAGACTCCCGCCATCATGCCCACACCCGCGCACCTGGCCGAGCAGTTTTGTCATCGCTTTCTCATTAGTATTCATGCGGTGTTTGCTCTGTTTTTTGTTCAGCGCTTTTCTCTCGAAAGGGACGATCTTTCATCAGTGGATGTAATGAAAGAACGGACTGCCTGCTGGGTCAAGAGAAGAAAAATATTACATCAGGTACAAGAAAATGAGTGGAGGCGGGAAGAAGGGAGATAAACCAAAACACATGTGCACTCGTTCTAAAATTCTCATCTTGGCCTGTCACCATCCTTCCCCATATCACGTCTCGTGTCTACTTCGCTGTACCCAAATGATATTATGAGAAAATCATATATTGAAATGGGTACCGCGAGCTAAATTCTTTTCCATTGTTCTCTGTGGCCCCTTACAGACTATGGAAAAAAATTTCAAGTCAATGTAAGAAAGAAATTTGACCCACCACCACGAAATGAGTTCTAACTCGCACACAGCAGTTTGGTAGCCGAGGCCCGGAAAGATGATTAGGGTCTGAGCTGTACAGTTTCTATTTACATGTGTTTGGGGTAGAGGGTAGAGACGGAATGAATTCCTTGGTCATGAAACTAACCGGAAAATACGATGTCATGTTAAAACAGAAGTGAGAATTGGTCTTAAAATACATTTTAATCAAGGTACCCCACGGCGGCCAGTACCTATTTCCGCAGAAAATGACATTCAAATGCTGTATGGTGCGGTATCCCTGTCACCACCCATCATAATAAATCTTATCAGAGAGCCCCGAGTCTGTATTTTCAGTGGCTGCTAGTACTGATTCAAATATTACTCAATCATAAGATATGTCTTCAAAAGCTTTCGAGTAAGCATGTATGGTCGTTGATCCTGAAGCTGTTCAATGGTATAATCCAATACTGTCTGCCTTGGTAACGAGAAGAAACGCAGTGAGCGATTGACTGACTGGGAGGTTAGTGACTACTCCCGTGAGTCTTTCTTGCGTCAAGCGACACAATGCCAAAAAATAAAAAGATCCAACTGATGATGAATTATTACCTTTACTTAATTCTTATTCATCTTCGACATTCAGAAGAGTCAAAGTTTGGAAGATGAATTACATAATATTTCAGGAAAGATAACACTGTAGACGACTTTGCGAGCGACTTTCAGTGCGAGGGGAAAACAATCTTCAGAGAACAGATATCACTATGACAAGGATGTCAATGTACCACTCACTTAATTCATCTTTTGAACAGAGAGGAGAGGCATGAATTTTTTTAGTATTGTTTTTTTCCTGAGGTGTGCATGCTAATTGGAATGCAGTGACACTTTTTTCCATTGATGTTTGCATTACTGACAGGAAAAGGTATTAAAAACTTATAAAATTTATTGCTATAAACATTTTGTTATTTAGAAGTGGTGTCGCTTGATGTTTTTCTCAAAATGGCCGCTATCATGAAATATAATGTCAACTCAAATGACTCGCTCATGTTTTGGACTAGAAGGAAAATTTTGGTATCAAAAGAAAGCTTAAAAAACCGTTGATTTTAATATTCGATTTTTTCTAAAATTTCATATTTTTTAGTTATTATTCATTTTGTCGTGGCGGGTCAGAAATTATTGGCGTAAGTGTCCTGCCATGATAGCTGTCCATCCTGATCACGAAATGGTTTGTTTAGGATTTTTAAAAAAATTGTTTTACTCAAGTCTATTATCTCTATAACTGATATATCAGTTCCTTCTTGATTGTTTGATATTTCGTACATTTGTTTTTTCTCTCAACTGCAAGGCGCAGACTTACAATATTTTAGCGATTTAGTCGCCCTCCAGATGGCTAGTGTTCAGAAGCTGTTGACATTTGCAAAAACGAGAGCGGAAAAGAGAAACGAGTCTTAGTGCCACAGAATCCAAACAAAATTGCCCACATATCCACAATAAAATATAAATGTTAAAAGCAAAACTTACTTTCCACGTAATACTACAAATTTCACGCGTGTAACCTTTGTCTGCTGAGATGCTGCAAACTAAGAAACGCTTCCTTAAAGACCGAAACATGCCCTTTAAAGGGCAAAGGTTAAGACACTTATTGGGAAAAGGTTTTCCATGGCTGATTGTTTACGCAAAGATCAAACGCAGTTTCTAAAAGCTTTAAAAATTGTATCAGTTGTACTTTGCCACCTGTTCCAGAAATTGTTTTGTGTGCGCGGCATCGTGCGTGTGTGTGTGTGCGCGCTTTTGATTTGTAACAATCTTTCAGGAAGCACTTAAAACTTTAGGAAATGTAGGAAATCTTACAGGAAGTTCTGAAACTTGAGAAAACATCATTAATACACTAATACGTGACGAAGAAATGTATACGAGCAGCATGCGCAGAAGATGCTGTACCGTGTTTGCGGCACGCGTTTGACCGCCATATTTAACTGTGACTCCAGTTCCGAGAAACATTAGCGCAGCAATGGAAGTGAACGGTGACGGCCACAGCGAAGGACATTAGGGAAGTACTCTCTGCTGGAGACCTCGTCAAGGGAAGTAAAAACCCATGTCAGGCGTTCTTGCTGGTCCAGATCTCGCATACTTTGTGATCATGCAATAAAAAACAACTGTCGTGCGTACACACACGCAAGCGCACAGACGGACGCTGGAGCTGACGGCGTTGCTGGAGTGTGCGGCCAATGGAGAAGAGCGACTGCTACTGTGTTCCGAGCAGATCCGCACCTTTCGCTCGGTCCACTGCCTGCAGCTGATGACAGTTTGTCGTGCAGCAGCCGTAACACCACCAGTCGCCGCGGCAACGGCGGAAGACCGCGCCAGGGGCAGCAGCAGGGACTCTGGCCCTTATCACAGCTTCCCTGACTTTCAGCCAGTTTAAACCAATTCTAACACTTTTTTTCTTTCTTTTTTGATTTCTCCACTGCAGTTGATCATTCTGTCAGCGACGTCTTCTCAATATGCACCCGAGAGCTTTGGGGTTTTGCTGTTCTTTGTTTAATATTTTTAAAGAAAGGTTGTTTTTATTTGTTTTAAGAAAGGATCTATTTTATTTATTAAGACGGGGTGTTTTGTGTGAGCTGAGTGAGAAGATCTGGGTTGAATGATTTTTTTGGTTTAGCGGCAGGATTGGACACGTACAGAGAAGTGTCTTCCTGCACATTATATAAATTGAACACAATATGCAGGAAGACACTTCTCCTCGGTACATGTCCAGTTCTGTCATGAAAAATTTGTATATTTACCGGTATATACAGAGGTGTCCATGAAAATAAAATTCGCGTTTAAATCGAACCTTTTATCAATCGTGTCTAAAGCAGCCGTTTCGTAATCTTTCATAAAGGAAAAAAAATTGACCCTAATTCGTGAGATATGAAGAACTATTGGACCAAAAGGCATTCTGTCACACATAGTTTCTCAAATTTGCTTAGCGTTTCTTCGGGAAACTCGGGTTAAAATGTGCAAGGAGCTATCTCCTGATTCCTTACACCAGAGTCCTGACGACGACACTTAAGAGAATGAAGACTGATGACGTAACTCGGCAACAAAACGGTGACATCCGTGTTCCACATGAGCGCTGTGTTTTAGACTCGACTGTAAATAAACCATGATTTTTCAAACCCAAACTTTTAAGGAGAAACGTTTCAGATCGTCAGTGTCTAAGCCCCAACTTAACCTTTAAACGTCGGCGTCTGACTTCAGACGTGCATCAGTATTCCTTTAATTTACCGATCGACTTTTACCAACCTGTTGATGATACCCGTAAGTCTCAGGCAGTTCTCGAGTCCCTGATTCCGGCGTCTGTCACTGGGAGGTTGGTGGTTGGGGGACATTGAGCATTCCAATTACAGTCCGTCTATCAATCCGTCCTGTACTTAAAACTAGGCCGGGTATATGAAAGGGGGATAATCCAAGTGGAAGCCAGTAAGTGAGGTCCGGCGATGGAAATCCTGTCCCCCTCCCCGCCCTAATCACTACTTCCGAGCAGTAATAGTCCGGATGGCTCCGGGGGAAACTTACTTATCCTCTCAACCTCCACCTGGCCAGCGGTCCCGCTGCGGACAGACGGAGGGCAGGCTGCGTGCCGCACGAACGTCCTCAGTCGCTGGCGACCGTCGGCCCGTGAAATCGCTTGGCTATGCATGGCGGACTCGGCTCGCATGAGCAGCAGACAACTGCGCGACGTCTGCCGTGTCACGACTGCAGGAGGATCGTCTGGCATCTCCCATGTATTGCGGAGGGACAGGTGCTACAGCGCTGGAAGCTTCTGGTAGAGAAGTGGGAGGACTGCGCTTGTCGCGAATAAAGCCGAGAATCGTATAGTCAGAGGTTCAAATCTTGTCTTGGGTTAGTACAGTTTGTTGAAAACAAGTATAAGAGAATTTAGAAGTGAGAAACAAGGGAGGAAAGTGGAAATTGGTGTTTTGCACTTAGCTAGCAACTAAAACTATATTACGGAAAGTAGCGAGCACTATACCAAGATGGCACATGCAGGAAAGAACATCGTGCCCGAGACGAAATCTGAGCCAGGGGCAGCCAATCCTCGCTGTATTGGGGACAGAACTAAACAAAACAACAAATTATAGAGCAGCACCCAAAATTCTAGTAATTTTTATGAACAATACTAATGATATGATAAAATTCGCCTCTGAAGTTAGTGACTGTTATGCATTATTTATTGTTCTTCCTATATGGGTTAGCTAACGTGGAGTTAAAATATTTTGAACACTTGAAATCTTTTTTGCTAAATAAAAATTTGTTTGACCTTGAATTATACACACTTTTAAGAGATTCCTAATGAAAGTTTTGAAAGTCTGGAAAAGTGAAATTTTTAGTTTGCCGTCCGCTGTTACTTGTGAATCTTCAAATTATTAGACTAAATTCAATCGTGTGGTTGGTTCTAAAATGACCTCTGTTAAGTTTTATTTTTTTTTTTTATTATTATTATTATTATTATTTAGCGATTCTAAACGTGTCAGCTGACTTTCCTTTGTGCGCGCGCACACACACGCACACACATGAATGCGCGCACACTCCCACAGAGACAGAGACCGAGATACACTTGGACAGATCCACAGACACAAATATTCATGCAACAAATATAGAACTCAACCTACACCTGAAATTTAGTTCATCGGATTTTGCTGTCTTAGCCCCGGCATAACATCAGTCACTACATCACGATCTAGCTTACAACAAGATGAATAATCTTAATACATCAGGGGATGAAGCTCGTGCAAGCCTAATGAGGGTCGGTGGTGCAAAAACCTAGAGAACTAATCCACATGTTTTGGTACAGTCTGCTCATGTATCATCGGCTGTAAATAGAACTGAGGTTTTACACTTCGTTGACCAACAGGCCTATGACACACACAAAATTTAACATTAAATAATCCGGAAAAGTTATTTTTATTGCCACGTTTAGCTTAGGACTTATTCAGATTTTTGAACACTAACTAAAAAACAAAAATGTCCTGAGCTTTGTCCTTGTCAACTTTTTAAATTTATGTGTGCGTATTCACGCTTGAGTTCATGTGCGCGCGTGTAGATAGATAGGTGCGTGGGTGAACTGGGAGAGAAGGTGCGAGCTTCGGAATTTCCCGCCATGGATGCTTTTTTAAAAAAAAAAAGATAAATGATCAGGACATAACAGATTGTAGGTATGGGCGGGCAACGGCGCGATAGAAAACATTAGCATCGCTTGCTGTAAACAGAAACATAGGAAGTACATTCGAGGCGCGCGTCGACAGATATACCAATTAACTAAGAAGCTCAACTGCAGAGCTGCGCAGGTTGAGTGCCGCCGCTCCTCCCTGCCCCTGTCTGAAATAAATGACACGGTTGACTGTATTTTAGCTTCAGCAACGTCGGCCCGTAACCACAAAACATTCCGCCGCTGAAGATAATAAACGACGTGAAAGACGATATCGGGGATGATTGAGGGGCACGTGGGGTAGAAGGCGGGCGGAAGACAGACAGAGAGAGAGAGGTGCGAGTGCTGGAACCCGACGGAGGGCCGACTAGGGGTGTGGGGAGGGAAGGGGGAGGGTCCCAGCCGGTAAATTGCCGGAGGCTGAAGGATGAAGGAGCCGCTAATGCAAGGAGTGCGGAGGAGTGCGGGAGCGTGGCTAAACACTGCTGTAGATCTGCGGGATCCGGCACCTGCGGCGCCGTGCGGTACATGCTGTATGCCGCCCCTGCGGCGCCTACGTCAGGGTTCTTGTCTACCTGGTGATGTAAAACAAGATCGATCCGATTGCTGCACGGTTGTCACGTGACTGTTTTCCTGTAAGTCTTTTCTCTTTCTCTCTCTGTCGTCCTCTGGTTCTTTCACTCTTTCTATTTGTCTCCTTTTAACTTTCCCCATTTTTTTCTTTGTCTCTATTACTCTGTCCACACTCGCTTTATCTGTCTATTCCCTTCCCTCCTTTCTTTCCCGCAATGCTGCGCTAGCATAAACACCACACATTCAATTCAGTAAATGTCATTCTGCGTTCACCCTACAGTGTGAATCATAACACTCGCGTTCACAAAAGAACTGCTTCCTGGGAAATTAGGCGTCTTAAAATCAAAAACATTTTGGTTTCCCCGTCTGCTTTTGTCTGGCCTCTCTAGGGACAGAAAAGTCCAAAGAAGCTAACACGCAGCGAGAATAGTTTAAAATCCTATCCATGGATTATTTCCTAGCGTTCCCGAGTGCATAAAGGCTCTTTTCTTTACCGGACAAATGTTTGATAGTTTGACGAAGTTTTTAGAAAACAGTTGTACAGAAATTTCGCCAATTTTGTTTAAACATTAGTTCATATTTGTGCGATGGAGAAGGACCTCGGGTGACAATAAAACTGGATTGCATGATGGTTCAGTGCTGTTTGATCGAGCTTTCCTTTGCGGCGTTTGTGATTTTGTACCCTCATCCTCTACCCTTCTGTTGTAAAAATGACCATTCAGTGTGTTAGCAAACACAATCAAGCAGCCCAACACTAAAGGTCATTATACTGAATCTTCTACAATAAAAAAAAAGGCACAAGAGTGGTAGCTGCCTCAAAGGATGGCGGCCATATTCCTGGAACTAGACAGGTTCCAGAATAAAAAGGAAACAATGATGTGAAAGGGGGAGCTTGGATGTGGAGGGTGGGTGTTCAGTGTTGCACTTCAGAAAAATGTGGGATTGGATTGCATTGAGGGTGGGGAATGGAGCGAGACAGGCGGAAAACAAGTGAGTGGAGAAGAGATTAGCCACCAGAATGTTAAGAAGTCTCCGAGATGAGGTTATGCAGGAGAAAGCTTAGACAAAACTGTTGCGTGGATGGAATTTACGCCGACAGTTCCTGCATCAGCTGATAACCCATGTCAGGTAGGCTAAGCCTGCAAACTGCATTTTCTTTTCTCTTTTCTTTCAATGAGAACGTTCTGGACATCCCACAGTCGCCTACACACTCGTTGGATGTGTTTGCCGGCTGATGACACCAACTGTGTCTGCTGTTTGTACTTCGCAGTTATACACTACTTATACACTCTTGAACACGTTTTTTTCAACATATTTATGTATAGTACTCAAACACTGACAGGTCGGTGTGACAGTACCTACAAACCTGTTGAGCCTAGTGTGCTCTACAAGACTACTGAGCACAGTACCTAGAGTCCATATGTGCCCACAATATCGGTACTCATATTGTACATATATCATATACTTTGATGGGCACTACACTATAGGACAAGCTTGCACGTGTGTACAGAGTATGTGACGATAGGAACAAACAGTAGATGACTCATGGTTCCAAATAATTGGCAGTCCCTGCACATAAATCAGTCCCTTGAAGTGGCAGCTTATTCATGTCAGAAGAATACGGTAGGCTTTGTACAGCGGCTTCCAGATAATGATGTTGACAACCTGGTAATGCAGTTTCTGGAACCATTTTGTG
Source organism: Pomacea canaliculata (assembly GCF_003073045.1). Classification (NCBI taxonomy): domain Eukaryota; kingdom Metazoa; phylum Mollusca; class Gastropoda; order Architaenioglossa; family Ampullariidae; genus Pomacea; species Pomacea canaliculata. The sequence goes on from NC_037592.1 coordinate 25,435,642, forward strand.
CTGCGCTTATACAGCTTGCCTCTTCGTGGGTTTTTTAAATATTTTTTTTAAGGACAGACGGGATGATTGCAAAGGTGGATAAGCTCCACGACTGACAACCCGCGTGACGCACTTTGCCGCAGAAAAACTTGGCGATTGTGGGGAACATGGATAGTGGAAAAACTACATTTACTCTGTTGATGAGCAAGAAACTACTGAGCTGTAAGGAACACGATGGTCATTAATGTTCTCATAAAGCTATTTTTGAAATCCGACAGTAGTTAGTGAGTTGTATTTATTTTCTTCGATGACAAAGACAAGTTTTGTATGAAGTCAGGCTGTGAAGCATAAAATAAGCTTGTAAATTAATTTCTGTTTCATAGTGCTGAGTAATCAGCAGTATATTGCCTACATTAATTTTCATAGAGGGTAAACCAATCAAATATTTGATTTTTTCGGTATCTTTTAAGTTCTATAAAAATTAAATTTGCTTTATTTAAAGATTGTATCGGGATATAATTATAGCCTTACTTGTTTGCACGGCGTGAGATTCACTCAAATTTGTGCCGTGGTTCAGCAGAAATGGAAATTTAGATAACTACAAATATTAACAAAATTATCACCAGAATATCTTCGACTGGCTTTCACAATGAAATATCGAGCAGGTTAAGTCAAATTCGCTTCAAGCGATGCTCTTTTGACAAGCGAAATGATCTTTCTCACAAAGCCCCTTTAATTGCTTTAAAAGATCGCACGAACACTACAGACAGCAGAAAATTCTTTTCCAACTCAATTTTAAAGCCGATCTTGTGATGTCGGGAGTAACACCTCCTCCTCCCCCCATCTCTCTGTCTCTGACTGCGAGAAGGAGAGTGTATGTAAGCGGACTAGAGAGCTGTCTCCTTAGCCCTGTGTTCAAAGGTCTCAAAAGGCATTCTCGGCAGTCACTCGAGCAAAAAGTGCCGCGACTCCAGTGACTGCGGCGGATACTGTAGTGCAGCGCGGAGGTATACCGCGTGCTCTGAAGACGCCGCGAAGGAAGAGAGGAGGAGGGGAGAGGATGGAGGGAGGAAGGGCGACGCACGACAAGAGAAGCACGCGCGGCTTGCACAAGGCGGGCGGTTCCTGCAGTGCCGTAACCACGGGCAGGGCGCGCGGGGCGACGCGAGGAGCGAGGGAGCGAGGAAGGAGCGAGAGAGGAGAGCGCGGGCACTTTTTAGCTGGACACCGGCGCAGGTTGCACGGCGCGCTGCTTGCTGCAGGGGACAGTGACGACCACTAATTGAAGTTTAATGGGTGCTTCAGCAACAAGCACGGGAGGACGCTTCGCTGGCCGGGGCCTCGGGGCGGCCGCTTAACCATTGTCGTGGCTTTGATCCCTCAACGGACTTTGGCTTGAGACTTGTGCAAGCGCCACGCGCCAGTGACTGACGGACCGGTACTTGGAGTTGTCTTGCGTAGGCACAGGTCAGTGGGAACTTTTTATTATAATTGTTGGAGGGAAAAGGTGGGAGGGAGGGTGTCATCGTCGCGTTGCTAGCAACGGTATGAATCAGTTGCTTTGCTGAACCCTTTGATCTGTACAGGTGTCGCTCTCAACCGGACAACTATGGACGAAACATTTGGCATGACGGTTTAAGGCCTTTCTTGAAAGGACACCTTTCGTTGAATATGTGTCTGGTTAGTAAGGTGCTTTGCATTAAACTTTGCCAACTGTGTCACATGTTTATCCACGTCTGGCTAGTAAAGAAGCCCTCTAATAAGCCAGAAACAAGTCTGACTAAATAAAAGCAAAACAAGAAAAATAATGTTTATGTCCGCTGTCGTTAATCGGTTATTATCATTTTCTGTATCTGTCTTCTGATTGTTTTTCACATGTTGTAGCTTCTGGACAACTGTGCTTTTGCTGACTAACACCCTCATGCATGCACCCACACGCGCACACACACACACACACTTCGCAGTATGGATGCCATAGACTGACCACAAGCACCCTTTGCCAACTGTCACTATGTTTTGGAGGAGAATTTATGTAGGTAGGTGTATCACTTACATGCCTGGATTGCCATATCTCTTGTAAGACTTCTCTAAATGTCGCTCGCAGAGCTTAAATGATAAATGAGTCTTTCTGTACAGACTAAAAAAACAAACGCTAAGTACATATCATGGTACAAGTGTAACAGATGGAATTTAAAAAATATAAACTGAATTAATAATATTAAAACAATTTTAGTACATGCAATCTCATCAGATTAATATGTCGGCATCATTATGAACCAGACGCATCAGTGAGCGCTTCTTTATGGTAAGACATACAGCAACCACAACATGTGAATTACAGATTCGTATCCCACGAACGCTTGACTTAAATGTGAAGAATGCTCAAGCTTTACCTCCAACTTTAAAAGGCCAAAAACAAATGAAATATAGGATTATACACTCTTAAAACCACCCCATATATAAAGACATGTTTTTCTTCGCACTAAACACCAAACACCTTTTTAAAACATTTATCTGCGTATCTGTATTTTGCTCCTGAATGAGTCAATGGTGGATGTAAACATGGGCAGCTGAAAGATACTGAATGTTTTAATGGTATTTGAGAATGAATTTCACTCACGCAAACGGGTCCTTCGTAGAAAATTAAATTGTGTAATTTATCGTCAGCAAAATGCAGTTTATATCTATATAAATATACATTTCAGCTAATGTAATAATTTTCATACTTCAATATTAATTCAACAAACCTGTGTGCAATGCTCAAGCACTGAGTGGTCAACATACCAGCAAATGCTACACAAATACAAATAGCCTTCCTTTGGGGCGTAAAAAGCTTCCCAACTATTATTGATAGTGTCATATAATCAAGAGAGCATGAAGGGAGTCAGCATTAGAGATAATGAAGAAAGAAAATAGATATCAGCGACGTTATTTTAAAAATAAAATAATGATACAAGATCGCTATTGCTATGGTGACAAATTGAAGGCGCCAAAATTGCTTTCCACCTGGCTGTTGAAAATTAAGCTTTGCAAGTAGATGTAACATTCAACTGTCACGTGGACATGCGAGGGCAACTACGTGGCAACATGAAAGGCGCGTAACGGCGCACGCACTAATCCTTTGCGGTTCGTTGCTTCAGAAGCGGCAGTCTCTCCTTTTGTCTGGGATGCTTACACATCTCCCACTTGTGTCCGTCTGTACACTTGCCTGCTGCATATTGCGGAAAGTAAGACCAGTAAATAGAAACATAAATGAGGCTGGACCGCCAGCAGAGCTGTGTTCAGTTGAAAAGGGAAATTACTGGCGCCATTAGTCGCTTTTGAAAATTTAGCAAGAGCTTTTGCTATTCTGTGTGGCTATCTTTGTGGAGCCATGTTGATTCTACAAAATGTGCGCTGAAAGTGTAGCCGAGGTTTCAGATTTGTGTATTTTGAACAGATAACTATTTGTAAAAGTGATTAAGCAATGGTGTCTTTACGACCGTAGGTTTTATGAACAGCGTATGAAAATTTAAGATGAGATTTGTTGAGGCCATGTTTTTAGCTGGAATTAAGCGGTAATGTCACTCACACCTCACTGATGTGATATGGTAGCAACATCTGCAGTCCGCTTGCCTTTCAGTATAACATTATTTCTTTCCATCTTTGACAAAAACTCGCCACTGGCAGCTCCGCCACTTGCACGCTGGGGTGTTGATGGCAATTTAGGAGGTTTATGGTAAGTTAGGGTAAAGGTCGTAGGGGTGTGAGGTGTGAGAGACCGCATTTATCTCGAGGCCAACTTTTGTGAGGGGGGTGCTTATCTCCCCTCCCCACTGCTGTGCCTTCCCACAGTCCTCTAGAGAATCAGGTATCCATATCACAGCTAGGGGGAGTGGGGAGCACGCTGCGGCACACGAGTATCGAACCTTAGGGTTTGGACGCTGTTCCTCTAACCACTAGACTGTCCGCTTCCCTTTCTGTGGAATGTCAGACTGACCTTTTTTTTTTCACGTGTAAAACTGCGCCGACAGATTGATGTTGCTAGAGGTGAATCACACCACGAATACTTCATTTAGTGTCTGGACCCAACCAAAGCCGATCGCAGCTGTGGTGTTTTCTGTAAAGCGCCGGGAGATTGTGTGCTTGGATTTGCGAACGTAAACTAGACCGCAGAGGAGTTGCTCCCAGGGGAAGTCCATCGACAGGTCTAGCAACCAAAAGCCGAGATAAACTATCCGACGCAATATCATGGATACGCTGTGGCTCATGGTGTAGCAGCCTGTAGTGTAAGAATGTGAATACCCGACATGATCAGGTAAGATAAAACTGAAATCAAAAGGAGAGTCGGTCAGTCAGTCCTCCCTTGACCGGTACCTGTCGTTGGGGGGAGGACATGGATAGACAGGCAACTCTTATTTATTTTTGGCGATAGTGAGCAGGTCCTGTACAGGACGACCATTCCAGTTCTTTACCTGGCCACAGCGAGGTCGACTACCCTCCAAGATGCCTTGAAGGATAGTTTTAGAGAAGATGTCGTGCCGAGTCACGTGGCTAAAGAAGACCATCTTACGTCGCCTTACCTTCGCATCAAATGTTGGGTGGGGAATGGTGATTGCATTCCCCCCGCAACATATCGAAGAAATAGATCTGCTCATCGATTGGATGGAAGGCAAGGGAGTTAAGATGCGGCGAAACTGCTTAAAGATGTGCGACTGCAAAATTGTCCTTTTCCTGTCGTGGGCAAAGGGTGGGTTGAGCATCCCTAGCTCATACCTAAAAAATCAAAAAGATTTACGAACCCTCGCGTTAGAAACTATCCGGAATGAGAGAGGGTTTTTTTCTTTTTTTTTTTAATCACTGCATGTTAATAACTTTCTGCAGAAATGTTTATCTTTCCCGCACAAAAGACATCGACATCCCAGCGGCAGCATCGATTTCTCGGACCCTAACAGGTGGCCGCGACGCTCTGTATCAATTTAATCCCCATCAGTCACAGCTTCCTCTGCCCAGCAACAAAAACCTCGCTGCCATCGGGGACCGTTTCTCGCGGCGACCAAGCGCTGGCCCCAGCTCTTCCCCTCCCCCTTGCCCTGGCGCTTGGTGCCTGACCAGCAGGACGCCCCGCCACTCTTGCGACCCTCGATAAGCGCGCGGGGTCACGTCGCGAGAACTTGGGAGCGATCGCGCTGCGGGCCTCTGCGGCGGACTGTCGACGGTACTCAATGCCTTGTTGATCACTCTCTGGACGCGCTGTTTGGCCACCGGTAGGCGTGCTGACGTGTTTGACCTTTGCGCGAGTGACTACGCATTGATTGCGGCAACGTCACGAGGGTCACTAACGTGGAGGAGGATGGCGAGGGCTGAAGGGGATGGAGATCCTATTCCTTTGCGAATCTTTAGAAAGTCTTTTCTCTCTCGCTCGTTCCTGTTGTCCAACATTATTATTTACGCATCTTTCCTGATAGTTTTTTAGCCCTGTAAACTGGGTGTTTGGTTTAAGATAGAATGGTGTATTTTGCAGATATTCAGAGGCCAGTCGTCTTTGCATATGTGTATCCGAAACATAAACTCGATTAAACACTTCAGGAAACCATTGTCATCTCTCGTTTTTTTAGAGGTGGCGGGGATTTTTTAAAGTTTATTTTGAAAAGAACAGAAACTTCTTAAAACTGAATTTGGAATTTTCATTAACTGTGGTAGTTGGTGGCCTTGCATGTTTCTTCACTTGTAAATCTCTGACTCGAGAATTGAACCTTTTCAGCTTTCCGGTCTTGGACTGTACGCGCCTTCTCGCTGTGCGCCTGTGATTGGACAATTTCCCGCTCCACTGCGCGGCTTGAGGGCGCGCATGGCGACAGCAACAGCGAGGTCGTTTCCTCGGCTGATCTCCCCTGTTGTTTATGTCCAAATGTATTCATAGCTTGAATGTCTCGAGGCGATAGTTATCTGCTCAATTTTTATTTATTGTTTTGGGTTGTTCTTTTTTGCTTTTGGTGGGTGGAGAGGGAGATAGAGGAAGGGTGGGGATTGTTGTGTGGTGGCATGAATGAAAGGAAGAGGAGGCTGTGGAGCGGTGAAACACCAAAGATCGGGACAAGAGTGAAGAAAGTTTAATGTAACTGTGATGAAGATTTTGAGAAACGTTTTTCAAAGGTTTTTTGTGTTTTTTTTTTTACCAACGGATTCAGAACTATAGTTTACTAACTGCTATTATGAGAATCGTTCTAGAAAATAGTTTAAGCAACGTTTAAATAATAATAGTTTCTAAAATTCAGATAGGTTCGACTTCGCTGGTGCTCTAAATTATTCACCAGGGTTAGCGGTCTGTTTCGGGGCAATTCGAAGTACTTGTCTTCCAATCGGTGAAATTACCGACTATTCCTCACGGCTAAAAGTCTGAATGTTAACTTCCTCCTCCCCACAAACTGTCCACCCTCTACCCCCGTTGAAGGCACGAGTGTTGCATATTGACGAGTGCGACCGGCGTCGTGCTGGTATGCGATTACAGCCCGTAGACCGCGGCCACGAGGACCATTTTCTGTTGTCCTTTTGGCTTCCTCCGATGATTTCCTGCCTTCGGACAGACTTAGAAAATTGCTGCCGATTTAAACACCCTTCTGGCGCGAAGATGGCTTTTTGCCGTCTGGGGTGTGGTGTGAGGGGAGGGGTCCTCGGCGACTCCTTGTTGGAGGGGCCATGCATATAGGGGCGGTGCGAGGTGTTGCAGAGGCATTCCAGCGCGTAGGAGCGACAACTTGAGGGAGGAGGGTGCTGCGAGGTAGAGGGAAGTAGTAGCGGTGGCAGTGTAGGGAGATGGGTAAGTGGGAGGAGAAAGGAACCGTGGGCGTCGATAGAAAATGGCGGAAAGATGAACTCTCGTTTTCGCTCTTGTGTTTGAATCCTTGGCGGGAAAGACATTAATTAGCTTGAAAGGTAGGTTAAATGTCACTAGAAAAAGGTCGAGAATACAATCACAAAGCAGTTACAGCTTGCATTCAAAATGTCTTGCTAGCGGTACGACAGTAGTTTAGCATTTGCGTCTCTACCGCTGGCAGTAACAGGAATTAGGAGATACAGTGGTTACAGTTACCGTTGCAGTACCTATCCCTAGCAGTAAAATGCTGATTAGTTCCGACGAATAACAAGGAGACCCGCTTTTGTGACCACAGTCAGACTCTTGTTTATAATTCTCGAATGTCGGACACAAATATTTTGACCAACGCCCGCAGTGCTAGTTCGAACCACAACGTGCAAACAATGTGGGAATTGTAAGTTTTATAATGGCAAGGAATATTTATTTATTCAGTAAACTGTGAAACTCTGGCGTGTTCTCGGTTCTGTATAAAAAGGCCATCTTCGTCTACTTTATTAGTAAACAAAGTGTAACAACTATCCATAAAAAACCTGATAAAAGCCTGTAAGACATAGCCTTTGGCAATGAGGTGTTTGTGTGATAGGAATTCGCTTTAAGAAAGTCTGAATGTTCAGAGCTAGACTGCACAACAAACGGACAGCATGCCTGGGGTTCTCTTGAGCCTCAGTAGTTTCTAGGAAAGGTTTGAGAGCTGTACATTTCTGTTTGCAACCTTTTGTTTTTGTTTCTTGTATTAGCGGTGTACCCCGTCTGGGGTTTAGTATTACAGTAAGTGGCTTCTTCAAGATGACTAAAATTATTTTTTTTTAATGAATTATGAGTGAAAATGCTGGAAAGGGCACGATGTGTTTTGAATTGTCTGGCATCTAGATCGCACGTGACTGCTGGGAAGGCTGCCTCCATCTCTACTTGGTCTGGTTGAATAACTTCTAAGTGGCGGGCTGAGAGGTGGGACTGGGCGGTGGGACTGGGCGGTAACCGATAAGAAGAGGAAGTTCTTGTCGATTTTTCTTTAAGGAACAACTGCTGTGACTGTTACTTATGACATATGTCCTTCCGTTATTGTAGATCCTTATCAGCGGTTAACAAAGCAACATACACACAGAAATCTCACAAAACAGAACTGACTTTACAGTCACGTATTCGACAATAAACTTTCGAGATAAAGGACTAGTGAGGTAAAAAAAAATTTTATTGATTTGCTAAAGACATCAGGATCCTACAAAAATGTGTTTACGTCGCTTAAGCAGGAAGAGCTGGAAACATATGTTAAGCTAATCTGTGTACAAAGCTGACGTCACGATTGGAACACTTGCCGTTGATGATTTTTTTTAAGGCGGATCTCTCGAGAATGAAAGAAAGGGGAAGGTATTCATTCAGATTCAAGTAAATAGTATTTGTACTGAACCTGATCCAGTTTTAGGAAACAAATTTTGCATACCGCTAGACCTTTGTAAAATTAAGTCAGTGTGTGCTGAAGCTATAGACATCGCAGTGATGCAACATAATCAAGACACTAATCTAACTATTCGTATAGCTCCGTGGTTTGTTACATTTCTAAAGTGAAGTAGAGATCAAATTGTGCAAGAGAATGCCTGTGGTGAGCGATATTCAGGTTTATTCTAAGTTAGCTTTGAGGTAACCATCGACAGTGCGCCAAAAACATCGGATGAAATGGGTGGGCGTGTGTATCCTTACCTAATTGTCCATAAATATCAAAGGGATGAGTGTGCCTAAGGCAACTTGCGTGACAGAAGAGTAAAGGAATACCCATGCAACCCGACTCTAAAAGCAAGTTCTTCTAGACAAAATGGTTTTCAGCGGAACAGTGATTATCATCTCCAATGTGTATTTTCTATGATTATATACAGATTTTTTTTTCATCATCTTCCTGTGCCTTTTCCTCTTTCCCGTCCTCACCTAATATCCTCCTCATGTTCTTTTCCCCTCAGTTTGTCTCCGAGTTATGAAAGACTACCATTCGTCCTCGACGACACTTGTTCCCTTACCCCAGTTCCTGCGTGTACGACTTCCGGGGAGACAATGCCTGACTTTGTGACATTTCGTTCCCGACAGTCAGCAAAGTTACCTTTTTTACTGTTTATATTTCCTTTTCTTCACCTGAGACTTGTCTGGATCGAAAATCCCAGAAAGGTGTGGCAGTACAGCGGCGGTAGAGTCGTCGTCATCGTGCAGACAGTCTCGCATCCTACACCGTCGGCAGCGCTGACGTCTTGATCAATAATGGGGATTATAATTATCGTCGTCCTTTTCCTTTTTGCGTTTAGCTCCCCTTAGTTTGCAGCCTTACCGTCGCTGGCACTTTTTCTGTGTGTGTGCGTGTGCGATGACATCCTTGTGATCGCCGGTGTTTCAACATTTGATGCCAGAGTGCGTGCGTGCGTGCGTGTGTATGTGCTAGAGCGCGCGTGCGTGCTGGTGTGAAGAAGACACACGACGCCGGTGAGTGACAGGTATCTCGTCTAGTCGACTCCACTTTGCCGCCCACTGACAACAGGGAGCCGGAAGTACAGTCGTACTCCGCTGGCTCATGCTGCTGAGGCTGTGTGTAGACGGGAGGGACCCAGCCGGTCCCAGATCCTGTGCTTCTCCCCCCTCTTCATCCTCCATAGCGGGTACACTGGCTGCGGTACGTGAGCCATCAGAGTGACTGGCTCGAAGGTGTGTCTCAACCGCGACATGAATTCCAGTCCTCCTCCAGCCTGCAGTGTTTTCTCCGTTGGCAACCGCTAGGCCCCCTCCCTTCTCGTCTTCCAACCTAGGTGTCTGCGGTGCCAGCCTTCTTCCAGCCTCAGCTGTCACGTGGCCGTGTCTCCCAGCTGGCGCCCCAGACAGTAGTGATTTTATTTGGCTCACCTGTCACCCAGGTTAATGGGGAGTTGACGTGGAGAGGCGTCTCACCTGTTTCACTCCCAGGGAGCTCAACTCCGTCCTCCGGCATAAACCTGGCGGAGCTGGCTTATCAGGAACACACTTCTAGACCCCATGACTGTCTGCGACATTTCAGGGCTGTCATTGTCCAGGGTTCCTCCCCTCCCCTCCTTCCCTCAACAGAGGTACGTAGCGACATCGATCTTTGCTGTTCAGACGTCTTCGTCGTGTCAGACAATTGTCGTGTTATTTGATAGGTTTTTTTTTTTTTTTTCATTCTTTGTGTTTAAGCTATGTCGGCGGCGCAGTGCTATCCATAAATACATAAAGGTGTAAAAAAGACAGGCATTAGCTGTCAGATAACAGTTTTGAAAGGATCGTCGAGACTCGTCTCGCCAGGAAGCATTGTAATGATGAAGAAATACATGTCGGTGACGTCACAGACATGGCAGCCGGTGCAGGTTGGCAACAGGGGTCGAGAGGTCAGGGTTTTTTCTCGTCCAGAAGTATGACTGCTAACGATCCGTGCAGAACGTTTTACAAATTGCCGAGCGTCCGACAATACGCCATCCTTGCGAATGAAGATACTTGGGGGAGGCAGGCTGCTTTCAGTTCAGTCTTTCAGCCTGGATTTCGCTGCCCGTCGTGATGTATCTGTGCTTTCTCCCTGTATTTAGACTTGGGGCTGGGGTGGATGGGTATTTTATCTGTAGGAGAATGCTACCGATGTCGTCAGGTGCGTTTAATGTGTTAATCGTTTGTCGGGGGCAAAGACCAAGCACAGTGTATGGTGAAAACGTTAAATATCCTCATTTACATACGAATGTCGCCCACGCGCCTGCTCGGGCTGACACTTGTGTACATACACACATGCTGCACGCGCACACCAGACCACGTAATAATCTATTAAAGTACTAGTCGGGAACAATTTTTTTTTCTTAAATATCTAAAGATTCTATTTCCCTAAATATGGGCGGACACCACCTTTCGCTTTCGCCTATAAACATCCCCACACACATAAAGCAAGTCAAAATTATAACTCTCCTTTTTGTATACAGATACACCTAATTAACTTGTGGTACTAGCTCTCCCATTGGCTGAAGCCTTGTTTATCTCAAGAGCATAAAGGCTGTGTTTACTCTGATTTGAGAAAATAGTATTTTGTGTCGAGCTTTACTCTATCATGTATGTAAAAGGGTGTGTACCCCACTATCCCTTTAACCTAAGTACACTAACATCCGCTCATCGCCTTGCACTTAATCACGTGACGAGAAGGGCATAAGGGACGATAAGGGACGAGCTATTTAAAGAAGATGCAGCAAACGATGACAAATCATATTCTGACGGTTTCTTTGTCGGGACGCGCGCGCCGGTGACGTCACACGGAAAAATGAAGTGAGATGAAGAGGAGGGGTCCTCCCTGTAAACAGCCACGGGCGGGTGGGGGGAGAAGGGACCCTGCCTCCACCTCCTCCCACCCCACTTCCCTCAGTCGGGAAATGTCAGAGACGATTGTGACGATTCGCCCTGGCGTCGCGTCGGGTCTCGAAGAAAATAAATGCTTGCGTGAATGTTGCCACGCCGTCAAATGGGCCGGATGGAGCAGACAATGGATAGTTCTGCGCATGCCCATAAACTCGGGTGCGTTTGGGTCAGATGTAATGGCCCGAGGAGCGTGTGACGTTTGTTGCGTAGCTATCGCACCAACGTGAAACCCTCTGTAACACTCGCCTTCTGGCTTTGAGTAGAGACTGGGGATCAACTGGCTTTATTGTCCACGGTTCAGCAGGAGCAGAATGGCTGGTGAACGAAGGAAAAAAACATAGCAAATGACGGGACGGGGGATAGAAAACAGAAAAGACAAAGCGTTTAATGGAGAAACACATAACACACCCAATGGTCTGAAGCGCAAACCTCGGGGAATAAATCTGAAACACAAGACCGAGCAGGAGTGTGAGGAGTTAGGGTGGAGGCCATGAACTAAGCGGGTAGCGTCCCATCGGTAATGTTACTCTTACTCTACAAGGTTGCTGATGATTTCCTTTGTAGGACGTTCTTAAAAGTTGTCCACTTTTGGACTATGGAAAATGTATATGACATCGATTACGAAGACCATCTGACGTCTTGGGCGGTCTTATGGTTACAGTCATGGCACCTTATCTTCACTGAGAAAAGTTTTTTTTAAAATAAATTCAAGGATGTCACGCGTAATGGCCTTTATAAATATTTTAAAATATTGTTTGTAAATAATAAATTATTCAATAAGTTTTTTTCTTCGACATTCCCCTGATGGGTTTAAGCAGATGGGATTAAACATTCTGCGTACATTAGAGTGAGATTCAAACGAGCGTCAGCAACTACCAGCGACGTTGGTAACAATTATAATCTTTTTGCATTGAAGATATTTTTCTCGATCATAATCGATCCCTTATTGCCACGTGCGTTCTTTACTTTTTTAGGTAGATTTGCTTTGCTTCTGTTGGTCTTCTCTTGATGAGTATGTGGTTATGATTGTTATGATGGTTATGATGGTTATGATTTGCTTGTTTTGTTTTATTCATTGTTCACAACTGTAGCCTTTGTTTCATCCTGACTTAAGACGCAGTGACATCGGCATGTGCATTTTCACGGCCTATTGCAGACTGTGCAGGAGGACCTGGCAGAGTCCTGACCAGGACCAAAGTCTGACCATGCAAATGGCCACTTCATTTGCCGAGTTAGTTGCCAACGAGTCCATTCATACCGAGAAAGCTGGCGATTAGCCGGCCTCCTGAACCTCCGGCAGAAGTTACTTTGTCCTCCTTTCAGTCGGGGCCTCCGCCTGCAAGTACTCGGGTAGTACGAGGGGATGACGGGTTTCATCAAATCAATAACCAGTTGGAGGGTTGGCACACAAAGTCCAGCTTGGAGGTCGGGACATGCGCTCTTGAACGTTTGATTGGAGACGGAGAAACGCATTCAGTTTGGCTTTGGCCCTGTTTGATGCTGCGGTTTGTGTATGCATACGAATGAGAGTGCTGATCGGACTCTCAGATACGGCACATGCGTTTGCATCCAATCTAGCCACAAAAGAACTCGGGATGATTTTTTTTTCTAGTTTCACTGATCTCTTCAGTTTATGACTCTTGTAACCAACCTCCTATGGCATTGATAGCAAAGTCCCCTTAAAATTGCAAGACAAATAGTTTTTGCTCATATGCTGGACCGTAACGAATGGAAATCGTTGTAACAGCACGCAAAAAAATGTGAGTTTGGAGAGTGATGCTTTGCAGGCACGGCAATAAATTACTACTCGGATGTATCATTGGAACTGTAGGTGTGGTAATAACATATTACTCGAGATGTCACTGTAATTGCTAGTGAAGAATGTTGTCCAATGACGGTCAGTCGCATTTTTGTCAAACCTTGCATGTGTACATTCTTTTAGTTAATACAAATTAACGATGTACAATGGGAATCAGAAGTGAATGAGCAACGAGTGTGCTGAAACGTTCCAACAATTTTATAAAGATTTTTCTGTTCCTTAAAAGACTGTTTTTACACCATGAAAGATTTACAGTGTTCAAGGTTTTCGTGCACTTTATATCGTAGCTTTAACTACATCAAAATTCTTCCTTATTGGACTTTTAAACTAGAATTACATCTTCTTTCAGTCTGGTTTCTTTTCCTGTAAATCCTTCACGCCTTGCTTCATGTCGTGACCGAACATTCAGCGGGAGCGGGCCAACATCCGCCCTTCTAAAGCCCAATTCCACTAAAATCCTGCCTCATCTCGATTGAAATCTTTCACCTTAAAGATAAAATGCATCAAGGCAGATTACTTCAAAGTGAAGTCCTGTCTGGAAGACTAGCCGCAGCGATTAGAGGTGTGGGCAGCCTCTTCGGGACTTCAGCAATATTGAAAGGCATTGGCGATGCAGATGGCGCGCCAGTAGCTCTGGTCTCTTTCACACCTTTCACATCCTCTAGACAAGGGAGGGAATGATGACACCGCCCTTTTGTGTAGTCGTTTGGACGATGGAGGTCGTGGTGTCTGATCATGATGATGGCAGAGAGAGGTAGAATTCAAATGGCCGGCAGAAAGAGCACGAAGCGATGAAGACCTTTAGACTCTCGTCTGTGATATGTCGGCATCGGACCAGGCTGGTTCTTCTGTTAAACCGAAAAAGTTTCTGAATTATTTTGTTGTCAGTGTAGCAGTTCAGATGTTTATTTTTTTAAGTACATTAGTTGCGGCTTGCTACCCTCGTGTTAACCACTACACTACCGGGCGCCTGTAGGTGGCGTGTCGAGATCAGTGACGTCATGCTGGTGGGATCGTTGCACGACTGCTGCAGGGTCTGCGCTCTGCGGCATCCATTGCCGTTCGTTTAACCTCACTTAGATACGAGGCCTGCCGTCCAGCCAAGCAGAATGAATGGACAGGGAACCCCAGCCTTCAGGAGGAGGGGTTACCAGCCTTTTTTCCCCAGCGGCTATGTGAGGTGACGGAATGTGGACAATAAATAATGTACCAGCATCTGCAGATTTCGGACTGAAGAGTGTGCTGGAGTAGAAACCAGACCATCGGAACTGTTCAGGAAGAAAAACTTCGATGTCTTGCACATTTCGGAAATGTTTATCTTAGCTATAGTCAGAGCTTCCGTGTCAGAAATTTATGTTTAATGACGATTTGAATAGTGAAAAAAAAAGAGAACCTTCCCTCTCCCGCTCAGAGTGTGCATTTAAAACCTTCGCTTGTTACCACTGCAGCCTGAGCTTCTGAGTTCAGATCTCTTCTCGAGAACACGGGGTAACGGAGGTTTTCTCCTTTTTTTCTAATTTCCCCCCACTCCTTTCATAGTGCGAAATCATCTCTAGTCTGAAGCACTTTCTTGCCAAAGCAACCAGCCGACCGACCGACTCGCCACTTACACAATTATCCTTGCACACGCAGCAGTCGCGTGTGTGGAACTGGTCACAAAAGTTGTGACCTGAGACTCGTGACAAAATGTTCTATCCCTCAGAGCTAGTCCGTTCACAATAGGAGATGATAACAATCTTCTCGATTAGAATAATACATTACAGTCGTCTTTCGATGTCCGAGGGGATTGCTTCCAGGACGCCAGACGGATACCGAAATCAGCGGTAAAGACGGGTAAGTCCTTTGGGTACAATGGCGAAGTAATTCGTGTGGCCTATTCACATCGTCTTACGTATTTTAAATTACATAAAATCTCTAGATTACTTACAATACCTCATATTTCGGCAAGATGCTACAACACACCACTCACGCGGATTCAGTGTCGTAAAAATATTTGATAATTATTTTAAAACGATAGCTTTTTAAATGTTGTAACATAGTTTCGTGATTTTTTTCCCCAATAAGACGATCATGCCAAAGATTTGTTTACTATTTAATGAACGGTAGCTTCACTGACTTCGTAATAAATTGATTTGCTTATCGACACGTTACATAAGCGTTACACTCGACTGAACATCCGGGTTCTGCTGTGCTTTGCACCACTGTCTTGAATTTTACCAGCGACACCTTCCCACCTTCTTAATGTCATTGACTGCCCGATTGATGTTCTCTCGCTGTGATGTAGTCTGAGTTGCAGGTACGGCGTAAAACTCAAACAAACAACAACCCAGCGGGGGGAATAGGGGTTGTAGGAGAGAGATGGGTACTGCCCTCGCATAAAGCTGGCCCCGAGAAAAGTGAGGTCTCGAACCTCGCTTCCCAACCGTAAGGGACGACCCTTATTTACCTTACGCACTTATTTAAACAGAGCCAGTCCTGTCCAAAGACACTAGTCGATGACATGTGGAGACGGAAGTCAATGACTGTACTTCAGAATTTTAACTTATTAATCGCAGGGAAGAAAAACCAACAATGAACACGCTTTACCAACTGTGAACAATGGCAGGATACTATGTTTAGCATTGGGAATTTTGTTTCTTGAGATTATCCTGCCCGCTCCTCTGTTCCGTGGTGGCATCTGGGGGAGTCGCATAATGGGAAGGAGGGAGCAGGTGACAGGGAATACAAGGAGTACCTTCGACCGTGCTTAAAAGAATCGGCACGTGGGTCGGAAAGAGCGGGCGTGAGAGAGAGAGACAGCAAAGGGTACTCGGGTGGAAAAGTGCGGGGTGCTGCGATAAGAGGGACCGACGAGGCGCATTGTCCCCTCCGACAGAGAAGGCCATCTTTCAAAGGGGGACAGAAGTGTGCAGTGCACTTGGCCGCCACACAGACGGTTTGTACAGCACTGAGGGAGGCAGCAAAGAGGTCTTTGAAAGGTTTTCTGGGTGTTGTGGGGAAAGCGCAGAAAACATCTCACAAGTGCTGCTGGGTGTTTCGTGGACCGAAATGGTTGATTTATTTTACTTTTACTCGCAAAACAAGTATTGTCGATAAACAGCTTGTAAGCTGATGTGACCAAGGAAAGCGGCGTCCTCTTAATCGGCGAGTGTAATTGCACATCAACGAAAACAAAACAGAGAAACTGAAGAAAAACAATAATTCAATTACAATGGATGTTTCTGCAACTGAAATTAGAGATATTTGAGATGGCGGGGAGAAATAAAAAAGGAAATAGTATCCGGAAAAGTATGCATTAGAGTGAAGGTCAAGTAATGAAAAACTTTATTAAGGGTTTAAAATCTATTAAGATTGTACCTTACACATAATTAAATATAAAAGTTCTTCTTTGCCGGGGAAATCTGACATACTTCCCAGTCACTTCAAGTGTGTAGTTTGTCTTACAAAGCTTGATTGCATCACATTTTCAATGTTAATGATAGACTGGGATCACGAAAAATAATTAATCAACTTGTAGATTGACATTAGACGATTGATTGTTGGTAAGGTGATCTGACGAGCTTTCTTCTAGAGTGAGCACTCGAACAGAAGGTCCAGGTTTATTGTTGACAGAGATTGTATATACTGTAACAGTTTTGTGCTGGTGGGGATTGGCTTTTATTTACAGTTGGCTCATGTGTGCCCAGCTACTGATTGCCATGTGATCTGTTTCGCTGTCACGTCCATATTTTCTCTTTCTTGAAATGTTTACGAAAAAAAAAATTTTTTTTAAAGAATAAAAAAAAGCAGTTAGTAAACAAAAACAAACAAAAAAAAACAAACGAATCGAGATTTTAAAAAAAATACAGGAAAAGAAAAGGGAACGCACAAATCTACAATCAAATGCATACACTACCAATGCAAGCTGGCATACAGATGGACTATGATGCAAGCTGAGACAACAGGCTATGCACTGAGACACTGGCACGTTGTTGATTGTTTCGCTCTGTTCCGTGAGCTCGGTATAAACTCTTGATGAATTAGAAAACAAACGTGCAGAGAGTTGCAAATGACCACAGAATTTTAAAGCAGGGAAAGCCGTAATAGGTTTTCGTGAAAAAGAAATAGCTGAAAGACAAATGAGTAAAATTTTTGCAAATGACAAGACCACTCCTGTTCTGGGTTCTCACACCCTGTGGCTTAACGAGCACGCATGCGCGAGCTACTTAAAAAGCATCTCTGTGGCTGCCGCTGGAGTGTGGCGCACGGCAGCTGCGGATCCCTCGTGACCAGCAGACAAACAGAGAGGACAGGTGAGCAAGCACGGCTCATCATTTCCCCACTGGCTGATCCGCTCCACGCGCAAACCCTTATCTAGGATTAAGTAGGTTTAATGAGGGGGCAGCCACTTCAACATTTCTTCGTTCTGGTTTTTTCGGCAATGGAAACCTGAACTGCTATTGTCCTTCCGAGCATCTTTTTTTTTTTTTTTTTTTTTAAAAAAGTGCTGTCTCGGGACTGAGCTGATCGATTTTGAAGATTTTCAACTCCCGTCTCCGAACATGAATAGCTGACATTTCTGAGAACTGAGAATCCACAGCAGCTGTATGAACATGGCCGACCTCGGGTGTCACTAAAAGGGTGGCGCGTGAATGTTCACCGGTCAGGCCAGCGGGACAGATTACAGAGCCATGTAGCGCGGCGTAGCGTGGTCGGCTTCTTTTGATGTCTAGATGCAGGCGGCGACACTTTACTGCCATCGGAGTGAGATCTGTTTCGTGCTCTAAAACGGTGGTGAGGCCTGACGGCGCATTTCACCGCGGCCGGTGCTGTCGTATCTTCTGTCAACTGTTCACGTGGGAAGCTTGTGGACACGCTGGGAATTCATTACAATCACGTGACTGGTCATCACGCAGGCTTTCTACCTCCAGCGGTGTATTTTGGCGTGTCACGTGACAGATACCGGAGCAAAGTGACTGGGCATGTCACCGCGCTTACGTCGTTTCCGGGGTGCGCGGCTGTTATCGCGAGATCTCTACAGCAGACTCTCGCGGGAAAAAAACAACTGCCAGTATCAACGACAAAAACTAGAGAAAGACCCACACAACCTTCCTGCCCCTTTCCCCTTCCTCGAAACCTATGATAAACGTCTGTTATGATTAGTAAGTCTGATGGTGCGTTGGCCTGTCATTAATTTCGGGTGACGTACCTGAAGGTGTCCCGGAGATGGGAGACACCATCTATTAACGAACACGCAAAATGAGAAGGAAAGAGAAAAAAAAAAGACGAGAAGGGTTGTTTCCTTGAAGAGAGGCAGCGGAAAGGTGAAAGGAAAGCGTTAGGGGAGGGGCGAACTGGGAAGAGTTAGTTCCCCGCGGTTGCCGTCTTGCCTTAACTGTGTTAAGGCCACACTAACCGCAAAACATACTTTGGCTAATTGAATTGCCCTGGTAAGTGGCACACCGGCAGGGGGCAGTAATGGGCAAATGCAGCGACAACTCTGACCAGGCCACAGACGCGACAACGGCCTCAGCTGTGACAAAGCCCACAAGGGCATAACCCCATCGACAGGGCCGGGGCAATAATTTCGCGTGCATTTTTAAAGCATGTTTCTCCTCGAGGAAGACAGAGGAGACAGGGGTTGTTTTTTTTTAATTTTTTGAGCAGGAGAGTTCTTCCCGATCAAAAAAAAAAAAAAAACTTCTCTACGGTATAGGTCGGAGGTGATTACCGCTAGAAGGCTTTGCCGAAGCACGCTACTGAGATGTGGCAGATGAATGCACATGAAAAGCGAAAGAAGTGGAAGTTAAATATCTAAGGGATGTTGGGGAAGAGGGGTTCAGCCTTGTGCCTCTGAAGGAACCGGCTTCAGCCTCTTAGATGACGAGCGTTGCACGAGCTGCGACTCATCAGCCAGTCAGTGGAGACGAAATTACTTTGCCGCCGCAAGCTTCTGTGAGATGCACTTCTGCGTCCCTCCTTTTTCCCCCTTGAAAAAAAAAAAAAAACCTGACAGCTTCGACAGAACAAAAACTCTCTCTTGGCAACTTCGACGTGCGAAAACTGTTTCAAGTAGATAAGGGAGAAATGGTGAACATCAGGAATGAACTTTTAGGGGCTTTATTTTTTTGGGGCGAAGGTGTGAAAGATTAGATTGCTGATTTCAATTCTAATGTACAAGTGACACGCAGCCTAAGATGAAGGCAGTCTGTTTGAAAAGTGTGCGTAAACACGGTTAAAAAACACAACTGATTGTATGGACTGATCACGAGAAACTGGTTCGAAAGGAAGCGGAACTTTTGTTTTCTTTAAACATTTGGATTCGAAGTTTCGTCTGAAGCTAATGTTTTATTTTAGTGGGATGTTAGTTCTTGATCGTCTCAAGAATACGTTAGGCGGTCAGCGCCTGGTACAAAAGCAGTCAGGATTGACTGTCCTGGGTTCAGCTCTCGTCTCGGGTATGCTGTTATCCTTAAAGTCTTCAGAGCCCCTAGAAAAAAAGTTTTAGTAGACGAAATCGGTGTCTGTGTGTGTGATTGAATCTTTTTGCTGAAAGCTGTTCCTGTCTGATGTAAATGTTTTTATCAAAGAGAGCTGTAAGCGTTTATCCTGAAGTGGACGTATCGCACAAAATCACACTATCGCAGAAGCCCTTGAGATTATCTTTGCCCTCTCTCCCTATTCCTCTTTTCTTCAAGTCTTTTTTTTTTCCGCATTTCTGTGAAAAAAAAGACGATGTGATTGCTCAAAACATGATAACGTTTATTAATGCCACGATGGCATCAGAAATGGAATATGAAGGAAGAAACCTATCGATGATAAAGTAAAAGAAGAAATTGGACAGTTCTAAAGTACTAAAAAAAGTAGTTTTCTGAATTTAAAAAACTGAATAATACTGATTTTTTTTTAAATTTTGCACTAAGTTAAACTAGGAAAATATGTACTGGCAGGAGTAGATCAAAAACATCTAGTGCTAAAAGGTTTGAAGGGGAAATGGCAGAAAAGGGCGTCTTGCCTTATGACATAGCAACAGAAGACTTCAGTCGCTTTTCTCAATAACTGCCCTTCGTGACCCTGGGAGTTCCTGGGGTCAGGAGCTGTATAAGAATGACGACAATCAAAGTGGAGAAAGTACTTCTGCAGACAAGCGGTAATTAAGTCTATTTTTCTATAACACAATTATCATAGTGAGCTTACCTAGGTCGCCTACCTAGTGGGTTTTATTTTTACCTTGCATCAGTAGCCGTCTGATCTTTTTTACATCATCAGCCGTTCCTTTGATGTATTGTCCGTCGCCGAAATGGGTCGCGTGTAGATGTTGGCGGTAACTTATTATGTAGTGTCCGTGTGGCGAAACAACCCCGATCTTAATCATCAGCATTGCTGTTCCTGATGACGGATCTTGCTTTGCTTTTCAAATCATTTTCCTAAACTCGTTATTTCTATTTATAACGGAGATCGAACCGCAATAACTTCATTTATGGGTTGTATTTGTAAGCGGGAATCGCTATTTTGGTTATTCTTTGTATTTATACCCGGAATCGCTGTGAGGTGTATACACAGTAACCGCTAGCCTGATTAGGCATTTCAGGCTTTGAGTGCCTGGCGCAGCAGACGGCATAATCTATTTTAAGGCCACTCCATGACGGACTGGGATTACACTGGGTCCCACGAAAGGACAACGGGGCTTTGGCTCGCATCCTGCCTCTGGGCTGTTATGGAAGTGACTAGAAACACTGGCATTAGAATTAACTGAATTTCAGCCAAATGGGGAGGTGATGGGTAGCCACCCACGGGTGTCCGTCATCGTGGCTTTAGACTGTGTCTTGGCGGGAAGGTGCGTCACGCGCAAGTAATTTACAGCCGCTACCAGGGTGCGGAGACAAAAGGAAGTCCTCATGATCCTCCTCTGCAATCCAGACTTTCAAATTAACATTTGCAAGCGGAGCTGGATTATCCTTCGGAGACGATGTTCTCTGTGGCGTTGGCGAAGGATTTGTCGTTATTCGGGTTCGCGTGTGTACTCGACGTTTTGCGGGGTAAAGGGGTGATGCAGGGTTTAAAAAAGAAGACTCGTCGATATGCAAACATCGGGAGGTAATAAAGGACCGTTTGAAGATGGGCAGGGGGGTATCAAGAGCTGAGCGACTTTTTAAAGGTTTTTTTTTTTAAATTTCAGTAGCCGTGTTAAAAAAAAAAAAGGTGGGGACTTTGCCACATTCAAAGTTTTTCTTTTGAAAACTTCAAGTGTAAAGGTCGAGAGTCCATGGCGAAATGAGCACGTAGAGAATGCATGCAGTGCTAATGCCGTCATTATGACCGCAAGAGTTTGAACGCCGAGAGGCTGAGGCGACACCTACCTCGACAGGCTCTGCGGTCCTCACTCAACGGGCCGCAACTCGCCTAAACACGTGCCATGTCGCCCACGCCATTAACACCTCGCACACCACCCAGCCTTCTGTCCAGAAGCTTATCTTCCTTTTTCTTAAAACTTTCTCGCTTTTTTATTGACTGCTCCGTTAAAATATATATAAATGTGAAAAACACTTCCAACCCGACTACTCAGTCGGTCTCTGTGATATGTCACGGATGTGGCATGGCTTGCCTTTCGCTCTTTCTCCTCGATTCCCCACCGACCCTCCTCCCACTACCACCCCCACCACACCCCGCCAGTGGCTCCCGAAAGGCACCTCAGTCTTATCTCTTCCCCCTCCTTCTCTCCACCCATCCAACGCATACGTGTCAACGCCCGTCGACTCTGTAACCCCTCCCCTCACTCACGCCTTTCATCATCGCGGTCGTCCGCGCTTGACCAGTCAAAGTGGCCAGAGGTCACGTGCCGGCGGTCAGCGGCGAGTTGACAGGTTGCCCCGGGGACGACGCGGTGACGAAAGTGTGTCTCTAACCTTGATGACTCGTGACGAAGGCTGACCTAACGGCCAGTAGTCCCTTTTCTTTGCCGTCGGTGTGATGGTCGAATCCTGTGCTTCTTGCCTCGTCCGGCCAACAGTGAGGACTCACAACTGCTGCTGCTGCTGCTGTCTTTATCTTGTTCGAAGGGTTCGGTGAGCAAACAAGGACCGCAGAGGCTTTCCAGGATAACATGCTAGACTATCAGTGCGGTGATCGTCTGCTCGACTTTGACAGTAAAGTATTATGTTTGTTCTATTACACGCGTTTTTTGGTCAAAATTTTACTCTTGGCACACGCACACACATTCTGTTCTTTCTCCTTCTTTCTCTCTCTATCAAGTCCCGGATATAATGATGTGAAAAGTTTCGTCGTGCTATCAGTAATTGGACTGTCATGTGTTCAGTCCCGTGGGACCACAACCATTTTCTTGTTGTGGCACGTTCATAGCTAAATGATTTCCTCCAGAAATTGAAATTTGACAAGTCTTGTTAGCGGCCGAAAATGTATCATCTCGCTGACTTGTTTCTTGTGCCCACCGCTTTTGAGAGAAAAAAAAAAAAGGGACGGAGAGTGGTTTGCAGCGCAAATTCTTGGCAAAGCGCTACTTGCAAGTACGAATGTTATTTGTTATTGTCGTGACCATCCCTAATTTCGGTCGGAAATTGCTCTTGGATGCTGTCTGTCCCCACTGTTCCACGTATCTCGACCCTTTCGGTCTCCTATTATTTTTGTCCGAATTAGTTCCCTTTCATTGTTGTTTCTTTTTCCCTTTTTCCCCCTCTCTTGTCCATCCTTCTTGTGGAGTCCTGCAGGAACTGACTGTTGTATCTCAAAGTGTAATGCATTTTTAATCCGCCCTCGCCAGCTCTCGTCAATCCCTCTATCAATCTGCGTCGGAGGACCGGCGATCTGCAGCTATTACTGCAGGGCCCTCCCAAAGCGGACAGCAGGCGCCTTTCTTGCCGCTTTCCCGTCTTCTGCATTTTATTTCCATCGTCTGCCTTTTTGCTGGAAGTTCTGGCCGCACCCCGCCGTCGTTATGTGGTATTCTCTTCACTTCTTTTTCTTTGCTCAGCGCTGGTTTTGCTGCCTCGTGAGCACCTCCATTTCCGCTTCCTCCTAGTCTTCCTTTTGCTCCTCTTCCATTTGGCTGGTGCTTTTTTTTTTTTCTTGCTTGCCTATTTTATTTTCTTTCCTTTTTTCGTCATTTTCGCTTTGTCTTATTCGGGTTTTTTTTTTGTTTTGTTTTTTTTTAGGTGCTATTCGAACGGCATCATATTCTTCCTTCATTTCTTTCCATCTACTTGTTGGGGTTTTAAAAAAAATATAATTAGTTGTTTGGTTTAACTAATTGGGTTGGTCTGTAACCTCTTGATATTGTTAATTTTGTTGCCGTTGTTGTCAGTTGGCTGTTGGGATGGCGTTGGGATGATTTGGATTTTGTTGCTTTTTTTTACTATTGCTGATCTTATCTATTTTCGTTACATGATTGATGGATTGGTTTCATTCTTTGGGCTGGCTATTTGTTTTCTTCTCTTTTCTTTTTCCCCTTTGTGTTGGTGTTTTTGTCGTACTTCCGTGCGCTTAAGGGGCAATCTTCACCATGATGAGGTGGCCATGATGCAGGGCCACAGGCAGCAGCGGATACAGTAGTAAACAAAAGTTAGTCCTCGTCTTTCCGAGGGCCAGACAGCTTTGTTGTGCGAGACGTCAGAGAACGTGCCTGCTGCGTGATGCGTGCGACCGCCCCTCCTTGCAGCACTCCATGAAAATGCATTTTATCTGCCGTCCTCGTGATGCTCCCCACACCCCCACTGCCGCCAGCTCGCACCCCTTGCGTACCCACCCACCCTTCACATGTTGATCTTGTTAGCCGCAGTTTTTCTCCACGCACCCTTTCTGTTGTTTTCCATTTGTTGGCGAGAATCGCTTTCCTAACATATTTGCTCGTTAATCAGTTTGTTTGAGACGAGGTTTATAAGGTAGGACATGTAATTACTACCGCCACACAGCTTGAACTACATGTAGCCCTTAAGAGCTTTTTTTTTTTTGTAAAAAAAAAACTTGAACGGCTGTCTTCTTGCTTTTCTTGACACTGGGATATTTTTCGTTCCCCAGCACGTTCCCCCGATCCCACATGCGCACTTGCACTCACGTGTGTAATTGACCGAAAGAACTACCAGATGCAATCAGCGTTTTCTTAGAAAAATAATTTTTGTTGTTGATGAACCTTCCCACCTTACCCCCATTGGGTTACATTTCTGTGCATTCAGCTAAAACTTACACAGGAACCTATTTCACTGTAGGTTAGAGGCATGTTAACACCGTTAGTCTGATCATTACATAATGCAGCTACAAAGAAGCCTGATGCTGTCTTCCGCAGCATTCTAAGCACGGTTCTCTTTTCATGCGATTGAAAAAGTTACATTATTGCTGACAAAAAGAAAAAGATTTCCTGGGACATTTCATTTTAAGCGATTTATTAGCGATTTCATCAGAGTCTGGAATTCGTCACAGTTTCTTCCACAGCGTTGTCAGTTAAAGAGTGGTAGGAGAAAAAAAAATGAGTGGCAATTTACATTTTGTTGTCGAGTGCTTTAGGTAATAGCGTCAGTCAATACAGGCCGAGTGCACTGTCAAACGTAACCCTGTTTTCTTTCGGGGGGATTTTGCAGATTCCAGATGAGCGGACACTAGCTGCTGTCAAAAGGAAGGAGACGAGAAGAAAGTGAAGCAAGTGCTGCTTTGGGGGGGATTTGCCGAGAGAAGCCAGCAGAGGGAACGGGGAACGGTCTGAAATTGTGTGCAAGAGAGATCCTGGAAGCCCCCTCTCCGAATCGGATGGAAAGTTGATTGCGTGGCTTTGAAACCTGCTTCCTTGAACGTGTCGTGGAGTGGAGTTAATCTCCTGGGCTCGTTTTGTGCCTCCGTCAAAAGCCGCAGCGGCGAAATAATTACCTGGGAGAGATTTGAGGAGCCGCTGTAAACAGGGATTAAATTCACTCTTTTTTGGGGGACTGCGTACTCGCTTGGAGTCGACAAGATCATTCTCGTTTGACTGAACCGGACGTGTTCCGCTTCGAGAGTCTGGCGAGGGTGGAAAACCCTTTGTCTCGGAAGCGCAGCGTCAAAAGACATGGTGTAGACGCATCACCAGCGAATCCCCGAGCTTGTTAGTGCTTCCAGAGAGTTGCAGTTTGGGTTAGGAGAGTTCGCGAGAGCGAGAAGAAGCAGGTACAGTAGACAGGGTGGTCCGTAAGCAGACGACCAGAAGAATGCTGTCGAAGTCGTCGTTGGTTGTAGTTTTGTGGGTGGCGGTGGCCCTTTGCACTGGGGGAGCAGCTGGGGAGGAGGAGTCGCTGACGTACACCATCGATGAAGAGTCAGAAGTCGACGCCTTTGTTGGAAACGTGGCGCGCGACAGTGAGCTCTACAGCCGCTTCACGCAGGAGGAGTTCCAGAAGCTCAAGTACTCCATCTCCACGCAGGGCTCCAGCTTCAAGATCGATGAAAACACTAGTACCATCCGCACGGCGCAGGTCCTGGACCGTGAGCACGCCTGCGAGTTCAACAAGCCTTCGGACCCGTGCGAGCTAGAGTTTGATGTAGGCGTGTACACGTGGGAGCCGAATCTGTACGACCTACTGATGATCGTCCACGTCACCGTCGTGCTGGAAGATATCAACGACAACGCCCCGCTCTTTCCCAGCCCCATGGTGTCCCTCAGCGTGCCGGAATCCGAGCCTGTCGGTTACATGCTACTCACCAGCGGTGCTATGGACATGGATACCGGGCCCAACAACTCCATCCAGCGCTACCAACTCTTGCCGGACAAAGAAAACTTCGAGTTGCAGGTTATGTCAAGTGTGGACGGCCTCAGCACGGATCTTGGCCTTGTACTCAGAAAGCCTCTTGACAGGGAAGTCCAGTCTGTTTATTATTTACAGGTGAGTGCAGATGGCAGCTATAGCAAAGATGTGTGCGTGCTAGCGGATGACTGTGTCTTTATTATCATTGTGTATGACATTATTGTCGTGTTTTCAACTTTAATGTAAAGTTGTATGCTAAAATAATTTGACTGAAGCATCATACTATCATTTTTTAAAATTAAACCGCCATCTAAGCAAAGCATTATTTGCTACATCATGATATTATTGGTAGTTTGGATTGATAAAATGATAGGTTGTTTCATTTGTTGATTGATACAGCTAAACTTCGTGAAGAAATTGTCAAGCACTCTTTGCAAATTAGTTATTAGGGGAGAGTTAAACATAAAAATATTTGCTCGCCTTCAGGTCATTGCCTACGATGGAGGCTACCCACAGCGATCGGGTTCTGTCAACATCACCATCTACGTGCAGGACGTCAACGATAACCCTCCCAAGTTCTCACAGGTTCTCTTCAACATCACAGCGGATGAGAGCGCCAGGGTGGGCGTGCCTATAGTGCGGCTGACAGCCACCGACCCAGACGCCGGGCAGAATGGCCAGGTGTCCTTCTACTTCAGTTCCCGCACGTCGCCTAAGATCCTCGACCAGTTCTCTATTGATGAGAACACCGGCGCCATCATCTTGCGCGAGGCCCTCGACTTTGAGAAAGAGCGGCGATTGCAGTTTGTGGTGGAGGCGCGTGACCACGGCTCGCCACCACAGCAGTCACAGGCTGCTGTCATCATCAACGTGGCCGACGTCAACGACAACGCTCCCCAGATTGAGATCACGCTACCACCAGGGGGCGCCAGCATTCCCGAGTCCCTGAAGGTCGGCAGCTTTATCGCACACGTGTCTGTCTCAGACGCCGACTCTGGCCGGAACGGCGAGCTGTCGTGCAATGTCACCAACAGCCATTATCGGCTGGAGCAGTTTTCCGGCTCGCTGTACATTTATAAGATCCTCCTGCAGCGCCGCCTGGATTACGAGGTGGCGCATCGCCACGTGGTCAACGTCACCTGCACGGACGCGGGGTCACCGCCAAAGCGCAACTCTACCTCCTTCGTCATCGAGGTACGCGACGAAAACGACAACGCTCCCGTCTTCACTAAGCCAGAGTACCACATCAGCATCCGCGAGAACAACGAGCCCGGCCGCTTCATCTTCCAGGTGGTAGCCATGGACCCGGACAGCTACGAAAACGGCAATGTAACGTACTCGCTTCTGGAGAATCCCAGCTCTGCCTTCACCATCGACCCGCTGACGGGCGTCCTGCGAGCACTGAAATCCTTCGACCGCGAGGAGAAGTCCGGCTACCACCTGGTTGTGCAGGCCAGGGACAGGGGCACCCCGGCCCTCACCTCCACTGCCGTCGTGCACGTCGACATCGACGATCAAAACGATAGTCCCACTCACTTCGCGCAGCCGCACTTCGACTTTTCGGTGGAGGAGCGGCGGCCGGCCGGAACGGTGGTGGACACGCTGCGCGTTATTGACCGAGACGACATGGCCGTGGGACAGCTGCAGTTTTCGTTTTTACCGGAGTCCAGTCCACCCCCGGAGTTCCAGATTGATGTGTACACTGGGACCATCACCACCACTCGAGAGCTGGACCGCGAGGGCAGCGAAAACGTGTACCAGTTTCACGTCTACGTGGTGGACGCTGAGAACACGCTCTTCAACGACTCGGCCTCCGTCACCGTTGTGGTCACGGACGCCAACGACCACGCCCCCGTCATTGCCTTCCCAAACAAGTTCAACAACACCGTGCGCATCCCTTATAACATGCCACCAGGCAGCATCATCGCACGGGTGGAGGCCTCGGATATGGATGAGGGTGAGAACGGTACTTTGACCTTCAGCGTGGAGAGCAGCGAGGCTGTAGACGTCTTCTTCATGAACGGCGTGTCCGGCGAGCTGATCCTGACTCGCCGCTTGGAGCATAACGAGGCCAAGACGTACCGCCTGATGGTGACAGTGCAGGACAGCGGCTACGCAATCCAGATGGTCTCGCGCACGCCGCTTAACGTGGTTGTCACCCTCGGCAACGGCAGCTCCCTCTCGCCGCACGCCGACAAGGCCAGCCACAACATCGCCATCGTCGTCACGCTCGTCTGCGTCACCATCGCCTTAGCGCTGGCCGTCCTGACCACCATCTGTATCATCCGCCGTATCGACCGGGAGCGGAAGCGTCACGCCAGCGCCAAGGCCGTGGAGCAGAACATCTACAAACAGGAGTCACTGCCGCCGGCCTCCGTGCAGGAGAAGACGCCGGACGTGGAGAACTACGAAAACGAGCTGGAGAAGCTCAAGCGGAAGATCAAGCGCGAACTGAGCTTTGTCGGGGACGACGAGCAGGACCCCATGGACTCCTCCTTTACCAACGGCACCTCCGCATCGTTCTCCACCT
This sequence comes from Pomacea canaliculata, assembly GCF_003073045.1. Lineage (NCBI taxonomy): Eukaryota > Metazoa > Mollusca > Gastropoda > Architaenioglossa > Ampullariidae > Pomacea > Pomacea canaliculata. The sequence goes on from NC_037592.1 coordinate 25,463,904, forward strand.
TCAAAAACACTACCTCTGATCTGCGGCCGACCACAAGAATCTGTCGGTGAGGTTTCTTTTTGTTAGATGTGTGAACTGAGCGTGGGTTTGATATCTTGTTTTGTTGTATTTTTTGTAATTTTTGTTCTGTTTCTGTATTTTGGATGTGACGTATGTGCTATTTAGTCGTGGTGTGTGAATGATTTTTCCCCGTGTTATGTGTCCATTGTAAGTTTTTCTTTTTGCGTCAACTCTGCATATAAGTCAGTCTTTGTTTTTAACTCATAAACTAATAAGTGAATAATAAATAATGCCATTTTCTATAGCGCTTTTCCCACAGAGGCTGCACAAATAGATACACACCCAGAGAAAAAAAAAACAGCAGACAAAACAGAAAATTACATGCACACCCGCAGTACCCCATACTCATACCTGTATGTATAAAGAGAATATATAAACCTTTACATTGCTTAAAATCAAATTGAGAATTATTTACAGAAAGAGAAACGAGAGAAATGTTTTTAGTATTTAGTGATTTATTACAGCTAAGCTCGGCGTATTTCTCATCTCGGTGGACAGTGAGTTCCAGACACTCGGGCAACAACACGTGAAGTAACGGTATCCAGAGGATTTGACGTTAGTTTCTGGGAACGTAGGAAGTTTTTTCTTGAAGAACGGACATAGTAGGCGGGATTGAAAGCAACTAAAGAAAAAGGTATAGACGGTGAACAGAACCTTTCAACTACCGTTAGGCAATGATAGCGATCTTCAAAACTACGGTGCTATCAGTATGCTATCACCAGGTGGTAGCCAATGCAGTTTCTTGGGCAGGTGTGTGTCGTGATCCGCAAAACAAATCTGGGAACAATGTTTTGGACCATCTGCAGTGCGCCATCTGTTCTTTCGGGAGGCCTACAAGTATTAAGTTACAATAACTACACGTCTATATACAACAGCCGGAGACAGAAATCACACAGCATTATTTTAACTTTTCTTTTCCAAAACTAAGTACTTCTTAAAAAGAAAAATTAAGCTTCCCAATTCAATACACTTGTTTGGCGTTAGCTTTCAAGGGTGAGTAAATCAACATCCTAAAAGAAAACGACCTCAATTCAGACTGTTTTTTCAGGAATTGTTTTCTTAAATTTTATTTTCATCCTTCGTTTTCATTGTTCCCGTACTAGCAAGCGCCTGTCTGTCGCCCAGCTTCTTTGTTGTTGGGTAGGATTATTCCCCACTCCCCCCTTCCCACTCATTTCCGTCGTAATGCGCGCTCTATCCCTTTCATCTGGTCCTTCATTTTCTGGACACCGAAATGAAGCAAACGAGTCCCGATTTATTACAGCTTGTGGACTGCAGAACAATGCGGAGCGACTTGAGAATTATTATAGTAAGCTTATTAACCCGGCATGACTTACGACGGCAGTTCAGGTATCATGGGTAGTTACCCAGGGATTTGCCACGTGTGTACTTGCCAACATTAACAAAAAGAGAGGAGAAAACAAGTTCACACGGAATTGGCCGACATGAATATTAAATAAATAATGCATGAACGACTGGCTTGGCTGTATTGACTTTCTTTATCAACACGCTGCGTGCTCTCTCCATCGACTCGCGCTTAACCCTTTGGGTGTCCGGACAAGAGGATCAATGAAACTCGAGTCGCTTAAAGCGAGCTCGCTCTTGTTCTTTACCTGGCTGCTGGCGTGTCGTAATTCTCGACCCTGTTCAACTTGTCACCGGGTCTCAATCAATGAATGTTTCACTTATCTTGGTGATGTTGCCGACGTTGACTTGACCCCGCGAGTGTTGAAAGATACGGTGTCCAGACTCACCTCAGGATACAATCGCATTCCTTTCTTCTGGCCAGGTTTGCAAACATGGCTGTTCGTGCTATTTCCTCTCACACGCTCTCTTTATCTCCCTCCACACACACACAGACGGAATACTAAACACCCCATATTATCCTTTCACCACCACCACTACCCCTTGGCTTATTCTACAAGCAGGCTGTCCCGTCACCTTTCTGGATAAGCATTATGCTGTAACCTTTTCACCCAGGAAAATAACACACAGGTAGGACGCCTAACTGTTGCCCAAATCATATTGATCAAATCAATCTGCGACAGTGCGCGCACCGACGGCAGCCGAACAAAGCGGATCAAGTCGTGGAAGGTTGTACGAGGATCCCGCGGCTGTCCAGGCTTGGCAATTAATTTCTACATTGTTTGGTCGCCTAGCAGCCATGTGCGCCAATCGCCTTTTTTTGCTGTGGTGCTCGTGCCGTGCGTGTCTGCTGTCCTTGAGGTTCCAAGGTTTAACCCTCCCTTCCCCTCCACACTCGTACTCTCCCGTCAATCCTCACCACCGACACTACGCCTTACCAACAGTCTGCGGCTCTTGGGATGACCGGCTTGGTGCCCACCCTGGGCCCCGCGGAACGTGATTTCCGGCTGCCAGGATGTCAGCCGACGAAGCTGTTGCTCTTGGTTTCCAGACCGCTGCTCGGCGTCTCGCCCCACTCCGGGATGCTTGTACTTGGGACAACAGCTGGTGACGCAGGAATGATGGGCTCGCGGTAATCTTGTCTCCGTGTTTGAGTCGACCATGTATCAGCTCGGGAAGTTTTGCTGGCCCGGAATGGGATGAAGCTGGCATCCAGAGATAAGGTCTTGGAATGTTCGAGAACGAAAACACGGAGGGTGGATAGGAGGGATTGATCGCTGGGTGGAGGAGGGGAAGTGGGCTGTGGGATAGTTGTTTAAAATGTTTAATATATTGATTCCAAAAGCCAGGACATCCTATTATTTAGTCCTTGTTCTTCGTTAACATGTTCATTGGTTGCGTCAAGCTCGGGGGGAGGGAGGGTCATCTTGGGACCACACCTTAATATTTTTGTACTTGTTATTTGCGGAGAGGATGTTCGGATTTGTTTACACTGTCAACAGTTGCGTTCGGCTGCCCTCGGCTTTAGCACCCGGGCAAATGTCAGAACCCGAGATGACAAATGATGAGTGAAAAGCAACGCAAAATGACTAGAAAGATCAAACTCCTGTCTCTCTACTCTGTTCGCTGCTTACCTCCTCCTTCGCAGCCACCATCTTGTATGAAGCAGGTAGTAATTTTCGTGTCTTGGGAGTTGCTTGGTGGCTGTTGAGTTTGAAACTAATGCTAATCAGTTTGTCCCTCGTCAGTTGAAAATGTGGCGCATGAGTGGCATATTTACTCCTCCGTCTTTCCGTCTCGTTAAATTTTTGTGACGAAGCTGAAGTGTCTGACCCGCGGTTGACCCGCCTGCGTCTTCATGGCATTGGCCACATTTGGTGTTTTTTTTAAATTTAGTTTTTTTTCTCTCTCTCTGCTGGTAGAGTGGTTTGAAGTGTGCGTCTGAGCTGTTTTCGTTTGATGTTTCATTGCACTTAAGCTGATGCATGAAAATCGTCTCTTCTGTCTTTCTGTCTCCTGATATCATCCAAGCCATGCTGACCTGTCACTTACACTCTATTCTAGAAGAAGGCTAAGTAAACCGAGAAGCTAATGTGAAATGAATGCTTGAACCTAAACTTCATACCACCAATTGCATCCCTAGAAAAACAATTACTGCTAAATGCTTTAGCGCAAGCCCAGCGCATGGCCACCTATTGTTGATCATATCATCTCCAAATATACCTCCGACCTTTTTTTTTCTGCCCGTCCCAAATGCTCGCATACATTAACCGGGAATGTATCCGTGAATAAATCGTCTCGTGAAATACCCATGTGGCCGAGGATTACAGATAGCCCCTTCCCTTCCTCCAGAAGTCTGGAAGGGCGAAATGTCTCCTCAGCGACAAATCGTAATATAAAACGTCTCCCTTTTTTTAACAACCCGAACGTCATTATTTTGTATACACCCAACTCCAAGGAATAATTTTGTTCAGAGCTCATTTTGTTTGCATTGGGCCCTAATCATGGAGCTTACAGCCTGGGGCTATAAGGCAGATTTTGTTTATTATCTCCCTCTAACCTTGAGGGATGGCGAAACGGGTAAGTCACTCCTCCTACTTTTTGTTATACCCTAGAAACCCATCTTACCTTGTCACAGTGTCCTCATGTCTTGTCATATGGTATGTGTCGAGCCTCTTTCTTGTGTGATTTTTTCATGCAGGCTAAGTTATTGATGTACAATAACAAGTGAATATTACTGTAGTTTTCTTTGAAGTTCGAGTAATGTATATTTTTGTAATGACTTTGTTTTTCACACGAGACTAAGCTAAAATGTCTTTATCCTTTTGTTGTTGTTGTTTTGTTTTGTTTTTTGTTTTTTTTGTCCGCGCTCATAACAACCAAGTTTGCCGCGTAACCAGTCGGGTAGGCAACTTCCGACAGTCTTCGCACCAAAAAAAAAATCGTCTGGAGAACTTTAAGCGGGCCAGGTAGACTTAACTGTATTTGAGGTCATATTGATCATCATAACGACAAGCTCCAGCAGACAGACACGCGCGGCAACGACCGTCTGACGTATCACACCCATACCCACACTCAAACGATTCGGCGTTGTCTCGTGCTGCCAAGCACTTCGTGGTGAAAGGGAAAGGGTATTTTCGCTGGGGGAATCGAGTTGGGAACCCTTCGCGCGCCAGCGACGAAGCTTCACGCCAGTCAATAGTAAAGGCATTATCTTATGTAGGGAAAAACTCCCTGTTTGCAAATGGTGTCTCGAATTTTCTAGAAATACCATCGGGTCACAGACATAGAGAGGAATGCCATCGACCACAGCTCCGCGAAGTGGCTTTGTTTTGCTGTCACTAGAATGAAGATCGACGAATATAGAGGAGACGATAGCGCGTCGATACAATGTTGCTTCGTCACCTCATCTGAGCAAAGCCAGAACCCACGGCGTCTGGCGTGGCGAGGACGCTAACACAGTTACCGGTGGTCCTTCCCCCGCCAACTGTTTTCAGTTGGTGCCACACGTCGAACGTTAATACCCAGGACTAGATCCAAAGAGCATCGGTCTGCTTGCAGAGGGTGTATCTACCCGCGCTCCTTCCGCGTCCTTGTCACTGCGAACAGTAGCGTCAGACAGCTGTCACGCGGGCCACAAAAGGTTGGGGAAATGGTGTTATTAGTGCTGCTAGTACAGGTGGAGATGGCTCATTTCACCATCGAAGGAAGGAAGAGAGAAGGCGAAGGAAGAATGGGTGGTTGGCAGGCAGATGAAAAGACGGCGAGCCAGATAAGGAAGACAGCGGTTCCCTGCCTGGTGGGTGGCAAGTTGAGGGTGAGCGAGCTTCGTTGCACCCGGATATAACTGGTATTAGTGAAGTGGACAAGCAATTCCCCGGGCCCGGAGCCAGCACATTTAATGGCTAGGGTTTGGACTTCAAGCTCCATTCCCTCTCTGTTGTTGCCTCGCAGAAACTGCATCCGCTTCTTCACCGGAGCATGACGAGCTAAATGAGTGTGACGGCAAAAGGTTCATGTCGGCTTTCTTGCCAAGCAAGGGACTAGCTCTAGTCTAGGGGACAGTCGCATTTCTTTATTTATTATGAAGGAATAAATGTTGGATATTGAATCTCTGTCCTGGGGTGTTAGCTATGGACCAGAGGTGTGTAGGGTATGCGTGAGTTTATTTTACATCCGATTAGAGCAGTAAGTCTAGAGAGGCTCAATGTGCAAGTTTTCTGCTAACCCGTGAAGTCGGTTTTCGACTGCACCTTTGCAAATCCTGTTAACTTCCAGTCAGCTGCCCATCTTATCTGCATGTGTTCTATCTCTGTATATTATTATTATTGCAAAGAACTGAGCAGCGGATACGTTATCAAGATATCTGATCATCTACCATTTTAATGTGGCCCCACCCTCGTGTATCTCTCTAGCAGTTTATTAAACCTTAGTCTACTATTCTTACCAACTCGCCCCAATAATCCATTTTTATATAATCTTCTTTTTGATAATTATCACAGAAAGCCTATTTTGTCGACTCTTTATTCTTGTCCTATTGTTGATGCACGCGAATTTTACGCCTCGTGCTATATGTAAGACGGTTGGATGCGCGCGTGAGCACTTGTAAGAGAGACGAAGGTGGAAGGGAAAAAGGGAAATTCATGGTTGAACAAGTAAGAAGCCTGGAAGTGACAGAGGATTACTAGCGAGAAAAAATAATTTACTGATGATGACTAAAGTGGATTTGGCTTCACACTTCACTTCTTAATGCGTTAAACGCATATCGACATTTATATTAGACAATTTTTAAAATTTGAAACCAGTTCACAGTGCATTCTTTTGTTAAAAAAAAAATAAAACAGTTTATTCGAAATTATTAAAAGTATCGGTTCAGTTTCTGTACACAGTTTTCGAAAGACAGAGAGAAGCACAATTATAAAATAGAGTTTACCTGCAGCAGTTTTGGGTAATTGTGCAAAACACACACAAACACACAATTACTGTTAAAAAATTACCTAACCCTGAAAGCTTGTGTACAGTGAACAGTAAAGTTTGGTGTTAGTCTTATTATTATTGGTTCTGTCGCGTTCACCAGGATGACACCAAAGACCGTATTACATGGTCTGTGAGTTTTTTTCAATCCTAAAAAATGGTGCAATAAGCTCCGAGGACGTGTCATTAGTGTGCAAGGGCACGTGACCAAGGCTTTGCGCATGCGTTTGGGTAATCATGCGTCTGCGCGTGCATGTGGATGTAACGAACTCCGGCGGATATTCGCATTGGAACGACACTCGCCACCAGGGCGTGAGAAATGCCAGGCGGAAAATCGGCCTTGAACTTTGACCGCATTGCCGAGCCCCCGCGACCCTGCTGCTGGCCGCAAGGGGCACCGCTTGAAGATCTGGGCACCAATTTTTGCCCCAGCTTTCGGCGGGCTCTGAAGCCCGTTTGGGAATTGTGTAATGCCCTCATCTCCGGGAAACTAGGTGTCCATCTTGGGTCGGCAGCTCCTTTATTTCGCTCCACGATACTGCAATTTTTTTCTTCTTCATTTTTGGATTTGTTCCTGATGTCGTTGGTGTTCCGACTTACGATCACCACTTCCCCGTCCTCCCTGGTTATGACGATGCAAGACATATATTACCTTGCAGCAGTATCTTACCCTCATCTCTGTCGTCTGCATTTTTGTCAGGTCTCATGTTTCATCGGCGCCGAGACAGAGCTGGCGTTGGTGGCGTACACGCAGGGAGGGCGTGCATGGCGTAGATATCGCGAGTCCCAGTAAGAAAACCTATCGATCTATGGCAGCTCCGGGCTTGCGACGAAGCTATCCGGCATTGTTGTTGTTGTTGCTATTATTATTATTTTTTCACCGCAAAGGAAATTAATTCATGTGGTGCTTGCGCCCGGTCGTTTATTAATCATGAGTCACCGCGCAACAAGTCTTAGACAAATTATTTCGTGGTGCGAACACGAACCTCTGAACATTTGGAAAGCTAAGCTTTTCTGGTATCGTCCAATGATCAAAAAACAAAATAGATACAAAAAATTGGTAATCTGCTCTATGAGTTTTTCAGGGCGGAGTTAATTCCAGCTATTTTGATGCTAGTAAATATGTATGCTTCTACAATATCCAGATGTGTCTTGAAAATAATTGCTACTGTTAAAATCAAATTCTGACAGCCACTTCACGAAAACATGCTCCCTTTTGTTGAACTCTTTTTTTTCTGCTTCTTTGACTTCTACTAGGCAGACATGTAGCTCGGAATTTCAGGTATCAACGGGCTTATTTACTTACAAGGCCTGCGTGAGCGCACGCACATGGTGTGCAAGAGGATCCGTCCAGTAATAAGATTGCATTTCTCCACACATGCGCAACTTGCAGATGGTAAGCAGACTTGTCATCTAGCAGTTTCCACAGGGGCAGAGTGGAGAGGCAAAGGGGGAGAAAAAGAAGGGGTATGTGCGAGTTCAGCCAGCGTTTTCCTCTCGTCACTGGCATCATTACAAAGCAAAGAAAGACGAGAGTTGCATGACATGGCGAATGTCTCTCTTTCAGTCTCCATTTCCATCCTCACATGTAATTGAAATGAGGAAAAGAAAAAATATAAAAGAATACACTTTTGATATAAAGACACTGACAGCTGTCCAAGGCGAGGAAAGGTCTCGGGGCTACGTAATGAGCTGCTTCTGTCCACCTTTCTGTTGACCCCATCCTGTCGCTTCATTGCAGCTGTCCACAGTGTGACGGTTGACCGTCAGTCACTCCCCGCTAGCTGTAGGAATCGTGCTGTCCGCTGTACTTTCTTTTCTCTACGTGAATGAATTTATCGCTCTGCCGCCTCCAACACCTCCCTCCTCCTTTCACCCGCTCCAAGGAACCGGCTTCGTGGTGTAAACCTTGAGACTGACAACCGTTAGGTGTGTAGGCGTGACGTGTGACACCGAGGCTGTGACACGTGTGATGGCTTAATTGTTTTTATGTCTGTTCTCCGGACCGCGCGAGCAACGGTCAGTTGGTGATGCGCTGCAGAGACCACCATTCCCGAAGATTGTCGAGAACCTTCTTTGTCACTCAGTTAACCTGCTTTCCAGCCTCTTGAGTCCCTAGGGGCTGTGAAGTCCGGGGTATGCAACGTGTATGCTGCAATCTGCAGTATGCGCGAAGGACTGCAGAGATGAGACCTCTGGAGGTTATCCGAAGCTGTTAAGGATCAATAATAAAGAAAGTTTATCATCGGTCACGTTCGTCTAATAGGTGGCCATGTTTGCCTCCAGTTTTGTATGACTGCAACGTAAAGAAAAAATGTGCTTTGTCAAACTGTTTCCAGACACATTCTGCTTTGTGTTGTCACGCCAAGCCAAGGAGAGAGAGAGATGGGGGCGCGAGAGGAAAAAAACCCGAAAAACCTCTGGCCTTTCTGTTTCACACGGAGAAGATTATAGATGTCAAAGGTTGTCAGAAACAGCATCTACAGTTAACAGCGGGGAGGAAGGGGTGCGTAGGTGTAGAATGGTTTGCGATGTTAGGCGAATATCTAACAGTTAGAACTGCTACCAACAGTAAAGTTAACGGTAGCAATAATAACAATAATCATCGCAGTCATATGGGAACTGCACAGAAATTATCCTAACCCACGACTGGGTCGTTATCTCATCATATTTCCTTTTAAGAGGACAGAAACAGATTTTTCGTATAAGTATATTTGCACGCATGCGCGCAGGCATGCACAGAAGAGCGCGCGATGGAAGGACGTTAGCAACATAGGGTGAGCAATAGAAGGACCGGAGGAACAGTGCGCGAGGTTCAAAGAATTTTTTTTTTTTTCGCGGCCCCAAAAACGATTGATTTACGTTGATGCCTTAAAATCTTTTAAGTGGCAAATTCACGACTGTTTTCGGGAAACCGTTTCAAAGACCGATTTCGAGATGGTGTGTTAGCGCCTCGGCAATATTTCTTGCCACATGCAGGAGAGTCTTGCAGCGAATAGCGGCCCCCTTGCTGATGGACAAAGAACACTTGATTACCATGGAGATGGCAGGGGAGGGCCTTTCGTCGTCTCAAAATCTCGTCTGGAAACTTAACAAGAACAAGCTATTTAAGAAAGGAAAGGAAAGCGAGAGAAGGAGTGTTGAGGCGGCCCGGGGGTGCGGTTGTGAAGTGCTTGTCACCAGTGCAGTGGGGATTGTGTGGAGATTCCTTCCCTTTCATCGTCCCTTCTTTCTGAAAGTCACCACTAGGTGAAAAGTACCAAATAAAGCAACTTAAGGAAATAGAAAGAATCGAACGACGAAATTAAGCAAACAAACCTCGCGGGCTTCAAAGAAATTTTGCATTACCATGTGACACTCAAGCAGAATTGGAGCTGTCATCTTTCTGTCTCGAACAGGCTCAAAAGAAAGGCAAAAAAAAAAAAAAAAGAAGGAAAGAAAGAAAAGTTTGTACTCACTCCTTATCCTGTGTCATTTGAGTACAGGTCAGCCCAGCCTATGAAATGTCACGTCCTCCTGCCACGTGGATGATGAGCTTAAGACGCAGCATGGCTGACCGCAGCCCTCAATTTGTCTCCAAGCTGACTGTAGACTTAAACATGATTGAAAACTTTGCCGCTTGCCCTAAGCTGCATGAAATGTTTTCTCGCCTGCTGTACACTGATGTCATGTATTGATAATACGCTCTTTGTGTTTTTAACCTTATGCGCATGTCTTGCATATTTTGGCCCGTGTTTGTATGCGATGTAGATTTTGTGTCTGTTCTATTAACAAAGTTGGGTTTTTTTTTAAAGGAAACATCTCTACACAGGGATGCTCCATTATTACTACTATTGCTTGAAATAAAAGGCTGGTTCAAAACCGGTCCCTCTATCTTGACACCTACATAAGACTTGAGCAAAAGTATGTGAGAAGCAGGGTATGGGAGGTCTGTTTCGGGGCGGAGGGTTGGTTTTTTTTTTGTTTTTTTTTTTTTTTTTTGGTAACAACTTCTGTTTTTGCCAGAAGGGTCGGGGTTGATGGTGTTCGGTGTCCTTTGTTAATGGCTTCTGTCTTCTCCGGCTGTGGGAAGGGTGAGGGAATGAACAGAGTTGCTGAACCATGTGTGCAGAAACACCCCTTCCTCCACCACTCAGACGGGAACCTCCTTTTTTGCCACCTGGCCCCAATTACAAGCGAAGGGGACTCTCCCTCCCTGCCTGCTTTCAGATGCATGCCAAGCGTTGACCTCATCCTCGTAGCTCCACCACCCGACACATCGCAGGCTCATTACTTTAGACTGTAAAGTCTTGCCGCTTAGAATGTAACATCAGTCGTTACCATCTTGCCTTATTCTGGAGAGAGAGAGGAGACTAGCACTCGGTCGTTGACACTCACACACAAGATGTATTACCTGTCTTCCTTCCTTCTTTTTCTACACATTGTTAGATAGCCACCCTGGTGCTTTCAATATCTGGATTTTTTTTAATGTCGAAAATGTATTAGGATTAAAAAGCAAGAAATCGATTAAGGCATTTTAGTTTATTTTTTCCATCATTTTTTTTTTCTTTTTGCTTCCATTTGGAGAAGATTTCACACTGAGTGCAGGTGGGTGATGTATGGGGAGAGTATGAAAAACTCTGTGTTATTACAAAGTGACTTGAACTTCTCGCTGTACTGGTGACAAGCGCCTTGCCAGTGATACCAGGGGCATAGATACCGAAACCCGTGTCCCGGGTATGTAAACAACCAGTTCGGTGACCTCTTCAGCCACCGAGTCAAATTATGTCCCACTACGTCAAGTCCTCAGCGAGGTACGATGTGTATGTGTGTGTGTTCGTGAGAGACTGCATGATGATCAGACATACTCCGAAAAAAACCCTTGTAGGTTTAGATTAGCTCAATCGAACCCAGACTTGTTGTATCAAAAGCTCAGTACACGAGGAATGGCAGAAAAAGTTGCCTCGCAATTAAAACATGACCATGACTACAGGGCATCATTAGGCGAAGACAGTTGCCTTCAGTTTGCTCATGTCCAGCGACCGCTTGGTGCAAATACACAAACCAGGACTGCCCTTGTTGGCTGTCCATTGGCTCCCTTTGTCCTGCAGCTATGAAAGGCAGGCGTCGAGGAGGGTCCGTGCATGCCGCATAATGGCTGAGAGACACTTGCCCGATGGTGTCGCCAAACAGCGTGTTGACTCAGATGAGAAGGGAGCTAAACCTGAAGGCACCGAAACGTTTGCACACTGTCCTCCTTACCCCCTCTCCCTTCTGCCCTCGGCCCTAACTTGTCAGGACAGTCGAGGAGAAGTGGTGACCGGCAGGCGCCTCATAAATGGTAAGAATGTCCTTTTAGCTTTTGTTGCTGCTTCGGTGTCCTAAAGGAAAAAAGCTCCTAGGAATGAGGTTCATTCCTCTAGCCCCTCACACACAAACCTCTACCCATCCCCTGACTGCACGGCTGAGGTTTCTGAAACAACATCGTTCATTGTTTTCACCAGTGTTTTCACTTCTAGCGAGTTGATGTGTCAGAGTTGTACTGACCTTTGTTATAGCAGTGTGGCCTGCCTTGGGTCACAACTCGCTTGCTTTGAGTCGTCTTGTAGCCTTTTTGTTTACAATATATTTTCTGTTAATAGCTTGTTTGCAGTTTTATTTTTCAGGCCGTCTTGTCACTTCTCCGATTATTTTCTGAATAGTTTTATTTTATTTTATATACAGCACCTTGAAAAATCAAGCAGGTTTTTAAGACTTGGTGTTATCTATATAGCGAAAATATATATATGATTGCTATTCTGTACGATGTGGTTCGCGACTGATTACATTAGACACGAGTACCCCCAGATGTCCTGATTTGGAGAAGCAATTTCCAGAGCTCATAGCAACCAAAAGTCCTTCGATTTGGTCTGACCTATCTCTAATTAAAAAGGCCAATAAAGTGAAATCTTTGGAGAATTTTTACCTCTGCTCTACTACACCTTCACGCCTTGTCTTTTCTGCTGGGAGGTTCCTGTGACTGTGGTCACGTGTCACGTCTATTGGAAGTGACGCACCATACCTGAGCCGTTAACAAGCAGACGGTGGGTTGACTGTGTGCGGAGGACAGCGAGTGTCAACTGGCCGCCACCTGGCCTTGCTTGGACAAACTGTTTTCAAACACACGCTGCTGTGTGTCGGCACGAGATGTCGGAAGAGTGAGGGTAGGGAGAGGGCAAAAAAATTAGAGCTTGAAAAACAAGCTGTGACCTTTCTGTAGTACAGAAAATTACTGGTGCTGTCCGAGGTTTTATTACCTTAAAGGACAACGCGAGCGCTCACCGGAAAATCGCTGGCAATAGAGCATAAAGTATCGCAAAAACATATTCCGGTTTGTAGTTTCATGATGAAGAGGCACGAGATGTTTTATGTAAATGCGTTTCTTTGAATCACACCTGAATTTGTCGAGAAAACAGGAAGTGACGAAAGGGAAGTATTTTTAAAAATAACTTCGTTTGCAAGAGCTGAATTCGAAGACAAAAGATACAATCCTGGGTAAAAGAAAACAGACCAGGACAATGTGCTGTTGCTGAGTGTTCTCGTCCACACTCAGATGGAGTTTGTACTCATTTAGAAAAACAACTGACATTGTGAGGACACCATTGATGTGAGGGCTCGCAATAGCGACAAAGGAAATTGAGGGTGACAAACGTACGAGAAGCTTAAACAAGCTTTTACATCGATAAATATGTATCACATTTTCATAATGTTATATTTTAATGTTATAAAAGTCATTAGCAGCGGTCACTTGTAATTATACAATAAAAATGAAATGTTGGAAATTAACCATTTATCAAACAAACTACAAACCCTCATTTTGAAATGTTTTTATATCTTATTAGCAATAATACACATGGAAAAAATAAATGCGCCCACTTATTAACTGACAAACAATAATAATACAATCATAGACTGCAGTGACCCTGATAGCTGCCATTAAATTCTGATCTTGAGAAGATTAACTTACCAGTCTGTCGAGTTTAATCGGCTTGCATTTTTTCTTTTTTTTTTTTTTTTTTTTTTACTTCTGTTGATGCTTCTAAATAAAGTTAAAATCTGTAGGGCTCTATTCCACAGTCAGCCGTTTTATTGTTCAGGAGGAAATAGCTTCTTCAACACGACAACCTGAGCGATGTTTCTTCATTTGAGGCGAAGACATGCACAGATTAGCCGAACTCAAGGATGTGTATAGGTGGATTGCTGTCTCTCTGCCAAGACCAACGAAAAAAAAAAATGCTACACTCGTGTGGTCCTTTAAGGCCAATCTTAACCCGGCGAAGCATCAAACCTCCGAGTCGCATCAAATACATTTGGGTTCAGATATGTTCAGATATATGAACCAGAATGTTAATGTTCCAAAAGTTCGATCCAGAATCATTATTTTCTCTGATCTTCCTACAATTTTACCAGACGTGGTCAAACCTTCGACGGCATCGGTGCGATTAAGGACCTTTACTGAGAAGCAGTGGACAGTATAATTCATATTTCAGCGTATAGTACTATTCTAATAAGGAGCAAATTTCATACAGGGAAAGTAATATTTTGATTATTTCACCTCCTGCAGTTTAATGACAGGCCAAGAGTCCTTCAGTAGGAGCTTTGTCGAAGACCGGTCGTAGTGTGAGCATAGGAAACGGCTTGGAGACAAATACCGTGTTTCCTTGAACATAAGAATGGGTCTTACATTGTTTGCTCCAAAAGAGTATTAGGCCTTATTTTGAGCGAATTTCTTGTGTTTTTTTCCATGAAAAGAAATTTACATTTACTCTAATACATTCTTGCCTTCTTCTTGAATATCGTCGTAACTTCTAGCGGTCATTTTTTAATTTTTATATGTGTAATTCAATACGTTCGTTGCGTGTTTCAAGAAGGAAATCTGCTCGTCTGGCTGGCGATCTTATATTTGAAGACAGGCTTTTATTAGGAACATCACGAAAAATCATTCTGGGGCTTATTTGCGGGAAAACATGGTAACTCGATCAGAAATACGTTTGAGTGTCGGTTACCTATCGTCTCCCGATGTTCCGGTGATAAAGAACCTGACGTGTACTCGATGTCAGGACGCAGGTGAAGAGCCCAGACTGAGGCTTGAATGATCGATCAGTGATGACCGAGTCAGCTTCAGGTGCAGGAAGCCGTCAGTTGTGCCACAGAAATCAATCGTCTTCTGCATTTGTCGTCTGCTTACTCCTCAAACTCCTTCTCTTGTTTGATTTTATGCCTACTCCTGCTTACTATTATCTGATTTCTTCCTTCTTTTGTGTCCTTTCTCCTGGCTATTTGTCTGATTTAGCAAACATTTCCTCCATATTCTTCGCCTGCCGTCAGGTAATCGTTTCGTAGGTGAGGAATCGTAGGCAGCCGACTGAGGATCAGCGGATTATAACCACACTACAAAACAGTTCCGTTACTAAATTTATTTATATTTATTTTTTATTTTATTTTTTTTTATTTATTTAAATCTTTAAATGCCAAATAATATTTCAAGATCATTAATATTGTCAGACTGCGATGTAATTTGGTGGTTATAATTAATGTGCTTGGGTAGAGTACGTTGACTTGACGTCATGGTTGTTTGCTTAGTGAACACCACGTGACCATGACGTCACTGCTACTTTTAACACGAAGTTTGTCACTTAAGTACATACCTACTAGCAGTGATGTATCCTAACAAATCAAAAATGTTTTGTTACTTGTGATACCAGATCTGACAAATACGTCATTGTATGTCACGACTGACGACATGAGAATAGCGTGACGTAGGCTGACTAAAGTGACGTCACTGTTAATGGCTGCCCCAGGGTCCGCAAGCGTCAAGCTCGGTTCTGCACAACACGTTGTCGCCGGAGAGCTCGGCGGTGGGTAAGCGTGTTCACTACGCGGACAAGCTGCACGAGTTCAGCCGCCTGACCACCGACCCCGCCTGCCGACCCCGCGCATCCTCACCACCGGCACAGCAGCCGCTGGCCACCTGGACAGCTCAGCCCTCGTCCAGAGCTGTTGGGAGCGGGGTCAGTACTTCTACCAATCCTGCAAGTCTCAGTCTTCTCTTTCTCGTTTTCTCTCTTAATAATAATAGGGTAAAATATTATAATAATAAAAATCATCATTGAAAGAATGTGTATAATTCCTCAAATTCTTGCAGAACACATACACATGTAGGTAGACTATGGAGTGAGTGCGAAGGCTTTTGCAGTCAGGGAATCGAACATTAAAAAGAAAAAAAAAAAGGCTGGAATCGAGACACGACTAGGCTTTTTTTTTTTTTAAATGTGTCCGTGTCAAGGGGAATAAGTGTTGATTTCCATTAGGATTGGTTACCTCCGCTTTGCCGAGAGACAATGCTCAAGGTTGTAGTGGCTGCTTCCGGTAAGGCATTTATTCTATCTGATGCATTCCTTGCCAAGTCTGGGAAGGAAGCGGCAGACGTTTCCCTATGCTGCTTTATTGCCATCAGATCCCAAGCCCGCCTTTCATTCTTTCTTCGTTGGTGTGCTACTTGGGTGTAATTAATGTCATAAACTGCAATACTGATTTCTTGAGTCGCCAAATCACAAGAATGTTGGCAGTTAAACTGGAAAAAATTAGACAGCTGGACATGGCAATTACATAGAACAACGTCACATTAATGGCTGGGTGTCAAGTTTTATGGCTGGCTGTCCCTTTATTTTTTCAGGATAAAACCCCAATTAGAGGCCTTCCTTTAGTTCCAAACGAATCCACGCACTTCCTTATCACCATAAAACTAAAAGAGAATACTTGAAGAAGGAATATCGTTCTCATCGAGGCTTTTGTCTTTTTTTTTTTTTGGCTGATTGTGCCAGTTACGCAGTCTCCAGTGAGTAATATTTGTTTTTCAAATGTGCAGCTGGCGGTGAACGCTGGTGAAGATGCGGGCAGCCACACTTCCGGAAGTACGAGCGACAGCGGCCGAGGAGGCAGCAGCGAGGATGACGCGCACAGTCCTGCTGGGGTGTGCTTGGCCACGGAGTCGGGTACGTGGTTGTTACGTCCTACGTCCTGCTGTTGCTCTGTAGTACTTTGTGTGTCTACATTGTGTTGTTACTATTTTGAGTCATGTGCAAACAACGTCCCTACTGCTCTCCCTTCGTGTTATCACGTCCATAGAACTCTTGTCTGGAAGGTTCTCACGACGACCATGCAGCGCTTTGCCTGTGCAAGGACATGCTTTGCATTCCATGCTAAGTGCACTTTCACACTCAAATAACACCGTGCAGATGCAGGCAAAGCAGTGAATAGCTGCTCATCATCCTGTGTTAAAAGTTTTCTTTGCCATAAAAAAACAGTAATCTTACTTTTATTGTGATGCTTCGGAAGGGTGGTGTGGAACATGCAGGTGGACCACAATACATCAGAAGACGTGTCAATAATATATGTCTGCCCGACTCTTGAAAAGCTTTCTTAAAGGTTTTCTTTACCTTACAGACTAAAAATATTTTTAGATCATTAAAGCTTTAATTTTTGTTCGTAACGATCGAAGTAGCGAGGCGTTCTCCTTTTCAAATCTTCCACTTCCTGCACTTCACTTCCACCTTCCCATGCACTTAGAGTTCTGTGCCATTAGTGTTGCCCATTGGAGCGATTGTGACAGTTCCGTGCGCATCACGCATGCATCGGCGCAAGCATGAGATCCAGAACGACGCTAAAGCCTTCGTTAATTTGCTCGAAAATGCTCATCCTGTCCTGAGCAGACTGTTTGCTAGTTATCGTGTCGCGCCAGTTCCCCATGTACTTCCGGTTAGTTCGCAGACATGCGTAGTTGGTAAGGTACAAGAAATGATGGCGAACGTGAGGTTATTGAGGTAGTTTTTGTGCAGAACTTATTTTTTGTTTGTTTGTTTGTTTGTTTTGTTTTTGTTTGCTTTTGCTTTTTGTTTTTGTCTGTCAGTGGGGATTTTATTTTATCTACACACACACAAAGTTAATTGAATTAGTAGTTTGTTATAGTGGCACTTATCTTAGGCACAATTAAGTCTCGATACCCGATCTGGAGGACGTGCCAAGAGATTGTGTGTGAAGTGTAAGATGTTATGGAAGCAAGTCTGCTCACTCAAACTTACCTACCTACCACAACTGCTCCATCGAGGGTGAAGATGAGCACACATATGTGACCTCCTGTACCATACCACCATTTCTTCACTGACCGACCCCTATTCTTGGCCCTCTCCCGTTCCAAACTACACCCAGCTACCCGCTGCAGCTTGACACTTTACCTTCTTTTCTCTCTTTGGTCATTAACCCACGCATAGGGGCCTTCACTTCAATCTCTCCAATTCTAAAAACATTTCCACCGCATCAAACAGCTGTCAGCTAGAAAATTGACTGCCTGTCAACGCGAAGAAGGGAGGTGGCTGCAGGGAACGAGGGGAAGCCGTCCATGCTTTTCCCTCCGCCACTGCAGTCAGGGATCTGTCGTCCACCGCCAGGCCCGTGCCGCGTGTTTTGATGGGCGGACGGCACGGAATATCAGAACGTTCGCGCCGTCAGTCATATCTTCGCGTGACGAAAGCGCCCCCTGCCACTTTTGTTCTCGTTAATCCTTGTTTGGATTTATACCTTTTCTGCGCCCACAGCCTAGCACGCAGATGCGTGCATTGCGTCCGGCAGAAGAGGACAGAGTAATTACAGGGTGCGTCATTGGCCAGGAACTTTTTAACTTATAGAAAGGAGAGTTAGAAGAAGGGTGGTTCGACAGAGGAGAGAGAGAGGATTTTCATGCAACTGCTCGTTTATCGCATGTTATCGAAATTGTTCAGCTTGTCATGTTTTACGACCTATAGTCTTTTCATTAAAAAAAACTCTCTTTCTCATGAAGTTGCTCTTTTTTGTATACCCCCATCCTCCCCTTCGTTACGATAATAGTGGTGGCGGACGTGTGACGCGGCATCAGAAGCGAATTAGAGAATGACAATAGCACCTCTCATAGTATTGAAATCGATGACCGACGGCCGCCCTTTACCGTTATTTTTGCGTTAGCGCGGAACGTGGCCACTCATGCGGAGGCGCTCATGTAACACGCAAGCGCGACACAGTGCGTGCACTCACGCGTGCATTCACACGCGCGCACACATACACGCACGCAGAGAATACACTCTGATGGTGGTCACCGTGCGTGTGGCGACAGGAGGGCGCAGAGACCACATGAGGAGGACATCGTCGAGCTTTGAAGGGAGCGGTGAAGGACGTCAGTGAGTTTTTCTGGCTGCCATGCTCTCCATTACATATCGTCAAGTGCAATCCATGTGATCTCGCTAATGATCTAAGTCGGAACTTTAATAAATGATCGCGCGTGCACACACGCACACACACCCAGAGTAGGCTTTTGCCATTTTAACGAGTGGGATGAACGTGTCAGGTAGAAAGCAAGGGACAGAATGAAAGAGCGGAAGGGGAGATAATGAGTTTTTTTTAAGTAAAACACTTATTATTCGCGCTAAATGTATCACAAACTTTCTTATTGTTTGCTAAATATACTAAAAAAATTTGTTTCTGTTCAGCGACAAATTTGTAACATTAAAAAATAGTGCTACGGATGCCGCTAAATAATTGCCTTGGTTCAGGTGGATTTGTCTGACAGAGTTTGTCTCCAGTGAAGAGAGCATGTAAAAAAAAAAATTTTTTAAAAACTTTTCTTTGCTAAATATTGTGTGCGCTTTAAAAAAAAATAACCTATGTCTCCGCGCCTCTAGAACAAACGGTTTAACCACAATTATTCCCCTAGGCCCTGGGGGTAATCCACTGTATCGAAACTAATGTAATCCGTTATGTTTTTGAAAATAGATGTTATTCTGCCCACTACAATTGACATCATTCGGTATAATAGTACCGATGCTACATTTTCTACATGGTTAAAATATTGTCATCTGTATTTAGATGCAAAGGACTTTCTAAAGTGAAGCACTCTTATAGGACCTTGACCATTGTCATTGTTCTTTCTCTCCCTTCCCTCCTGTCTTTTCTGCTCTTTACCTTCCCTACTCTTCAACTTTTCATTTCTCCCTTTCGCCCTTTTTTTTTATATCATCAATCGATCCACACGGGTCAGGAGGCAATGCTGAGGTGCTTTTAGCGTCCGGATCTGGGGGGAGGTAGAGGAAGGAGGAGTAGCTGGCCTCCCCAGACCCATCAATCGATGCTCTTCCTGCAACCACCTCCCTGCCTCCCCACTCCCATCCTCCACTTCTAAAAAAAAAAAAAAAATATGTACGCACGACTGCTCGGCAACTCGAAGAC
The DNA here is from genome assembly GCF_003073045.1 of Pomacea canaliculata. NCBI lineage: Eukaryota > Metazoa > Mollusca > Gastropoda > Architaenioglossa > Ampullariidae > Pomacea > Pomacea canaliculata. Next base: position 25,483,575 of record NC_037592.1, read on the forward strand.
AGGAGTCAGACGCGCGTGCCCTTGATAACGTCGAACTCTGACCGCAAAGTAGCGAGAAAAAGAGAGGACGGGGTGGAGGCGAGGGGAGGGTAGCAAGCTGGGCTGGTGGACGCTTGTTTCTCTGATTTTTGTAATTCCATATTTCGTCTTTGAGGTTCCCTTTCATTCGGCACCAGTTGAAGAATCGATAACAATTTTCACTGGAGACACGGCTCATCGATTCATTCGGTAATGCGTCCGCAGTGAGAGTAATGTTATCCTTTTAGATTAAAAGAAAGAAACAAGAAAACAAAATTCTTCGACGATGAAATACCAAGAGTTCATCGCCCCCGCAAATACCGACTGAAAAGTCATGATGAAATCATTTACTCCCTGCACTTTTTATTTTGTCTCTTTTTTCTTAAATTTTCTTTTTGTATGTTCATTTCTTTTAATTTTTGTATAATAATAAGCGCTTAAGTCTTCTACTTTACAAACTTAAATTTTTTTATAATTAACTTTCCAAACGAATGCCATTCGGTACTCGTCAAAATGATTGACAAATAGAGCATCAAAATTACATTGGTACCCTTTCGCGACTAAGGGAAAAGTTGGTAGGTTTGTTTGTGAGAGTGACGTGACCCGGGTGGGTAGCGTGACCGCGAGGCATTGTTCCATTCTTATCTCTTTGATTCGCTTCACAGATGGCTAGCTTGGAGCTTGTCTTCAACAGATCGCCGGGAAAATCTCGCTACAGATGGACTAAGGCTCAACACACGACTGCCATTGACAGTACTAGTCTTCGGCATCGAAGTCCTCTTTGAGCAGCGAGACGCATCCGACTGTGGACTGATTTACGAGGCAGCCGACTTGTCCCTTCACTGCTTCTATTCAACTTTCAATAGTGTTTTATGCCCCACGTCAAACCTTCGATCTGGCCAGCTTCCACTCTATGTAAAGTTTGTTTGCTTTTCACTGCCTGTACCCGACGTCGAGGACAGTTTTTATTCTTTTCCATTTTTCTTCTTTTTTGTTTCTTCTAATCCTGAGATCGGTGCTGTGTCTTTTACATGGCCGACAAGACCGCTTCTCATTGGCTGTCCGGGGGAGAGCTGTGGCTGGCATCGGACCGGTGACATCCGGCACGAAGCCATTTCCATCTTAGTCTGTCAATTTCGGTTGCCAGGGAACTGAAGTTTGTCCTTCTAAGTGGATCTTCATTTGTAATCATGTCTGGCTACAAAGTCCTCGGGAAGGGGTTTGAAGGCAATTGTTGGAGGCGATGCCTCCAGTTTGAGATGCGAAACGTCATTTTCCAAACCTCCACTGCCGTTGTGGCTTTTCTGCTCCTGTCCACACTTTACAAAAGACTTTTCCGAGAGCACCGTGGTGAGTGGTTTGCGGGACAAATTCTGGCGAAGTTTGTGAAGTGCTTGGGTGATGTCGTCAAGTTTGAAAAAGAAATCAAAGAAAGTTATGAGCGAGACATACCTTGTTTGAAGAGTGAAACCAGCTGACCCTCTTTGTCAGTGAGCGATTTTAAGTGTACACACTCACTAATGCAAACAGACGAACACACACACACACACACACAGATATTGTGCACATATTTATTTCTGAGAAAATAGTTTTCAGTCCCATCAATGTATTCTTAAAACAACAGTATCGTCATATCATTTTTGCTGGTTTTGCTTAGTAGTGGACGATGCTGCCGTCTGGCTTAAAAGTATTCGTTTAATTTCTGTACCGTCCTTCTCACCTCCCCGTTGCCCAGTCGTTGCGGTGTGCGGTCTTGTTTACAAACGATGGAGTAGATTGAAGAGCTCGGGAATAATGACTGCTGAACAAAAGTACATCCGCTGCTGAGTAACAACGGTGATGGGAGAACTACCGTTAAGAAAATTGCTTCTCAAGCTCCCTGCCACCCCCACCCCACTCGCCCCCCGGTCTCCAAGCGCAAGGAAAGGGAGAAAAATGATGCTGCCTAACACGTCACGTGCACGTGAGATCAATACACAGTCAGTTCTCAGCAGCGCGTGGTCTGCTCTGTCATTTGCCTCCATCGTTCAATTTTAGATTGCCGTTAGATGTGCACAACGCGTTCACAGTCGGCTTGCTCACATTAGTTTTCCGTAGTTACTATCACCCGGGATTTTGCATCTGATTTTTCTCGGTCTTTTACCATTTTTCCCGTAGCTGAAAGGAAAAATAAAAATCTCTCCCTGAAACACACCTCACTCTTAGGGAGGAGACGGCAAGGGAAATCTGGGCATCGAGATGTGGGGAAAATCTAAATTATTGAATAAGTTATAAAAAAAAAAAATTCCATGAGAACGGCATCGTTGAAAAAAAAAGTGTTTAATGTTACTCTAACACGAAATTTTTTTTTAATTATTATTATTCCTGCTTCATATGTACATTTCGTTTAGCACTCGAAATTTGTTCATTTTCTCTTAGTACAAAACACTACATCGTCATCGTCGTCGTCATCATCATCGAGTGAGCCGATGGCATAATGGTTAGCGTCTGCCACCCTCACAGTGAGGATTGACTGGCCTGGGTTCAGCTCTCGTCTCTGGCACACTGTTCTTTCTCTGCATGTGGCATCTGTTTACAGAGCTGGCAGCTTTACCGTTTATAGCCTTAGTTTCTCCAATAGTTTCTTCACTCTTCCCATCACTCACCACCACCACCATGCAAGCAGACCACACACAAGACGCTCTCACCAAGCAGCTGAGAGGCTGGAGGAGCAGGACAGGCTTCTTTATTCAGCGCTGGTTATGTGCCCATGACTCAAGGGAGTTAAACAATGGAATCAACACACCATGGCAAAAAAACTATATATCTAGCCATCAATTGGCTTGCTCTTGGGTGTAAACACAGTGCTGGCATGACATGCAAACACTACATTTTTTTTCTCAGACAAACAAAAAGAAACACGTCAACATAAATACAGGGTTAGGGTACGAAATGAATATTTAAGTACACATGTTAAATGATTGTAACTCTTTGGTTCTCCTTGGTACACATGGTTCATGAATAAACATTCCCGTAGAGTCATAGACAATGAAGTATGTCTTGTGCAAAAAAGTAATAAGTGAGATAAATTAAGTTTTTTTTAATTAATCCCCTATACATATGTGTGGCTATACTTAGTATAATTTATTTGATTTGTACAATTTGTGGAATAATCAGACCCAGGTGCTTTAGCACTTTTCATTGAAAAGACAGCCCTTCCTACCTCCACAGTTATCAGCTTGTCATCATCATTAATGCTGCTATTCCAAACATTAATGTTCACATCAGCCTTTTTGTTCACTATATCATGGATGTACTAAAACACTACTTAATGTCCATGCCAGTATAGAGCTTCCATATGTGTTTCTTCTTTTGTATAGAATTTATTGTATGCCAGTCAATATTTTCTTGTCGGATTGTCAGTAGCTGCACTTTTTCTTGCTGTGTGTTTTTCTTTCAACTTGCAGCAGACGTCTGTACATTTTCGATTTTCTCGGTAGGATAGTTTGGTTCAGTCTTGCGGTTTTTGTAAAGTTCAAAGGATGTTCTGAAGAGATTTCTTGGATTCTCTACATTCAGAGTCAAACTTTCCTTCTTGAATATTCTTTTTCATGAAGCTAGGTTTCATCCCTCATTAAACTTGTGTGATGCTCTGTTAATGTCTTCTGGAATAGTGAAACTACCTTGTCAAAACACTTTCGCTTCTACAGATTTAATATTGAAGTTATTGAGCTTTCTGTTATTCCACTATATGTTGTATGTCATCCGAGCTGTTCTTGCAGCTGGATCACCTGATATAACGAAATGGTGTTAAGAGGAGAGAGAAAGGGAGGGAGAGACAGGAGGTGGTTAATCCCCCAATTTGTTTGTTTGGCATGTGTAAAAGGAGAGGCAACGGGAGGATTGTATCTGATGATGCTTTAGCATGACTGCGACATTGTGTCAGCTGTCAAGACAGATCACTCACTGTTATCAAAGGAGACCTACACAAATTCCTTTCAAATTTGCCACACACACACACACACACACAAACCAATAAAAATCCGTATTGCAGAATTGGAGCGTTCGTGTTTGCATTATTTCTTATCGGGTTTGTAAACTCGCACGTGCTTGCATTCAGCTTTTTCACCTCCTGTCGAGAATGACGATGACAGGTCAGTGGTAAACAGAGTTAAATAAGTGGTCAGGTCAATAGGTAAATATTTTTGAGAATACAGCCGCGATCCAACGTATTTTTCGTATTCAGCAGACGTGGTTGATTATATTGGGGATACTTACCTAGCTCCCCCCTCTCAAGCCACCCGCCTGTCTAAGCCAGAGAGGGGTTTCGAGGCTAACCGAACAATCCAAAGACTAGACTCCCTAAACTGCTACTTATTTCAGCAGCCACACATTCTGTTTCGGGCGATGGAATATGAGGCTGCTAAATAGCACCGAGTCCTGTCTAGACCACTGACTCACTGAACTCGTCCTTCCTTAGGGTGAGACATGGTCAGGTTCTCTCACTGCAGCTCTGCTGTGTCGCCCCCTACCCCCGCCTTCCCCTTCCCCCGAGGGGCACAATACCCTGCTTCTCTGCCGAAGGGACTTTAAGAAAAATGCGAGAGAAAAAAGAACAAAACTGATGGTTGCGCTTTGGGGAGATTAGGTTAATTATCTCACGAGCTGCAAACTGCATCCCTGCCCAAGTGTTTGAAAGGCGGCTGTGTGATAAGAGTGGGAGGTGTATTTCGGGGCAGAGGAGGGTGCAGGCATGGCTTTGTAGTGGGCTCTGGACATCCTTTGCCGCAGAACGTCTTTGTTGGTGCGCGCAGTGCATGCTGCTGCGATCGCTCTTTGTGAGTGCGTGCGCGCGTGCGTCAACCGTTGGTAGACTTGCTTTGTGCTTGTGCTGCCGTCATTAACAGTTTGTCCCCCTTGGTTTCGTGTATTTGTTCTCTCCCTCCGCTCCCCTCCCCTTCCCTTCCCCCACCAACTGCAGGAATGGTGAAGGTTTGCTGGCCGTGAGTCTGTCGGCATGGCTGTCAGTATAAAAAGGACTGGAGTTGCGAAGGGATTTAAGTATGTTGCTTGCGAGTGTAATTATTTTTGTTTTTAATAAATTGATTTCGAGTTTTCATAGAACGGACAGAAATAAAGTTATCGAAACACTTATTGGAACATCGCCATTCCACATTCCTGCTTGCTTGCTGAATATCAAAGTGTGTTTGTGTGTGGATAATTGTAGTTCGCTGTTTTAGAACCATTTCCCTCTCTCATCACTGGCTTTTTCTGGGCGTCTTTCTCCTGACATCATCAGCAAAACCACGTCATCACTAAGTCCCTTCGTGTCATAAGCAGACACTCCACATCATCATCACCATCATCATCCACCCACACATCATCGTCATGTCGCAGCTTGTGTTCACAACTTAGTTTATGTTTGCTCGTCACAATGTTTGACACAAAAGCTCAGCAAGTATCATGAAGATTTATGTGGTTCAGCAGGATTAGTACAACGAATCTCTGTAGCTGTGTGCCACATCGTTAGCACAATAAATCGCTGTATTTATTCCAAGACTACTGCCCTACAGAAAAGAGAACATACCAGCAATAACACAACATTGCAATAATAATGATAGTATACAAATAAAACTTAAGTTCGTTGTTAGATATAGTTGACACTTTGCGAAATGCTATTTTTACTAATTAATACAAGAAAGTTTATACTATTTTCCCCATTCGGAATTACTTGTTACCGCTAGTTCACGAAATAATATAAGGCAACTTCACCTTGTATCAGTGTTATTATGTCCTGTTAACAGTGTTTTCAGCACAGAGGCTGTTGACGTCGTTATGTAGCAGAAATTAGTCATGTTGGTAATGTTGTACTGCAGGCTTACCACAGTAAATGTTAGCGATGTTGTTGAAAAAAGCGAGCACGTGAAATTTAATTAACGTTAATTGTACACGTGACTGAGCACAGTTCACGCTGCTAGGGTTGGGCGCAGACATGAGCACAGCAAGTGTTAGCGTCCTTCTGCAAGTCAGAACAGTCAGGGTTAGTGTGTTTGTTCAGAATGTTTAGCTCGCGAAATATTAGAAGCTAGCTAAGTAGATGCTACTGCTGTGCAGCACGAGTTAGCACAGAAAATGGTGACATGGCTGACCAGTCTCGCGGGTGCGATAGTTTACGTGACGTCGTTAGCGTTGCTGTTGTCGTCTAACGGTCTCTTGCTCTTTTTGTCCAAACTTTCAGTTGCGAGCCGCTCGTGCTTTGTGTAGCCAGTGCAGCTAGCGCCCTGTGGCCGGCTGCTTGCTGTCCATGGTAAGTCTTGCACTGCCAGACTGTGGTGTGTGCCCTTTGCCATCTTGCTGTAGAGACCAGCATTTAACAGCCTCAAAGTTTGTTCGCAGAATTTATCCAACAAAAGTCCTTTTTGTATTTGGGTGGTTTGCATAATACCATCTCACACCTCTACTCCCTTTTATTGTTAACTGCATGTTGTAGGACTGCATGGCTGCATGAATAAACGTAGGTGGTTTTGGAACTAATTTTTAACTTACGTAAGTAGAATAACAGTGGACTTGTGCATGAATCTTTGAGCGAACGAATCATAACTTGTTTCTAATAAAGAGCGAGCTCGTAACAGGTCTACACTTTAAAAACGGTGTTTTGCTTCGGGCTCCAGCTGTCGTAAAGTGTAGACATCACTCCTTTAGTCTTTAGTACTCCTGGTTCCAGCATCTTTGATGTAGTGAATGTTTACTGATGCATGAGGTGGAGGGAAAGGAACAAGACTAGTCTGAGCCAGCGTAGGCAGTGTTCTTGCATGATGTGTATATATTCTAGAGTGTGCGTGCAAACATGTGCATGGTGTTACCTTTATAGTTTGAATTCATGGGAGGTAAGGGCAAACCAGTCAGCAGCTAGTAGCTGAATTCAATAGCCACAAGGGGATTGGAGGGCTACTAAGTCTGTTTTAGTAGTTGAACACAATAGCCACACAAGGGAGGGGGTAAGAGAGCGAATAGGAGCAACTGCGTGGTTTCCTTTTTCTTCACCTTCTGACCTTTGCAGAAATAGTGATACATTTTGAAATTAGTGTGACAGTCGTCACTGTAAAGAAAGTCATCGGGCAGAAGAAATTCTGGTAACATGAGAGCCTGACTTGACCTCTTTGTCTCTTCCCCTTCCACTACGAGTTAGACCTGTGGGGCCAGTTGCATAATACATTTGCTAGTTGTAAACACTTTAAGGCTTTAAGTGTCTTAGATACTAAGTTTTATAGAAACGCAATGCACAACACATTTTTAGTTTAAGACATGTGGATGTCTTAAGTCTATTTACATAGCCAGTTGCATTAAAAAAAAAACCACTGTAACAACTCAATTTTAGAACTTCTTAAAAAAATGTCTGAAAATATTTTAAAAGATACAATTTCTTGAACCAGACATTCGTTTCCACCAACTTTAATTCCTATGTGCTAATGCAACATATGTAAAAGGGGAAGGAGCGAATTAAAAAAAAAAGTTTCTATGTTCTTGAGAAATATTTTGTACAACTAGCCCCTGGTCGCAAGAGAACCTACCTGAAGACCACCTACAAGTGGTCATGACCGTGAGAGCCTGACATTGCGCCTGCGTATGTTTGTGCACGTGACTGCGCCTTGGTGCATGTACGCGTGCGTTTGCACCTGTGCGTGGATGGTAGCGAATGTGTGAAGAAGAGTGGGAAAGAGAAAAAGAAAGAACAATTTATAAGCATGCACGCGCATGCAGTTGTCGCAGTGTCTGTCGGGATGTCTTGGCTGCTGGCTTTTCAGATGGACGACTTGCGCACCAGCTTGCACCGTATTTTCTTCTGTGTTGAAACATAAAGACCTATTTTAGTTTAAATGTCGTTTTGGCTTTTTTAAATATATTAACTTGTTTGACATTTGTTGGTCCACATGTCATGTTCCTTTATGTTCTCCTGCAACTTTGCGAAAAGCGAAGTAAAAATGATGTGCTGCCTGTACAAATTGGAATGGCATAAAACAGAAGGGCTTTGTTCGCTGTTTATAAAAGAAGTCATGAAACATTTTGAGTATTAATCTCTTAAAAGGCTGGCTTTTATGTGTCTAGAATTCTAGGTATTGATTCCATTTCATACCCGCTTTCCCAGCGTTTCATCCTTGTCGGTGTGGAATAAGGTTATGGCAAGTTCTTTACAGAAGCATCTGGGACTGACCATATCCGCTTTGCACGAGCATTTGTATCCCCGTAACCACACTGAAACATTTGTATGCCATTGTCCATTAATAACCATAATCCACTTGCCCATACACAGGCTATTTTCTCTCTTGTTGATTCATTTAAAAGCCAGTGGAGCTCAGACGGAATTTATACTCGTGTTTACGTGTGTCACAAAGGTACTGAGCTCATCCAGATTTCACCACAAACCACAGCAGATCGGTTTGCCTCGGTGTCATTAATATCCCGAGAATATTTCTTTATCAGAAAAGTGCAGTCTTTTGGGAGGTGGGGGATAGGAGCAAGTGCATGCTGGGACTGTTGATGAGGAGAGAGCTCGTGACTGTCGTGACTACCAGACAGAATGCAAGGACATTGAAACCTCTCGAGTTCGTCTACCTGTCCGCGCTGACTGTATGCAGTGTACTCTTGGAAACGACAACATTATGGAAGACCGGGAAGGGATTGAGTGTACTTTTGAAAACATCAGGTGTCGAGTTTATTTTAAAAACATCAGCAGTCGAATTTACGACTCATGACCTCAGTGTACACTTGAAGACTGGAGGTAGAAGATGTCAGGAATTAAATCATGGTTTATAGACACGAGGGATCAGTTTACATATGAGGACGTCAGGATTTAAAATAAACGTACAAAGGTTTTCCTTTCCTTTTCTCTTCCTTTCTTCTGGGTCTCGTGTGAGGCCATATCCTGTTGTGTTTTTGCTCCTTTCTGACTGGCTAGTTGTTTGCACACGTCCACGATATGCTCAGCCCTCACCGCCACATCGATTTCATGCGCGCAAATACGGCGAGTCAGTCCACTCCTATTCTTCCTGCACGTCGTCCTGTTGTCTTTTATTTACTTACCTCTTTTTATCAGTGGTGAGGTTCGATAAAGCATCTTTTGAAGTGTCTCATTGTCCACGTTTTAAGAGCCCTGATTTCTATCTGTGGACGCCAGGAGGGGGCCTGTCGCCTGTTCTATCAAGAACTGATCGATCACTGTTTGCTTCAGCGACTACAAAGGAATATTCATTCGTGCGATTAGACATTTTACTTCAGGGACAGCTTCTGTTTGACAAGAACTTGTACACACAACACTACAGTTAGCTGCTCTTTTCCCTCCCTCGCAACCGTTTTTTCCAACATTCTGGTCAGAAATAAATAGGAATCGATGAGATCGGTGTACAATGAGAAAAGAAACTGACAAATAGTCGGGATAGACAAGAAAATTCTAGACAGGACAAGACAAGGCAAACAGTTCATTCAATACAGGACAGACTAGTTCTAGACGGAAGAAAATAAAGCAAACAATTCAAGATAGCAGACATTTCAAGATGAGACAACTCTATTCAAAACGGACGAAGACAGACGACGATTCACTGACTTGTTAAGGACCAGAAAAGAGGGACAGGACAAGTCAGGACAAATAAGACAATTTATGACAGAGAAATACAGCAAGAGACAAACAGGACGAGGCAGGTCATGACAATAATCAGAATATAGTATTGTACTTCAGAAAGTACTTGCTTGATAATATTTGAAACAAGAAAACTACTCTGCCAACCTGCTTGAGTATTAAGACAACATTCTGACATTCAGAAGGTGGATCATCTGATCGTTTTCATCGCATTCATCTATTCACTATTTGCCTGGATGTTGATTTGTTCACCAACAACTGGCAACTCTGGTTTCTCAACCTACCATCACCAGCTAGTACTTTTTTGTCTAACATTTCTAAACTGCAGCTGCCAATTTTGTTGAATAATTAATTAGTGTGTTTCTGCCTTCACGCTGTTTGCCAGTAACATTACTAAATGTCTCAGGGTTGGTTGCGCTGGGGCAGGGCTTTCTGTGATGGTTGCTTCGGAGTTAATGGGAGCAAGAGTTTGTGGATGAGGTAGATCTTTGCTCCTTTCGTGTAGCAATCCATTTACTAATTTTGTTCTCGCTAAAAGAAAAGTATTGATGTTGAGATTACCTGAGATGTTTTAAACACGAAGTCGTCTAAAGTAACAACTTAAACAAGATTTCTTTGTGTCTTGCAGTGCCAGAGTACGTGAACAGCCCACGCAGTTACCATAGCAACCAGAGTCTTTCAACCTTTCGTGGGCCTGGTGGCAGTGACAGCATGTCTACATTGCCTGCTGGCGTTTCCATGAGCAACAGCCCCTGTTCCTCCGGAAACGCCAACTACTGCACCAGCACGAGCAGCGACTACAGCAACTATCCTGTAACAGGGATGAACACCGCCGTCTCTGCTGCCGGCAATCCCCGCTCTTACCTACAGGGTCAGAACAGCAGCAGCTACGGCCGCAACATCAGCTTTAGCGACGACAGCATCACAGCCAACACTACAGTCGACTGCCGCAAGCGGCCGCATCAGGAGTCGCAGTCGCCGCAGCCCCAACACAAATCAAGCTTGCGAACAGTGGGCAAGCAGCAGTCCTCGCCGCGACAAGCTGCAGCAACAGCAGCAGCTTCTGCAGCAGAGAGTCCGGCACCAATCTCCTTCGCCAGGAGGACAGCAGCAGGAGACGACGCCGACAATGAGGGCGCAACAGTCTCCGCCCCTCCGCTTTCCCCCCGACGTCTCGCCGCTGGAGAACCGTACCGGCGACGACATCTACGGGGTGCGCGGGAAGGTCGTCAACTTCTCGGCCGTGGACTCGTACCAGATGACCCCGCGCCGCGCCGGCACTTCCCCATCCAGCCGCTTGCCAGGCTTGTCGTACCGCTACCAGCACCATCATCATCAGCAACAGCAGCAGCCGCATCAGTCCTCCGCCTTGGAGGACCCACGAATGGCCAGTCCTCTCCTCTCGGGGCCAAAGGTCAGGGCAGTGTCAACAGAACTGTCCAGAGCTCGCTGGGAGCCTCCTACTCCCTGGCTGACGTGGACGATGTGCTGGCCGAGACCACGGCGGTCCCCGTCGACGAAGAGGACCGCACCACAACCACTTCTGGAAGCTACACCATCAACGCCGACGACCTGTGTAACGAGATCGAACACCTCTTCTTCAACGACGTTGTCGTGTAGGAGGCACGCCGACGACGTCGTCTTTAACAGACCACACAATTCTGTCTTGTTGACGACTTGTGGAGACATATTGGCCAGCCACGCACTGCAGGCACCGCCTACTCATTCAAAAATAAATATAATAATCTGTTATTTTATGTGTGCCGATCGTAAGCGTGTGTATACAACTTGTACTCTTTTGTGGCTAGACATTTGGGGTTGCCTTTTGGGCCACAAGAATAAGACCAGAATGTGTGGCCTCCTCCACCGTCGTGCTAGGGAATAAAAAAAACATCGTCGTGTGCAAAACGGAATTATGGCTGCTAGCATCTAGAAAATTTGCGCCGACGGGAACAGTCGAACACCGAAATACGATTTGTCGTCCTTTCTGTAGGAGTGTCCAGTGTTTCTGGCCTAGAGAGGACGGGTGAAGGGCCTCGCGCCTACTGCGGAATGTTGTGATTGCATTTACGACAAAGTAGACTTGTTGTCGAGGGAGACGATGGCTGGCCGAGACGAGGGTCACAGAGACTTCTCCAGTCATGTGATTATGTACTTGCTGCTGGACAGCACATGTTCCGACCTTGCCAGAGAAGAGGGTGTTCTTGGTGTGGGCACCACCGCACACATCCCGCTGTGAGAAGAAACCTGGGTGGAAAAGACTGACCGAATCAAAAAGCAAAAATACTATTATTCCGTGGCCGATAACAGCATTCCCACAAAGTTCAGTGCATTGTTTTCTGCATGAACTGCGTCTCGCTGTGCATCAAAACCACTGAAATCAGAGTAGACTGCATGTTGGTGATTCCAAGAAACGGTACATCAAGTGTGTTGGTACAGGCGTATGTGTGTGTGTTCACATCTGTACGCGCGTACGTAGATACAAATAGTTTTTGCACTCAGCGAGAACCCGTCGGCGATGACTTTACACCGGAAGCTTTTTAGTCGTCGGTGCTCTTGAAAGGCTTTGCGTCGACGTCATGTGTCTGTGCCTCCTTCCTTATCGATATGTCGCTTCGGACCCCAGGAAGTCCACGAGGATTGGGTGGGGTGGTGGGTGGTGGTGTGAGGGCGGGGAGGTAGCTGAGGACGAGTGTTGGGGGTCGGGGGAGAACCACGTCGGGCAGCACGCGATTATGACGCTAGCGTCACGTTTCTCGGAAACAGCGCCCCCTAGAGTCACAAAGCGGCCTGAGCCGCTTCTTGCGCATTTGCATAATGACGGCTGTCAGATTGAATCACAAGGTAGATTTATGAGGTTTGCCTCCTCATCCCGACACGTCCTCTGCTCCATCCAGCGCTCGATTCAACATCAAACGGACAGTCAAGCATCTTTCTGTATCGCCAATACGCCTCCTCCCTACCCAACCCACTCCCGCCCACCCACCCCAACAAAATGTGCGCGAGATAATTTCAATTTTAAAACTGCGCGCGAAGAATTTTTTCAAATCGTAAAGCATTATTACGTCATTTCCTGTGTTTGCTGTCGCTTTTATCAGCCGACACGTGCGCGTGCAGGGACATAACTGTTGTGCGTGGATGCGACTAACCGCTGGCGCGAACCATTGACTGCAGCTGGCGAGACTGTCGCCGCTTTTATCCTTAACAAAAGTTTACCTCACCTTTTATTGTTTTTGCGGCAGTCCGCATCGTACCGCTGACCTCATTTGCATAATCGGTGCTAGGCGTCTTCAGCGCTTGTCTGCTTGTTACGTTCGGCTTTCGATGTCTTTTAATTTTTAATTATTATTATTTTTTTTTTTTTTGGGAGGCAGCCCTGAACACGCACCTGTGAATTCTTTTACTTGAGTGATCTTACCTTTTTTTGAATGTGGTGTTGTACGAAGGACGAGCCGTTGGCAAGACGGTGATATTTTACAGACTTTTGCTCCCCTTTGGGTTTTGCTGTTCTTACACGGCATCGTGTTTTATTTGTTTGGAGAGCCTGTTACTTTCAGCATCAGACTGACGATGGGAGGAACTGTCTTCGGCAGAAGTTATTTTACCTGTTTATATTTATGTTTTAATCATTGGAATGTTAAGACGGATTTTAGTCTCCTTTCTTTTGTGTGTATAGCATAATATTTTAAAATGTAAATATGTACCATAGTAGGTGTATGGTGAGAAACAGCCGTTGCATACTTTTAAAAGGAAACATTCTTTTAAAGGAAGGGGGATGAATGAGTGTTAGGAACAAATGGAAGATGTCAGGAGTGCGTTTGTGCGCGTGTTTGCAGGTCTGTATGTCTGTGTGCTCATGCGCACTCACTCATGTCTTAGCTTTTATGCATACGTGGTCGTGGGAGTGTTTGGCCAGAGGAGAGAATGGAATGGTGTTGGAATGTATAAAATATTTTATTCACTGCAGATGTCAGTAGGTGTTCCCGTGTGGACTATTTCCTGCTCGCTTGCCTTGTTTTGGGATCTGAAACGTGCAAGCTTTTACATTTCCATCATGATTTTCGTGCCGGGTATATTTTTTAAACCATCGATGGTTGCTTTTTACCAGTGTTTTTAAAGTCCTGTTCATCTTATCCATCTATGTTCTGTCTTTTCTCCCTTTTTCTGTCTGCATTTAATACACTAAGTTTAATCTGCCGTCTCTTTTCTTCAATCCTATCGTCCAGGAAGATAATCAGGGTTTAATTTTAGGGAAGCTGTAGGATTAGAACTTTGAGGAAGCGTATATCGTTTTCTGCAGTTTGCAAAATTTTTACGAAACTTATGCTTTGATAAAAAAAAAAATATTTTGCTGGTTTGGGGTACATGTCATTTTCCACGCTTGCACCTTTGCAGTGGGAATTTCTACACGCCCCTCAAACCAGCACAGAGAAGTGATTCCAAAGATTTGGACGATGAGGATAGGGTCAAAGTTCAGATGGTTTGATAATGTATGCATTAGGAACAACCGACCTCCCCCTCTCTCTCTCTCTCTTTCTGTCTCCAGCGCTTACTCATCATTTCATTCATAACGAAATCAATCTTGTAAATGTCAAATGTTTGTGATAATTTCATTTCACAAGATCTAACATTCATTAAACTGCACGGCTGTGTTCAGCCTGGTCACGTGTAATCAAGAGTTCCCTCTTCTCTTTTGACTGCGCGAGTCAGGAGTGCATGGTGGAGTTGTGTGTCCTCCTCCCCGCCTCGCTTTGTCCTTATTTATCCACTCTTATATTTTCCTTATTTATCCCCTCTTTATTTATAGCTATGTCCTTCTCTCTCTTGTGAGTGTGTGTGTGGTGAAGAATAAACTCTTGGCACTAAACTGAAAAAAAAGTCTTTACATAGGATTGTGGTCTTGTTCTTACACGACATGGCGGCTACAGGAGGCTGGTCAAGGATTTTGATACTGGGCATTATGGATAGCAAAGAGTTCTCTGACCTTACGGTTGAGACATCAGAAGTGCACAGCCTACACACAGTTAGCCTTAAATTGTCTGGAAAAAGGAGAAATGTCAAGAGGGAGGGTGAGTTTTGTATTTCCCTGAAGCATTGAAACCTTGACAGCAACATCGCAGACACAACAGAAGCTAATCAGAGGTGAGCCTCGGTGCTAATCAAACCAGTGAAACGTCCATCACCTCCGTGGTTATCTGGGTCCTCCAATCCCTCCTCCGTAAAGCTGGATTAACCTATTCTCCCACAACCAGGGAAACATAGGACTCGGTCACCAGGAATGAAGATGCTGTCACATTCATGTGTTTCCTTGCCCAAGTAAAGCTTGAAGAATTTCTCATTTCCTGAGCCTTTTCCTGAAATGCCAATCTCAGAAGAGCTATTTATATCTGAAATTACATTAATTTGATTAATATAAACTTTACAATTTTTTTTTAATGCTTTCTTACCTCTCTGTAGGAAATGATCTCGACAAACGGTCTCTAGTACTAATCCTGGATCTTACACGTTTCTACTGAAAGAATTTCTTTGTTTCATTGGTTTGTTTTTTTGTTTTTTTTTTTTTTTAGGTCTCTGGATTTTCAGTAATCTGTGTGTGCGTGCGCGTGTGTGAGAGAGAGAAAGAGAGAGAGGGAGATGCATTCTTTGCGCGTACACACACACACAGACGTGGCGACGAAGAGAAAGACGAGAGATCGATTCAAGAAGTGATGTAAGAACATCTACCTGACGAGTACAAACAACAATTCGTTATCATTTCACAGTTAATTTCTCGTAATCGCCGTCTGAGACGTCGAATCCTGATGATCCGTTTGCACCGCGCTAACGAGGTGGGCAGATCCTCCTGTAATCTGCACACGTGACGCCCACGTGCCGCCTGCATTACACAGGGCAACACTGGTGCTAGGAACACAAACTCTAAAGTTGTGAAAAATGTCTAACAGCTTCACCGCCTGCATCCTATCCTACCCGTTACATTCGCTTGTGTTTTCACTCTGTGCACGTGACTTCCGGCTGACAGTAGACAGGTTCCTGTGTTGATGTTAGACAGGTTCCTGTGTTGAAGCTGGCTTGTACATGGGGTGATGTTAGTGCGTGGTCCTGTGCTGAAAATGTTGTTATGTTAACGTTCGTTAAGGTTTCTCTGTTGATGAGACAGGCTTCTGCTTCGGTGCTGGATTACAAAGCCCGTCCCACTCCACTACTCAAGTCTGTTGTCCTTTGAAAAACTTCTGTCGCATCCTTCTCCTTATTCAGTGAATGGAAGTTAAATTGTTAATGTTCTTTTAACATGCACCTCAGTCGTGCTGGATGTGTGTGTGAGAGAGAGATTCCTCCCTTCGCCGACAGACAGAAAGTGACCAATCAATTTGAAGAGACTTAAGACACCCGCTAAGACGATACACTCGGTAAACGTCATAGGAAAATAATTGATGAAGCGCGGAAGCATCCAGCCGGGTGCAGCTGCTCACAGTAATGGCGGCAGCACCGGGGAGGTGTAAAGGCTGAACAGTCCTTGTCCCCCCACACACCCCACACCCCGCCACCCGGTCTGCTCGCTCGTGCAGTCAACCACACCCGTGAGCTTTCAAGCAGAACCGAGTCGCAGAAGAAAGTGAAACACGTGAATGATTGAACAGGTGAGATTCTCTTCCATGAGTTCCTTTCATCATCCATTCTTCCTTCCATATTTCTGTCTCTCCTTCCTTCGTTCTTCGTTCACTTACACGCATCTACAAGCAATCACGCAATCGTTTTCAGGGGAAATGATTCCCTTGTTAGGGGGGAACTTAGTATAATCTCATCACAGCTCCCAGGGGATGATGGAGAAGGTGCGTTCTCTCGATTCATCGGTTAAAAAATGGGGTGATAACTGTCTTCTGCAAATTACTTTTTCTACAGTCGCAGATGGGATTCCGTCCTCCACCCCACTCCCCAACTTTCCCTCATCCCCACTTTCTTCGAGTTATCAAAGTAATCTCCCGTTTTTCCCTCTGATGGTTTCCTGTTTGTAAAGCGTGAATCACTATGATATTTACTTCTAGGGGTCCGTGCCAGAGAATTTAATTTTAAGATTTTCTCTTTAACGATTGCCTAGCGCATGCGCAGTGCATTTCCTTGCGCCGTCAGGTTCTACATACAAGGATTTTGACTTCACTGTCAGCCCGAGACATTTTGCCTTTGGGGGAGAAAAAAGAATGGGCCTTTGCTTCATTGTCGTATTGTAGAAGCCAGGCCAGAAGGAGCGGAGGGATGAACGCATCACCAAATACAGATTAAAATAAGATGGCCTCCTCTTTAAGAAAAAAGATGAAGAAAAGGAGAGAAAGAAAAGAGGATTTAGATGACAGCATCTGAAATGCATGTTTACGGAAATCATCAATCGCAAGGCAACCTTGGCAAGGAGATGGGAGTTGGGCTTCAGTGTCTCTCTGATGTCCATGGGAACAAGACACAACACAGAGCACAGAATACACCGACTTTCGAACAGATACAAAAAAGTGCAAGTCCACCAATGCAAAGACCCTTTCCTGGGGTGCATTACACAGATTCCAGAAAGCTAGTTTTTCAGGAGGGATGGAAGTGGGTTGGGTTGCTTGGTGGCTTAGCGGGGAGGATGTCGCGGGAGAAAAATGGCGACTGTGGTAGATGCTGTTTCTAAGTCAGTAAAAGAAAACCCATTCCTTCTGTGGCTGTCTCTGAAAATTTTCTGGTGATGATCATCACTCAAAGAAAAATCATTTTATTTTTGCTCAGATTATATCTTGAAGTACACATCAGAATATTTAAAAATGTATGTGAATATGAGGGACAGTAACTTCCAGTTCAATGATGATCTGTGTATTCATAACAAAATAAAGTTTTTTTTAAAATTTCTTTAGACCATTATTACAAATACGGAAGAAGATATACTGACTAATAGACAATTGTATTATATATGATCAAATTTAGACCACACTTAGGGTGTTAATGGTTGTTTTGCAAAGTTAAACTATGCAGAAGACATAGGACATGAAACAAAACCTGACTTGAATAGCAAGAGATTTGCCGCATTGCATGATCAAATATTATTTAGTACATTTTATATTTAATAATCAGATTTGCTTTTAAGTTTAGTGTATATTAATATTTATTATATTAGAATTGTATATTAAACGATAGCAGAGCCCTGGAAGCCACTATTTCGAAATAAAGTAGTTCAGTCGACCAGGCGCTGTACACCTCCACTTGCCACTTATTCTCTCCCGTGATCCTTTTGTCAAAACGCTGGGACTTTTTTTCCCGCGTTTTTGTTAATGTTGACGAAAGCTGGCTGACTCGATCCTGCCGAGCACAAAGATGAAAATAGTGAAATTACGGTTCGAAAAAAGTGTTAAAACCTCCACTTATCTCTAAGCCAGCATTTTTGTGAGGGCGGTGTCCGTTTTCTTTCGCTCTCTGCCTTATCTTCCCCAACCCTCTGAGGACCCAGGTACACATTTAGCACCGGGGCTAACTGGAGGAGGTACGCAGCGTCACTCGGGTATCGAACCGAGTAGTGAGCGTTTCTTCAGATTTGAAGGCCCTTGCCCTTGGACACCCGCTTGTCATTCTTCATCCCCTGCTTTACCAGGTTGTCACAACACACAAATTGAAGTCTGATAACATCAAACAAGTCAAAAGGGCACAGCCCTAACTACAAGCAAATGTACATAGAAATGGTATATACATAACTCAAATACATGTGTACCTAAAAATAGAGTTGAGGTGCAGCCGTTAGTCGCGTCACAGACTTAGATAGAAAGAGGGGGGGGGGCTTTCTTCCGTTTTTTTTTCTTTTTTTTTTTTTTGGTTTATGTAAAGCTCACACTATATGTTTCTGTGCATCTACTTAATCTTTTCTTTAGTATTCATAACATTCGTACGAGCGCACCAGCAACGAAGCGCACGCGCGCACACACAGAGAGAGAGAGAGAGCAAGGGAGGTAATTATAGAGATTTGTTGGAAGAACTGAGAAGGTAAAAGTCTACCACTACAAAAAAAGCTTATTTTTCTAATAGCCAGTTACAGTGTTACTGATAGTCCAGAGGCAATGTTACTAATGGATTTTAGGTATCGATCTTTCCGTTTTAACAGATCTTCTTAAAGGACGAGAGTGGTTGCTCCAGTACTTTACCATTAGAAACTTATCGCTCCCTTCCTTGTACGAGAGCAATGCTTCCTGAGCTATCTGTTAGGTTTTTTCCATCGTGTTAGTCACACCGTCCGTGGAATACTCTCGCTAAAAAGCCCACACTTTGCACAAAAACAGACTTTCGAGTACAGTGTGACCTACATAAGTCAGACTGCCTCCATCCACCCACTTCAGTTGTCTTCCATCTCCTCTTGTCGGCAACACCCGAGATGCAAGATAAGGTAAACCAAGCTCAGGAAAATCATTCCTGTGGAAATCTAAGTCTTGGCAGGAAAGGACACTTTCATCTTTAAAAGGATTCCATTTTGCCAGTCTGTTGACCTAACTTGTATTTTCAGGTCTGTAAAGTCTGTTATTGTCAGACGGA
The DNA here is from genome assembly GCF_003073045.1 of Pomacea canaliculata. Lineage (NCBI taxonomy): Eukaryota > Metazoa > Mollusca > Gastropoda > Architaenioglossa > Ampullariidae > Pomacea > Pomacea canaliculata. Next base: position 25,502,746 of record NC_037592.1, read on the forward strand.
GTAATTCCATCGCATATTCTGCTCAGTGGTGGCCATGTCTTGCCGAGTGTAATAACGAGGTTCTGTTTATAGCAAACAATCCCTTTCTTCCAGCATTTGGACAGTTTTATTCACTTCTGTGAAAAATTATATGTTCGTGTTTTTATGTCGTTAAATGATATTGTTCCAGCGGAGATAATACAGGACTAAGCTGCAAGACTGCTTCTGCGTCTGTTCAATACTTAAATATCCACACACTCCCCGTGCGCCCTGGTGAAGTTGATGGTCACTTGATTGCATACAAGACGATAAAGCCCTGGCAAAAGGCTAACAAAGCACAGGAGAGAAGAAAGAACTGTTTTTGTCTCTTCACAAAATAAATTACATCATCGGGTTTCCTTCTCTACTTCCGCCCCTCCTCCTCCCCAACTTCCTGTACTTCCTGTAGCTGTGGAACTCCTTCACGAGGACTCATGTTTAATCGCTAGGTTACCCTCATAGCCCTGTTGATTGTCAAGTAGAAAGACAGTGCATAGCTACAAGAGTGGAATTATGAACAAAGCAGTATAAAATATTTCTCATTTCTAATCTTCTTATTTACTTGCTTGCTTATTTATTTACTTTCGAGGGCAACAATTTAGAATGAAAAGGTAAATTTTTAGTTAAGAAATTAAACTCCTTTACAGGTTATGAGGTAGAAGTATTTATTTTGTTGAATTTTGCCAATCTTAATGTTCTTTTTCTTGTCAGTTTTTGTTGCCATTAGTGATTTCGTTCGTCATCTTCCGTTTCCCACAATCCCGTTCTCGCGCTACAAGAACGACAACTTCAGGTCTGGACGCGCGCAATTGGTTGGCTTGTCCCCACCCTCGCTTGACATCCTCCCCCACGAACACTATTCTGTTTGTTAATCTATGTTTTTGTAGCACAGCATCTCTGATACAACGCAATTTCCTTTCCACGACTTCGTCAGCCATCGATTGTTACTTTGTCTTGGTCTTGGAGTAGCTACTGGCGCACTCCTATTGGAGGCTGAGCTCCTAGTATAGGTATGGAGCTACTTTCTCACTTGGCCGACAACAAGTCCAAAGGTTTTTTTCCAAGAGAAAATACCAGAAGATGTGGAAGGGGTGTGTGGGAGAGATAATAAGAAATTTAATGATAGAATTCTCCAGAAGATAATGTAGAGGAAGACGCTAAAGCTACCGATGGCATCTGTCACCATCAGAGATGAAGTCTGAAGAAAGTTGTCACAATTACAGCTTCGTTTCTCAGATCCAGCATCACAGACGAAATTTCCGTTTACTTCGTAAAGCTTCTCGTACGAGGGTCAAGAGAAGAAAGACCCTCTGACCTCTGGTTCGAGGAAACTTATATGCGATCTCATCCAGTCGATCTTCAAGAGGCCGAGCACATTGCTGGAGTCCACCGTCTGTGTGAGAAAGGTGTTCTCCGTTTTCTAAACCTCTGTTATCTTCCAGAACTCTCCTCCCACCGCTGATATCAGCAATGCATAAGAATGATGGAAAAGGGGAAGGAAGGAGAGAAACAAATTACCCCCTTGATGGCCGCCTTGTCCGGGGGCTGATGATAAACTTCCTTTTCTTCTCCATTATTTACCCGTTATCCAAAACCTTCACCTGACTAACTTTTCAGTCTTATTTAATCGCTCCGTCAGTTGATGGCTTTTAGCCGACTGTTCCTGTGTTGTTTCACTTGCAAATTTCATGAAGCTGAATGGCACTTTATTGTGACTTCTTTCTGTTCGTTCGTTACTTTAATGTCTCGGAGCCTCAGAGCTCACCTTCTAACCCCACCCACCAAAATCACCAAAAAGCTTTTCTTGGGTGCGTCTTTCGGCGTCTTTGGGCTCATGTTGGTAGATGTGATTATAAACAACACTGTCATTCGTCTTTCGGCGGTCACAACAGAAAAGGAGAAAATTCCTCAAGATGTTGGATACTCAGCTGTCAGTTTTATCATCACTGGTCTGCACAGCGAGTGCGATCTATCTTAGTTGTGGTGCTGGGCATTACAAATACCCATCATCATCATCATCATCATCATCATCATCATCATCATCATCATCATCATTATTATTATTATTAAGAAATATTTGATCCTTTAAATATGCGGTGGTGGTTGTGGAATAAAAAATTTTACCATCTTCCCCTTCGACTCTTTCTCTTTTTTCTTCCTTTACTTAATCTGTTTTACTGTTTTGTTGTTGTTGTTTTCTGTTTTTTATAAACTATTACAGGTTATTCGTGTAATTTAATCCACTCGCGACTATATTGTTCCCAAGGAGTTTTCCGCCTACGCAGACCTTCTTTTGCTTTGTTCCTTCAAATTAATTAGCTGCTGACTGCTTTCACTGAGGTTGCTGTGGGAAAACCATGGGAAGATTCAAGTTTCCATTGCTATTGGACATCTTTTCTTCCTTTTTTTAGTATAAAGTTTTTATTTACTTTTTTCTGGTTATGGGGCTTGGTGTGTGTGTGTGTGAGCGTGTGTGCGCGCGCATCCTGTCGCCTGTGTCAGACTCCATTCTCGGGATGCTGCAGACGTCTGCAATCTGTCGGCGTTTTTGTTTCACGGGCTTCCTATTATTTCCCTCAGAGTGCTTACTTCGTCTAGCCTGGTGTACAGTCTACCGGAAAGATGTCGGGCCGCCGTTTTATGTTGCACTTATCAAAAACGTTTCTACGTCTTCCAACATTTGACGATCTGACATTTGACATTCCGTCATTTCACGTTCTGACATTTGCCTCGGAGACTGACGCTGATCGAGCGTGATCGTCGGGATGAGCGAAGGTCGGGCACCAGGAGGAGGCTGTTCGCGGCACTCCAGCGAAAGACCTTCTAATATATCGCCACCATCGTCTGCTTGACTTCCTCCCCACCCCCTACTCACAAAAAAAAAGGTTTGTTGACGACATTTGTTTGCCGATCACGGACCGCCGAGAAACTGCTGGAGCGCGCGCAGGCCGACACGGGAGTGAAATTATCAACCTCGTTCCGCCCCACTGAGCTCGAAGTCACTGGTGTCTAGCGCGAGGTGTCGCGGTATTGGCTCACGTGCGACTACGTGCTGGGCATGGAGAGGTGCACGAGGTGCGTTACGTTCCACTGTGACGGCGCGAGGCCCTTTGATGTCATCAGCAGGCTGTCAAGATGAACTCTGACCTGTGCCAGCCGATTCATACAGAAGCTTTGTATGAACTGAACACCACAGTACTGTCAATGTTTTTTGTTGTTGTTGTTTTGTTTGTTTTTGGTTTTATTTTTGGTTTTTGTTTTGTTTCTGATTTTGTTTTTTGGTTTTTGGTTTGTTTGTTTTGTTTGTTTGTAATCCCGTCCCATCATCTTAATGAGACATAAATTATAGCAACACTCCCTCCCCCTTCTACCCCTATTCCTTGGGGATCATTCACCAGCAATTTGGCTCGTCGCCATCACAGTTACAGAATGTCCTTATCAAACCTCGAAGAAGTACAGTAGAAAAGAAAGAAGAAGAAAAGCCTAGCATCAGAAAGCTGGGAAAAAAAGATGCGTCCCAAAACATTCACCATCATAGGCCGGTACACCGATTGTTTTGCCTCCTCCATCTTTTGCTTGCCCACATGCCAGCACTAAGTCATCGCTATCCGTGTCCGTGATTCTCGCCACAGTCAGCGGAACCTGTCGTCCACACGGACAGAGGTCAGAGGTCGTGCGCAAAGCGTGCCGTGAGTGAAATAACAGACTTTGCACATTTTAACCGTTTGCCTGCTGAACTGGAACGGCCTGAACACTGAACAGCAAGTATATTAAAATAGTAATTACATTTTAAGATGTAGGCCGTCACTGTAATATTTCAGAAATAAAATAAAAGTCGAGAATGGCAGGTGGGGGATAGAAAGCAGGGGAAACAGTAGAGGCTGAAGTTCGTTTACCAGAAGTAGAAATCAGGGTTATGGTTTCTGGTGAAATTTGAAACTAGTATATTGTGTTGTAGCAGCAAGAAACGAGGAGAGCTCGGTGCAGTGAGAATCCAGCTCAATCACCATGATTTCAGTTTTAACTGACAGTTTTACACTTCCATTCCGCAAGTTACGACATGCCATCGATGTCAACATTACAAAATAATGAGCAAAAGCGTGAAATAAATTTTGAAATAGCTTTCTTGATGAAAAAATGTTACCTAGACCCAAGAACAGTAAACCAAGGGTGACAAAAACTGCGCACCATTAGAGAAAAGTGACAACGGCTTCAAGAATTTAGTCTGTGTGCGTGTGTGCGTTCGTGTGTGTGTGTTTTGTACAAGTTCATGTAGACATAATAACTATTTTGAAATTATCTAGATTTTTTTAAATCGAACACACCTCAAGGTAGATTGAATGCGCCACAAGCTGTAATTCTTTTGAAGAATATTTAATGAATTTGATGAATATTTAAAACTTAGCATTTCGAATGTTTTCGCAACTGTTTGTAGGTCAGCTGTAAGCACCTTTTCATCTTCAGTATGAGCAAAGTACATGGCCTATTATTACTAGTTCTAACAAAGCAGTGTAGTCATTAAGCTTTTGAATTTTAAAAAGTATGCACATGCATCAAAACACTTTTTAATTCTCACCTAGTCTGTCTTGTGCTTCGACCCGCGATTATCGCCGAGTATTATGGACACGAGTGTACACTGTACAGACGACAAGTGGCAGTTTCCTCTGTTTAACGACCACCTCTTTTTTATTATCAGGAGAATCATTGACTATAACTGCTATGGTCTTGAAGGGAAAAGTGGTGCTGAAGAACCTCCAAATTATCTTGCAAACAATTCACGGTAAGAACTCATTTTTCAATCGAAGCAAAACATTTAATTTTCATTCTGACATGTAGTCTACTGGTCTATCATTCTGCCTACATGTACGCACGATAAGTATATATGTAAAGATATCTATATAATTTTTCTTTTTTTTTATTTTAATCGTATGATCCATAGCTTACCACGGGAGAGGTGTATGTTCCACCATCCTAGTTCAACATCCCCGGTAGAGGTTGACCGTGGTGTCGGGTCCCTAAAGTCTCTCCTGCGCAAAACGATACAAAATTGTTGGTGAGGTCAGGCGTGTTCTATCGCAACAACAGATCAACAACAAATTTCGATTAGTTCTCCATTTTCCAGTAGAAGCTGGCAGAGCTATGGATATGGTGAGATTTCTGTGACTGTCACTCGTTCATGGACAGATGACCTTGGCGATATCTGTGGACGGCCTTGACCCAGCAATGTCTGCGATCTGAAAGCAGAACTCTTTTGTTGACACGTGCCACTGTGTGTGACATATCGTGACATACAATATAGTTGCGCCACCTAGGCACCAGCGAGATAAGCAAGGTGCAATATCAACACCCTGCTCCCTGCAACCAATCAGATAAGAGGTAATCCGCGAATAGTCCGAACAGCTTTGTGAAAAGCGAGCAAAGTCGGGCAAAAGTGGCAGGTGAAAATCTAATATCTGCCCTGAAAGTCAGGTCGACACTTGTCTTTAACCTGATTGCATGACAGAGGACTAAGCATGATGCCCAAAATAACATACAGTTGCAAAGTCTCAGTTGTCCGCAGGACGATCGCAGAGTGTGCACCGACTTTACGACGATGGCGCCGGTAGCACATTTGAGGTTCAAAGTTAAGGCACTACATGGCGTGCAATCATGCAAGGTGGGGTGAGAAACAGGAGACAAACACACACAAACCATCTTTCCAACAAACAGATCCAACGGTGGGACTTGCCCACACCGAGGCTTTTCCCCCTAAAAGCGCTTGAGTAGACGGAAGCAGCTCAAATTTCGATGGAAGTCGTGAGGAAAATAGCAATGTGGACTGCAAGACCCCTTACCCCCAGTCAGCAATGCTGAAATGCGATTGAAAATTATTTCCAAGGACCTCTTGGGGTGCAAGTTCCCTCTTCTGTATGCAACATGGCAGAAAGGCGAAAATTTGAAGAAGCTGTATGCAAAATATTGAGTCCTGAGGCCAGTTTCACAACACATGCCTTAAACCTCTAAAACATTTTCACAAGCTACTTAGATGTGTTTTTAGGAAACTGCTTATAAGCTGTTCAGAAGCGTTGCAAGGGCGTTTCAGAATCATTTTAAGGACGAATTTCTCCTCTAAATTTTAAACACCTAGCGGCAGTTCTAAATTGGCTAAACAGTTTTGAAAGCGATGAGCTTGAGTATCAGAATCAGCTTCAGAGAAAAAAACCAGGTGTTGAGAAGCACATGCGACACCAGTTGATGAAATACAATAACGACGACTTGTTTAAGCGGTTTGCGTTTCAACAAACTGTTATCAATAGCCAGAAGAGGTTGCAATGACTGCTCACCAAAGCCCAGGTCAAGTCCGCAATTTAAAGAAAAAAAGTGTATAGACCCTTTAAACGGTCATCAATCAACATGTATAAGGTTTTTTATTTGCAAACTTATATTTCAACATTTAATGTGCCATAGTGTACATTACCACGGTAATTTTACAAAAGAATTTCTGCCGTCTGTGCAGTGGTCAAGGTGTCTGTTGACAGTGATCGTCTGGTGGCTGTATCACAGTACAGCAGCAGCACTGCAACAGATGCTACATGAACAAATAAAGAACATTCTGGGTCAGAGGTCAAGTCGATCTGTTGAATCACGTGGCGATCTGATTACACTTGCCCCATCATCCATGCATACAACTTTATTTACACTATTGTTGAATTTGACGAGTAAACAATGCAATCAGTAATTCTGCTCCCGCTGCGTCTGAAGACATGTTCTTTGGCTGACTCTCTAGTGTAGCCGCCATTGCTTAAACTAGTATGTGCTGAAGTCAAATATGGAGAGCTTTGTCTTGTTTAAAACGATTTTAATTGAAAATGTTGTGAAATTGTGTTGTTGACTGCGTTTAGGACTTGTCTACAAAACTGTTTCAGCCAAATACGATTAAGGTCCAGACGTTTCAGGATTCGAAGTGTTGTATTGTGCAGCTGGAATGAGATGGGCAAGAGAGTCTGGTGACATCTATGCTCGTTAAAAAATAATAAATAATTAAATGAAAGCAGGACAAGCCGTTGCAGCTCCCAGACTTAAGCTGGGAAGCGGGCTGAGCTGGTGCGGAGCTAGTCGTGCAGCGCTGCGTAAAACAGGGGTCGCAGGGGTCGAGTGGCTTGCGGCCCAGATGCCAGTGACGATACAGGGACCAGCGCCTGCGGAGGCTTGCACTGAACTCGGGGTGAGGGGCCGATCATGGTGCGTGTGAGGCCGTGCGGATGATTGCCATCTCGACTCCTTGTGTGCGTGCATCCATGACTCCGTCCACGTGACTGCGATGTTTTCTGCTGTTTGACCTCGTCTTCAGACCTAACAGCAGATGGTTAGCGTCGTCACACAAATGAGACATTTACAGTAACATTAGTTTTCAAGTCTCTACGACTTCAAACATTTTCAGTTTTCTTATTTTCATCTTCTACGATTTTCTACAGTAAGCCGCAAAACGGGGAAAAATCCATTTAATTATTCATGGTAAAGCCGCGAATAATCAACGCTGTGAAAGTAAAAAAAAAAGCTCGAATGCCAAGGGCTAACTTTATAAATAATTATATTTTGCAGTAACACGTGAAAGTAACTTTTGTTCAGTAGCGTTGTCTTAAAATCTGCTAGAAATGCACAATATTGAGCAACAAGGAAGATGCAGTGAATCATGTCTCGCACTGACCCACAAGACACGCGTAAATGAAATGGCCAGAGCACTGACTTTGGGAAGAAACTCGATTTGACTGAGTGGACAACCACAGAGCATTTGTCAGAGGAGTGAAAGGGACTGAATTACGGTAAGGGCAGATAACTGGACTGTCGTATTGACAAGCCCTCAGAGAGCGAGGCAGCCAACGTGAAAGGTGAGAAGACATCTCACATTTGACAAACTGCGTCCCGTGTTGTCATACACACCTCGTCATTTCGACAAGCATGAATCAGGGGAAAGGATTAATCGAATGAAAGAGAGAAAAAAATAACACTAAGGGAAATCTTTGCGAATCAACTCCAAATCTCCATCAATTCCTGAAGGTAATCTAATAGAGCAGCTGAGAGTTGCCCCCTTACTCTGTTATCACCAAGAACAACACGTTGTTTCAAACAATCCAATGTGCAGTCGTTTCTCATGGGGACAATGTTATTAAATTTTCGTGTGATTAGAAAGGAACTGGTTTGTATTGCGGCTACTCAATCACTTTCTAATCACAAGAGATAAAATATTCTTTCGAGCACATTTTGCGAAAGCGTAGATGAAGTGCAGCGGTGCAAGACCCTGTGCACGTGATGCGAGACATTCCGCCTTCAACTCTTCAGCTTTGCTGGGTGGTGGCAGCTCATTCCACGTGCTGGAAATCCCGTGAAGATGGTTCATTAACAGTCCCTATGTGTGGTGTTTTCATTTGATTACATTTTCAAAAATGTTCTTGTTTATATTTACTTGTTTGGCTTTTTTTATTATTTTTAGTTTTCAACTGTCCCGTTGTCACTCGACTACCATCTCCTTGCTCTGCCGACATCGACTTCTAACCACTAACAAAGTGATGATGGCTCAGCTCCCCACCTCCGCAGGTCTCCCAGTTCTTACTTTCCCCTCCTCCCAGCTCGCCTCTCCTCTCTCTCTCTTCTTTCTTTTTATGGGTGTAATCATGCAAATATCCAAGAATCGATCTCAGAACAAACGAGCAACGAGTTAAGCCGCGTATTCGTAGGTTCGCTGGAAAAACGTCGACTTGTAATCACCGCGAACTTGTACTACTGGACTGCTGGCAGACGATTTTTTCCAGTTAACTACTAAAACGAGGCATGATACTACAAGCTTCCTGTTCAGTCACATTATTTGTTTAGGCTAGCCGAGACTAGCAGCGGAGAACTTGGCAAGAGGCTAAGCGTTGGTCTCAGCAGACAGACAGTAATCCGCCAATAAACATCCATGTAATCACTGAGTGAAGCTAACTCACTGACTGAGCCTCGCTCTCGTCCTGCCCACACATGTCGCATAAACAAACCTTCGGTGAAGATTGTGAAGGTGAGTGTGAAGGCGAGTGTGAAGGCGAGTGTGAAGGCGAGTGTGAAGGCGAGTGTGGCGCGTTTCCGAGGTGTGACATGAGGGAAGGTGAGGGAGAACGCGGGCTTGGAGTGTTAGTGGGGAGAGAAACGAAAAAAAGGCAAGACTGTATATTCATTCAGGTACACAAGCGGATATGAGGATCACAGAGGTGGCCGTGTGTTTCTGAAAGCTGCGCTTATGGAATCTCTTTCTTTTTCAATCTGACAGAAAAGGCAGCACACTATACTTATACTCACCTTTGGGATTTCGTGTTTTTACATTTTGATGTCCACTATTTTCGCAGACATTTGCAACAGTGACCACTTAGCACCTGAGCATTGCTTTTGGGCTTCAACTTATGGGTGTCTTAACTTTTGTTTCACAAATTGGTTTATTTACCGGCAAATTAGATTGTAAAGGGTATCAAAAAGGTTAAAGGTTACAATTTGTATGTTCAAGTCATACTGATGTCGTTTTAGTAGTGCTAAATTTAGAAGCCGCTAGTCGAGGTTTGTTATGGGCTTTCTGTGTTTCTGATACTTTTTCATCTTGTTTTACTTTTTGTTAGCTTGCTAGCTTAGCTAAAATAGTAAATAGTGTCAACCATCCGTGTTTGAAAGAAGACATCTAAACTGAATGCAAGGACTTACAAGATTTGATTAAAGGAAACCAAACGCAGGAAAAAACCAAACAGCTACACCTACTCCCACCGAAGCTTCCAAAAACAATAGAAAAAAAAAAGCGAAGCTAGTATAGGCAGCACCCATGTAACATCAACAAAGCTGAACATCACTATGCAAAGAGATTAAACTCGTGACCTCACGTTCGCCCGCACACAGGCCTAATTAAATATTTGGTCCTACTGGTTATCTAATTGCCAGTGGAGACGTATCCGTGTACTATTCTGATGTCTATGCTGTTAACTTCAGTGTGTATGGCGATATTTGTGTCTCGAGAACAAAATGTAGGTATTCATCATTTAAGCAAGCATTTTGAAATGAGCTTTACTCAGTCATTAGATTAGAAGAAAAACACCCACCAGACCTTTAACAGCCCACCCAGTATTACCAATACACTTGCACAAAAATTCCAGACTGTTACTCCGTGAGGGCTGCTGGGTCCAAGACATCAGTACAGTGTTTAACATTGAAAACTTTCGCGAATTGTTTTGAGAAGTCAAACAGCAGGCAGACCACAGTCCAGGAAGGAGGGTTGGAGCGGGGAGGGGTGATGTCTGTTAAGTGCTGTATGGCGTGCAAATGCTTTGCCTTACGTTCCCGCAGTGAAAGAAACGCCCGTTTGGATCTCTTCACACTTGAACGCGCGCGCAACTCGCGAGTCACGTGCCAGCGGCTCCCGGGGACGTCCGCACGGGGGCCGAGTCTTTGATGAATGCCCACCGAAGACGTTGACAGACCTGGCAGGGCCAGCAACTGCGTCCCCAGGGTCCGGGGACTTATCGACGCCAGACGCTCGGGGTTCGAACGAAATAATTTATTACAGCTCCGCTAACAGCTTCTCATGTCGCCCATTGCAGAAGGAGACTGTTGGCTTTAAGCTTATTTCCGGTGTGTCTGGGCGACTGCGCCCCTTCGCCAGTCCAAGGGCGTGACCAGACTGGGAATTTAGAACTGACAGGGCTACGAGGGGATGCCGGGACCACATGATGGAAACGAGTCTCCAAAGGGCCTGCGAGGTTCTACGAGGACTGAAAAGTGTGGAACGTTCAAGAACACACACACACCTTCTCTCGGCATGGCAGTAGTCGAGGAGACTGTTTTCGGAGAACTTTCAATACTCCTTTTGCAGACTCGATCTGCTGCTGGTACTGATCTCATTCTCTTGTTTTTTTATGTGTAACAACTTGCAAGGTTCTGACGGTTTTGCATTAATCCATCGTCTGCTAGGAGAGAGCAGATCTCTTTCTGGAAGATTCGCCGCGATCATTGAGCGCTCGCTTTTCCCTCTTCCCGAACGCGACTTGCGGTTTGTATACATACTTTTTTTTATTTTCCATGAGGTTTTTGTTCATGGAAGCTTCGTCCTTCACTCGATTCTTACTTAGCAGTTATGGGCACCATAAGGAGGCCAACAGTTTGCTGAGCCGTTAACGATCTTCGAATGGTAAAGGCTGCAGGTAGTTCTTGAATTCATTGGTGTGTGTGTGTGAATTCGGCACTATGCTAGAGAATACACACAGGCACTGACTCTAATTTCTCTGTCAGTCACAACACAGGGCTACTTTTTAAAATTATATACAAATATACTGAGAATTTAGAACTTAGTTGACGCAGTCAAGCATGATCGCTCCATACATCCTGTATAGGTGCATAAAAAGAGAAACAGGTAATGCATTCCCAGCCAATTATTTGTGAAGTATATATTCCACCACTTTCTCTAACTCGTCTAACTCTTGGTTGACCTTTTGTCATTATGATGAAATAGTTTCAACGAGACATGTAAGCGTGCGTGTTCGCGGACTTCAACGAATGGGTCACAGGGAAGTACACGGTTTATTCAACAGGAAAGTGCTTCCACCTTGCGGCGATTTCGCACTATTGAAAAAAGGAGGGCGGGGGTGAACCGGAGAAAACCACCGACGCCCTAACCTGTTGACAGGTGTCACATATAATGTCCCCAGACGAGATCTGAACCCTACACCGCTCACGGCAGTGGTGACAAGCGGTGTTTAACTACTACCCTACCGGGCGCCCTTTCACAAAGTAATTCCACACCGGCTTCTGTTACGGTAGAAGTGTGTAGCGCATAAATAATATACACTGCACTTTCCTATCATTTTAAGCCTTTAAATTTTTTTTTGTTACTTTTACACGTATACATAAAATGCTTAATGTAATCGAGTATTGATATAAAAAGAAAAATCGATTATGGCATTCGAAATCGCATTTTGCTGGGTATAGAAATTTGTAAATAGTATCGCTGTCAGCCGTTCTATAGCTCAAGGGAAATAACTGTTAAAAAACACGATGGGAGCTGAATCGCGTTACGTCCCTTATAATACGCGACTGTCTAGCGATTTTTATTTTCTTCTTCGGGTCATTGGCTACAAATTAAACGAGCGTTGTTGAGTTCTCTATATTTCTCGCTCAAACACACACACATTCTGCAAAGCTAAAAAGAAGCAGACGCTGTTTCATGTCAGCATCATGTAATGATACTCAGAAATAAACTGCTGCCTCATTGGCTGGAGATCATACCTTGACACTAAACAGATCCACACAACTCCTTCAGTCACCTGCAACACCACAATCCATCTTGATACAAAACTGCACCCTCTTCTGCGGCCCAGTTTAAAAGCAGCTAATACTAGAGACCCTGCCCCAATGGTTCTACAAATATAGTCAGCATAATCTTTTCTTACTCTGTGAAAACATTTTTTTTTACAATTTTGTACTGTTTACTTTAACTGGACACATTTTTTTTGAAGGTACATGCTTACCCTAAATACCTTGACATGAAATTATGGTACCATGTTTTCTGCAAAGATAGAAATGAAAGTAGAATTGTCCCATTACATCCCTTTTATGGATCCCAGAGATTATAAGTGTTAGGATAAAAGAGAAGAAAGAGGAAACAGCTAATAGTTAGCATTTATGGAACCGCAGTATAGTAAAATCAGGCTAATTGTTATCATCAAAACCAAACTGTCTTCTGCAGTTTCCACTAACATGCAAAATATCTGTGCTTCCTCTCAACTTCATATGATGTACATTTCTTTGAAAGGGACTGGTGCCTGAAGGTGTAGGATGAAAACTTTTAGCTAGAGACTGGCAGAAAATTCAAATATTGATTAGTTCACCGTCTTCAGTTCAACAGCCAATGACTACAAGGATGAAAAAATAGTAAATCTATGACAAAAACAAGTCACAAAAAATAATCAGGTATCAACCAAATTCTCTTTTACAAAAAAATTAGCTGTATGCTGACTTGATCATACAACATGTCACAACACCAATAGAAAAGCTTCAATGAAAAAAATGAACATTGTAATGCACATTCATGCCACTCTCTAGTATATATGTATATGCTCTCCTGTCCAGTTAGTCCTGTTTTTAACACTTCACCCTTGGCCGCTATGTAGACTAAACACCAAAGAAGTTGTAACATTTGGATGTACTGTCCTAAGGCAGCTGTATTTCATTAGAGAACTGCAACTTCCAAGCCTGACTTGAACTATTTTAAAATTTGCAAAATCACTGTTTTGAGGAAAATTGCACAACATATTTTAATTTTAAACACTTCAAGGCCTTAAATAAGTTTAATCAGGTTTATAGAGACACAGTGCACAACACAAATCAAAAACTTTTTTTAAATACTAAAATTGTTTCAGATAAGATACATCTAATTAATCTGAACTTTTGTTCCTGTCAGCAAATTTTTGTTTAAAGGCATAGCAGAGCAACTGTTGAAAACTGTTTCTAAATCTACTTCCTTGGAATTGTTTTAAGTTTTAGGAACACGCTGGAAAATAAGTTATGGTCCATAATACACTGTCACCACATCATTCAGGAAAGATAACCTACAAAGATGGGGGAATGACAACATAAAGGCTGTTATTTACAAGCACATAATCGTCTATATACATGTGCATGGCTCAGTTAGGGCCCATTTACAATGCATGATACAACAAATCTATATCCTTTTGAGGAACACGGTGTTACAAAATCTGCAATAGCGAAACACGAACTTCATAGAATTTTTAGGCAAAGTAACCAACAACAAAGAAATATACTCTTTTCATGCAATAACAATTTAAAACTTTAACTGCAATCAAACTGTACCAAACAAATCTTGCATCTTAGGAGAAGAGGCCATCGTATGTAAGAAAAGTATCAGAAAATCTCTCAAAATCACATTCACTTTAAGTAGTAAAAGATTCTTAATTACATGCATGTTCATCATAGACAATGTGATCGATATTAAGGTTTCTTGTTTTGGGATTTGCATCATCTATATATTATATGCTACAATGAAGGATACTTCAAATCTACAATATCAAAATTATGAAAGAAATTATAAATTTAAGTAACTTTTAAGCTCATTCTACTTCAGCACTACCATCATAGCCTCTTATTATTAAACCCTTTTCCAAAAACCAGTGACCCTAAACATTAAAGATCAAAGAACAGACTGTGTTTATCATATGGTTTCCCAGTTTTATCAAGTGTCTGAGCACAGTGTAGCCAATATATGTCCTGTCTCTATGTGAAAACTGCTTATTTTAAAAGCATCTACTTCAGACATAGCATTGGACTTGATAATAATTCTTTCCACCATAGGAAAACAAAAAAAAAAAAAATTATAGCAGACTTGTGACAAAACAGCTTATAGGATTAAATTCAAAAGACCATGCAGAGAAAACTCTTTGTAAAAATCCATCTCTTAAACGGCAAATACTTATTAAACCACAAAATAACAAATGAAATGTAATTTGGTACAAGTTTAAATAGTGACACACTATAAACACACCCACATACTTGTCATCTTTGTACAACTTGGAATCTACTTGTGTACTTATCACATTCTTACATCATGCCACAAATCTACAGTAAACAACGAAGTCCTGAGCTGACACACATGGAAATGTCTGAGAAATAAAGCACCATTACACACAAAAAAAGGCATTACACCTGTTGAGACTGATGGATATGGTTTTTTTTTACTGCTTAAAAATTGAACAAGCTGTATCAGTTCCTTGTCGAGCGTTGGCCTTGCCAGTTTTGAACTAGCCACTAGGATATTAAAGGGAGAAAATGTAGAGCAATTTCTTTATGTCACTCCAGCAAATATCCTTGACACCTGGAGACATTTTTGGAGAACATGTTTTCAGAGTTATTTTATCCAGCTGTCATCGGCTATCAAATACTAATAGCAAAAATAAACAGCATAGGATGAAAAAACAGTTTAACCTAAATATTATGCAACATTAATGAGCAAGAAAACTCACTACAAAGGTCAATATCTTTTAATTTGCATGTTATAACAGGCAAACTGGAGATGTTTCATGGAAATAACCATCCTATGATGACTCAGTATCCCCCTCTGCAAATATGTTGCAGAGTTGCTGTGAAATCTTTAAAAACTAGTGAAGAATGGTTTAGTGCTTCTAATGGGGATGGAAAATGAGGACATGTTACACATAGGGCCACTCGCCAACTACTGTGATGACTTGACATGTGTGCCTTATTTGTGCAGAAGTGGTTACTGTGATTGTAATGCAAGTTCTGTAGTCACACAAACAGTAGCAATGAATCTTTGTTAGTAATAGCTGACTACAGATACATTTTTATGAATGCAAAAACCAAAAGACTTTCTACGGTGGAAATGCCCTTTAACCCAACTATTTTTCTTTTTAAGGATGATGAATGAAAGTCTATCAAGCATTGAATCTAGTAAAGGCAATTTTAAAAGAACTATCAGGAAAAATATAGCACCATGTCTCATTCCGTACAACAGAAGCACTGTGAACATGAACTACAACTACAACTGTTGGGAAAGTCACTAAGGGAGGCTTTGTTTCTGTTATCTAAGGGAACTATTCCACTCAACACAGGTCTTCAATGCCCTTTATATGGGTTACCTATTTCCTCCTACTAAATCTATTCTAATTCCATTCTTCAAGCATTTACAAACTTGTTTCAGCAGTCATTGCCTTTTTTACCCCTTTACCTTCTCTCCCCCGAGCAAAAGTAGACGCCTTTCTACTTGCCCCTGTTTCATGAAGGATATGCAAGAACTTGACAAATCTGTTTTACATTCTGTGATACATGTTATCACAGTCCCACAATGTCATTAAAAAGAAAGAGGCACTATTTTGAAGCTATGTGTACTCTGGGTCATGGCTAAATCTTGTGACTAGCTTCTGTCACACCACTGACTCAGATGTGAAACAGTTGGCCTGGATGCAGTCATTTCTGGTGCTTTGTACACACCATTATGTACCACATCTGACTAGCAGCAAAATAATACGGGGTGATGGGATAGGGCCGTCTCATTTGCGGAATATGTGCTAAAGGATGTTAAAGTTTGAACCCACAGGGGTTTTCACAAATAACCCCTCACCCCAACTTCACCTTCGCCTTAAAACTGGACAAAGCTGTTCACCGGATCAAAGTAATAAACTGATCACAATATTTCATTTCAAGGACTGCAAATCAGATAACAATGCTTAGCTATCTTTTGATCTTGCAGCTCCCAAAGGCCTACATTACTAAGGCAGAAATACAGGAATACTTTTCAGCAACACTGCTCTAAATGTAGAGCAGTCTGCATAATACAGCCAAAACCCAAAATATTTTTTAAAATCTTTTTTTCCAGTTTTTTTTCTCTATCATTCATTGCTTGTTTAAGGATTTCCCACATGCATCAAGTTAGTCGTGGTCTTCCCTCTTATTTTAAGTTTAGAGGAAGATGGTACACGACTATACACTGACACAAACACGGTCAGGTGCAGGGTTCCTCATTTCTGATGATATGAGGTGTCTGGCATTAGACAAATGAAAACCTGGGATTAACATTAATCATAGATTCAGTTCAAATCAATCCCTACAGAATGATCTAACGTAGAGCTTAACTACTTTCAACAAAGCTTGTAGTGGTTGGTACTGCTGTGGTGGTGGTGTCACATTGGATGAACTGGTCTCCAGCATTTCCATTTTGTTGCCGCCACTGAGATCGGTGATGGTGGTCTCCAGTGTTGCTGCAACAGTGCTGTTAACACTTTTCCCATCAAACACATCATCCTGTGCCTCTTTGTCACCATTGACCTCATCAGCCACAGTCACACAATAGGAAACATTCCCAGATGGCGTCTCAAAGTCTCGGGAAATTTCTAGTACTATGCTACTTTCCAAGTTCGACTGAGCATCATCACCATCATCAGTGCCAAAGTTCCATGATTCATTGTGGTCTGTTGACAGGGCCTCAGCAATATCTGCAGAGTCTGCTGACCTGGTCATAAGCTGGTTGGTCGATGATCCAGAGTGAGTTGTACCACAGTCGTGGCTTGCATTGACTTTAGGCGTTCTGGATTTTTCCATCACAAAAGTTGCAGATCTGCAGCGTATTCTTCTGCTATGGTCCTCATCTCCTCCCGAAATCTTCCGCTGCCTTCGAGTCACCGAGGCCGCACTGTCAGCGTCAACTCCTGCTTGTCCAGTGTTGCTTTGGCTTCGTCGAATGGGACTTGGAGACCCATGCTGGCAGTCTGTGCGGGTGGGCGAATGAGACAGATGGCGCACGTTCAAGTTATCTGAAGAAAGTGAGAAGTCAGCAGACTGAGACATTCGCCACATGGCCTGCTCATAGTCCATAGAAAGCCGCTTGTTGGCACGAGATTCACGGTCATACTTCCTCATCAGGACTTGGCATTTTTCATGAAGCTGCCTGTCAACAAAGAAGAACACACTGTAATGGCTAGGAAAATATGATATATGCAGATATGTTACATGAAACAAACAATGCATTTTGAGATCACCATCTCATTTATCTCACATCTTCAATAAACCTTTCAGTGACAAAAACTTTTTGTGGATGATAAAGTTAACGAAATTTCAAATCATAAAACTGGCTTTAAAAAGCATGATGAGTCAAAGATGGTCCTTTCACCATGACTCAATGTCCAATCAGCTCACACAATCACAGACTTTCCTCTGCCTTTCAGATTCAATTACTTCCTATGGATTAGATTAGGGTAAGGGTTAACTCACTTTTCATGATCTGTCTTGATGCTTATAATAGCCTGGAGATTCTCAACCTTCTGTTGCAGGGACAACACCTTCTCTTGTGCAATAGGCAGTTCCTCCAGCTACACATGCATGAAAGACATCCCATAAATAACATGTATTTCTAGCACCACCTAATCCCTCCCCACCCTTACAATGATATTCTCACACATTCTTCTCTAAACTGATTACATAATTAACATGTAACAAATCATGAGCATGCGGAAAGCTATTTTTGGGGCTATACAGCTGGCTCTCTGCCCCAGCAGTCTTAAGAATGTGATATGAAAAAGGATGCTTTGGGCATATAACACACTGAATACTGAAATACTTCTGTCAACAACCAAGAGACACCATCACTACCTTCTGACTGGTAGGAAACGGACCTCACAAAAGGCATATCATGGCACAAGACAGCAGTCACCTGTCACAAGACAGGACAGGGCAGTGTGAATTTAGCAGCTGCAATCTGTACCTGTTTCTCCAGATCCATGTTCTGTTTTCGAAGTCTCTGGATTTCTTCTGTGCGCATATCAACCACAGTCCTTAAGCTCTCGATTTCTTTGGGAAGGTGAAGGTATGGAGCTAATGCCAGCTGCAACAGAGAAATGTCCAAATGATGTAGAGGATTAGATTACTTTCTGATGCATTTTTAAATTCCTTTCTTTTGTGCAATCCCATTTTTATTACAGCAAGGTTACATACTATCCAAGAATTGATGTTTCAAGGATGACTATCATTCCCATTACAGTAAAATCACCCCATTTTTCTGATAACAGAAAAGTTTGTTGTTTTCCTGAAGAATGAAGATCAGCTATGTGGCAGTCACCATTAACTCCGAAGAAATAAAGAGAAAAATAAAAAGGAAAAAAAAAGAACAATCTTGTCACTATTTTGTCTCAATTTTTGTTCTCGTCCAGTACTGAAGCTTCGATGTCGGACAGAAATTTAGAAATAAAGCTGTTCTCCCAAAAAGATCATGTTTAGAGTGCTTTCACAACTGCTTATGCTGTCTTTTGAAAAAGAAAAAAGCACTTGTGTGTAGATGAGTAAACTATAGCAGGTAAAATTCCCCAGAAAACCTTTTTTGATGTTAAATAGAATCAAAAGTTTTGACTTTACGTGGTGCAGTTCATGTAAAATAGGTCAATGACTAAAGCTGGTGAAAATTTTATGAATATCAACATAATTACCCCAACATCAACCTACCATGAAAATGACCACTCACCTGCACCTTGGTGTCAGCATCTCTCTGAAGAGCCTCTTCACTGGACTTGGCTCGAAAGCGTAAATCATCGCACTCCTGGCAGAGTGATTCTACTTTTTCCTGCAATTGTCCACATTGTAACAAATCATTCTTAAGCCCATCTCTACTGATCACATTTCTCCTCTAATTGCTACATCTGGCACTGAACAATCCATCTACCTACATTCCAATTAAACTACCAAGCAGCTTCGCAGAAGTAAATCCAAATTAGACTGCACAAATTCTGAGCTAAAGAAAGAACACTAGAGTGAAGAAAATATCATTATTAGATTATGTCATGTGCAATCTAAAACTAGTCAGATTCTGGATTTCAGGGCACATTATCCAACATGAGTAGACTTTAAACTTTTCCCCAATATGTTTGATTCTTCTTCATTATCTTTTTCTTCCTTTCTTTTCTATTATCACCTGAACTGACATCAGCATCTTTTTGTATGAATAAACATTAGCAAATATGATGTAAAAATTCTACAGAACCTCCTCTATATACTTGTGAAAAATATAATGCACTGGTAACGTCTTGTTTGTTTACACTATCCCTGTTTGTTTACACTATTGGTCTGTGCAAATGAATGCTGATAGGTGGCTGTTCTGTTAGTACATCACTGAGCTCCTAAGATACCTATCACTGCATCCGCTGTGTCAATAGTTTGTATCTTTGACTGCTCCTAACATTAATAAGAAAAATGCAATGTAATGGAAAAAGGGAAAGCTAAATGATTCTGTAAAGAAATGGTATGGCAGCATCTTGCTATACAAATCCATTACTCATGACAGCTTAAAAACTTCACTGCCAAAGATAAGGACTAATTCTGAAAAGATTTCTAGACAGCTGGCTGAGCAAGCCTCCTGTGGATCTGGCATCAGCGTTGTCTGCGTTATCTTGTCTCCTGTTATTGAAATTGCTTATAGATAGCAAAGCAGGAGCCAAGCCGGTTGAGAACCCAGCTACAGAAATGCTTCATTAAATAAACTATAGCAGACACAGTATGTTAAGATACTTTATTGCCATGCTTTCACAATATCCACATACATACCTCATGTACACATGCATGCACACACACCCTCTCTCACATGGAAAAGCATACCACACAAAGAGCTCCGATAATGAGAAATTGAAGGTTGTAAAACAAAGGAAAATGTGTGCATAAATCAACAAAAGAAAAAGACTCCAAATAACTAGGCAATAAAATGAACAAATCAACTTTGGTAGTGCAATGTTAGTATAATTTATAATACTTTCATTAAAAACTCACTGAGAGACAAATCTTGATGCTCTCAAATCGCCGTGTAATATCTTCCAGTTTGTTTCGGTGTTGTTCATGAAGCTCTGCACAAAATGAGGAAGACACATAAATGCGTGCTGATATTGCTACCACAGTAAATAATAGCAAGCATCTACCCATCACACACCATCAGTCTTTCTATTTTCATCTTCTATTTTACAAGATTAGGATGGCTTAATAGTATATCACAGCATTTTTGTAAAGAAAGTTGAGAGGTATTGCATTGCACATGTGTGTGTATGTCTTCTTCCCCTGCCCTATAAACAGGGTTTGTAATGACTGCTTCTAAAACCTCAGCCAAATGTTTACATAGCGACTACCCATCTCAGCCATCACCTGCCAGGTGAAATGAGAACTTTTCAACCTGATGCTGGCTTACTGTGAATGTTCTGCCATCTTTCATCTTTTACACCTCCTCCTCTTCTGACATTAAGGTGGAGGCAGTAGCTGTATATGTTCTTACCTCTCATTCTCTGACGTATATCCCCAAACAGTCTTCCTCGTAACATACTGGCCACAGTGTGTGCAGACATTGTCAGGGCACTCTACCTTTAACAACTGTAGTCACCTTGTATATGGGGTGTCAGGCCTCGGGTCTCTGTATACCAGTCTAACAACCTTCTAGGTTGGGGCTCAACTCAGGGAAAAACTAGGGGTGGGTGGGGAAGTGGAGGGCGAACTCGCCAGGTGAAAGAGAAATGGGAGGGGGATGGAAAGGGGCACGCATGCCCGAGTACTCTTGGGG
Source organism: Pomacea canaliculata (assembly GCF_003073045.1). Classification (NCBI taxonomy): domain Eukaryota; kingdom Metazoa; phylum Mollusca; class Gastropoda; order Architaenioglossa; family Ampullariidae; genus Pomacea; species Pomacea canaliculata. The sequence continues at coordinate 25,523,858 of NC_037592.1, forward strand.
CTTCCGCCATCTCAAAATAGTTCCTGAGAGTCTGTGAAGAAAAGCAGTGGCTACCCCATCTGCAGATACAAAGAGTCTAGCTCCTTAAGTCCTGCAGAAATCCGAAGGTACAAGCGGGGATCCTATCAAGAAGCGGCCTATGCAGCCTTTATCAAAAGTCTAACGGAAAGAAACAGCGGGTGTAAGTGTGAGGCGGATGTCAGAGTGTGTGTGAGGTGGGGTGGTGTGGTGGCGGTGCCGGCTTTCCCTCGCCTATCAAGAATGTACATTGACTGTACACCCACCCTCCCCGCCCCTCATTCCTTGTACCGCTACATGTGGCGAGAGACGGGAGAGACAGGGAAGGATTTTCACACAGTTTCTTTTCTCGCGCTGTGCATGAGAGGGGCGGCACACAGGAAGGAGACAGTAAACGAGAAAATGCCAGGCTAATCGCAGGAGCAGCGACCTCGCTCAATCTTGCAGCACGTGCGTGTCGCCGACCTTTCTTTGTGGCGGTTCTAGCGGCGGTCAGCTGACCCACCAGCATGGTGACCAGACCTTGTCCACACCGCGGACCTGGACTGGCGTTCACTTCACTCACTCACACACTCCCTGAGGCTGATGCTTGGTCAAGTTTTGCTCCATCAGGCTCGGCCAAGCTGGTTGTTGACAAAAGTTAACCAAACTATCTGCGAGTAACGATGCATAGCCGTGACCACACCAGTCTACCGCGCGTTTCTGGCTCGACGTTTGCCCGCTACCCGGGCGTTCCAGCATGCACGTGCCACGTAATGAAGCGGACGGGGTGCAAGGTAAATTAACTTTTATTCACAAGCGCACTGGAGGCACCTTCGTGTTGGGGGCATTCATGTGTGCACAAACGCGCGCGTGCGGTGAACGGGTGAACTGCTGGTGGAAGCCACTGGTTGCGCCTCGGGCCTGCAAGTCTCCACAGCACCTGGCAGAGCGCCGACAGGTAAACGGCGCCTCTCTCCATCCTCCTCGACCCCTGCTACAAACTTGTGGGATCCGTCGCAAACTAAAGCGCCGGTCCACGTAGATTAAATCTGTTTACTTCCTTTCACTTTTTATAAAATCCTGCAGCAACACGCGCAAAGTGCGCTCAGGTATATTTCCCAAGTGAACATGCCTCCCCCTCTCCGCCGGTCTAACCTTTCAAACTCCAGCAGCTGCCGTCTGCAGCACTGCATTCCCGACGGACGGGCAACGAACGTTTGGCGCAGGGCAAGCCAATCCTTGATCTCTATAACCCAGTGCCTGGCGAACATCCCACAAGTGTGTAAATAAAGTTGATCCTTTTCAGTCTTAACATCACTTTAGTCGACGCGTCTTGTCGAATTAACATGCTTTGTCTCGTATCTGGACATTTTTCAATTTAATTTTTTTTTACTCTTGGGCCAAAACTGCTTAGAAACTAAGTCATCTGCGATTAACTACTTCTGACCTGCAACGATTAAGAGCACTGACAATAACAGTCTACAGACAAGGGACAGAAAGCGCACACACTAACCACCAGAATTATCTTCTGATGATGCTGATTAGAAATGCTGCAGACATCATGCCTGAAGACTAGAGCTAGGCAAGGACTGGCGGCAGAGAGAGGTTGGGAATGATGAAACAGAAGATTTGAAGGATGCTGATGCAGGCAGACAAGAAAACAAATGAGTTTAATCTAGGCAGGATATAAAATGGCCAGGAATCGCATGCCTTGAAATAAGAGTGATGATAAAAGGTGTAATGCTGATAAAGGGCGACAAGAAATGGTGTAGAGTTGCCATAAATGAGGACAGGCAACAAATTGTTGGAGAGTTGCAGAGATTCAGGAAATGCTGGCGATACGCTAAAACACCAATGCCTAGTAAGATATACCTAAAAGACACCTCTACAACCCTAAGTGAGAGCACCTAGTCTCTTATACCTTCTGCTCTTTTCCCCTTGTGCATGCGCCTGCATGAATGCACAAGAAAAATGAAGTAAAAGAACGAGAGAGGAAATAGAGGGTGGGTGGGGAGAGAAGACCTTGGCATTTGTTCACTTTAATTCAAATCAACACACAAAGTTATTGCACAGCTAATATGACTGCGCATGTGGATTGAAGTTTATTCTTGGATTAGCAGATGACAGGTCGTTAGATAAGCACACCATAACTGCCTCCAAAAACTGAATAGATTGCTTGCATCAAAAGGTTGGTGGGGGATACCATCACAACATAAGCAGCAATCAAAACTTGTCATTTGACCAAGAGTTTTGTTTCAGTTCATTAATCTGTCATTAGGTTCCAATTACTGTGAAGAAATACTGTGTACACTTTTAACAATACTGCTAATTTCTTGTGACAAGATTATCATACAAAATAAATCTGATAATCCAAAAGAATACATGCACATAAACACATCTATGCAAAAGACTACCGTCTTTACACTAATACTTTTATGTGTCTGTGAGATTAGTCATTTTCAAACACATGCTTGACTGCAGTGACTGTTTCTGTCTTGCACCAAGACTGACAGCCTGAGAAAGATTGTGAATGCCGTTTCATGTCTCACGTTATAATGAATGCTTTTTCACTCTCATGTAAAAAAAAAAAAAAAAAGATGACAGGTCACATGAATTTGTGTAAAGAGTTTATGCTGTAGGGATGAAATATTTCAGATAACTCTGTGACTGGAACAAGAACTATTAGTGATTGTGTATGCATTGTTTTTTGGATGGCTTGCTTGGCTGATGGATATACTCTTCATTAACTGTTAGCTTTTATGCATATGCTGTTTTATATTTTTATATATTGTATTTTTATGAGTTTATCTGTGCAACAGAATTTTAAAAACTCTATAAAAAGATCTTTCTTATTTCTTGATTTGCATATAAAATATTTCACTAAAGGAATGCTGGGTGCAGCACAATGCCACTTTATTAATTTGAGTCACACAGATATAAAGCAAGAAGTAACAATACAATTTAAAATTCACTACCAAAAATAAGCCACTATTTGTGCCTTCAGTCTTCCAAAATGCACGATTTCTGTGTTTCACCATGACTTCTCTGGCATGCCCCAGTAGCTTCAGATTACCTCCCTTTAATATGGAGCCCCACTGAATTTTACAGTCCACAGGAACAGCTCGACATCATCTAATCAGATCAGCTTAATGGTTTTAATTTTTTAAAATAAATTTGTATTGAATTATGCTTCTACTACATATTCAAGTGTCATGCATAGTTTAGTTTATTCCTTGTTACTCTTCAAGGAGAATAAGGTCTGCAAAGTGTCATGCATGTATTACCTCAATGTTAGGGAAGACCATGATCAAACTGTCTCACCAGTTATAATCATTCATGTTCCAAAACTTCAGTCAAGTTTCATTGAAATTTGGAAGATGTTCCTGCCACAATTTACACCAAGTAATCTTTCACACCTGTTTATTCATGAGTGGAATATTACTAACCAATGTTCACACAATTAATTGGTGCAAAGCTGGGACCTAATGTTATTGAGAAAAATAAAATGTCATAAGAAAAAGAGGCTATTCAAGGCCAAATACTGCAGCATTTTATAAAAAGATTATGCTAGATAAACATGGTACCTTCCATCTGCATGTCGTGCTTGTTCCTAAGCTCCTGAATCTCCTCCAGGTGGGCAACACGCAACTGGTTGGTTGCCATTTGATGTTCTGCTGCAAGTTCCGAAATCTGGGACCAAACAAAAAATAGCTTTCAGCAACTGAGCAATTATGGTGTACATTTGTTTTTACATCACCATTATCATCAGTTATCGCATCATAGTTCAAGCCTAAAATGAGTTGCTTCCCTTAGATTAAAACTGTGGTTGTGATGGCTGAGTGAAGCTCTTATTCTTACCTGACGTCGACTTGAATCGTGCAGTCGTTCTATTTGTTTCTCCTTGTAGAGTTGCACTGAATGTCAACAAAAATAATAATAAAATGCACACTGTGAGTCTGTACATTTTAATGTAGGCTGGCATTGAATACAAATATGCCATAATCTTTACAGTCTAAACAGAAGGTTCTGGTATAATACTAGCTCATGACAGTTCACCATCAAAATTATTAAATTGAACCCCAAAAATATGCATATTTCAAAAATAAATTCTGTTTGCTTGATTATTCCCTCTCTACTCTAGCATAGTAAAGAGTCTGTCTCTCAGGCTATGATTCTGAAAGTCTGAGGTTTCAGGTCCGTTTCTCAGATATAGAAAGCATCAGTAAGGCCCTTGTCCTTGACTTACACTGCTGGATGGCTTGCTGATGTTGTGCTGTAAGATCTTCTTCAAGCTTGGCCTGGGCTTCTCTGTGGGCTTCCTGCATGGCCTTCATTGCTTCGGCATGGGTCTTCTCATTTTCCTCAATCTCTTCTTTCAGCTTGGTAACTTCCTCCAGTGCTGTATCCTTGGCTTTGACAATCTCCAAAATCTGCTCTTCAGCCATTCCGATCTGCTTCTGCAGCCCATCTGTTAATAAAAGGAAGCAACAAGAGATGAAATTTAAAGCTAACCAATATTTTGAAGCAACCCAGAAAATGGTTCTGGGAGATCTGTTAAAGATAAACTCCTCACCCACCCAACACTCAGCAGGTCTTCAATATATAACAGCCAAGATAAAGGTATCACCATTTTCTTAATCTCAAAATTATTTAACACTGTAAAAGATAAAGCCACTTTGTCACCAGGTGAGTTTCCTTCTTGACAAACTATTTCAGTCCCACTGTAGTACTAACCTATCTGCTCCTGCTGTTCCAGCACTTTTCCTTCAGCAAGCTTTAGTTTGGCTGTCACCTCAGGACAAGAGAAGGCATCCAGCTGAAACAAGAATTTATTTTTATATATACCTATCACAGCTGGTTTCTATATTACTTTACTTTTTCTGATCTTACATACTGTTATTTACATTTTTAATATAATTTATTGTGCTATCATCAGCATGTTTACTATGGTCTCTTTAAAGCACCATGAAGCAAACGCAAAAAATGTGTCCACACCCTTGTATGCTGGTCATAATTTAGTATTGCAGAGCCAACATATCAATGCTCACACACTGAAGGCAACAATGTCAAATATAATCATAGCCAGCTTGCTACAGGTTCATATGACTCTCAGTGAAATAATATTGCAGCTCTCATTCCAGCCCTGTAGCCAGCAGAACTACTTGAAACATCATCAGCAGGTCCCCTCTATCACCACCATGACAACAGTGAACAACATTCTCTGCATCCACTCCCCTCACCACAGATATATTCATGATGACCATGAACAAAATCTCTTATCTCTTACATCCTGAGCGCAGTAGTTGACCAAGCAAGCCATGGCATCAAAGGCCTGCAGTCCAGCCTTCAGCTGCATCCTAGTGTAGTTAAGGTCTTTGGTTCGGGCCTCACACAGGGACTCAAGTCTGGCCACCTCTTGTGCCTGCGTGCCACGGGCGGAAGTGGACACCACATCTGGGGGCTGACCAGATTTTAGCTGACTGCTAACCTACTTCTCAGGCGACTTGTATCTGTGCAGAGGAAAACAAGTGACCATGCATGTCAGCCACAAAGATCTATTACTGGATGAAAACAACTGCACATGGGGAACTGCAAAATACCAGCAGATTAAGTGAAAACCTGCTTAACAAGTTGGGAGGGAAAAAAGAAGCTCAAATCTAAAGTTCAAGATGTCAGTGTTTTCATTTACTACCTTCTTTAGTTTGTATACAAATGATGGAGATTAAGAGCTAAGCATTTTTTCAACAAAACCTAATGCTTACCTAGTACCTAAAATCTATAACCCAACATTAAGATGTACAATTTATTATTTGTGAAGCAATAGTATTATAAAACACTAACAGTGTCATCTATTCACAGATTATTTTATACAAGTAATCACTAACAATAAAGTCAGCATTGCTGGCATGTGAGAGTGTATAAAAGATTATTTATATTTATTGTTAATGAAGTATTTCATTATCATTACCATATTGCAATAAATAGTCAATCTACTTAGTTTTAACCATCTTAACCTTTAACTTTGTTAACTTTCTTTTTCTTTGCATGACTAGCAAATTAGTTCCCTCCTCCTCCAATCCTTAAGAAGGAAACCTACAAAATTTTCTGAGTGAAAATAAAGCTGTAAACAGAAGATTCACTGTCCACACTTACAACTGCTGTTGTTATAGCCTGGCAAATTTACTGGCACTAACTATACCACAGCTCTTTTTACAGTAGTCTGACTGTGCCACTAGATACATCAGAGCTTTTATTTGTGAAGTAGTGTGGCAGTGCTGTTTTAGTGATTTCTATACACCACAGTGCAATAGTAACTAGTCTTCATTAAAAAGTCACTCAACTTGACCTCTGTGTCCTTCGGTAATATTAGCATCCATGAACAGAACGTTAATGAGGAAAAAAAAAATTGTACTTCCTGCATATCTGTACTCCTGAAATACTCTTTCTATGCTGTAATCAAACCCAACACCTTGCTCCAACATCAAAGGACTTCTTAAGAGAAAGTTGATAGATGCACCACCTCCTCTCTGTACATACCTTAATGAGATGACAACCTTTACCGCCTCTTCTCAAAAACACTATTCAACAAAGTTACTGATCTTAAGCTATGACAGGCTGGCACTCTGCGAACATAATCTGATACTACAAGCAATATGGGAGAAGCCACTTTTCACTCTTCATCCTTAATTCAATAACATGAGGCTAAAATACTGAAGGTCTTTTCTGGCCATGTAACCTGAGATTTCATTATAATTTTCCTTTTATCAGGAAGGTAAATTATGCACACCCTTTTTCCATTAACTACACACACTGGCTTCATTCAGCCTCCTACATAATGATTCACCATTCTAGAAGCAGATTAAATACAAAATCGAGTTTGCTTGGTCCCAACACAAAATCTAGTTTGCTCTACCTCTACCACCTAGCGCTGCCACCCGCCCTCACCCTCTCTCTCTCTTTGACACTTCCCTTCTTCCTGTTTTGCTAAAGTAAGACCCTAGCTGCCCCTACTTCTTTTTCGCCCACAACCACCAAAAACTCAAAAAATGCACGCCAAGACATTATGAAGCCAAATGGCTGTAATAGTCAGCCAGAATCGTACACAGCTATGGACTTGCGGTCCTCATTATTGAAGAAGTCTCATACCACCCACAGGAAAACAACTTAAAAAAAAAGGCGGAGCCCAGACTGTAATAATCTCCCCAGTGCCGCTCACCACTGTTCTGATAAGTCACGGGTACCGGTGTATGACTAAGGACGCCGGGTCCGCCAGGAGTCGCCACTAGACAGCCGCTGAAGAAATTGCGACACTTCTTCCGAGACACCTGCTTCAGCAGCTCCATTGAACGTGCACCACACCATCACCACGACTACGACCACGACGGCCGCAGATGAGGGAGGGGAGGGGGACACGTCCTCCAGTTCACGATGGCCGCAACCCTCAAAGTCTTGACGTATTCCGCGCGCATACGGCAAAGGTCTCACAGGCAAAATGCATTCTCGACGTGTCCAGGCACGCCAAAGACGATCCCACCAATCTTCCTTTGAGAAATGCTGGTTGAAAACTGAATTAGTTTTTGAACCCTTGAAACCTTCGTCCGCAATAGCAGTGACCTGTGCAGCGCGTGGCACACACCTGGCGGAGCGTGACACCACAATGACGTCACTGACGCAGTCGGAGGAGTCGGGTTGTTGTCAGTCACTTGGCTCGTCCTCCTGGCTGCACGCTAATGCGCCGTCTCACACGCACACGATCTCACACGAACATATTCCTCTACACCGGACAGGTTACCATAAGCCAAAGAGTGGGAATATGTCGTCCTGACGATCAGACGGTCTTCTAGGGCAAAAGAAAAAGTGTGGCTGCCTCCAATATGCTTCCATACATAACGCCGCTCCAATTTCTGCCTGTACCCGTACCTGCCAGGTGAACCAGTCACCTGCGGCGGGCAGCGGTTTCCTCGTCTTTTTATTACTGCTCTAAGAAACCCTGGCTCATTACGGGTTCTACCTTTCAACATCTTGCAAAGGTAAATGAAGATGAGGGAGTGAAAGGGTGGAAGGTGGAGGCCTAAGACTAAGCACACACGAAGTGGCAGTTGATTGATAAAATGCATCAGTCTCGGGTCCAGCCAGGTTACGCTCAAACTAATAAATTAGCTTAAAAGGTATTGCGGGTTCCTAAGTAACGGTGAAGTGGAAAGTTGATAGGGGAGGGGGGAAAGTTACACCGGGTTTCTTTGAGTCTCTAAGAAAAGATTTACAACAATAGAACTCGCCGAAGCAAAAAATGCTGTATATCTATGGCCCACTTGTCCAAGGGGAAGAGGATAGTCGAGTGGTTAGAGCGCTGGCGTCCAAAATGAGTTCAAATGCCCGATTAGCGCAGCAAACTTCCCCAGTCCACCCAGCTGGCAGGAATGGGTGCCTGACTCCTCACAGGGTCAAGGAAGGTAAGGGCAGCGAGGGAGAGAGATGGGCACCGCCCTCATGTAAAGCTGGCCCCGCGAAAAGTGATGTATCTAACACCTCGACCCCCCGAAAAGGTTAGGGGATGATCTTTACCTTTACCTTCCTCCATCCCACCCCCGCAAAAAAATTTCACTCCTATTTCCGCACCCCGGTTAATAAAAATGTATTAGAACAAATCATAATAATAATACGTATCTATCCAAGAAATGATTTCTAGTCTACAGCTGTACAATCTGAAAAGAACAGTTAGTTGCCGGAAAACACTTAGATTTTTAAAAAATATTCAAGGTCATCATCGTTACCACCTCTCTCGATGCCCTTCCCCTCTGTAGAAAGGAAGGCTCCGTTAATCAAGGCTGGCATCGGAAGTGCTATTAGCTGACGACGGCATTAGCACATCCCCTTTCATTAATCATTTCTCGAGCTCGTTCCACGGACGCCACCGACAGAGCTCTAACCCCTCAGCTAGCACCTCGACACCTCGGACCGTCCTGATCTCGTTATTGCATAAACGATGTGCACATCATTATTAACAGTTTATACTTCTGCCAGAATATGCTGTCAATTCCAACTTTCCTTCTGTTTTGTTTGTGTCGCCATCTCGCCATTTCCTCCTGCCAAGCACAAGAGGCGTACAAGAGGAGGGGCAGTATGAGTAATGGCTTTATATAGCAACAGCATGCCTACCAGTTGTACCACTCCTCTATCACCCCATTCGATGCATGATTTCAGAAGGAGCTACATGTTACACACACACATTTGCAACAAATAAAAAGATTTATCGGCCCTATACAAGAAATAAATAAAAAGATCGATTCATTTGTACGGCTTTGCTGTTTGTTCTTCAATCAAACCTGCCACCCCATTCAGGCACTTACCACCTCGTGTCAACCCAGTGCATTTGCCTACCACCCGTTATGCCCCTTCTCTCCAAAATAAACGAGTAAGACAGACAAGAAAAAAAATCACGCACACTAAACACCTGGAGGTCAGAAGTCAATTGTACCCGGGCTAACGTTCGTGCTTGCCTAAAATCGGGGTACATAGAAGGTGAGCGCATTTGTGTTTCACAGTAGGGACTGGAAGTTCCTTTTGCTGTTGCTTTCGCGCACTTAATTACAAAAATGTCCATAGTGCCAGACTTTGTTCCAGAAGTCGCAAACAGAATTTTCAATTTATTTACAAACTTTCCTTCATGCAGCGGCCGTCCTTTGAGAGGGTGGTTCCCAAGTACTGAACTCTTCATGTTCGTATACATCTCCGCTTTGCCGTTGTCACTGACTGTAACTTTGCTCTCGTCAGTGCTGGACTTCATTCCGCATACGTTTGAACTCACTGTCTCTGTAAGATCTTGCAAGTTCTGTGTTAGTGCCTGCTAACAGGTCGATGTCGTCTGCAAAGCGTAGGTTGGAGATCGGCCTTCCACCGATGTAAATTGACGAGTGACGGTCGTGAAGGGGGACCAAGCGTTTTTTTTTTCCCCTAACTCTATTTGAACATTGAAAAAAAAAAAGCCCACTGCGACGCATGTTCTGATTAACGTACAGCGCATGTGCGGAGTCTGGTTCAAAACGCAAACAGCGCTGTCCTCTGTGACACCCAAGTACTCGCGCTTGCTCATTATTGTACCTGCCTGCACCTAGTCACCCATGAGGCCAGACTGTGTCACCGATGGCCCGTCACATCTGCTTGGCACCTTAACTCACCCTCCCCCACACTCCCTTTCCTCAATTTTTCTTCTTAAGGGAGGGGAGGTCCTGTGTTCCATTTATCCGTGTGTAACAAATGTGAGACTCAAGTCGCCGGGGATCATTTTTAATCTAATGTTCTTTCAAAGGCAGCTTTACCGCCCCGCCCCCTTCCAAGCAATAATAAAAAATTCAAAATTCAATATGGTTGAAAACACAACAATCCGGCCACCTCAGCTGATACAGACTGTGTCATCTTTCATGATCAACTGTTTGTGACCATCATTCACGGTACTTCTGCAAGCTAAAGCAACGGGTACAGGAGAAACAGAAAACACTCCCACATGGCCAGTCAAGTTACGTGGTCTTCTCGTGGTTCTCCTGATCAGCTTCCGTAGTCGCCAGAGATCCAAACGCCGCCATGTCGACAGACGCTTCCAGAAGAAGTTAAGGCAGGCTTCGGGTCCCCCAACCCCCAGGCTCCCTTTACTTCGTTACCATCTATTTTTTCTGTCCCCAACTTGTCACCAGAAGCCCCCCCTCAAAACCCCCAGATTGTGACCCTTCCCCCGACTTCAGAGTCTGCCCTTGCAGTCCCCAAGCTTGTTTTCCCTCATGTCGACAGCTCAGATTATCACACAGACTCCAACAACAACATCGCCCCCTGACATTTCACGACCCATGTCGCCAGCAGAAAGACGTTGTTGTACACATGCCCTCTGCTAACCACATAATTACCTTCGCCCAGCTGCGGCCTTGCAACAATTACACCCTCTGACCTCTCAGCATGGCTTGCCTCCCCCCAGACCTCCAAACCACCTCAACCCCAATCCTTGTTTTTCAACAAGCAAGTAAAAAAAGACACCGCCATTTACCGTACACTTCTCTGTCAGAGAGTTCTCGTTGTCGTGGTGGTGTTTACTAGTTTATAACACCCGGAACTGTCTGCAGACTGACGGACCTGCCTGCCACAGCAAGTGCGCCAGCGTGTTCACTTCGTGTTCAAACATGCAGACAACTGAATGGAGGTCAGGACATGCTCCCAAGTACTTTGTAAAGACATCCAAAACATCTACATGATCTGTCTGAAAAGTAACTGGAATGGTGTCACAAATTTCAGTTTCAAACAACAAACCAAATGGTTTTCCCTTCGAATATCCCTCCCCACCCCACCCACCCGATCTGCCAGAACAACAGAGAAACTGGGAGATTATCAGACATCACAACGTTCTTAAGACTTTGGTTTATTCCATTTTATCAGGATGGAGTTTTCGCGGTGAAGACACTACAAAACATCCCGGAGAACGAGAAGAGCGGCTTCAACGCCATCCCGATGGAATGTAAGTAGCCGAGATTAGGCCTGCACAATACAGACTTCCCATACCCAGCATGAGAGACAGGTGAAGCTCTCTGTCAGAGAAATACTGAAATACCAACGGTGACAGTGACCAGACGCACACCGAGGGCAAGCTAATCAGCCTGAGAACTCGCTGAGTGCAATGAGCTTCATCCTGCTCGTGCGGTCATGAACTGCCGCCGTCATTAAACTCTCAGGAAACAAGTCATTCCACTTGATTCTTAATCTCTTCCTCCATGGCGTCTTCTCTCCAGCAGGAAGGCCTGCTGCTGAGTTTTTATTCGAAGAGGGAGTAAAAACCAGTGTTTCTTGTCATCCATCATCATTTCAGGAGAAATGGTAACTTCTACTAATTGCTACCGGAATCAGGCAAGTCTGGCACCAGACTAAAGCTAAGGCAGCGTAATTCAGACTTTGGCTCTAACTCATGAACCGTCAAACACAGCCAGCTGGTGCCAACAGGAATTAGAAATAACGCTTTGTATAAATGCGCATTTATATACAGATTATTTAAATACAGCTATTTCTGCATTTCGAGACGTCATTTCCTGTCTACAGACCGTTCTATCATTTTATTGATGCCCCCGCCCGCGAGTTTCTTGACAGTAATGGCCGAATGGAGGAACCAGGTTAAAATAAGGGAATAAAAAATAATTCGCACACACACACATACAGAGAGAGATCAGCAGCGATATTCTCTGGTGACCGCTGCGATTCCAGAAACGAAGGCATGGCAACGTGAACTTGGCATCGCTTCAGAGGCTTGTAAGCAGCAACAGTTCTGTGTGCGTGAGAGAGAGACAGGAGGAGTGCATATGGTTGCATAATTACTTAACTATTTATATACCCCACACAAATGCCAAGCGTTGCAACATATGGCAATATAACTGGCGACATTTGTATGTGTATGTGTATCTGCGTGCTTGTGACAGGGTGCAGAGAGAGAACAACAAGAACTCCATTTTGGCCACACCGTGGTATAATCGTATTGTTCTCACGCGGTAATAAGCACCTGCCCACTATTCCCATCCTCTTCCTCGGCCTATCGCAAGCCTTCTCTCTTCGTGTCTGCGCTCTACTGCACGTACAAACTAGCCATCCAGCCAGCTGCACCTTCTGAAGAGTCGGTGCAGCTTGGGCAACCTTTAGTGCTCCTCCCCACACGTGCTGCACCGTCTTCAGCACTATTGTGCAGCCTGTGAACTCTTCCCTCACTGATGCTTTACATTCGGCTGCTCGCCAAACATTTCTGGGACATTCGCTGCATGGAATAAAACAAAGGCCATGTTTAACGTTCTGTTGAGACACTTTGTTGATAATGTGATAATAACACCTGTTATTTTAAATGGTTAGGATAAAACCTACGTGGAAACATCCGTAGAAAATAGAAAATCAGGCATGACATGATGTAGCCATTTGGACCAGTTCAGGGTTAGTTGCATAAACTAGACCAAGCTCGGTTTTTCAGAATGCCGAAGCGCCAGTTAAACTCCTCTTCCAAAGTATTTTGTGTTCACGCCCATCTCCTACCTTTCAGTCCTGATTCCAAGCCAAGATTTGGGGGCTACCTGCGTCACGAGGCGCGATGTAGCTCTAAGCAAGGAATGCAGACGACTCCACTTCCAGACAACGCCAGTGTTTTCTATGACGTGAGGAAGCCAAAAGGGTCTTGAAAAAATAGAGAGACAGAGAGAACTCGACAGTTCCCGCGCGCAGTACTGTGCGATAATCATCAGCATTGAAGACAGCTACCACGACACATGCCTGCAAGCAACCACCTGCACCCTTCTGCACATCATCCAAAAATAAAAGCCGTTTTCAATGAAAGTATGTCCTCCCACCCCATCTGCCAGAGGTCACAAACAACAGCCTAGTGACTCGTGGATGAACTTCAGTGGGAAAAAACCCCACTAACGCATCAGGGTGGTAAAGAAGGCGGGAAAGGGGTGGAAGAAAGACGACTCATTACATGTACCATCTTGTCTTTCCCCACCCACCTCCCATGAAAGTAGCAAGCAGTTCTACATGCACGCCACCTAGCGTGGACACGACTTACCGTTGCTGAGGTACTTGTAGTCATATCTAGAATGGTTTCGGCTATAGTCGTAGGAAGACGAGGTGGAGGTGCCGGTGCCGGTGCTGGTGTAGCCCATGTACCACGACGAGCGATGTCCCAGGGAAGTGGAGGTCGTCGATCGTCTGGAGTAGCTCGACATGGCGAACAGCTGATTCCTTGGCTTCGTCAAGTTCTTCTAATCACAGCACTGTGCTTCCAACGCAGCACGTGAATAAAAAACCCAATGGAGAGTCTTTGTCTTGTCTGAAAGAAGCTACTTCTGTGTCTCTTTGTCTTTAGGGAAATGTGAACGGCATCGACAAAATTAATCTCTGCGAAAAGTGGAAACAAATGGCCGGCCCACCGAGCAGATAAACACAACACCAACAGCAGCTTCAAACAGTGACTGTCTCCGTAGCTGAATGCTCACTCACTGTTACAAATGTCCCTGTTAGCGCATGAACATTCTTTCCTTTGACAAAAACAAAGAAGCGATGATCATGTACCTACTGTCCAGAAAGTTGGGAAGGAGGTTTCTCTTGTTATTTCTAAACAGGAAGGTGAACTGAACCTCTTTAGAAAGTACCTTCTTCTGTCTTCCACTATACAGAATCCGATCGCGTCCAGATGAATACCAGAACTTTAGGCCGGTTAAACTCCAAGGCGACCTCCTGAGATAAATTTTAGCGACCTAAAGCTCACAGTTAACGCTCAAAGAGGTTGACTTCTAAAATGTAAAAGGTCAGTGAACATAATCCCCCAAAAACTGATGTCGTAATATGCCAAATCAGCACATCTCTACTGCAAGATCGAAAGCTAGCTATGAAGCTGGCACCTGCACGCTCCCCCCATGTACACCATACACTCGAGGACTGACGTGATGGTCCATCTGGAATCAGTCGCAGGAACAACAATCAGGAGCAGTGACAGTCGTTCTAAACTCCACCTCTCTGTGGTGGTGATCCTGAGGTCGACGTTGTATCACCTGCTCCGTTAGCGACGATTACCACAGTTTCACTGACAGTGGCGCCGACACACAAGCAATCGCTCGTTATTCACACGATACACGAGGGCAAGAGGGAGCGAGCAGCAGCTCTGTGGGCCAGACAGCCAAATCGCACATCCCTAGAAATCATCCCGACGGGCATCCTAGCGAACGATGAGGAGAGGTCTTATCGTTCCCAACGAGCAGCGCTGATCGTATTTCTCGCACAGTGAGGTGCTTCTGTATTCCACCCCTTGACACAGCACCGTGGTGAGCAATATATTCAGCCAGGGCACCCAGACAAGCCAGCTTTTGTGTGCACGATACTTTATATCAAACGACTTGCGCTCTCACGGAAAGCATTTGGATTTCGACTTAGAATGAGGCGCAATCGGGGACTGCCTCCCGTCCCTTTGATGCCACCGTTTTGACACGACACACTCTCTCTGTCCCCGTCTCTGCAACTCCTCGTAGGGCGTGCCTGCGGGCCACTTGGCTGGCTACCTGTAACACCTGTAACTCTCCCTAGGTAGGTCGTCTCCTGCAATTTTCCAACGCACCTCTCGCGGTCGCCCGACGATCACAGTGAACCGAGAACGGTTGTACGTGTGCAGGTAAGCTGCACTGTCGCCGGAGCTGCTCTAGCCAGCAGCAGCAGCTGTAAAGTGCAGTTAACAGGTAGAGGTGCAGATCTGCGCCAACAACCGACTGTCGGGTGGTAGCAGCAACAGCGTCATCGCACAACGCTGTGCCCCCCACACCCCACGTCCCGTCCCGTGCCCTGACACCTTGCCAAGCATCCAGCTTCAAGACGAGAGGGAAAACAAAAATGTCCTTTTACATCACAGTGGTAAAGAGATGTAGTGGTGGCGTGGGTGGTGTGTGCGCGAGCAAGCTAGAGTGTGCGTGCCGTGCGTGTGTGTGAGAGAGAGAGAGACGAATACTGTGTGCACACTTTCACGTCATCGGCCGGTTCAGACGTTTTCATCCAGAACTACTGCACCTCACCTGCCTGGCGATGAATAGCGTCTCTGCCTGCCAAAGATATTTACTTCTTTCCTTCAGCTGAGAGACTGTCTCTAATACAACACTATCGTGAATAGTAGTATAAACCTGTCATAGTTATTAGTGGTTCTTCAGGTTTTTTTTTTTTATGGACATCCTATTCTCACACACATACACTCCTATCCTACAAGCCTTCCCCTTTGTTGCCACTAGCTTGTTATACCTTTTTTCGAAGTAATTCGAATTAAAAAGTACCCTTGACTGCAACAGGCATCTTCCTTTATTTTGTATTATTATTTGCCTTTGCTTTTGTTAATACATTTCGTTCATTTTTGTCCTAACATTTTGTTTAAGGGTGACGAATTACACAATTTAGGGGTTCGGATTATACCGTATTCTCTCCCATTTTTCTATTGAAATTTCGATGGTCCTTTCAGTAAAATAAAATGTGTAAAACCATGTCTGTCCTAGTATACACTGGTACACACACAGACAGGTGTGAGAAGAGGTAGGGTAGACGGTACAAACAAAACAAAGCAGCCGCTCTTGCAGTGCACGCTTTCCTTACTCTAGTCACTGAAGCGAGACCTGCTCCTCGTGCTGGTGACACGGGAACTGTGTGTTGACAGCCATCAACACGGCCAAGTAAACACTGTGCCAACAGAGAATCTTGGCCACGCGCTAGTGTTCTCTAGTTACCATAGCCGCAAACAAACACCAGCGCAGACGGATTCACCTCCCCAACCCTAACTTCCACCCCTACTCCAGAACCCGATTTAATTAAAGCTGTTCGTCACTCTGCATCAATCAAGTAAATTTAAAGTATAGAAATACAGTTTACAAATACAGTGCCCTCAGGCAGGCGCTACAGAGTGCCACGTGTACGAAAAACTGCCTACCGAAGGTCCTTCGTGCCAGCAGCCATCACCATCCTAAATAAAAGACACAAGGACTCGTAGATCTACTGGCGTCCTGCGAAATTACCTATGTGTGTGTGAGAATGTGTAGGTGCATGTGTGTGTTAAATGTCTGTATGAGTATGCATGCCTGCCCGACATATTATATGTCCTTGTGAGCGAAAGAAAAATTTCTGTCTTGGGTTTCCTCGACAGACAAAAAGTTAGATTTGATTTGATTTGAACACAGCAAGAGTGTGTCTGTGTTTGCGCACGCGCGTGCCGCTGTTTCTCACCTTCTCTCGAGTCATCAACCCTCATCCTGCTGGTTCTCCTTGACCGCAAGGTGCTGCACGTCCAATACAAGGAGAGTAAGAAGGAGACCACAGTGAAGATGACTGTCCCCTCCAAGAGCCCGAGTCCCACCCCCGCCGTGGCGACCATGTCTATTGCTGCGGTACTCCTCTCGGAACTGTTGTGCACGCGCCGCGTCATCATATTATGACGACATCAACGTGTGACGTAGAAATGACGCATGTTGTTGTGTTGACGTCCACA
Source organism: Pomacea canaliculata (assembly GCF_003073045.1). Taxonomy (NCBI): domain Eukaryota; kingdom Metazoa; phylum Mollusca; class Gastropoda; order Architaenioglossa; family Ampullariidae; genus Pomacea; species Pomacea canaliculata. Next base: position 25,540,875 of record NC_037592.1, read on the forward strand.
GTTCTGCACTCCAGCGAGTTGTCGCCATGTTTCCTTCCACTCAGGCTCTGTGTCCTTTGCAGTAAACACACTTCTACACCCGAATCCTAATCAGTCTTACTGGCTGATTCACACAAATCACCTGCACTTGAAAAAAGCATCACGAAACACGAAGTCTGCACGCTTTTAGTTGTCCTGCATCTACAGTATCCATGGAAGATATGCTGCTCAAGGCGACATGTCATGTCATGTCAGGTAAGGTTGGGTTTTTTTTCTCGTAGATATTTGTTTACTTTCCTCCTAATTCCTTTATCGAGATGTTCACCACTCGCGTGCCTGCAGGTAATGCCTTCTCTGATCAAATCAAACCAAAACAGAATTCCTCGAAAAGCGCAAAGGCACGTCCGGAGAGGAAGTAATGGAAGCCTCCCTGCCTAGGATTCGTTCTTTCAGAAACTCACACCCGGCGTCTGGGGTCTGCCTGTTAATGATACACCAGCCCCTAGGGCGGACAAGCTGCACAAGAAGCTGACAATGGCTGCAACGCCCAAGTTAGCCGGCAAATGGCTGGATCCTATCTCTCATACACTGCCAGTGATCTCGCGAGAATGTTCGGTGTATAAACTGCCTGCAGATCTTAGAATCATAAACAAACCTGCCTGGTAGCCCTCGTGTAGTTGGCCAGCCTCGTGGAACCAGCAAAAAAGCTTATCTCCTTACATAACCTTAACGCCGAACGGCTGAGTTTCGACACGTCACACCTGGCCCGCCGCCTGGCCCGCTCTCATAAAGCCAACTGGAGGAGATAGGCAGCGATCACAGGAGAGAGTCGACACTACACAGCCCCCGGAAGCGACTTGAACGGGTGTGTGCCAGTAGGTAACTCGAGATCCCTGTGCTACTAGCAAATCAAATGAAGACTTGAGCTTCGTCTCCGTCGCTGGTCTACAAGTCACCAGGATCTGCGACTGCCGCGATGTAAGCGGTTCGCGGGGTCAGGGAGTTCAGGGTTTTTTTCTGGAAGATCTCGACTATGCATGCTAGTTCTGTTGTCTGGCCGCATTTTTTCCTCTTACAGTGCCTTCAGACACATAATTGTTGTTTGTTTTTTTTTGTTTTTGTTGTTGTTGTTTAAGAACATATATATATTCAACAATATGTGTCCGGTTAAGAATGTCCTGTAGCCAATAGAAGGTACACGGTATTATCAACGAAAAGTGATCAAAGTATCATTGCCTCTAACGAACTATTTTCAAAAGTCTCTTCAAAAGGTCCTTCGGGCGGCAATATCTAAATCTTTCATCTATCCGAAAGACCCGCTCACCGAATCTCTGTCATTTAAAGACCGTTCTCACGTGATGATCAGCGACAATTGTATAACTACATATGACTACTGCGCAAAAGACAACGGCGTTTTCACACACGTCGTCCCCACAGACAGGGGGAAGAGGGGGAAGGTGTCAAAAACACAGCACGGGAACCCATCAGGTGGGACAGATAATAATGAACCATGTAAAACCTGTCTTCGGTCACACATGAACTATTTTCCTATAGTTTTTGTTGCACGAAGGCTCTCTTTAGTGTGTGTATGGGTGAGAGGCTTTAAGCTCGAGGCCAACTGTGAAGAAGCCATCTACTGTTCCTGCCTGTAACAAAGGCCACCTAGGTAAGCTGGCTGAGTGCACAGACACTCAAAGAATCTCTTTGCCAATACCTTTTTCTCTTTTCTCTACCTTCCACTGTAACTTGAGAGAATAGTAAAGTGTGGTAGACTATGTTCGAGACCAATGCCTACAATACCAGTCAAAGGACGAAAGACTATTTCACAGTACAAATGTATCTCGTAGATCATGTGACCTCGGTTGGTTTGTGTGATTCCCAGTGGAAGTGATAAGACTGCATTTACACCAGCACCGAGGTAGTTATTCAGACCAATAAGTCAGACAAGTCGACAACTCATCTCTTTTTTCACCTTGATTATAATTACGTTCTACATCAGGGACGCCGTTCAGCCGTAGCTCCCTCCCACCTCCCAAGTACGCAGTTTAGCCCACTGCTAGTGCACCACGACTGACATGGACTATTGTATGAGAGGTCAAACTGAGATGATTACTGCTTGAGAGCTGTCGTGTACCACATCAATACCCTCTAAATGTGAGAGCTTCACACCGCAATACCCGTAATGTAGCTCTAAGACCGATACAACATGTCACCTTCTCATACACACTTAAGTGTCGGCAAGTGTACGTCACTCCCACCCACACAATTATACAACAGTAGATTCTGTAGGCCTCACTAGCCAGCATCTGATTTCATGATCAGTTCTTGAAACAAATATATCACCACACTCCCATCCATCTATCTTTAAAATAAAATTACAGAAATAACTATACGTTTGAATAAGCAGCGTTTACACCCTACAGAACGATCCGTTACCGCCGAGTACTGCTAAAAAAGGTAAATACCCGTTGTTACGTCACCTTAGCGCACAGATGACCCACCCCGGTGGCCATGCGCACAATGTTTCACAGTCTAGTTTTCTCTCTCCGTGTGCAGGAGAAGGCGTCTTAGACAAGATTAGCAGCAGACAGTTCGCTTGTTGTTGCCACGTCGCACAGCGGCATTTTGTAAGAGATTCCAGAGACTGCGGCCAAGAACTCTACACTTTGTCTCGCCATCCCGACTCTTGGAGTGTCAGTCAGCGAAGAACGGCCGCTCTGTCCCTCTGCTTATTTCCCCTGCACATCGCGATTACCTGCCCTTGAGACGGCGCCCCCTACTCAGGTTATCAGTGGAAGAGAAGACAAAAAGCCCTTGAACTACCATCGTGGAGGCTTTCCTCCCTCGCGTCCTCGTTCTCAGTGCGATTAGGGATGCTGACTGCACAGTCTAAAATATTCAGGACCGCGATGCTGCTACCTAGCCGCCTGAAGTCCATCAGTCTGTAGATACATTCAATCGCCACCAGGAGGAGCACCAAGAACATGTTTTTACAGCAGTAAAACGGTGAAAGTTCGATTGTATTGATCATGTCAGGCGGCACAATACACCGAGACCGTGTTTCATGCTACCTTGACCAGGATGACGCAAAGATGAAACAGAAGGAACTAGATGGCACACTTAAAGGACCGCCTTTGATACCTCACTGTGAAGAGCTTGCTTAATGCCCCTACACAGCACACAGAAACGCTTTTGTAATAAGCTTTGTAGCGAGCCGTGAAGTGTATTCAATCCTTATCCTCCTCGCCCCACCAAAAAAAAAAAGAAACGCACACACACACACTAACCGACGAGCTGTACGACAGCATGGGTTTTAAGCAGTTCACGGCTAAATATGAAAAATACCTTGGAGAGGGGTGAGAAAGAAAAGTAGCCACTAAACCAACCATCCTACAATACCACGATTTCCGACACGACCAGATCACGTAGGTGTCCGCTCCTTCCTGTCACGTAGCGACGTGAAAACGTTCTGGCAGCGCCCCTAGTGTACGTCACTACTGGCACCGCTCCACCCGCGGACCCTCGCAGACTCCTGTCTCTGTGCTCCGACGTTCGACTAATTTGCGCGTAAATTGTCCTTAATGGTAATAAACAGTTTCGCGGAGCTTGTTTACCCCAACACAGTTCCCACCAAAAACGTATGATGGGGTAGACCAGACAGGGGAAAGAAGAAGTGGTTACTATTTTGGTGGGTTGGGTGGAGAAAGCACGTGTGATCTCTGCATCACGGAAACAACCCACGTGACCCGTTGGGTATCAGTCGGTAAATCTTGATTAACCTGCGCAGCGCTGCACACACCAGGTGCGCTCACACTCAGTCGTTTACGTGCCACTTAACTACAGCAAAACTCCTACTCTCGGCACATCAAATAAATCCTTTAAAAATATTACCCCGATGTGCTTGAGAAGTGGCCATTTACACATAATCAATTGAATTTATTTTCATACTTTATTCCTTGGGGCGAGCAGAACAACATGTTCTAAAATTTTCAGGTGTACTTTTTGCGCATCTTTGCCAGATTATTTATACACCACACTCAAATCTCTTAAAAATGATGGGTGTCCTCCTTTCTGCCAGCCTATTTGCCACGGATGAAGAAAGCAGTTAACAGGAAGTTTACAGCCAACCATCTCTGACTGCATTTCCGCCTACAACAGACCTCATCAGTGCTTCCTCCCTGTCGTCAATGCTGAAAATCAGTCAAAGATAACTGCCACCAGCGCTGGAGCAAGAGAAACGTTCGAGCCATTAGCGCTGCTCTTATGACAAGTTCTAGGAAATACTGTGAAGACATGGAGGACAGAGAAAAAAGGCAAGGAGCTGGCCGGAAACGACAAACCACCCGTATCGCATACTGAGCGTGTGTAAAACATTCTAAATAGCCAGACTCAGTCTGCCATGTAAAAGCTCCATATACATGTCAGGCGGTTACTACCCGATACCCGAATGAATGCCAGCGACGGAAGAGGACGTAGAGGATGCTATGGTGCTTGAAAAGAGGAGGGCGTGCACTTAGGTGCTGTTCATGAACTGCTTTTAATTAACAGTGTGACGAGAAGCTTTAAGCTTTTTTTTTTTTTTTTTTTTTTTTGCATCGGTTAACTGACTCTACGGCGATGAGGTAAAGCTTGTCTTTTTTGTTTCATTTCATTCAGTCTGTTGCAATAGATCCATAATATATAAAATATAATATTTAAAAATATAAATCAGACATATGCACATAAGTTTAACAGTCATTTAACAGTGCATCCATCAGCAAGCAAGTCGTCCAAAAGAGGCAAAGCTTGTCAACTGTTGGCTCGGTGAATGGACCTGTCAGAAACAGTTTTAACTGCCACAAAACCCTGTAAACGATTTTCAAACCACAAACCACTCGTTTAGGCATTGCATGCAGACAAAATTAAACTTAACTTGATTTTTTTTAATGAAAATATTGTCTAGTAAACTGAGCAAACCACAAAACAATCTGCTTACATGATTCAGAGTCTACATATCAATGTACAACTTTCTTTTTAAACACCTTTAGGTTGACTTACCCATGAAGTTTACTGCACTAAGTAGGAGCACATGCATACGGCAAAACGTTACAACCAGAAAACTTTAACAAAACATTATAAAAAGCTGTAATGCCCGCTCTCCCTCTTTAAAAAAATGAAAACATCAGTTTTTGATAAGGACTTGCTAAGCTGCGACACCATCATGCCATGTACACTATGCACTCACAGTAAGCAGAATATAAGTAAAGGTGGAGACTAAACATATAATACGCAATGAGGCATGAACAAAGCAGGAATAAGCAGGAACCTCAAACCAAGAAATGGCTCTCAGCTATAAGAGTGTCATAATATTACAACTGGACACGAGCTGTTCTCGCGACTTCACTATCATAATTTCCCGCTTTATATAATAAACAGTAGTGTTTAACCCAGTCGCACAGCTCCAGCTTGTTTTATTCACAAACATTAATGTAACATTTATATACTAATGCAGGATAACAATTCATTAAAGAACTGTCCTTAGTACATCATAATCCAGTCCCTTTCCACCACCCACCACCCTGTTTCATAAAAAGTCAAGGAGGAATCACAATACTGTGGACAGAGCCGTTGTATTTTTAGCACGTGATATTCTATCTTCTCTGTTTCATATAAAAGCCAAACTGTCAAATTGTTTTACGATTGTAAAATCTTCTGCACAATATAAATAAATTTTTTTAAGGCCACAAGGGTTTAAACCTCAAATAAGACAACATTACAATTTAACATGTGTACCTCAGGATCCAAAAATCCAAGAAACAAATAGTTTTACGGATGAGTAAACTTTTTTTGAGTGAAATAAGGGAAAACGAGCAAGCAATGCACAAAAGGAAGGAGGGAGAAGCGAACCGACACCAGCATAAAAAAGCCAATCAGTCTCCGACAAGCGACAGTTAGCAGGGAGGTCAAAGCACCAGCCACAGCACGACTGCAGAATATGACGTCAGCGGGGGAACAGCCGAGGGTGTAGTGAGGAACGAGGTCTGCCACAACAACTGCCCCATCAAACCTTCATGCAGCAGTGCACAAAATCCAGCAGCGAAATGTGAAAAAATGTGATTTTTGGAACTAAAAAAAAAAAAGCCGATGGCGTGAATGTCCGTGAGGGCGTGACATCACACACAGCGCCACTTACTGCAGGTCAAGGTGGAGCGTTTGGGCAATGGCCGCCCACTGCTGGCCCCGCTCTTGGTGTCTGGCACTCGGGTGGTGGCGGGTTTGCGGGTGGCCGAGGCGCTACTAGCGCGCTCTGGTGGCGGCGGCTGCTGTTTAGTGCTGGGTGTCGCTTTGTTTTCAGCTCGTCGGGGTGCTAAATACGAAAACCACCCAAGTAGGTACACCACCGAGATAGTAAGATCCTGTCAAGATGGCTCACCACTTCTCCGACTGTCCTAGCCTTTCTTACGGACTTCCCAACTCCGCTATGCGTACAGCTTTTTTATATGAAAGTTTTTTTTTAGCTTACATTTTTAAATAAATTTTTCTGAAACCGTTAAATCTAGGCAGGTCTTACATTGGGGTCGAAGCAATGAGTACCTGCTGATGTCATGTTTTTAAAGATTACATATAGTGACGGTGGGAGGAATTAATGGGAGAAAAAAATTCTTTTAGCACACTACCTGGATATACACGATCCATATCAGTAACATTAAGGTGGGGTGGAGATGTGGAAGAGGATATGGGGTGGGTATGTAAACAATTAACAGAGATATAAAGGTTTCAAACGATCCAAAACAAAATCAAAACTGTCTTCATCCCTCTTTCTTTCTACTTCCGATTACGTAAGTTCGGAGTAAGCAGCAGAACGTACAGGTTATTCAACTATTTATCAGTAAACTGAAATGAGGACAGCCAGCTGACATAATAGCAAGCTTGACAGCTTTTGCATTCAAACATGCACATATACAGCAATTAATAAACAAAATGTTTGCATAGCTCGTCAGATGTTCGATCTGCACAGCGCATCAAAAGACAGCTTTTGCAGCATGCATCAAAAATACATGCTGGGTAGCATAGAACATTGTCTTCAAATGTGAGCCAGTCAAAAAATAAATGTACTGTCTTCTCCTTGCAATATACTAGATTTCTTAATAATCCAAAAATTTGCTTTATGACACTAAGTAACATTTGGTACCTACAGCGTGAAATGATTTTGCATATACGAAGACTGAGCTTTATAATATTTATTGGTCTAGTGGTTTTTGTGTCTACAAAGGAACTTTGTTTAAGTTGTGCACTTTCAACCATATGTAACAGAGAGGGAGTGGGCAAGGAAACCGACAGATGGAGTTTGTCTTCCCTGCATGTGTGTGTGTGAGCGCGTGCGAACGGTCTAACCTGAAAACCGATTAAGAGGATGGATGGAGAAAGAGGGAGACAGCTAGTGTCCAAAGATTACAATTCCTGCTTAAGGTATAAGACACTACACTCTGTTATTGCGCTCACTAGCGCCATTGACAGTGCCTCATCGTCTGTTCTAAATGCCGCCAGGTCAGGGTGCCCACCCCTTACAGTGGAAGGGAGAAAACTCGCTTTCTGTTCAGTTTTGATTAAATCTGATGTTTTCTTGCCTCTTCTCTCTCCCTGACCTTTGCCCTCTCTCCCCTACCCCAACCCCTCACCATTTCTTTCATGAAAGTGATGTTGTTTAGTGTTAACCAGCACGCATGCTACACGTGTGAACATGCCTGCCTGCCTGCAACACTTGTTGAGGTTGCGGGGGACGGTGCGTGCACACAAAGCAGTCAACTCAATAGGCTGGTGTTACCTGCTAATGACAGCGAACTTAATGATACTGCACACAGCTGTGACAAAAGTGATGCTCGTATTAATATGCACGCTAACAACCACACATAGCCACACTTACTCAGAGGTGGAATGGAGCTTTTGGCAGACGACTTCTTGACTTGGTTGGCTTCGGAGGCACGACTGTCCGTTTTGTGGGCGTTCTTCAAGTTCATTGCCTTCACAGAGCGCTGGATTTGCGAAAAGAGAAGAAAAAAAAATCCTTTAATTCAAAATTGAAATAAGGTGTTATGAGAACAGGCTACAGCCTTTCTGTGCTGCCCACTGTTGTGTACAAAAGCAATAAAGTTTAGACAAAACACTGTAGCAGAAAAAAAATAAAGTACTTATAATTAATCATGTCATCACTCCACCGCCCCTTCTTTCTCTCGTTCGCACACACACTTTAGGCCATGCAAGTATTGAATGTATGTGTGTATATACATGTACGCTTGCATAATGAATGAATGGGGTGGACGACTAGACAGATGGAATGACGGGTGTTATCGGTCAAGCCAGCTGCTAGTTGTTGTTTCGTTTATTGCACTACATCAGTCAGAAGCTGGCGATCTGTTTCTGTTGATCTAATGAAGTCGGTCGGTCGGTCCTGTTTGTTATATAACTACTGGTCAGATGCTAATGGTCTTGACGGTACCATCTGTAAGCTGATTCTGCTGTACATACCTGGGCAGTGCTGACGTCAGACCTGGAGCTGGCCACGCTGCCCGGGCGCTCGCCCTTCAGGCGGGGGACAGCGCGACTGGCGGAATTGCCTGCGACACATCACAAGACTCAGTTTACAACACGACAGTCTCTCACTATCTCTAGCTATCTAAACAAACACTATATTTCTGGAGGAGTCATCTGACCATGAAACGCATTTCATTTTCTTCTTTATTTTCATGATTCCATGTTAAAGGTACCATGACCTCAAGACGAAGAAAGAGTCTGTACCCAGTGATTCTATCAACATCCCTGGTGAGACCGAGAGGCGTGTCCTATACCAGTGATTCTAGCAGGCTTGCTGAGACGTCAAGATGCTGCAGGTTCTAAAGGAATCTCTTTCCTATTTGTGTTTGGTGTTTATGTGCAGCTTGAAATGAAGGGTTGTATGCGCGTGCGCGTGACGCCTTGACGTGCAGTGAGAGATGCTAAGGAGCCTGCATCATCAGCCTAATGCCCTCGTCTTCCGGCGTCAAGGAGGCGCTAACGTTGTGGTGAGTAGAGCTCGTCCCTCGTGTCAGCTCTGTTCTCACAACCTGGTCCTTGTATATTTTGGTTCTTCCGCATCCAGTTCCAGTGAGGGGGAGAGGGGAAACAAGGCTGCTCTTACAAAGTGCTGAAGTCGCAGTTCAAAGCTACAGCGCGTGAAATCATACCGAAATAGAAAGGAATTGAGAGAGAATAATTATATTTATCACTACAAACTAGCCGCTTCTAAACTGTAGTCTTCACTTTAAAGATATAGACGCCAGGGCCACAGCCCCTCCGCTCATTAACACGAAAACCTCTCATCTGTAACTAATTATGAAAAACAAAGTCGGTGATCAGTGTCAAAATGCCACCAATAATTAGCCGAAGCTGGCTACAGCCTTTTCTGCCGCAAATGAGAAATGTGACGAGGACAGGGCGATGTACAAACTGAAGATGTAAAAGTCTTTACAGTAGAGTCAGTTCTGAGGGAGAGATGCGATACGTGCACGATGCTTCCCCTCCCCATCCAACCTTCCAAGCCACCCACCCACTCTTCATATCAGCTGACAAAATGCTCCATCCACGATGGCAATCTGCTGCGCCGGCTGCGTTTAAGGGGTTGCAAGTATATAACTGCGACGTCAATTACAATATTACCAATTACCAATATTACATTGGTAACACGAACATAGACCAAAACAACAAAATCTCGGAAGTTTCATAACAAAACCTTCTTGTCGACTCTGAGTTACGTCACGCATGTAACCGTGCGGACGTCCACAACTGGTGATGAACTACAGACTGACCATGACACGCCATGCGGCGTATTCGTCACACACTTATCAAGATACGTCACAAAGTACAGAAAGTATAAAAGAGTTGACGACCACCAAGATACGTCACAAAGCACAGAAAGTATTAAAAAAAAGTTGACAACCACCCTCAACAATTAAAGTTACCTACCTCCCATGATGATGTCGTAGGTTCGTATCTCTTTCGCCCACTAAAAACCAACCACCGCCGCCAGTTGCTCTACAAGCTAGGTCTCCAGCAGCTGTGCCCAAGCCCCGTGAGTGTGTGAGTGCGTGAGCAAGCTCCCTGTACTCTCTGGGTGCCGGCTCAGTGAGCAGACAGCCACAAAGCGTGGTGGGAGCCGGCTTACGTACGGGTCCTTGCCATCTGCGCCCTCGGCAAGCGGGCAACCCCATTAGCGCAGTGAGCGTTTGTGGATGCGCGTAGAATATATATGTTTATGCACATGTTAGCGAGTGCGTCAAGAGCGAATGGATAAAAAAAAATTGAACGAAAGCATGATTTTACTGCTTGGGCTATAGGATCACATAATTTCAAGGGTCTGGGTTTTGAGTTTGTGTGCACAAAGTCGACTGACCAGAAGCTCGGACCTCGGAAGCAGACTGATGCCCTTTAGGTCTTTGCCATTGACCAGGCCCAATAAACCTAACACATCGCTGCTACAATGAGGCTAACATGCCTTCCACAACGACGAGACTGCGATGAACTAGCCTGATGCCTTGTTATTTTAAAGCTTGTAAAATTCTCGAAAGTTCCGTAATCAAGTTTGTTATCAGACTTTACCTTTCCAGTTTTCGTTCGGAATTTTATTTTTTTAAAAATCACTCTCAATTTCTAAGTGCCTGGATGTTGCGCCCAACCTAACCGGTCCAATCGTCGGCAAACAAGTCCTCCAGCAGGCCGAGAAAGTCCTACGGTTTTTTTCAGCTATAAAGGGGCTGCGCTGTCTGAACTGCTCAAGTAACTCTTTAGCAGCAGTCGTGGAGTCGGAGGGAAGGAAAACTGTGGATAGTGGAAGGAAAGGTGGTGGGAAAAGGATGTTCCTCCCGACGATGGGGGTAAGGATGAAGGGTGATGCCAACGCCGACACCACCACCACTGATCTGGCACCTGCATCCGCACCCCACCCCACCTAACCCTCCTTTCCCCGCCGGTCACGCCAGCCATCTGCTCGCACCGCCACCCTTTGTTTTGCATGCCTTGGGTACAGAAAGGGAAAGGAACTATGAGGGGGGGGGGGGATGAAACATTTCCCAATCTTGCATGAGACCTTCTTTTAAAACAGCTGAACGTGCAATATTCCGAGTCTGAATACCCCCATGTACATCAAAGACCTGACGCGCCTTGTTTACTATGACGCCATCATTGTCATGTCCACACATCAGCGGGCGGAAATAACCATTAAGCTATTTATAAACGTCAACCCAAGTAAAAATTGTGTATCCCTTCTTACTCTCAACCCTTCCCCAACATTTACCCTTCCCATCCCTTGCCTTACCAAAAAACCGGCTACGACCAGACGCCTGCCTCCCTGTCAACATCGTTCACGAGCGTACAACCGCGAGAAATGCGTGTACGGACGTGACTCAGAGGTCATCAACACGACGACGAAGCATTATACATCGTCACGACCTAGCTTCTCCCTCGCCACCCTCGCGTCCACGAACCTCGCCCAGCTTTTGCACGACTGGCATCTGCGCTAATCGTCTGTAGAGCAGCCTGCCACAATGCCACTCCAGGAACTGCAAGAGCGGCAATGTGGTGCGGGTGTGTGTGTGTAGGATGGGTGGGTAAATGTCAGCGTTTAACTGGGAAGACTCTCTTGTCCTAGCACTCACTATTTCCCTGCACCACCATCCACCCGCCCACAAATCTCTTCCGGCCTGCAGCTCCATTCCTCCAGCAAACGCTCAACTCGCTGCTTCTCCAATTATCCTCCCTTAGCTTCCTCTTGCATCCCCCAAAACCCTCCCGTTACTGACGCTGCTACTTTTAGAATTTGGAGGATTCCTCTAAACAAGTCCGGCCACCATCATGCGAAGTTTCTTTTACTGATCCCATCTCCTCCCACTTTCCTCCACGTGATCATAAAATGAGTCCCTTAACAAGAGCTGACATCAACGAAAAGCGGCATTAAAAAAAAAAAACCTTTCTGTTTGCGCGGCTGCTCTGGTTTATAGAAAGCACTTTCTTTCCCGGTGGCCCGAGTTTTGTCTTCAGACACACAGGTGAAGACACGCACGGGTGCACGTACGAACAGGTGCATGCACTTCCGAAATACAAAGAAATATTAACCATGCGTTTGCAATGCTTTCTTTTTCTCCACACCTCACCCAATGTCTCTTTTAACATTTCTTGTTAATGAAAACGCACTAGCCCACCATTTCTGGGGGAAAATATTGCCACAGCAAGAATCCGATATGCTACCACCTGTGCACGAATATGACACCTGACTCAGCCGTCCAATGCGATGTTCATCAATGCGCATCCATTCCAATAAATCGCTGGAGCCACCTGTTACTAAGTTGTTATACTCTAGTCTCCCAGCGCTCCACCACATAGCATCTCTCCCTCTCCTCTCTCGGCACACACACATAGAGCAGCACCTACGAACCCACACCATGACCATAATATTATTTCGTCCTAACCCTCCTACTAAGGGTATCGAACATCGATCCTATCACATGTATTTAGTCAAATAATTAGAAAGACAAAATTTCCTAGGACACCGTGGACAACTATTTCGCACTGTCTACTTCTCCCTCAAAGAACATGCAGGTGAACCGGCCAACTGCAACAGGAGGCTCGAGTGCACGTGCACGTAGGCTGAAGTCGAATGAAATAAAAGCTGAACTGGTGACTAATGATCCCCACAGTATCACACTACGTAAAGGTTATTACTTCCAGTAGTCAAGTACTGGAAATGCCCTTGTCTACAGAAAAAGACGGATTCCTAGTACAGCTACAAAGTTTGTATACACGAGTCATACATCTGTGCACAACCTGTCGTTACAAACACTGCACGAGAGGAGGACCGGCTCGTCCTGAGCTGTTGCATGCCATTACACTGCGTAAATACGCAGCCACGTAAATGTTAGAGAATTACATGGTCATAGCAGACTGCATGCACAGGAAATGCATGTGCAGGGTTTACGTTAGCATGCAAAACACAATTTCTCTCTCTCTCTCGCACGCGCGCGCGTACGTGCGCATGAGCACACACATTGAAACGTTTTTTTCTCACTAACACACACGATACGCAAACACCGCCTGCACATGCAAGAAAACAAACAAACACACAAATGGCCGTGAGGTTGTGATTAGTTTATGCAAAGCACAATAACTGGTTTACTGAGGTGCCTGCAGCCACTGCTCACTGCTACACCACCCCATTGTTATTTGTGCCGATATTCTTTGTCACTGGTTATGAGAACTACAACGATGTCGATGAGCCCGGTGCACCCGTAATAACGTGACGTTTGTGTGTCCACACGGCTTTCACACTCACAACGACAGCAACACCGACAACTCTGACCTCACGTTGCACCGCAGTCGTCGAGGACAGGACACGATGAAAGGCTAAACACAGAGCCAATAGACTTGATCGATGACAGACCTAGCAATAGCTTGTGACAATCTGTGAGGCTGTTTATGCTGCTGTCGCCGCAAGCAAGTGGTTACTGAATCACTGGTGTGCGCAACTCGCAATCAGCAATGTACAGAAATCAATTCTCCCCACCCACACTCTGAATGTTATATAATGTCCGCCATCACTGTACACAGGTCAGGTTATAAGCCTGCAGGCGCAGATGATATGAACCAATCTTACCCTCAAAGCAATGAGAGATAGCGTTGAATGAGGTGAGGGTGAGCATTAACAGCAAACAAAAAAAAAAAAACGCGAGAAGAGAAAACGGCAAGCACGTCACAACACACAGCAACCGGAACTGACCTTTCTTCTCCACATCCGGCTGTCCGGGCGAAGGCGAGGCGCTGTCGGTCACGTCGAAGACGCTAAGGTCAGTGCGGCTGCTGGTTGCCGAGGCTATGGACCAGTTGTCCACTTTCTCGTTGTAGTCCAGCATCAGTAGCTTGCCGCCCACCTTAGGCGCACCCTTCCGGGGGTTGCACTCCTCTTTGGTCTGGGCGTCCGGCTCCCCGTCTCGCTGCGCGGACGGCGGCTTGGGGAGGAGATGGAGATGTTCAGCTTGCTGCGCACGTTGCTGAAGTCCGGCTTGGTGTGCCTGGCGATCTTAAGTTTGGGCTTGGGCGGGGGCATGTCCTCCTTGTCCTTCTTGGCCGGCAGGACGGGAACTGGAGTGCTGAGGTACGCCGCAATCGAGCTCTTCACTTCCGTCTTGGGTTTGACCTTTCGTATCCTTGTTGGCCTCGATCTGCGACATGATGTTGCCCCACTTGCTCTTGGGGGTGGCTCGTTTCACCTTCGGCTTCTCTTCTTTAACTGACGCCTGTTTCTTCTCGTCTGTAAGAAGGCTGTCACCCTTGGATTTGTCGGGGACGCTGGCCACGCTGTTGTCTGGACTGGCGTCCTGCTGCTTGAGGCTCTTGCTGGTGTTGGCAGCGCTGTTCCTTTTTGGCTTTGCGTCCATTTTGTTCTCTTCCTTGGGTTTAACGGGAAGAGGCGCCTTGATATAGTCGGCCAGCTTGGAAGTGGCGGCCTTGACGTTGACTTTTTTGTGCTCGATGACTATCTTTCGTGGTACTGCCTTGCCCTTCTTGTGAGCGGAGGTGTCAAGAGATTCCTTGCTGTCTTTACGCTGATTTTCCTTTCTCTCCAAGTTTTCATCCCCTACCTGGGCTGAGACCGCCCCTGCATCGAAGTCTGCCAAGGCTCCGTCCTCAGATTTGGTTGGCGTTACTTCCTTTACGGTGGAGTCGCTTTCTTCCTTTTCTTCGTCATGGGGTGCCAAGGGTTCGGCGCTCTCTGTCATCTCGCTGTTCAGCTGGACCGCATCCTGGCTGGTGATGCTGTCCTCTTGCGAGGACTCTCTGCTCTCGCCAGCAGCTCCTGCCCGAGTCGTTCTGCTCGTCTCTATCAGCGGCTGGTCAGCTTCTATTCGATCGTCCTCAGGTCTTTCGTCGGCCTCATTTTCTGACGAGCTGGTGTCCGTTGCTTCGCCCTCTTCTTCGCCTGCTTTCTACATTTACAGACAAAATCAGAACGCCTAAGTGATGCTGCACCGTCAACGTAACTTTTCACTTCAAAGCAATTTAGTTATTTTCCTTTAAGTATTTTGCCAAAATCTTTCTAAACAGACAAAATCTTGCACTTATGAAGCATACTAAACACAGACATGTGTGAAAATTTCATATATCTGTGAGAGGGAGTGGACAATGGTTGTTGAGTGCTGGTAGACACCCATAAATGAGATGGACAGACAAACAAATAAACCTATTCCTGCCCTCGAAACACCATTCCGAATATCCTCACACTGTGCGTTTACAACTCCCATTGTATGTGGCTCAGTTACTGGGGGCCACCACTAAACTCATCAACTTCCAAGATTTCCAGCGCTCACAGATTCTAATTTTAAACAAGTAATACAACCTAGAAATGAATCATTGCTACCATATAAAAATAAATGAGCCAAATAGCAGTATTTTACATGTTTTCCACTGTTAACAGATGCAGCTCACAACAAGCAAATACAAATGTACAAATATCTTAAATCATCACTGAGCATTAAGGACTTTTCAGCAGCCTAACAAAGGCTTAATTCCATGAATCCTGGGAATGAAAAAGAAATCATCTTACCTCACTATTCACTGACTCGGGGCAGTCCGTCCTGTCTAAATCGTCTCTGAAATGTGAAATATGCAAGTCACTTAGAGCTGATGCTATTATTTCTAAACCTGTTTACATCTGTCATTGCTTACTTTACCAAACAGCAACAACACTTAAAATGCAATTTACATATACAGCACAAAGACTCAAAACATAATTTAGATGAGAGAGAACAAACATTCAGAATATACATGAACATACAAGATTTAATTTAGGTTTCTCAAGAAACTGCAAAATAGGCGAACAACCCATTTCAAATATGTAAACTACAAAGGACTTACTTATCTACAAACATAGCCATCAATAATAACTTAACTACAATCAAGAAAACTTACTTTTCTAACACACACAGCCACAATACAGCAAAGTTAACTTATATTTCCACAAACAAACAAACCAGAAACAATACTTTCTAGTGATGATAACTTTTTTTTTATACAAACATTTCTGATGGAGCCTCTGCCTCCAGGTCTATTACTGTCACTGCTGTGTCGCTGTATAGATCTCCATCAACTTCTACTCATTCTCCTTTAATCCTTGGAGCCCTGAAGGAAACAGAATGTAAATATTAGTAGCTTGTAAGTTTAGTATTTCCATTTCATGTCTCTTTACTATCTGCTCCATTGAATGTAAATGTAAAATGACACAATGCATAATGATTTGACTTTAATAACCCTACATCCATAAAGAAAAAATATTTTCATATATATAAAATTAAATTAAGTTTAAATACTATACTGACAAGTGGAGGGGGAGAGTGAGCATGCATAAGGGAGACAATTCACATATCAAAGGATCATTGTCAAGAATGCAGCAATTGTCTCCCTTTCAAACTCCTCAATTCTTTGTAATATCTTGAATTAAGCATTTTTTTTTTAAATTCTTAGTTTCACTTCATTGCACATACAGTTAGGGAGGTAAAATCATTGCTCCAAAGTTTCTATGTCCCTTTAAAGGCTTTCAGAATGCAGTTGACTTCTTGGCTCCACTTTTAGAAAAATGTCTTGGGAGACAGTCTAAATACATTTTATAAAACTTTTACAAGGTTATGTACCAGGAATTCTTAAAAACTAAAATGAAGAAAAAAAATAATCTTCAAGCATTCCTACCAGATGGTTGTCTTTTCATTAATCCCAACCCTTTTGCTTTGACATCTGAATGAGCTGCCACTGTTTGCCCACTGAGCTGATGTTTTTCTGTCCAGTCAGTTGGGGAATTGGTTGTTAAAGTTCCAGCTTCAGAATCCGTGTCAGGAGCATATCCTGAAAACAATTTTTTTTTCTGTGAT
The DNA here is from genome assembly GCF_003073045.1 of Pomacea canaliculata. NCBI lineage: Eukaryota > Metazoa > Mollusca > Gastropoda > Architaenioglossa > Ampullariidae > Pomacea > Pomacea canaliculata. The sequence continues at coordinate 25,557,776 of NC_037592.1, forward strand.
TTCTCAGCTATGAACAAAACTCAACATCCGATACAATGAAGAGAAAATTTACCTGTATGGAAAAACTTAAATACCAAACAATTCTCCTATCCCTCTAAAAATAATGACATAGAAGTACAGTTTGTCTGTGAGGCAGTTTCATTACAATAAGATTATTAGAACTGGCTCTACATTTGTGTCCCATAAGAACAATAGCATGATGAAATGCTACTAACTGCTAATCAAAAGCCTTTAAGTCTTTATCCTTTCTTTTAAAAACAGAAAATTGATTAATATTACACTGCAGTATTTATTTTATTATATAAAAGAATCATAAGGCATGTATACTGATTTAATTATTACATGATAATTCCTTCAACAACATTATTTCTACCTACCTGAAGTATTTAGACATATATCAAGCAGTTTCCATGCAACAAGACAGGTAAGGTAAACAACACACAACGTTATCTCTTGAAAGTATATTGGCCTAGGCCTTTAGAGTGTTTCTTAAAAATTCACATTAATGGCTTCTTACTTCAAACAAGATAGTAATTCCCAAAATCTGAGCCCTATAACTCTATTCTATTTCAAAAATAAAAGCTTTTAAAGATTGATACACACACACAAAAAAAAGTTCAGACTTATGGTGTCATGCCATCTCCATAGTTTAATTTATGCTAGCTGCATAGCCTGTCCTCCACTGTTGAGGAGAAAAACCTGTTTTTGTTAACTTAGGTTTATTTTTAAGTTTGCTGCTAGTCACCAGACTACTTAAACTGATGAGTTTCCCAAAGCCTTCACCGATACCAGGCTTCTTATGCTGTATAGCCCCCACCCCCACCCCCACCCCCATATGACTAGCTAGTGTGACAATACATCCAATGCTTTGCATCGACACAAGTATTCAGACCCTCCCACACCTCCCATTCCAGGCTGTCACCCAAGTCAGAATCTGAGTCTACATTCCTTTGCTGATGCAAGGGTGAACATTATACTTAATGGTCATACCTTCAATCTTTCGCATCTTTTTATGCGTTGTTATTTTCTATTATTATTGGTAAGCCCCATTTCAAATTGTTCAGGATTATGTGCAAGGGAGGTAACCAGGAATGGGAGCTTCAAACTGGGACTGGAGACATCATAGCTAACAATCTATTGCATATGAAAAAAACTGGTGTCACACCAAAAAGATGGGATAAAGTAGCTGTTTCTGAAATGCAGGTCAGCTTAAAGCTGTTGGAAAAACAAAATTTTTAATATACCTTTGGGTGTCACTGGGTACTGGAATCTAAAATAAAATCAAGTTTTCCTAACCTCTGTGAAGTTGCATGCATAGACATGTACCATATTAACCCTAATCCTGAAAGTGCTATAAGGTTACAACCAATGGAGGGGCTCAAAATGAATGTTAGTTAGGTATTTCCGTGTTCTAACATTACCTCACTGATATGACATCTTTCCATGGACGAGTAAAAATGTCAAACTCTCAAAAAGTTTATATCCCCCATGGAAGTACCACCCAAAGCTTGGGAACTAGAATCTAATTCCAAACTACCCATGATTTTCTTTTTATTTACTTATTTTGGTCCCCCCCCCTTTTTTTTTTTTTTTGTCACCTTGCTCCTCTCAACGTCTTATGCATGCTCTTCTACATCTGTATCTGCAAATCAGTTTCTCGGATCAAAAATTTTAATGGGATTCTATGGCAGCACAAAGTCAATGAAACCACAAGAGACAGAGGGTTCCACATGTTATGCAATATTTGTTATATGTTCTTAAATTTATCCTACCTGTGTCAGCACTTGTTGTAGAGATCAAAGAAAGTGGGCGCTCTTGCTTGTTATGTCCATTTGCTAAATCCCTAGAAAGGTTTTCATCTGTGACTGGTATACCAGCTGAACCAGACTTTGCACCAATGTCTTGGTCAGAATGTATTACAACTGTTGCATCAAAGTCTACTGATCTTCGATTTGACACAGCATCAGTGGTCTGATCTCCGAAATCTTTCAAGTCTTTTTCAGAAATCCCAGAATCAGTCATAAGATGTTTAGCCTCTTTAGACATACCAATGGGGAAATCTTCAATGCTGTCAATGTTTTCAAAACCATCTTCATTGTCTTCAAACTGGTTGGATTCATCCATTTCATTGCAGGGCAGCTCCAGGTCAGCACCACTTTTCTCGACCAAGGGTCCCAAGGGATCCACACTGGTCTCACTGCAAGAATCTGATGTACTGGTGGACATGCCATCTTGGCTCTTCTCCAGAAGCTTTACATCAAATGCATCGTGGTCGTAGTCCCATTCTAGTACTTGGGACACTTCAGGAGAATACCATTAGAGCCTTCTTCCTGAAGTAGTTCCTGTTTCACTGGAAATGCAGCACCACTGCTGCTGCTGCTGTCACTATCCCGATATCTGTCCTGCACAACTGAGAAGTTCTGTCTTATCTCCTCTGTTTTTGTCTCATTTTCTGTGATATCCTCGCTTCTCTGGACATCCACATCCGAAACACTAACTCCCTTACGACCAAGCAGTTTTCTTAAATTATTTCCTTGCAATGGGGTTGATGTCTGACCCTCACAAAGGTCAGCAATAGCAATGGAGGTCTCTTCCAAAGTACTAGAATTACCAGAGAGAGAAATATCTGATTCACTTGTTGACGAAACAACTCTCTCGCCACCTGACAGATTGTCCAGGAGGTTTGTATCATCCAAAAGAAGGTCAGGTTCCAAAAGACCCAAGCTCATGTCAGAAGCAACAGTGGATGCAATATCTTGGGCACTTTGGGTCTGATTTAGTGCACCAGGGATCTTGCTGTGTGAAGGTGGAGAGGGAGTAGGTGAGGCAGACGAAACCACATCAGGCAAATTACTGACTGACTGTGGAGTCCCAGGCAGACCTTCTTTATTGAATGTGATGTTAAAATACTGACGGCTATCAGATTGCAACTTCTTCTCAACTCTCTGAATGTAGTTTTCATCTAGACTTCCTTCCAGATCCAAATCATCAAAGGAAGTACTGCTTCTGTTGACAGACTGATTCTCAACAACAAATGTCGAGTTCAGCTGAGAAACAGGAGGTCTATCCCTCCTAATAAAAGCTGCTATTCTGGTCAATCCAGATTTTACAGGGGCCTTGGGTGTGTCAGTGCTATCCTTTAAAAAGCTCTCAGCCGAAGTGGATTTGACCACCTTTTCTGCTGGTCCTATTCTTGGGATGCTAGAAAGGCGTGCAATCTGCGACTTTCCAGAACTTGCTGCTTTAGCCTGAATAGGTTCTCCTGCAGGATCTCCAAATGGAGTTCTTTCAGGGAGATCAGTTACCAAAGCAGTTAATTCTACATCTTCCTTCTTATCAAGCGTCTGTTCATCCTGTTCCTGAGTAGCAGTAGGAGGTGGAAAAGATCTAACTTTCACTGGCTTCTTCAGGCTTGGGAACAACTTTGTCCAGAGGTGCAAAAATTCCATGGAAAGGTTTGCACGAAAAGTAACGCTTTCCATCTACCTCGCCATCATGCAAACCTGATGCATCGAAAAGCTCCACCCCACACCAGAAACCAGGAGCAATGTGTGTTTTGCCCACATAGCGCAGTATCCCAGGCTTGACACCACCTATGGTAACCTTTCCATTGATCTTTAAGTGAGATGCTCCAGGTATCTCTTCTCTAACTGCTTGAGATTCTTCATGAAAGTTGTCTTTTTTCACACTCCCTGGTGCCTTGATAGAAGGAAGAGTCGGTGCAGCTGTGTAGTCCGATGAGATGACTGACGTGGAGGACAACCCTGGGGTTGGTATTCCCGAGTAGGATTTTGGAGCAGGCAAGAATGATCGTCTTTTTTCTCTTCCTCCATATCCCCCTCCAGGTCCTGGGATTCTACTCTCTGGTTGAGATGCCTGTAAACAAAGCCAAACATTTATGAGATATCACAGAAATATTTGTACCATAGTTTCTGTGCTCCTTTTTTATCATTTCAAAACAGTTACAGAATCTTGAAGAAGTCGTTCAAGTACAACCATGTCTGTAAATCTAATGCAGAACAAGTTATTGTATCTTCACTGCAAACTTTTTTCATATCATACCTTTCGAATTGTTTACATTTGTATATTCTTTACTAGATACAAAATCATCTAAATTTCAAATAAATGATTGTTAATCACATCACGGATACGACCAGAACTGACCATTTCTATATGTTTGTTTTTGTTTCTTTCCCTTAATTTTTCAACAAAGTGCATAACTGGAGAAAACTTACAACTTTTTTTAAAACAGCCACAAGAAATCTCCTATATTTGGCAACTTAAAAATGTTACATGTGAAGTGTATTCTTCCACTGAACAACCATTGTAAACAATGGCTGAGTGAATGCCTGATTTATGCAAAGCATGTTAGCTGATCATAAGAATCACGAGGTGCATTTTATATCGCAATCACCATAAAACACGGTCTTTTCCAAAGCCAAAAGAAAACCATTTTATTGCGACATTTCACATTAGGAGGCTGCGTGAGTGTTTAACGCCCGCCCTCAGCAGGGTCAATCAGTAACCTTTATCGATTTCATATGGTTCTCCTACCATATATTGAGTAACCACCGGTCGTCTGCTGCCAGAAGCTGGTCAGACGTGAAGCGTCGCGCTTGAGTGACCGCGAGAGTTCGATCGTCAGCGCTGCGACTGCGCGGTCTATTTTTAGACGCGTGTATGACGTGTTGCGTCCGGCTGGTCAGGCGTGAAAGTATATACAGGTGAATGACCAGCCACCAACAGGTAAAACTACTGTTGCTCAACTGATGCTCGGGTCTGTTACTCTCCTATTCATGACAGTCGACTGAACTCTTGAACCCGTCACGTGTAGAGTGTACTTTTTGAAGTAGCAGTTCTTCATCGGTGATGTTCCGCTGAGGAAATATTAATCTACCATCTAGATAGTCGTCTTTCATTTAAATTCCTACTCAATGTTCACGAGTTTTATTTCATATAGTCTCAATGCCCTTGTTAAGAGAGCATCTACAATGACAGCTTCGGTGAAACGAAAGATAAAGATGATTAAAGACTGACTATTTGAATGTCGTGTGTAATTGAGCATTGCATCATTACATGGTTTACAAGCTGTATTCCGATAAATGATAGATAAGAAACGCGAACGGCTGTGTTGCTTGTCGACACACGGCACTAATACCGTGGGTTGGATGAAAGGCCGACACTCCGATGAGGACATGTCAGTCATGTCCACGGCCTCGGCGGACTCCAGCTGATAAATGAATCAAAGGATCGTCAAAAGATAAATAAATACCGAGCCTTTAGCCGTCTCACATGAAGTGCACACACACACACAAAACCTTTCACCGATTGGTATGTCCCAATCGATCGATGGTTTATTTGTACAAGATTAAAAAAAAATTCTGATGGATAACCCAGGCCAGTAAAGATTTGTGCCAATACACTAGTCGATTGAATTTACAGATTTTTTTTTTTTTGAAACCTCGAAGAAGTCGGCTGATCGACCTCTACATTCAACGTGTCAACAGAGCAAGACTGAACAGAGTTCACTCCATATTCACACACTGGTTGCTATATTTTACATACTGACGATTATTGTTATTATTATTATTATTAAAATAGTACTGAAACGGTTGCATCGAAACTATTTCCGAACGTCAACACAGCCATAGCAAGATATTAAGACCACCAGGGACAGCACCAGAACTGCTGAACGAAGAAAAAAAAAAACATGGGCAGGTCTCTCTCGACCTTGCCACACTCACCATGTCGTGTTATATCTCCCGTCGTCTGCGCCGCACACACTGAACACACACACAGCCGGGTAGGCACGGTCGGTCGGTCCACCCCAGATCGCTCACAAATGTGTGAACACCCGTGTCCACTTGATTCAACGTCGATGACAATTCGTGGCAAGCAAGCAAGCTCCAAAATATTTCAGCTGTGGGGACTGGCTGCTGGTGGCGCGGGCATAACATTATCAACTCACCATAGCAGCTGTAGGCTGTGACGACACCACGCCGCACCCGCGCACGCGCGCCTCACCACTCGCGACCGCCACCACCACCAGCATGCGCGCTATCGATCATTGCCAATAAGTTATGCACACGATACGAGGCCTACAACAACCACGCCACCTTCAGCATGGCTCTATCTCTCTTTCTTTTCATGTTGAAGTCTTCTCTTAGCTTTTATTCATATTCGTATCAACAGATACAAAAAAGACACAAGCCTGGCAACCAATGACGGTTTTTTTTTAAAAGATCACCACCGTGGTTATATATATATAAAGACTTTTTAAAAAGTGGGGGTTAGGAAATCGCACACCCATGCAGAATGACAGACAGGACAAGTTAAAAAAAATATATATACAATGATACGATTGTGGCTGGGGTTGTCATGGGACCAGATATTAAGGACGATCGACGATACTCAACAGTCTGCGTCACTCCTTCCATCCAGTCGTGTCTGGATGCGGCCGTTGGAGGGAGGCTGAGTGGGTGCTGGAATATCGATCACCTTCACAGCTCGTGTCTATGAGAGGAGGGGGGCTGTGTAGTCCGGTCTGCATATTCTGGCGTACATCCACTAAATATGCAGCATCCACTACCAACAAAATCATGGTTTCGAAATCCAAATCATGAACATGAGAGACTGATGCTACCCATCCGTTGGATGACCTGAGGCCGAACTCCTTAACGTATGGGTCCTGGGAAGCGGGGGATATTTGGTCTTTTCTGGAAACATGGAAACACACTGTGTACGCAGTTCTCTAGTCCACGCGCATAGTCTATGCTTGAGATATTCACTTGCGCCAAATACGTCCGCGGAAAAAAAAGGATCCTTATTTTTTTTTAATACCTCAACCATTTGCAAGTAAATCAAACGCTATGGCACCGAAAGTTATCCATACTGTGCGCTTGACCCACTTAAAGAGACTAAAAAATCCTAACCCTCATTGTTATGTTTGCGCTGGTGACATCATCATTGAATGATCTAGGTATCCTGAACTGAACACCACCACCCGGATACACACCGGATCGGCAGAGTTTCAGAGACTCCATGGTACTCGTTTGCATGTCCGATAGGACGAAGTACCGTGGTCAAGAACTTGTCACCCTGAAAACCTCCGTGCTGTGACCTATACCATCATGTAAACTCCTCTTCTGGGTGACTTTGTCATTAAGCTTGCTCCTTCGAGTCTGCCATCCTCCATCTGAGATATGCGACAGAATGCCATCACAAATAATGTATCGATAATAACAATAAATCTGGCAAAACAAAAAAAAAGTTATCGTCTGTAGTGGTGGAGCCTTATACATAAGCAAAACATTGCATGGCGTATCCCATGGTTAGCTTGCTGTCAGCGATCAATGTGTCCATCTCCCACTGCACCTCGGTACAACAGCAGCCACCCTGAGGGCCACACACCCTGAGCAAATACTTCCAGCTGTTTCAAGCCACAAGAAGTGACAAGACGAGTGTAGGGAGAAAGGGCAGGCAGACCAGACCCACTACAGCATTCGTGCCAGAAACAATAGTTCTAATGGGATGTTCATTAGCACTGACAGTTGATGATGCTCTTTACGGGCTCTAACCTGATTTTGATGGCGTGGTCACGAGAAGTCGGGATTGGGGGGAAGAGAAAGAGACAGAGTAGTTTGGATCGGATGCATTAGCATTCTCATAATTTTTTTTATTTTTAATAGATTCTTTTCCCCAGGGACTATTCTGTTTCACAGTTGAGTTCGCAATTAAACCTGCAACAGGAAATATGGATTAAAGCCATGGAAACCAAGGCAGCAAAGGACTAGCAGCAGTGCAGAAAAACTGGTGTTGCCTGTAGGTGCGCCGACAGTTTATTGGACGATAAAACTTCCATTTACATGCATGTCTTATGTTCTTGAACAAGAGCACCGTGCCCTCGTCTGAGGCCGGCACTAGAAAGAGAAACAAGAGACGAAGACTGACTGACTCACTGATGAACGATTATGAAAGGGTTTATCAAAGACGAATGCTTGACACAAATAAATTTTCTTTCAAAAAAACGAAAGTACCTCGAAAAAGAGGTGTGCGATCGTTGCTTTCGTTACAAGAACATAACCAATTCTCTAGAAACTTTTACTGCATTGAAATTAAAAAAAACAACATATACAAAAACATCTATCGCTCTGCTACAGCAGCCTCAGAAAAACATCTTTGTTTATCGCGAGTCGTGGAGCCTCTCCAAGCATGGCCGCTAGAAAAATATCTTCTCGGTCTGAATTTAACTGTGCCATAGCAGCATTCCTGGCCAGCACTGTGGCTTCTCGCTGCGATGGCAGCACTGTCATTGTCTCACCACAGTGACAGTAAGCCAAAGCTGTGACATCGTTGTGACAGCGCTCGTGGTCGCATCACGCTCTCCCAGCGCAGTGTTTCCAGCAGTTAGTCCTGTTTTCGTTGGGCCGACATACAGCCACAGTCAACACTTAACTTGTAATGAATAATGTTGCCGAACGTGTTTGAAATTTTTAAAAAAGTTTACAAAAAAGATAGGCATGACAATGTCCAATTAAACCCAAGGCTGGACTAGGTATGGGATTCGTTGACACGTACTTCCGCAAGCAAAATCCATCTCACCTGGAAAACGTCCAGTAAATGTTTAAACACGCACCCCATTAAATACTCGCCTAAACTCACTTATCACCCCCAAAAAGGTCTGTGACACGAGTCACCAGCATGATTTCTGCAGAGAAATGAGAGGGAATGTTGAGGAATTTGGTGTCCGAGGTGTGCCTGGTCTTGAAGTGTTCTCATCAGATCACGCATGTCGGTCTGTGTACATAGTCTTCCAAGTCTGACCTACAGGTCCTGAACTAAGTAAGGATCCCAGTTATGCATTGTCCACACACTGACATATGAGCAGCAAAATGGATAAATTAGAAAAGGCAAGATCTAAAGAAAAGGTAGTTACCTAAGTTACACCAGAAAAGGTAGAAGTCTGAGCCCCGAGCAGGACAGAATTCTCTAGTAAAACCTCATGCCACGACCTACCGCAATATTTCCGACCTCGTATCTTGATGAAAGACCCATACAAAGTCCTCCTGCAAGAGACCAGATGACCCACTAGACTATTATGGGACTTAGCTACAAGCTCTTCTAAATAACGATAGGCGTTCTAAGAGCTCGTTCCTAGATGAAGTCAGATCTTCAACAGTCTGGAACAAGAACGAAGTGCTGAACAAAACGCTGACTTTTTCTTTCTCCCAATGAAAACTGTGTGCACAACAATCTTCCTTACCTCCCACTCGATCCTTTTCAGCAGAGAACAGCGGAATCTCCTGACAATGGGTAGTCACAGACCGCGAACACACACACACCTCATACAATGGCGGTAAATGTTGCTGACATTTCCTGCACATTTCCGAGAACCATCAAAAACACACCGAGCCCTCGGTCTCGTGGCAAAAGCCAAAACCTGAACCGCGGCCTCCCCCGCCAAAAGTCACGTGACCCTCAGTTTGCGCCTCCGAGCAAAACGTTGGTCAGTCGTTGCGTCAACCGAGGACTGCGCAGTTGAGGACAGCGTGGTGTCGGCAAGGAATTTTATTTGGCCTCCAGTCCCCCACCGACAAACGGCGGCTTTATTGCCGCGTGGGTACATTTATTGCAAAGTGTACGCGTAGCTCTTGCATTTTTCTTATGCAGATTTCAAGATGAATGGGATAGTTATGCATGCCATTAGTTTTCCCGTTGAAGTTTCACCTGAACATAATTTTCCAGGTGGAGAGCGTAAAGATTCACTATAGCAACTTCGTTGAAAGTTGTCCCCAGTACAGTTGGGCCTGTAGGTAAGGTGCCATAGAGAGTAAAGAAGTCAACGTGGCCAAGGCCTTTGTCGGAAGGAGAGCGGGGAGGGGCAAGGAAAAGCGCCCCCCTTGCTTGCCTCCGGTCTCACTTGCCAAGCGATGATGACACCAAGACAATGGACAACCGACTCACAAACAACGAAACACCGATTACCCGCAAAACACGAAATACAAATATTCACAAAACACAAAATACTAACGAATACCCACAAGATAAATACAAAATAATACCCACAAGATAAATACAAAATAATACCCACAAGACACCAAAGGTAATAACTATTTACGAAACTCACACAACGAATAGTCGCAAAGACACAATAATAACGACAAAAAAGATTAAACAAGCCGCATATGGATGCATCAAAATTTCCAACATCTAAAACCACAATATTTTATATCTTATAAAAAAAACACAGCAAGAGACTTACTCTTGTCAGTGCAGGGATCAAAGTCTTCCGACTAGGAATTTTAGAACTCAAGCGTCTGCTATGCCCAGAAACACAACTTTCACCCTCGTGCATTTAAGGTCGTTCATTTAGACAAAACAGAAATTTTTCAGGAATGGTTCAAAAAGTTCATCAGTCGCCTTCTAAGGACTGAAAACAATCTACAGCACAGAAGCCGAACACACAACACACAAGTTTGTTTTTAACGCAACGAATGTTGGTGACGACAGATTTATCATTGATTTCATGAATTCTGATAAAATGTAGCATTGAAAATATCACTCACCAATGGCAGAGCGATCTAAAGGCTTGTTTATCTCTGTTATCCTGTGAGGAGAAGCAACGCCTACATCAGCATACAGCCTCATTGTAGCAGCGAAGTCGCCCTTCTGGCCCCGGGCAAAAATTCTGAGACAACATCGCTAAGTGCACTTCAAAGTGCGATGCAATGCGAATGAACCCGTAGTTGCCTCAGAAAGCGCGTGCTGATACATTCGCGCATGCAACCGCCGTATATCCCCCATTCCCCCACTCGTCCCTCAGTTTGCCCCTCCCTCTGCACGAGGCCGAGCGCCCACCCTCATCCCCCTCCGGGACGTCAGGCATCACCATGCACTTCACGATGATAGGGAGCCTGCCTTACATTAACCGTTGGTGCTGAGCTGAGAACGCCAGCGGTGGAAGCGACAACAAACCGTCTGTCTCACAGGGCTGACCATAGCCATCGCATCTTGTCTTCGCCCATAGCTCCACAGTTCGGTCCTTAACTGCCCATTACTATCTTTCCCTGCAAGAAAAAAAAAAGGTCTCAATCTCGTCAATCTCGAATCTTCATTCAAAATGTGAATGTGCTCAGAATGCTGATAGGCCCTCGATCATCGTTGCTGTCAAGTGAGCAGCACTGGAGGACCGCATACCTTCGACATGCCAGCGCATAAAAAAATAATCATAAAATAAAATTCAGGAATTTGTTATAGGGCTACACTGTCCTAGAAGAAACAGGCAGAAAGAGAATGCTCTGATTTGCACAAATACGCCAAGAAACAAACAGCAATTCAATCTGAATATGTGTTTCCATTAAAGATTTATGGTCACAGCCAGGAATAGTGAGGACTGGAGACAAGGCAAGCGAAACACGAGTTTCAGCATACTCATCGTCATGATGTGAGTGTGAATGACAGAGAATTTTATTGTTTTCATTATCTGTGCCGGGATAACTGTAGTTTCAGGGGAATAAAACCATTGCCTCATCAAGCACACGGCAGATAATGCACGGCTATTGTTACTGGACTTGTGTTATAACATCCCGACAATGATAACAACGGAAACAAGACTCCAGGCTGAAAGCACAGAGGATGAACTCGAGGGTTTGTGGAAACTATTCGACATCGCAACATCACGAGTGAAAAAAAAAACAATTAGATGTAGATCATTAATCTGAGCCTAACTGACGAAATGAACGATTCTCTTTATCTTTCTTTCTTTTCTCTGTATTTTATGTATGTACGCGCGCAGTATATTCTTCTGCCGAACCGTGGGAAAATTTGTCATTGTCACCGTTTGATCTCGAAATGGTTGTTGACCCACACAGTGGTTTTCAATACTACAGGTGAACAGCAACTGGTTAAAAAGAAATAAAAAAGGAATGGAGTACCAGAGCTATGTAAGAAAGAGGCACAAAAAGGTTAAACACAGAAAAGAACGACAGAGGAAACCTAACCTGTCTCGAAACAGCCACGATGTTCTTGACCTATACACACACCATCAAGTTCTGCACAGCAGCTGCCACTGGCAGCCGAAGCAAAAGAAATGATAAAAATTTGTAGCACCTGCTGAAATAATGGCAACCACCGTTGGCAGGTACAGACGCAATAGCAGCCAAGATTTTAAATGAGAAAAGGGGAGAGAACCATAAAATGTGGAAACTGTTATACAAAGTGACATTTGCATTACAAATGTGCGAAGAACTGATGAAGTGGTTGGAAAAAAGCACTGTCGAGTGATGCCTCCAGACACCCAGCGAAACAGTCATGTTTCCGGGTGCAAGCCAGGCTGTGCAACTTCTCTCCTGTCTGCACAAAACCAAAGGTCAAAGGTGATCCATGGAACTGCACTGCCAGGTAGTGGCAGGAGAAAGAGAAGCCATGGCGCAAAATGTTTGTACATAATATGGAACTACATTGTTAACAGTTTGAAGTCTCAGACACCTTAAGGACACATGTTTTGGACTGTTAAGGCTATTTATATTTACATACATGCAAATATACATTTCTTATGACACTTCTCACCAGCATCCACAACAACAAAAGATAGAAAGTACTTATGACGAAAATTTGATACCGGTTCCCTCTGTGTGTCTGTGTGCGTGCGTTCGTGTCTTCATTCTTTCATTCTTTAATTCCTCTTACCTGCCATGTTGTTTGTTTTATCTGTGCTCTCTCCTAGATACAGGTGGTACAACACACACGGCACTTGTCGACGTTTACAGCACCACGCTACCTGGCCACCTCCAAACTCTTCAAAGGTGTTAAATCCCCACAAACTAACCCCACTTCTCCAGCCTCTTCGTCGATCGACTCCAACTACTCTCAGAAGCACCTACGATTCCATTTTTTCCCCTTTTCCTGTGGCGGCAGCCAGAGAAAACCTCTCAGAAGCACGGGAGAGCCTGTTGACAAACCGCCGGAAGTAAACAGTCCACTCCTCGTTTTCTCCAGAGCCCTCCAAACACACGCACGACAGTGGCAACCGTACCTTGTTCCCTCGGTCATTTACAACACGTGAAAGGCCACAAACACCCGATAAGGCACACATGGTGGCCTGCCAGAGTTGGTGTGAGAGTAGGTTAGTCACCGCCCTGCCAGCCTGCGACACGGCGCTACCACCACTGCACTCTACGGACTGGGGAGAGGTTTGTCACGGGGAGGAACACTGCCTTGAACCCAGCTGCCCCCGGACTAACGGTGTTGCTTCATGCTCGCACAGCGTGAACCATGGCGGGGTGCCGCCTGCCACTCGAAATGCTGGAACCGAGCGGATGCGGTGTGATAGCTCACCCACACCACAACCTACATCGGTGTGGAAGTCAAATATTCAATCGAATGAGTGCCGAATATGTTTACGTTTCACTGACGGTAAAACACGGGGGGTATTCCGCATTGTTTATGCTTCAGCCCAACGGTGGGTTTTAAGAAAATAAACTGGATAAACATCTTAAAGTCTTTTTCCGGTGCAAACATAACGCGCCTTAACACGCGGGTCCCGAAAGAAAGTCAAACTGCGGGACACGAAAGCAAAAGACAAACACGCGGCGTGTTCTCGTTCCAAGTGCAAACTATGCGTAACCATAGGACAAACATGACTGCCCAGGTGAACCAAATAGATCTTTCTTTCTTTCCCGTTTTCGGCGACAAAAAAAGACAATATGAGATGAGAAAAAAGAATGGCAATGGAGCAGAGGATTATTTCTGTAAGTGAAGCGTCTTTCAACCATTCACAAAAAGTTCTACTCACGCCAAAATGTGGTAGGAGCTAATAAAACAAACCAGATGAATGAAAAATAGGAAATGAGGCAAATGGGAGGGTGGGTAAGTCTGATGTAAAAAAAATCCCTTCTATTATTCGTCCTAGGTATAAAAAAAAAAAATCAGGTTTACTCTTGGCAACGGGGCGCCATCAAGGTTCCGCTTAATGCTTGACACTTGTCTGTCCCAGCAGCCAGCACGAGTGAATAATCTGTCGCTGGATAGTCGCAGGTGTGCTCTAAATTTCATTACAATTCCTCCACCACCTTTTTTTTTTCTTCCCCACTTTCTGCTCCACCCCACCCCCAACTCAAAAAAAACAATACAATAACAACAAAATCAGTCGTGCTCGTACCTGAACCCGGCACGTGTTACTAGCAGTCGCAAAGCTGCACGTACGTTGGACGCAGCCCTTCCTCCCCAAAACCCTCCATCCTCCCGCATAAGATGGGCGAGCTCTTCCATAAACAATGACGTCTGACCGTGGGAAATGGGGTCATGGGGCTGGGTGAACCTCACAGAACTTTTAAACATCGTGCTCTTGAAGCATGTCATCTCATCTTTCTCTACAAATCCTGTTGGTCCCAACTTCATCAACAAACAAGCACCAACAACAAAAATCGAGTGCAAAGGCCCGACGTCCCCGCTGCTGTGACATTTGATAACTTGCACGCGCAGCCCAGCGGCGCCAGTAACCTTATGAACTCTTCGCTCCGGCAAACACACGCGCACGCTAGCGGTCTCTCTTCCTTAATTAATTGTGATGATAATGAACCAGCCCGTGACTGATGGAGTATTATTGTCGGACGATGGACATTTACTGCCTACACGTGAATTAAAAAAAAAATCCGGTGATTGTGATCGCCAGTTCTAGATCGCATCATCCAGCCCGCCCTGTCTTAACATTCTGTCAACAGGATGTACACCAAAGCGGGAGGCAGTCTTACTGGAAAGGCACACAAACTTTGGCCTCAAGACTTTAACAGCAGTGAGGGTATGTCTTGATAAGCAGGTTCGGTCCTGAGCACGGGTACCACACCCAGAAACAAACTATAAGTGCTGGAGGTAAGATTTGAACCCACAATCCTAACTAGCTGCACTGGAAAACACTTCGTAACTTGCGAGCGCTAACAAGGTCTACACGTACAGAGGTCTGAAGGACCGCTCGAATTGAAAAAAATTTAATCAACACGCTCATATACTTGCGATTTTTTAAAATCTTCATCTTCTAAGAACCTTCTGGACCTTAAAGGCTTCCACCATCCACCTCACGATCTAAGGAGTTCTTCGCTAGCCTGTCAACCTGCCAAACTTCCAGATGCAAACAATTTATTTCGTGATTCACAAGCACGCTTAGTGCTTATGAATGGAATGTAAACACAGACCTAAAATCCAGCCGATCGTTCCTCTTCAGTTCCAGACAAAACAAACAGACTTTACGGTCCTGTTTCAAAGAAAGAGATAAAAGTCAGATATTGGCGTCAAAGAATACAGTCTTTATCAGACAGTAAGGTTTCCCCACCCTACCTTGTCTCAAGTATCCCACGTGTTATATAAATACAAGGACTACCTTACAATCACTGATTAACTGATTGATTGATCTGCTCAAAAGTAAGGATGGACTTAACGATTGATCCCATTAATGCTGCGTACCCTAACGCTAGTCAGATCACGAGACTACCTTTATCTTATACATGTCTACCACACTTGTTTGCACGATCATCGTCAACGAAAGTGAGCTAGATGTTACAGTAACGCCTTATAATCTCTCCCCGTCGCAGGTGAGAGCCTTCAATAACAAAACCACGCCCCCAAATAATTAGTGCATTTGTTTTAGCAAAACAATGACAGCAGTGAGCTTTATTTACCATTCAGCATCACTAAGCTTGTCTCGGGTGCCTAGCCTTGCTAAGGCATTCGACGATGGTAGAGTGGAAAGCCGCTGTGTCAAAGCTCGGTTGGGGTTGTTGCTGAACCCCACCTAACCCACCCTTTCCCTCCACACAGTCTTTCCTCCAGCAACCGCTTACTATAAACGGGTACCTGATTTATCAAGGGAGGTAAGACCGGCGGAAGAGGGTTAAGCTTTGCCTTCCATGTATCACGTCCAAGACACGTTGAACCATTTTAGGTTCCTGCTCCTCCAGCATCTCGGCTATGAGACTCATTGCTTTGACCATTCGCACTAACGGTGGAGCACGAGGGAGCTGCGCATGTCACACGCACGGCGCAGGAACCGCTGGGTGCACGTTCATGTTTTCACACCCCAGGGTTGGGGCTGCCGGACGGAACTACAGAATGATGATGGAGGGATTTCTTCCCACATTTTTACATCATCGCCTCTCGCAGGCCTTACGTGTCAAAAGAAGAGGCACGTGTTTCTCCACAAGATATTAGGGGTAAGCGCAATCGGACAAGAGCGATGGCAGGGAGGATTTGAGGTGGAAGAGCTTCAGCCGCCCAAAAACAGCGGAAGTTAAAGATGCTCATCTCTTAAGACCGGAAATCGCTCTTCCCACGCCAGTCCTCCGCATTCTCGGTGCTTATGAATGAAAAACGAAAGAAAGCGGCGATAAAATGTGAACGCAAAGTACAGGTAAGATTCACTCCGGCCTCACGATCACTTTGTATAAACTCGCTGGGTACGATTTCCCATTTAACTCATTAAATCTCACAGGTCAAACGGTCGTACTATCCACCCAAAACTTTTCTAGACCTCACTAATTAAATCTTAATAAATTACTCAGTCACGCTTTTGAATTCCTCGAAGATGACGCAGTCTTTTTTCAAATGTTCTTAAAGCAGAAGAAATGTTGCAATTATTAAATTAACTGTTTTAAAAAAGGAATCTTGGACTCGAGTGTTTCACATGATAAACACTCAAACATTTACACGTATCTATGATGGAGGTGTCTACTACCTTCTACCGAGTTTTGCGTGACTTCTGGAACGGGTATATACGTTTACCTCCCTTTTCACGCAGACAAAGACCCTAAAGGTATAATTATTCCCCCTTAACTTGTTATCACTTTGCGGGGTACTTTTTCAAACAGCCTCGTTTGCTGGAAATGATATAGCACTTGCTGTTAGATTGTGCAAGGAGAAAAGTAATGGTAGGCAATATCAGCGGAAAGTTGAGAAGCGCGGCTGCGTAGATGATGAGATGTAGATGTGCAAACAGAACTCGGTGAGAAACGAACTTCCTCCAGCCAGCTCCTATGTCACATATTTCATTCGGAAATTTGCACTCTCCCATCGCTTCTGCCGTCCTCGGCGACAAAACGCATGCATTAACGGCATCTGCTGAAGATTTCCATTTCATAAATTATCCCTAAAAATCCAAACTCAACGAGAAGTTTTTTTACACCCTTGAGAAGCTTCGTGAAGCAGTTCTGAAGCGACTGAAGCAAGCCCACTCCACCCATCCGAGAATTCCAGCTATTGCCCTCCGATCCCACCCACAGCAGTCCACTGCCCTTCCCTCCTTCCTGAGGGGCCTTAGATGGAACCAAACACTACTGAATCCATGAAGGAACAGCGTCAACTGAGGGCACCATTAGCTTCGATTTCCACTGAAAGCCGCGTCTTGCCTGAACCGTTAACATCCCAGAGTGCAAGCTGACGTCACTGTGTCATGGTGACATCGCACAGCTCCGCGCGTCTTGATCGTGTTGGGAAGAACCAACTTTTTTTTTTCTTTCTTTCTTTTTTCAGAAGATCAGGCAGACGCAACGTTCGAGTTCAAAGGAATCTCTCAAACAGTTTTTTTAAAGGTCTAATCGCGGTAAGACACGCTCGCCCCAAACTTTCAATGACACACACACCCCACCCTTCAATTATTTTTTTTTTATTTGGAGCGTGAACGCAGTTTTAGCAATTCTATTTCATGTTGATGGTCTGAATAAGCCCAGTGTATTAATATACAACTAGGGTACCCGGTTTTCCCCGGATTTCTTTACGCCGTTAATTCTTGCAGCTGCGGTTTTACTGTCAATTTTCTTTCATTGTCGCTTCGTTTGAGAGTACGGTATTCATGCGCAATTTTGGTGCATTGAAAATGGACACAGCCGTACGCATTCTAAAGCTGCGAGTTTTAGAGCTTGGTGTTTTGGTTGGGATTTTTTTTTTTTTGTGTGTGTGTGTGTGTTTTTGCCCAAGTATAACAACATTCTGAGTTCTTGTACTGCACCACGGCAAATCGAATTTATGTGTAAAGGCCGGTCCTCTCATTTGGTTTTCCTTTACCGTCAGCGTGGCACGAAATACAACAGTAACCTGTTCGTCGCGGCCTATTATTTAAATGGCGCACGACCGGCCGTGCTATAGCATTGTACCTCGGCAGATTTTGCACACTGGCAAAGACACTATGATCTTTACCTCGATCTGACACGAGCCGAGAAGGGTTCCACAGCATCCATTGCTCTCCTGCCACTCATTTCACGTGACATTAGCGCAGTGGCTGTGACAGGAGGGCTGTTCCATCCCTCCCTCCCCAACCCCCAGGGGACACCTTTCCGCTGACTTTGCCCCGAGCAGTAGTTCTCTCCCACAGCGGTCGTCACATTTTCTTTCTGCTTCGTCTTCTTCACGCATGCGGCTACAAACCCTGGAAATAAGTGTTTGCAGGGGGTGGAACTCACCAACACATACGTTGTTGAAAAAGAGTGCGTGTTCGCCAACACATTAGTAACACATACATGACATAAGGAGAATTCGATTTGTAAAATACGTCTACGAGTTCTGCTCAGGGAGTTTCGCTGCCAGAGGGAGAGGGCGGGGTACGAGGATCGCCCTCCCTGAACTCTTCGCCTGTCTGTGTATATGTGTGTGTGGCGCCTGGAGGCGGCCTGTTGTTGTCGCACGCTGACTGCTGTACCCAGCCTACCGGCCGACAGGTTTCGATCTCATCATCTTCTACCCTTCCAACGCTTCAACGCAAGTGTTGTGGCGCGGTGTGACACCCGTTCACTAGCGGCACCATCGTTACGTGGGCAACATTGAGAGGTGTGCACGTGATACTATGGAGGGTCGCTGGACCAAAGCTGTCGTATTCAATCGCACCGACTACATCTTTCCCGTGCAGCATCACGGCATCGTTTAATAGCACTTGCGAGAAGGGTGCTCTGCAATGTCTTCGGCCCGTCTTACTGTCTAACAAACCACCCGGATCCTAATTTCAGTTCTTGTCAGCATTTTAGCCCAGTCTAAAGCCCATAAATCATCCAAACATTTTCAGGCCTAGCGTTTTGAAGAAACTGAGGCCGGCTAAACCTGCATCAACCTTTCGTCGATCGATTCAAGATGTGCCGTTGAAACTTGAACACGCAAAACACACCAGCCGGCGTTAGGTGCATGTTGTATTATTCTCGGTCGACTGAAGCAGAAAATGACGACGACAATGATAATGTGACTGAGGAAGCGACGTTGTAACAGTGTCTCAAGTCCCCGGAGACTTTGCAAAACAGCCGACTGTCATGTTTGCTGGGCTGGGGTAGGCGGGTGGGAGTAGGGGGAGTTCCCGGGGGAGGGGTGCGGCAATCAATAAGCGTGTCAATTTCAGCTTTTGATGCAGCCTCGTCGGGCTTATCTACGGTGACTGTAACAGATTTTGTTGGTTAATGCATGGCAGCACTCTTAGTCACAACGATTGTGCATGTAGGACAAAGTTGCCTGGCGGCGGTGCTTAGGCAGACTACACGAGTTCAGCTTTCTAACATCTGGTTGACATTTTTTTTAATCTCCTTGCGTGCTGCTGCCAAAGTTAACGATGTGGGTATTTGAATCTAATTGTGTGACAGAGCTCTTAATGATGTCATTTTTTTTTCTCAAGTTATAACTTCCCGTTATTTAAACTTTTGTTTCACGCATAATGTCATGTTAAGATACAGGTTTAGCATAAGATTCTCGGAACACCATGTATGTACCCCTTGTAAACTGCAAGGCTTTTGAGAAAAGTATTCTTTTAGTACTGGTTAAATAATAAAAGAACACGAGTGGAAAACGGAAAGGAGTCAGCAAAATGCTACAACGTGTTTGAAGCACACAGAAGACGAGAGATATAACACGTAAATATTCCGTGACGTGCGTACTGTGGTAACCAAGGATTGTCACGACTGGCATCAAGGCAGAAACAAAAAAATCTAAAGGGAAACAACTTTGTATAGATGACTTACAAAGACTACGTGCTTGTCTCTCTTTGCCTAGATGCCAAGTTTTGGCAAGCTGG
Organism: Pomacea canaliculata; assembly: GCF_003073045.1. Taxonomy (NCBI): domain Eukaryota; kingdom Metazoa; phylum Mollusca; class Gastropoda; order Architaenioglossa; family Ampullariidae; genus Pomacea; species Pomacea canaliculata. Next base: position 25,577,805 of record NC_037592.1, read on the forward strand.
GAGGTTTACTGAAACTCTTAGAGGTACAGAAATACTTTTGAAAGTTTTGTGCCTGCCATTAATTTTATGGTATTTTAGTTTACACTTTATACATCAAAACAAAATGCTGACATCTGGCATGTACCTATGTATGGTGTATGTGTGTGTGCGTGAGAGAGAGAGAGCTGCCCATGATCATGTCCCCTACTATCCCCTCTTTCCTGAATCCCCGCATAGACGTTATACCCTATAACGTCTACGATTCCCGCAACAGTTTTCTCGTGTTCTGTACTGCAACTTGGTGGTGAAATGGTACGTGCCTCCACACTCCAACTATCATGATCCGACGACCTTCAAATGCACGAAAATAACAATGTGCCAGGATACGACGCCAAAACTCGAAAAGTACAGCAGTGAATGAGACCTTCTGGCACTGGTGAGAGCGGCCCAGACCGCGAGGGTGGGAGGTGTGTGTTGGCTTGGTGTCACGGCAGGAGCCAGCCGCTACCTCTGAAGGCGATCGCCGCATTCCGGTATCACCCTGTGACGCCATCCCCTACGCCCAACCTATTTTAGGACGGTGCCTGCTGTTACAGTGTCTTGGTAGCACTGTAGTGTTGCGTTGATTAACCCTTTCCGAACTGCCTTCCACATTCGTTACTTTTAAACGATTTTCAGATGAGATAGAAATGGTAGTTGGATGGTGATCTCTAATCACCAACCAACATTACTACCAAGGGTCAAAATATTTGCATTTTCACCAGAAACAAGGGTACCATATTTTCTTCAGTCTCCTATCAAGAATTGATAGTGCTTGTCATCTCAAAGGATCATCATCACAGAATACACAAAATTGTAATACTTTAATGAACGGTTCCATATGTATAGTAGCTCTTAAAATGTGTCATCAAAAATCTGACTGGTGTCTTAGGCAAAACCCAAGAAAGTCCAAAATCCATGTCTCCTGAAATTTCTGTTTCATTTCATTCAGTTGCTACATACTTATTAATTTCATTATAGTTCCACAGAAGACTGTCTAAAACATCTTTCTAATCACTGTATAAATTGTAATGAGCAATTGTACAGAAGCAAACTCACAGTTTCATGGTTGTATGTCATGTACAAGAATCATTGCATATTATTACTATGGCTTCTCGTGCCTGGTGCAGATATGTTTGTTTCCACTTGTCAACAAAAATTAGAAGCAATTTTTAAAATTCACATCATGTATTTTTTTTTTATTTGTTCACCAGTTTCTATATGTTTAGCAATTATAAAAAGTCACCACCTTCAACTTTTATCCCTGAGCTCTTTTAAAATCAGAAAAACCAATCATCTCAGCAATATCCTTACTGCCATCACAGATACTAATCTGAACCATTTTCAATTCATTCATTTTTAATTAATAAGATCCAAGCAGTAATATCCCTAAGGCAAATACAATTGCCTCTTAGTAATAGCAATACTGATGTAGGAGGTGATTCTAACATGATAGAATGTTTCCATGTATTCTCAATCTTTAAATATTTCATCATTTTGTTCCAATCAAACGAAACGCTAAAAGCATTTATTTTACTTATTTTTTAAAAGCGTTGATTTAGATTTGTGTAGCAAGATGGATAATGCTGAACTGAACGAGATATGCGTTTGCCAACTGCACTCTTCTTATATGTGTCTATTTGCTGCAGTGTATACCTGACTAAAGGGAGTGGAAAAAGAAAAAAATGTAAACCGGCCATGAAGGTATACTTTTATCTGGTGTTTTATACACACACAGAGCAAAAACTTTTGGTCATTAAAAAAAAACAACAGTTACTGCGATCATACGTGTACAGCACACAATTTTAAATCTAACGGGATGTACGTTTAGTCTTACACTGTATCTGGATTTTACTTACGGTAGAGTATCTCTTATTTTCTCTCATTTTGCTGATCAAGGTACGTGTGCATTGAGCTCTGCACTTCCCTGACTCGGTCCACGTCGGCCACCGCCAGTGGCGCGCGAGTTTAAATAAAAGCTGTCACCCTTCAAAACACACAAACGCACACCCCGACCATTCAGGGCGTCAGGGCTATTGTTGTCACATGCTGCATCGAAAACGCCACGCGCACTAAACTTGACATGACCATGACCCATGAACAGTCGTGTCCTCTGCTGACAAAATAACGTGTCGACAATCCACAGGTACGCATATTATGGGACAACAGTCTTGGCGCCATCCTCCGGAGTTGCTACTAGATCTTCATTCAACAACAAAGAGATCAAAACTGCCCATCCACCTCATCGATTCTCCCACCTGTTGTAAACAACCAACACATTTTTTACTCACCATCACGCAGAGGTAGATATCCAACAGCCTAGGTGACAGCCGAAAAATTACATGATGCTGGTTCTCTCTCCTCTCACTGCGCCCGACGACGAAAGATAAGCGACACTCGTCTGTTTCATCGATCTCTTTTCTCCCCTGGGGCTCTTCCCATTTTTACGAAAGAGGGAAGTCAGGTTGGCATTGACACCACACCTTGGCTCAGGTAGGCGCTTAACGCCGTTAGTTTTTGTTGGAAGATGTGGGTGCGCATAATGCTACTTTAGTTATGGGGTGAGGATGACATTTTGGCCCTAACTCCGGTGTATGTAGATCTTGTCGGCCTGCTGTGGGTTTGCCAAGCGATGTCGTCGAGAGGAGTAGCAATACGCACAGCAAATGTTGTGTTTACTAAACTGGCTTAATACGATAAATTGTAAAGGCGAATATTTCAGATTTGGCAGAAAGCATTACGGTTGCGAATTATCTATGCAAAACAGTGTTGTATTGTTTTTTTAACGATCTAACCAGTTATACTCTCTTTCCTCACCATCTCACAATTTCCCCTCCCGACTTTTTAAAAAAGTATCAAGAATGTAAAACATGCTTTATTATGCATCCATGATGATGTGATCGTGAAGCAGAATTAATTGAGTGGTTCCACTTTTTTATGGGGAGGGGAAAATGCAGATTTTAAATGATCATAGTAAGCGTTGTCATTTATTTTGAAAATATACCAAAACTTTTATGCTGTTATATTAGATTTGTTTTCTTTAACATATAAACCTTTAGAGTGACATTATCCAACACTTGCGGGCGCACACACACACACAAAACATATATACAGACTCACCCATAATGTGCATATGTATGTGCACATATGTATACACAGGTAAATGTAACCAAACATGCTCCAAGAATGATGACACTCTAAAATAAAATTTTGTACTTCAAGTTTTATTGTTATGTTTTTCACATTTTAAGTATACTATTGATGTTCATATAATAAAATACATATAAGTACCATCAGAAATAGCTATAATTATATACTAGATGGTCGATGTTAATGGGGCAGAAACTGTATGCTAGGAAATTGAAATGAAGACTTTCATGATAAGCAGATTTGCCACCATTCTTTGCCTGAGAGCTAACTAGTTACAAGACAAACTTAAATGCAAAGTCATGCTGTCAGACAAAATTATTGCTGTCAAAGTTAATCTGTTTCTAGAATTTAAAGCGCACAGGTCCATATTTTTGTACTTTTCTTTCAATTCATATACATGTGTGTGTATATATATATATACACACACAGAGAGAGGCCGAGAGGAAAAGGATGCAAGACAGTCACACAACAAAGAGGTACACATGCACACATGACTAACATCACCAAAATCTAGCTCATGATGTGTAGAAATAAGTTAGGATAGAATCGCAGACCCTCAATGTGCTCATCACGACAAACTCCACCCATTTTTTCTGTTAGCAAAAGTCTGGCAACAGAAACAAATTTAAATTGTTATAACCTAATCTACACCATTTAATACATAACAAAATAATCAGCTTATAGATATATCTTTAGTGTCATATGGTTGTTGAAACAAACGGAATAAAATCAACAATAATTGTAAATATAGGTTTACCATGTCACTTTTTCTACCTCCTCCTCTCTGTACTCTTTCGTGTTCCTGGTAATGTTCACTGTGTATGTATGTTTGTATGATTGCTAATTGCAATGCCGTTCTAAGTCATACGACATCACTACCTCCTGCCCTTGAAATCTTTTAAAGCACACTGAGCTCACCACCATGTGGAAAATGTGCTATATAAACATTATTATTATTTTGCTTATATAAATAATTATGTAATTTACTATGTATATAACGTATCTTTGCTTCTTATCATGACAGGTTATGACTTGCTATACTATAATATTTTTGTGACTTGCATCCTAAAATACTTATCAAGAGCATGCCTGCTACACAGTCAATAATCCTACACAATAGTCAACAAAAATTATCAGCAATTAAGGACCACTAACCTCTCTTTTGCCAGTAAAACAGATACACCAACTAACTGGGAGAGTTCTTCAGCAGATAATGACTCGCGCTCAGAAACCTGGAGGTAAACACAGCTTGAGGTTTAATACACTTTGCAAACTTTTTCTCCCAGAACAGAAAAGGAGAAGCTTCACATACAAAATAATAAATACAAGGTACTAAATTACTCAAAAGAAAATTACTATGTTTTCCTGAAAATCATTTGGCAAATTAATGACAAATCATTATTATGAACTTAATTTGAGTTTTTGCCCTGCACAGTGTCTATACTTTCAACAGATGCTTCTTTAACCTTCTTGCACTTTGAGTCATGCGGTCATTGATAACATCCAATAATGACCAAACCATCTGTCATATGATAATTTTTTTCTCAGTTCCCATGAAATTATATTAGTTGCTATTCTTATTTAGTAACTGTAAACTCATCTTCACTGTAATATATATATATGATACATATCACTAAAGGAGGTGGCCTATAACAGGAATAATGTAAAGGAATTTTCCAAAAACAGCATATTCTTTGGAAACTAAAGCAAGAAAGATCAAGGGAAGAACATCCCACTGTCAATATGACACTGTTTTGATGAAGATGAATCCTGTTTTAACTTATGGTAGTCTATATTAATTAAAAGAATAAGATGGTGGTTAAAACACTAAAAGGGAGTAGCGTCCCTTAGCCTGGCAGGTTTTGAGGGAGGCGGTTCTCCGCAATTTTTGCATTTTTAATAGTTTGCTGTGTTTTTGGTGCCCATTGGTTAGCCCGGTGCTTTTTTTTTTTTTCGTTTCGTCGTTGCTGTGCAAGACTATTTGTCTTTGGTTTCTTCTGCGATTTCGGATTTTCCGTCGACTTCTGGTCTTCTCTGCATAACGGTTTTTTTCTGAAGATCTTGAAGATCACACAAGTCAGTCCTTTGCTTTCAAAATTTTCATGCAGTTTTCCTCTGTTTTGTGATTTCATCATTGTTCTATTCTGCGTTGCTACTGTATGACGACACTATGGCTTTCCAAGCTGTAGATCTGAACTCAGGGCCGTTGAGATCCAGTACGGGCCCAGGGCAGACGACTTGCTCAACTGCCTGATTGTACACCAGCAAGTCAGCCTTACCATCGACATCACCTCCCCACCATTGTGCAGATAACAAGACCCTGTTTTCCTGTTCTGTGAACACTGAGGACAGGCTGATGCCACACGATATTTCCGATACAAGAGCTTTTCTCGGAGTTTGCTTCTATGGCGGACACTAACAGTCCTTTGCGCAGCTGATACTAACACTGGCAGCTGAGAGTCTCAACCGTTCCACGAGAAAGAAGTGCAAACTATTTGTAGTTTTGTGGTTATTTGTGGTTAATAAGGGCGATCACTGTAGATCTAACGGCGACGACTTCAGATAACAAGGATCTATGACATCGGAAAAATTTTGAGAATACACTGAGAACATCTTAAGACTATGAAGGAATCTTATATACAGGTCACAGAGATACGACCACAGTGCATGTAGCTCAGCACTCGTCAAGAGGACTGTGGACTGTACTGCAGGGCCAAGCACCTGATGATCTAACCCTTCATTTTTGCCCATGCAAACACCTTTTTTTTTTTTTTCCTTTTTCTGATTTGTGGTCCTGTGTTGTGAGTAGTGGTCATGCGCTTTGCAGCAGCAGATCGTTCGCTCACAACTGTGGTCCTTTTTTAGCCGTCCGATCGTTTGCTTCTAACTTTCCTTTTGGTTTTCTGCAGCTGCTAATGTTTTATTGGTGTACTTTTCTTTAACATTTCGGCGCATTGAGCGTTTCCCAAGGATTCGGATTTTGCGCGTTATAAGTCTCCTTCATATCATATCATATCATAACACTCTTGCAAAAAGCACACACTACTCATCTATCATCCAATTAAAACTATAAAAAATGCTAAAATATGTTCCATTACTCTAAAGATGAAATTATCCTTGAATGATGTATAAATGGCTGACAATCTTACCAATGCCATTGTGGTGTTGACTAGTTCTTCTTCATTCTGGTTCTGTGCCTGCAGTACCATGACACCACTGTCAAATGTTCTTAGCCTGATCAGGAAAAAAAATGTGCCGTTAACACAATCCAGTCTTTCCAACTGTTGAAAACCCATCCATATTCTCCCTTCTGTGCAATTAATGGTATTTCCATTCTGATCAATAATTAGCCACATTCAAAAGAAAATAAGCACACAAGCATATTTCGTTCATATAAAAGAAAGATGTGTTTTGCATTGACTGTGAGAAATGTGCAAAAACCTGGTTAATGTATTATTACTATAGTGTAAAGGTAATGTTAGTTTCTAAAAATTCAAGATAGCTATCCTTACTTGACAGAAAGTCCTAACAATTCCATAAGTTCACATGCATGAAGAAGGTCTTCTGGAGACAAAAGCTGAAAATGAAATTGCAGACTTTTAAATTTAAATAAAGTCAAAACTGCATGCATACAAATGGACAACTGAACCTATCTGCATCTATACACAAATGTAAGCACACACATGCACATTACAACTAGCATTCCTATTAACCATGTTCAACCTCTGAAGTTTTAAAAAAAATTTAAATGACAATCTTTTCAGTATTTTGATATTGACACATTTTCATTTTACCTCCAAAGAAGATTTAAGGATTTTTTACATAAACATAAAATATAAACATTTAGCCTGCTGGTTATAAATAAAGGCATTGAATATTATTTATGGTGCATCATATCTAGGGCATGGGGTTTAGCAGGTGAAACCCAACCCTCTCTTTCTGGTGACTTTACGTTCCCCAACTCTAGTACTCCCTTCTGCTTTGTTTTCAGACATAAGCATGAGCAGGCCTTGAACTAATGATCTTCTACTCCAAAATCCAGTGTACTAACCAGTATGTTTTAGAGCGTCTTTAATTTTACAGATTTGAAACTGTAGCCATTACTACTCAAAGAAAAATCAAGCGAAAACAACTTTTAAAAGACTTGGTTCATTTTTCCATTCTCACTTCTTAAACATCACAACACTTTTTTAATAAATAAAGAAATTTAATGAAAGGTAGAATAAAGAATTTATATCTCCAGCTATCATTTACCTCCATGCCTCGTGCCCTGTTCACCCTGCAGTACACATCTGTCAGAGTCATCATGCCACCACTTTCCTGAAGTCAAAGAAATCCAAAGAATCTCGAACTACAAAATTATTTAGAAACTGTGTTGACTGAAAAGCAGATGGCAAATAATCTTTTATGCATTTCTGAGTATACCCTATGCCAGGTCTTGAAAGACTTTCAGGGTGCAAAATTTGTTTTAATGATTGAGGAAGGCTCAGTTTGAGATAGTGTTTCCCCAAATCCAGAGAATAGCCTCCTTCCATTCTTAAGATACACACCAACAAACATCACCATGCACAGAGTGAAGTCAACATCATAAACATCGGGAAAATGCATGGATACATTTATGTTGTGAAGGTCTCAACCAAATGGAAAGCTGAGACAATATGTTAATTAGCATAACGTAGTGTCACAATTTTAACCTCTGCATAAGGTGATGTTTGTAGGTGTTTATCTTAAAAACAGAAAAGGGAAGTGGGTAAGAGGTGCCAGGAAAAAAACTGTGCACTTTACTAGTCTCTTAAATTACAAGATGTATTCAGATAAGTAATTATTGTCAATAAAAGCATGTGCAGGATATTTAGTAAGTCTAACTGGAAGTGGCAAATGACATCACCTAAAAATAACCTTTCAGAACTTTATTTCTATTTTAATATAGGTAAGATAAAGAAAATCCAGTTTCATAGTTCTTGCATACTTTCCTGAAAATATATCAACGCTAAAATGTGGTTACTATCAATTAACAAATTATCCTTTATCAACACAAACCTCTATGGGCCTAGATAACATTGTGGCCAATTGTCGAGCAAGTTCTGTGTAGTATTTGTCACCTGTTCCATGAGTTTCTCTTGTAACAGGGTTTGGGATACCCATGCTCAGCAAATATGACTTGAATTTAACTGTCTGGAAAAATGATTGTGCATGGCATATAATACTAAACAGCAAACCTAAATATAAATAAGTAAATTTAAATAGTTATTTATATTTAAACACAAATATAATGTAAAAATGAGAACTGAAGACCTCTCTATTACCTTGCTGAAAACAACTTTAATGTGGCTTTATTTTCAACAATCTCTTTTCTCGTATTGCACTACACAGAAGCCAAGGCAAATCAATCAACACTGTTCCAATTGCCTTAAATAAAACAAAAATAAGGTCAATGTAATTATGAATATTGCAAATGCATTTCAGTTCTTTCTTTCCTTGTGATTCCAAATCATAATTTTTGTCAAAGTTGGAAGCACTTAAATGAAGACCACTGTAAATAAAGTTCCAGAGAAAAATACATAACCCAAACATGGTCCAATAGATATAAGGAGTAATCCTGAAAAAAATGGTTACAATCACATGGTACAGATTTGTAAAGCACACACACACAACAGCCTGAAATATTTTTTTAATATTTAATGTACTCTAAATAAAAAAATAACAAAACTTAGTTACCTCATCTTCAGTAATAGCTCCTTGTTTTTCCTTTATTTTGGAAGCAATAGTTTTAGCTGTAGTAACCATTTCCTTTGCCTGAAATAAAAGTCTTTTGAGACTAAACTCTTTTGGATATTTCTTAACGATATTCCATAGAAAAAACTACTTTAATTTAAAATAAAACTACATTAAGAATTTTCTTAACAATTAAATTATGTGAATGAAATATGATTTAACAATGATTTTCATGAACAACACTGCACACCCGGATACTTTTTTCTGTATATCACAGAGATGCAAAAAAAATAAATCCAGTATCAAAAGGATACCCCAATGTTCAGAATACATACCTTCTCCATGAGCCTATTGAGATCTTCAAAAGCTCTGGAGATGTTTCGATTCATTTCCATATTTTTCTTTTCCAATGACCGTTCGATCCCAACTATCCCTGCTCTGCTATGAGGTAGCTTCATCTGCCATAATAATTTTAATCAAAGACCAAAATAAACAATACTTTTAAAAGTAGTCGATTTGGCCCTAATTCAGACACATCTTAATATGAATACACCTAATCTGAATAGCATATCATTCCCCCCCTCCCTCCCAGTTTCATGCAACTTTGTAGACACAATGACATAATTAAAAGGCAGTACCTGTGAGTTCATTGTGGATGTACCAGGAGCTGAAGTTTCCCATTTTGCTTGCTTAAGAACTTCTTGCAATGCTCTGTGAAACTTAAAGCAAACAGTGTTTTCATACTTCTCTTTCTCTTTAAGTCTTACTTATGCCATATCTCTCACTCACACACACAGAGGGTGTCCCAAAATTTGTATACACACTTTTAATGATTATAAAGGCAGTATGTATTAAAATACATTTCATTTCCAAAATGTATTAGATTCTACAGACGTCATTTGTGTCAGCGACTGTTTTCAAATGGATGTCCATTATTGTTCAGGAATTGTTGATAACGCAAAGCAATGGAACTGCAAACATCAAGAAACATTTTGTTTAGAATTTAAGTACATTCATTCAATGGCTACTCTCAATTAAGCGATTGTTCAGCTGCCAAGTTCTGGTAAGTGCTATCCAAGACTTTTAATCTTTCAACCTTGCAGTATACACACCCCAAAAAAGTCCAGAGGTGAGATCTGCTGAACAAGGTGCCACTGTGTGTATACATTTTTGCAAGACACCCTATACTTTATATATGTTTACATATTTATGTAAAACTTTTCAAAATAGTGTAAAAGATATGTAGAAAGTCTTGTACAACAAATTCTTAGTTCGAAGAAAGATTCAAGAGGACTGTCTCCATAATATCTTATTTTCTCCAAGACTATGACAAAACATGTTTTTCACAAGCCAAGTTCACCTTACAGAGACTCTCAAGTACAATTAAAAGGACAACACTAAAATCAACAGTAAAGAACTCAAATCAGCCTGCAATGATGACATCTTTCCCTTTCTTTTTCATAGGTTTCTTTTCCTTCGCTTTTTTTTAATTTGGTCATTTCACAGAAAGACAGTAAAACCAGCTTTTTTTTTTTAAATGAGGTAGATGGTACTAGATTAGATCCATGAGATTTGTTCAGAGGGAATATCAGGACCCACTGCACATAATTAAAAATCCAATTTGTCTTGTAATCGTGCAATTTACCTTCCCTTTTCGCATCCAGAAACCTCTCGACGCATCCGCGCAACACAAGTCTGAGCATATCCTATATGTGACTGGACCCATAGCTTTCTTAGAGATCGCACACTTAACACAATAAAGATCTACACTGCCACTGATAGAAACTGGCACTTTCATGGCGTTTTCCCTTTTTTCAATGTTTGTCTTCAATCATTTTACATCATCTACATCCTACCATACAATCCTTCCTCGGGAACCACTTGTTTTTTTTTCTTTTCTCTCTCTGAGTCATACAAATTTTATGCAGAATCAGAATACTTCATTTCCTGTTAAATTACACCTACAAGACTGGCATTAGAAATGCCTGGGGGATAGGGCACTTAGACTGCATGGGAAAAAAATTGATAAATAAATAATCATTGATAAATAATCTAAAAAAATCACTAAACAAATCACTCATATTATTCTTCATACTCCTCATCATTTGAATTTACTATTTATATGCAACACGGCACTTGCCTAAAGCCAAGAAAAACAAACCTCTTTGTGAACCCAGAAGCCTGCTCTTCAGTGTTTATGATGAGCGACAGTGGCAAACAGATTACACAGTTCTATTTAAAAAAAATGAATGGGAATGCATTGTTACAAATTGTAATGTACATAGATAAACACAAATACTTATGTGTATCTATGTACATCACATTGAATGGCATAGAGCAAAGATATACAACTCTTACAACACAACATACTGGTATGTACAGGAGAAAATACAAAGTGATGGAGCTAATAATGAGCCTACAAAGTCAGTAGCACATATACAACTGTTTACATGCATGTAAAAGGAGAAATACAACATCATTTTTAAAGCTACAGGCGTGAAGAGGTGGTGGAAATAAACAGATGGTATAAGCTGGAAAGATTCCATAGCATAAAAAAACTAAAGCATGAATAATTTTATGTTCTCATGTACATAGCTGTTCACTGAATTGCTGCTTTACCATTTGATAATCAAGTGATATTTAGACGTTGGTTGTAACCAGATAAAGTACTATACCTTGAAAATGCTAACCAATTTCTTCAACCTACTGCACTGGAATAAAGCTTTAATGCAGCAAAATGCAATCAGTTTCCAATAGTGTGGTAAATGCACCTTACAGTTTACTTTGTTTTTAATATTAATGGCTATTTTATTGCCATCCTTTCATTCCTTAATCCGAATACAGGAAACATAGTCTGATACAATAAATGGCATATTACCCTGTTTCTCTGGTCTCTCCATAACAGGCGATGTGTTGTTAGCATAAGGACCCCAAAATCAAAGGCTGTCTGTAACAGTTAATTTTATAAAATCTTATTTTCTAGACAAGCTGCTTGAAGCAAGTTTTCCAATTTTCCTGTTCTACACAATGTACATTTTTGTGGTCCTTGGCACTTTTTTTGCTGTAACTTTCCAGCTTAATTCTTCTGAGAACACAAACTCGGTTTAGTTAGGCTAATTCACAGAATTTTTAGCAGCACGTCATAATGATGCATGTCAACTCACAGTCAGCAGAGTCCATTATGGAGTCTTATTAACTCCTGTTCTAATTAAAGTTGTCTCACCTTATATCCAGCTAAATGCCATTGGATTACATTTCTTAAGATAAACAGTAGAAGAATCTGCTCATGAAAGAATTAAAACTTTTACATTACATCTGCATGTGTGTGCTTCAGAAATTTATAGAACAGTGCATAATACCCAAATCCTGCTCTATGCCATATATGATTCTAGTTCACATCAAGTATTAAACTTTTGCATCGATCTGAAATTTTGATTCCATCTGCAACAATTATGTGGTGAGAGATTTAACTTGATTTAATCCTAGAAATTAAAAACAAGAGATACTGCTGGACCTGTCCTATCCCTTAGCTAGTTGGCTGCTTTAATTGGAAAGTGTTTCCATCTTGAGTTGATGTTGCACTATAGATGAAATTGTGATGGAGAGGTGAAGGAAACCCTTAATGGCATCCCTATGAACAAAAGTCACATATACAGAGCATCCTTGGACTGAACTTAAAACCATTTTATTGCAGGGGGGACAAACTGCAAGACTCCCATCAACCGATGGTTGTGACGATTAATTCGTGCAAGTTTCAACGAAAAGCTGACTAAAAAGTAATCTTGGACTTGCAGACTTGGCTTCTGTACCTCTTCACTCTTTCGTTGCACTTTGTTCTGTTTAAATGTCTACATGGTCTGAATCAGATTTTAATGTTAATAATGCATTTTTTTTTAATTTTTAGGGTATAAGATTATTTAACACATTCATTTTTTTCTCTTTTTTAATTCAATGATATTAATCATTGAGCACCAAAGTGCTTAAGACTGAAAACATTGATCTTCTCAGTGCGTGTCGTGGTCAATGTGTCAAAGCCGATCAAGAATTAGTTAATGTCAACGCCGTCAACAAATCTGTGAAATAAAGACTACCTGTCATCAGATTAAGCACTTTTTCAATCGACACTTACTTTTTCACTTCCATCATAAATAGCTACACCAGTCTGTTGATCTACAAGTTGTTCTGATGTTTGTAAAGAACCATCACACCATTCAAAGCGATCCATTTTAATGTTATTGTCGAGTGTTACATTTTTTTTCCGATTCCACTTTTACAATCACAACCTTGGTTACCTCCCTTAATTATACCGAAAAAAAAATAAATATACTTAAAATTAAATATCATTTAGCAAATGTTTAATAAATATTCAAAATTATTTAAGCAGAATTTAATTAATTTATGATCTAGAATTGCTATGAATTTTTAAAATGTCATGTAGCACTATTCCTTACTCTTCGAGCCGGACACATATTTTTCACGCTCCCTATCACAAGGTCATTCTGTTAACTGGACTGGTCACTTCTCCGGTGCAAGAGAAAATGTTATCACGATTCGTTCTCGTCGCCAGGACCGTGAACAATGTTTCAAGTAAGATGTTCATCTCTTATTTTAACAAGCCAAGATGCCCAGTTTGGTGTATTTGTCATTTCTTTTGACTACCGGTGTGAGCCAAGGTTGATATCAGTCGAGTTCTTTACTATCAGCACGTAGCCACCCAATTGTTCGATTTTCTCGCTAGTTAAATCCGAGCGATGACAAATGAGTATTCTTTATTTCATCTTTTACATCATTTACTCAGAGTTTTTGTTTTTACATCGGATGATTTTTGTATTTTGTGTATATTCAGTTTTTAGTTGTTTTCAAAACCCGTTTTAAGCGAGTTAGCGTCGATCCTTATGCTTTTGAGTATCTCAATTTTTACAGTCCGCTTAGTAATGGAGACAAACAGTAAAATCTTAAAGAGAAAAGTGTTTTCTAAAATTTCTTACAACTTCATTGCTTACCGCTAGCAAGGTCTTGAAATCGGTATCAGTAACTTATCAAAATATCAAGTTAGTAAATTGTGACGGACCTGCAGTCAAGTTCGTTTTTGTACATAAAGCAACATCTTTATCACCTAATAATTTTTATGCAAATAATATACTAGAATAAACAGGATTAAACAACCATTCGATTAGGAGATCCATATCAGAAGCTTTAAATGTCATGTATTCCCCAGAAGACAGAGAGGTCTGATGGTGAATCTCAATAAAAGTTCTCCAGAACAAATTAAATAATCCATATATTGATAAAAGGAATTCAATCAGTACTAGGATGTAGCACATGCTCAAAACCTTAGATCCTGTGAGCAGCTAAGTTTGATTTTAAATATCAGAAGCAAAAACAACAATTGAGAACAAATTCATTTGATATCCCACATAGTCTTCAGTGATTTCTTTGCTCATAAATGCTCATTAAAAGTATTTTCAAAAGTCCATTTCAAAGGATTCACATCCAAAGGGCATTACTATGCACTTTGGCATTTTTAACCATTTTGGAGCTATTTCACTCACTTTATTAATGTACTAAAAGAGTAAAACTGTAACTTTCTATGCTTTATTTATATTTTAATATAATGTAATATTGTAATTTCCCATCTCAGTATAATTTTTAATGAATATAATTAAATATTAATTAAATTTTAAAGGTTCCTTACACAGCAGGATGTGCTTTTTTTCCATGTTGCAGGGCAGCAAGCAGTACGCTGTATGGGCAGCCATGCCCCTGCACACTGGAAAACTGATAAACAAATTGCTATTGAGCAGAAATCTAGTATGAATGACCTTCCAGTTCCAGGAGGATCTTGGCAGGAATATTATAATCAACGTAATTCTAAATGGAACCTTTTATTGGGTCTGTCTGCTGTGTTTCTCCTAACCACTATAGTTGCAGTAAGTTGATATTTGTGTTTCTTTTTTTATTTTAAAAAAGCATTTGGTGTAGAATTATCAGCAAAATAAATATTTATGAGGGTGCACAAGTATTTATCACTTTTCATCACAATAAAATAATTGACAAAACTGTGGTATGTTCTTATTTTACTTTCCAAGATATAACCCAACAATAATATTTTCAAAGTAAAGACGGTGGATGTAATTAGAATGTTTTTTCAACTATTGTATGGCTATATACTTGTCATCGAATTCTAGCAAAGCCCAGACTTTGGTTCCCTCCCTTACTCAAACAAAAACAAAACCAAAAAAAAGTCCATTTTTGCAGCTGCAAGCTAGTGAGTGTTTAATCGCACAACTTTAGGAATGTGTGTTGGACTGTTATCTCAGAAAAAGGCAGTGTACCTTAAACTAAAGGATGTTTCAGTAGTCGAAGTCACTACAATTGTATCAAATGCAAAATATTTGCTGGAAGGTTTTGCAGAGAAAGGCATCCTCTGAAGTTGAATACCTCTTGTATTCTGTATTTAAGGATTTTGGATTCTTATTTCTTGAAGAGGAAATATTGTTTATAAATTAAATTTCACGCATAGTTTCCAGTACTTTTGAAGAATTTATCAAGTTTGTTGGACATCTATAAAGTATTTGTGGAAACTCGAGAGTTGTGCAAGATGATTCAAAAATTTTCCAAAAATATATCTAGAAATGTCACACCTTGCCAACGATTGTGAGAGCACAAGTTGTTATTAAGCAGTTCATAGAAGAATGTTATCATCAGTGTGATAAAACTTTCAGAGTTACAATTGTTAGTAGTGGTAGGATTTAGTAAAAATTGTGCTTTCTAATAGTGTTTCATGTGCAGACTTAAGCTTTTATGCTTGCACTCACCATAAGTGATAGGAATTTCCAAAAGATGAAACAGATGGTCAGAATCATTGTCTTGATGTTCTTTTCACTAACTCACCACAGTAAAGTCTTGAAAAACCTGCAGTTAGTATTTTTCATGTTTTAATGTCATTCTCTGCTACAGCTTCAACGAGCTGGATGTTTCTATCTGCATACTACACCACCTCTGAAGAAAAAGTGAACACCTCCCAACAAGACCTGTCAACGTCAGACATGATAAATCATGTTTCTTTCCATATCAGTGCACCAGCTTCAGGGATGGATGTTTATGTAGTCTCTAAGAGTTAAAATCTTGTTTCTCTGAAACCTGGTTTCTCTGACTAGATTTTCATGTTCTGACATTTTTTAGTTAAAGGTTTCAGCTGTTTATATAGTGATGTCTATGGACACCATCAATATTTCCTTTTATTAAAAAAAATGTGATCAATAAAGCTGTGAAAACTTGAATCTTTTGTGTTTGTCATTTGATGAAAGGCAAATTTCTAACCATTAATCTTTTACTTCTCTCACATTACCCCCTTCCCCAAATTTTCATGACTAATAAATTGGCTCTAACATTCCAGTAAATTGGTAAAACCCTGCTAAACCACCTTGTTTACCTGCAAAAAGCTTATTCTTGGTGGAAAATAGACTGCTTAATCATGCTTACTCTTTATTATGGGAATTCTAAAAGTGCATCAGTGTGTTAACTTTCAAGATTGATAATTGGAAATGGAACAAAAGCCAGTCAGTACTCTGGGGTAATTTGTAGTGTTTGCGGGAATGGAACACGGTGTAATAAAAAATGTGTTTAACGGATTTTTATGAAAAAACCCCACTTGATGGAGAAAAGGTATGGCAAAACTTTTATACTGCAGGAAAAAAATAGTGGATAAAACTAAAATTGTACAAATTTCCGTTAAAGATGGGGGCAGGGGAGTTGGACCATACTCCTTAAAATTAGGTGCTATCTAAAGAATTTCTTAAAGGCCTTGCAGCCATCATAGCTGTTGCTGCATTAGTTCACTGACATCTTGTGTTATCTTTGAGACAACTAAAGAAATAGACCTGATTCCAGAGGCTAAATATTAGCGAAAAAGACAACCTATAAATTCTTGTGTTATGTAGGTACTACTTTGCAAAGTCTGCACTCTAACAATTGTTACAAAGTAATTTACATGCTTCTATAATAATAAGATAGTGTTCTTGTGATTGAACTGCTTTTCTTAGCTGCATCAGCTTTATTTTACAAAACTGCTTGTATCATTCATAATTACAAGTCTTGAAAACTTGAATATGGAAACACTTCTTTTTACTGAAGATTTTACATCCCACCCACAACGGGGAAAAATAAAATCGATAAACATAAATTTTGAAACATGCATTCTACCAAAGTCTCATTCAAATGCTGAACCTTTAAAACTTCACATTATTGGGAGGTTTCCCTTGACCAAATCTGGCTATTTAAACATGCTTCTGGATCACACATTGTACAAAGTAGCTGATCATGACGATGTCTTGAAAAATCCATCTGAAAATTGACATGCCTGAGAACAAAGCGTGCGACAACATTTATCAAGATTCGTGAATGTTGAACAGCTTTGCAACTTCATACAGATCCTCATTTTCTGCTCCATCTCTCAAGATCTGAAAAAATAAATTGTGTCACTGACTTGGTGAATTAGGTGAATCAAAATGAAACTAGATATTAACATTGAAATTAAAAAAGCCTTATATGGTAAACACATTTCCCACTAGTTTTGCTATGCTCTATTATGGAGAATGCTTTTTGCTTTGAAAAATAATGGTCACAGCTACAGGCTTACATGGAAATTCAGCTCTGGCTGCTGGACCTTAACCCCCACATTACCTAGATATGCACAAATGTCAAGCATTTTCAACAAAAAAATTAAAAAAGGAAAACAAAATGATAAATCAAAGTTAAAAAGTATGCAAAAATAGTCTGCTCATAACTTACTCCATGTAGAAACAAATTTTTAAAAACCAAAGGGAAGAAGGTATTTATTTTTAGAAATATATTTGAACACAAAATATTTGATGAATGGTCTGTCTAGTTTTATTAGCAGTGGATTCTAATGGGCACACATGTAAAAATGAACAAACATCACATTTGATGATAAAATTCAACCATAGTGTGTAAAATAGGCTTCAAAACATGAAAAATGCCTGAATATGTCACCAATGCTCTCTGAATGTGAACCATGTCCATATTACTATGAATCAGCACTATGAAAGTCCTGATAAAAAAAAAAATCACTAAATTTTTTGTAGGATATCACATGAGTTGTGCTATTCCAAATTGTTTTTACTTTTGCTATTTATCATGAAACTACTTTCATGATCTGAAATTTTGAGCACATGCATGTGTTTCCATATTGTACTATTTGTCCTACAACAGATTGGATTTTCTTCTGAAGAAAGGGATCTGGAAATATTACAATTTTCAACAAAACTTATTCCTGTTTCTGTTCTAAGCAATTCATCTATTGAAAAATGGTTCTCCTGGGTAAATAGCCGAATTTCATCCATTTTTAATAAAGACTGCTTGCATAAAAATTACTAAAAATATAGCTAATATGGTTTGAAAAACATGACTGAAAAGCTGCTTTTGCTCTTTATGCGACATAGCAATTTGTTATTAAAACTAAAATCATGCTTGTAACAGGATCTTAAAACACTTACAAGTTCAAAGATGTGCATTTATAATAAATTGTACATGCAGTCCAACCTTCTCTCACATTTACGAGCACAAGTTTTTCTTCTTGATTTTCTTTGCAACTTTGCTGAACTAAAATACTGCAATGAGATTACCACTGCTTGTCTTCTATAACAACTATTTTTTAAAACTCCCTTACCTTTCTTGCAATAGGCATCTTGTTAAAGGTGTTCCAAAGCAGAATACCCACAATGATATTGTTTCTCCGATAAAAGACAACACCTCTTCCGAAATCATCACTCTCCTGTGGTACGCACAATGCAGGTTTTCCTGCAGAAGGTGCACTTGGCAGTGCAATCTGAAAAGTAAACCTTTCTTAAATTCATATCAACAGTGGATTGTGAAGCTAACTACAAGGAGGTAAAGGCTGGGAGTGAAGAGAGATGGGCAGAGGAAAGGAGTCCAAAGACTTGCTCTTCTGAGACCCTAAAGCAGACTTTCACTCCTGTTTTAAATGCTGAACAACCATTACTTGGATTACAAGAAATTATAATCACCCTCTCTGTCTCCGATCGCAAGCCTTCTCCTGTTTCCTCCACAACAGCCTGAGGGGTGTCTTTGGATGTTGCTTTGGCAAACACCCCAACAGTAGGCAGGCTGGAATCCACAATCCCTATAGCCTCATAGCCTATGTGAGGGCCTAAATCAGACCTGCATTTAAGTAGCAGAAATTAGGTGATTACCATACTAACACTGACTGCTAATCTCAGATAAGTATATGTCAACAGCATATTTTAACTACACAATGGTACTGCATGTGTGCAAAAATTTCAAAGGGGCTTCTCTGAACAACGAATAAACAAGAAAATTTTTCTGGTAAATTTGAATCCCCCCTTCCCCACTTTTGTGTAAGAACAGTCATGTAAGGGGAACTGCTGCTTACTTAAGCTGAATACTCTCCAGTTTCTTCCTATTAAAGGCGTGGATAGGTAGGGAATGATGCAACTTAAACTAAAAGGCCAAACTTCTAGTATATGGCAGAAAAGAATGGTTAGATCCAAAGATGGCTGATGAGAGCACCTGCTGGGAGAAATGATGGTATGACCATTAAAGCAACCAGCACCTGTGCTCCTTACCTCTCTCCTCTGAGTCAAGCCATCTTTTTTCCATGCTATATTAGACCTTTGGCCATCAAGAAAAAGATTTGGGTGTTTAAATGGTTTAAAGTTTTTGATGATATATTTACTATAATAGTTTGCAATAAAAATATGCAATTGTCATTGTAACTTAAAAAAAAAAAACCTATCTTGTTTAAGAATTTTTTATTTTATTCAGGAGGAATGAGTAGAGTGTTTCTTCTCATTACAATGCTTAAACATGAGATGAATAAAAATTTCAACTGACCAGAACATAGACTGATGCCAGTATGGTTTGGATGCCCCTGTCATGTTCTCCCCAGCCAGCCGGCCACTGACAACAGCATGATCATGATGTTCCACACGTCTTCGACCAAGTTTAATGTCATAAAAACAGAAGGCATCACCAGCCTGCAAACATTATGATTTACACCTTCTATCTGGCAAATATAAACTCATCTTAAATCCATGCCTGCATGTATACACACATTTGCATGCACACACACACATATGCACCTGCGCATCCAAACCATAACACAAGAATATACTTTACCAATGGTCAGTTTTAGTTTAATGGCTAGGATCTGTGACAGTCTATGGCTGGGTTAGGGTCAGTTTTAGTAGTTAAAAGTGAAGGAACTCTTGGAAGTTTTTTTTTTTGGCTGGGATTTTTTATTTTTTAGGAAAGCTGAGAAAGAGGTTTTTTTCGAGAAGGGAGAGAAAGAGGTTGAAACTGAGGTTTCAGAAGAGTCTGGGATGTTCCTTTCTTGTAAATATGCCTCCATGATTTTGTGCATTGTTAGCTGTACTGAAAAATGCACACACAGACTCATATGCCTACACACAACAATTTATTCACAGAATGAGAGTTCTGTTTCTTCGCATAACAGGCTGAGGAGATCAGCTCCCCTTGATTTTATGTTTTGTGGTCATGCTTCGATTAGGATAAAAGTGTTGGACCTTCATGTTCACACGTGCTTCTGCTGTGTTTTTCTTCCTCTTCTGGTTTGCAACAGGACTGTATATAATGTTATTGTGAAGAACAAACTGATTGGATTTATTGGCTGGATTCCACTCCACTGTGCATCACTCACTTCAGCAGCAACCTTGAGTTACAGTGAATAAACTGAAGTGATGTTTGCAGTTTTATACGATAACATTTCTTCATATTCTCATGATTACTTAATATCTTCCCAGTATTCTCCTGATTTCACTAACCTTATTCTCTGGAGTCATTACTGCTAAATCTAGTGATCACCCTTTACTGCCGGAGCGCAATGAGTCTTCATATTGTTCTTCATTCTACATCTTTGTTACTATTGTGTGATGTCATTCTACATCTTTGTTACTAATTTATGATTTTTTTTAAGCACAAGCCCATCTTTGGCTGAGATACTGCGCTTCATAAATTCCCACATCATTATTATTATACAAAGCAATTACCCTGATCAGAAATCTGCTCCAAAAGCCTGAGAGGTCTTAAATATCTTTTGTAGATACCTTACAATCATCTGATCTCTACTGTGACAAACTTAGAAATTTAACGCTGTAAATGTTTCAACATACCACCCAAATGTTGGATCGTGCCTCAAGTTCTGCATTGACACGAAAACCACCATGAATTTCATCTACCTCCAGACCAGATGTGCTGGCAAGATCTACATTTGGCTCAATACCCACAGCTGCCACCACACAGTCAACCTTCACCTATTGAAAAACCATTAGATGAAACAGTTATAGGACTGGGTAATTTGTGCAAACTTTTAATGAATCAACTCCACACCTCATTTGTTTACTAAAGAGCCCTGAACAAATACATGTAAAATGCTAACTTTTTAAAGATGTTATCACATGATGATATTACTGGAAAGTGGAATATGGTTTTTGGTTTAGGAGACTCTACAGATGGTGAATCGTGACTTTTTGTACTAGCTATCTACAACTGATTATGGTGAAATTGGTCAGCTATTTTCCTTACCTGTTTACCATTGTCCAAAGTCAAGATAACTTTATTGTCCCTGTAGTGCGCAGCAATGACACCACTGTTGGCAAAGACCTCCACTCCCTCTGTAACCCCACAGATGTTCTACTCAAAAAAACATCAACTCCATGAAACTGGCGTACAATATATCTGATAGATTGCTTGGCTGATTAGTTTAGTTTTATGACATGCCGGAGATATCTGATGTGTATGTTTATTGCTTTAACTCTTTTGCTGCCATAGTCAACATCTGTCAACTTCCCAGGCCAACGCTAGAGTCGAAGCATGTCAATTTATGGGTAGACTGCCACTGTCAATGAGCATCATCCTGCACACTTTATCCCATCTTTTTGTTTGCTTGTGTGAGGGATATGAAACAGAAGCTACTAGCTTAGAACACGGTTCATTTGTGTGATGGTGGATGGTCTGTAGCAGATGATTTTTGCATATTTTTGCAGAACCCTCATGCTGGGAATGGCAGACATATGATGCTGAAATCAAGGCCTCAGACAGCAATAAGAAATGGAAGTGTCTTCAGATTCTGTTGACTGTTAGGTGATGAAAAATTGAAAAAATGAGCAGTAGAGAGCAAGGCAAGGACATCTGAGCCACATGGGCCCAACTGAAAGGGGCTGCCCAAAACCAGATCTGCTGGCGAAGTGTTGTTGTGGCCCTATGCTCCTCAAAGGAGCAACAAGGAATAAACTAACAAACTCCTGCTGACTGGTTTAGATTTTTATGTCAAATATAAATAAAGTTTTTTAAAGTTTATCACAAGATCTAATGTACTCTAATAACGAATCTAGAATGTTAATCTACACAAAATAAGCATTATCATATCTGGTTGCTAAAATAATTCTTTCAAGGCAAAAAAAAAAATACTTTTGCTAAGAAACTCATGAAATAGTTACCTTCCTGAACTTTTTTGGTTGTCCATTTGCACAGATACTCTGGCAGCACACGGCCCATATTTCCTGCAAAATGATGCCAGTATTTGAAAAATATCAAAATTTCCATTGCTTTTTTCCTTCAGTAAATATTTTTAACATTTAAGCACTAAAAGAATAGGTTTCTGTGGATAACTGCATTGTTTTGTTTTGACACATTTTTGTAAAAGATAGATTTTAAAGGTTTAGAATATATAAAAACTTTTTAAAAAAAAAAACATTAATATATAAAACATGCATATATTTAAAGATAATTTTTACCTTACCTCTCTCTCATTTGTGGATCAGGAAATCACACTTTTTAAAAATTTCCTTTTCCTCATTTGAAACTTCAGCACATGAACAAGCAAGCGTACATTGGATAGCATTTCTATACCTCAAATTTACACACCAAGAAAAAGTACACTCTTTGTCTTATGCATGTCTACCTTTTTCTGGAAATATCTGATACACTTTCAGTCCAGTCTCCTGACCTAAAAAAAAAAAAACACATTACACAAAACTTGTCTTAACTTAATGAGACCAAGACTCCAATGCCACAGTCTTCACAAAACATGAATAATACAGATTACAAAAAAATTAGCAGGAATAGCATTTTTAAAAAATCATCATTATAAATCCTCCCAAATTGAAAAAATACTTATTGCTCATACCAAGTCATAGTTCTTAAAAACAAACGCGAGGGACATTCGGATTGTTCAAGAATTTTACATTTAAAATGCTTGACTTTCAGTTCTTAAAAATTAATAAGTGCTTACCTGTATACTGAAATCATCTAGTCTTGTGACTTGCATTTATGACAGGTGGCAACGTTTGGATATTTTGAAAAACAATCAACATTTGTAAGGGTTCCCAGGATCAGGGATGGTGCTCAAAGGACTAAAAGGAAAAATTTTCATTCGAAAGGCTAAGTGAAGTATATGAAGTTTTTCTTTCTTGGTGGTACGGAAGATGGTATTTTTATTGCATTTGTTTGGTTTTCACTTCTTATTTCTTAAATACATGTATTTCTAAATATAAAGAGTTAATTTTGATTGCTGTCTCAATTTGATTAGATATTAAAAAAATGTCCCTTTGGGGTGTAATAATTCCAAGTTTCTAGAATCCTAAGTATAATATTGCATAACTGAAAGCATTCCTTTGGTGTATAAAAATTGTCCGTGTTTCATCTGTCGCAAACCACCTAATGAAGAGAGATAGAATATAAGCTATGCACAGTAGTACTAGAAGATCAAAGTTCAAGAAAGAGTAAGTTTCTAAAGAACTTTTTGAAAAAAAGAGCGTTTTTTGCGAATACTGGAAGGCAACTAGTGTTGTACAGATGTGTAGACCAAACATTTTCTTGTGACTACAAGGAATGCCAAGGATTGGAGGATCAGATGAGGAATGAAAAGAGTGTGATCCTAATGCTAAACCAAAGATGGAATGAGTCGAAACTGTCAAGCATTACAGCCATTTATTTTTAACCTTGAGATATTATTTAAGCATTCTTATTACACATACTGTAACACATGCAAACATTACATAAACAGCATGATATACTAATACACATAAGATTAGATTACAAAATGACAAGCAATCCATCTACTATAAGCAGAAAGTTTCATTGATGAAATTCAATTCTTTGTCACCCTACAGCTTTACCAATACTAAACAATACAATTTCTTTACACAACCTAATTTCCTCTAAATAGTTCTGGTTTTTTAACATGTTCCATAGCATACATGTAAAGATTGTGCAGGCTTATTAACTGAAATAAACATTAATTCTGAATGTCACAATTCAACACCTTTTAATTTCTTCCTGTAATCTATCAATGTCTGACTGAATCTTTGTTATCTCTTCTTCTTGTCTTTGCTAACAACGCAATGTTGTTAGATTCTTTCAATAAGTGAAAAACTTTTTTGCTCTTCAGCCTGGAAACTATGTCTGTCAGCCAGTTCCAGCAGGTGTCGTCTTCGGCACTGTGGTCTTTAGCCTTTTGTTGAGTATTACCAGCTCATCTTCTAATCTTTCTGTGGACCTGCTTTTCTTCTGTTTCCTTCTGCTGCTTCTGCTCAGAGAGGTAACGTTCATACCTGCATAGGCACTAGAAGCGGATATCATCAGTGGTTTGGAGATCTCAACATTTTCCACCGCCTTCCCACACTGTGAATATGATCAAGATTAACTCTGCGTGCTTTTTAGTGCAGTCTGACTAAGATTGTCAGCTACTGTTTCTTTGTTGAATGAAAATCCTCTTTTCCACTGTAGCTTGACCATGAGAGAGTAGGAGTAACTGTCTGACAACAGACCACAACACCTGAACTCTGCTTTTCCAGCAAGGGCATCATAAAACCAACTATCCAGTCTTTGTGTCATAGGTCAAAAAGCCTTACTACCCACTCACCTGCAGAACTGTCAAGAAAATTACGGAACTCTGACAATACCTTGTCACAAGTCACATCATCAAACCTTTTCACACCTTGGCAATACAACAAACCTTTTTTCATTTTTGTATTGATTGTCTTTTCCCCCATGGTCTTTGGGTTTAAGAAAGTTATGTTTCTCACTAGGGTTGTACTTCAGTGGAGATTTATCCTGCAATTTTAGAACAACTGCTTTCAAAAAATCTCTGCATTCAGCTCTGAAGGCCATGAGAGTTCCATCGTTTACTGATGACTGTTTCTTAGCTACAGCCAGTAGTCTATCACCCCTGAAGCCAGTTCGATCATGCTCAGATTGACATGGTTAGAACTGTTGCATATATCAACCTGCACAAGTTGGAGGGCAGTTTCACATTTATTAAGTACATTTCGACTTGATAAATTTGTGCATCAGATTTTTCATAATGTCATGTAAGTCTAAACAAAGGAAAGGAAGAAGAGGCTGATCAGCTTGGTATTTCTCAAAAAAGGTTCAAGTATACTGGCAATTAAACTAAAGAAAGCCAGACGACATGAAAGCAAAGGGGTAGATAAGACTCCATTTTTTACAATATCAAAAGATTTGTTCTTTGGCAATGTTATTTTTTTTTTTCCATTGCAGCTTTGACAAATTTTCCAAGTATGGAAGCATAACAATTGCTTTTTTTCAGCAACAGAAATGTTTTTCAAGCATCGGTGAGCACAGAACTTGCTGGAAAAGATGTGGAACAGTTACTTTTATATAATCTTTCTCTTCTGGCTGGGCTGTCTCTGAACAAATATAACGATGTAAGAAATGACTCAAGCTCCATGTGATGAAGCCTCGCACCCACGCCTAAATGCATTGTGCATAACTGGAGTCCACAGCTGCCACATTTAACAACCAACATTGTGATTGGTAATCATGTCGTATATTAATTTTCTCAAGAAGTTTAGGTTTACAGAAGGTCCATCCATAGAAATTTGAAGTAAATTAGCTTGCTTGAAGTTTGATTCGCTAATACCTTACTGAAACTTTTGTTGAAGGTCTATGGCCGCGAATGACCCAAAAATTCCGAGGTCAGGTAATGATCCTTACAGCATTGTCACTCCAGTAACGAACATGGAAATCCAGCTGTTTAGTTTGAGTCTTATGGTTAGAAGATTCATCAAACAAAAGAACATACTCAGGCGACGAATTTACACAGTCCAGAAGCAATTTCGAAAAGTGAGGAGCAAGCCCAAATGAAGTTAGATAACTGGCTTTTTTTGTTTGACCGCACTTAAATTCTGCAGCTACTTGGCTGCTGGGAACATAAGTCGAAACAGTTCAGCAGACTTTTTCAGCAGATCTGAAACTGTAGTGTGATTCCACAATCTTGAGAGTCCACAGGATCTCTGCCTTCAATCGTTCATTGCTCATCACGAAACCTATTCAAAAGAAAACATTTAAGTTACCATTATGTCTGTAAACATTATGTTCTGTCTGAATAAAAGACAGGTTTCAAAAAGCAATAATTAATGACATGATAATATAAATAATACTAAACTAAGTTAAAGTATAAAGATGGCAGCATAGTTGAAAATGAAAGTTATTTTCAGCTAACTGATTTAGCTTTAATGTTAAATTGTTTGATTTTAAAAATCCAAAAAATAATGTATTTGCTGGTAAAATAGGATAATAAGCATACATTATTAATTATACTTTCTTTTTAATCTTTCCTGATCAGATGCCAAAAATTCAGATCAATTTTCTGCAGCAAAGCTGTAGTAGATTCGTGATTGTATAAAACTCTATTTGTAGTTCGAATCATGAGAAAATGAAAATCTCAACTTTTTAATTTAAATAATTCTTTGCTATTTACTGATCTTTAAGCTATTGGCTTCACCGTAAATTAGACGATAGGCTTAATAAAGAGTGGAAAAAACGCAAAATGTTATGCACGCTTTAATTTAATGTGTTTTTCTAAGTACCCACATCGTTAACTAAATGAATCGCTAAAGAATAAATAATTGTCAACTTACTGGACACACTTGCAGAGCTGGTCGGTGCCGTCTGATTTTGAGCGGGCTGTGGATGTTCTCGATGACGAATAATCAGTTACACAAAACGCCGCGCATCTTTCAGAAATACTTTTATTTGCCCTTTGGCATTGTCTTTCGGTAACCATGTGCTGTTTCAGAAACTTTCGCCCATTGATGAAAGATTCAGAGATATTTTGCAGGCAGCACATCGTGCCAAATGTTTATGCTCGAGTCTTTTATTAACCAATCTTTATACTTGTCTTCCTTAGCCACTTCTCCTGAAAAGAGCACTTCCCCGGCATCTTTCAAATTGTTAAGCAGACAAAGAAATGTGGTCGACACGACGAGAGTGAACTCGCGAAAGGCCGAAACGGACGTTCCCGCCGCGAGCGAGACTGGGTAGTCATGTGATTAAAATAGCAATGCAGCGAAAATCGTCGGTATTTTGCGCCAAAGTCTACTCCGGAAATAAATTTGTTGTAATATTTTATCGATAAAAGGACTTAAAAGGTCACAGAGAAAATGTAAGGACCTGTTGTGAGAATTTGAAAGGACCGCATGGCAAATAAAAGGACTTAAAAGGCCTTTTGGCGAAAATTCAATATAAAAGGACTTAAAAGGACCTTGCAAGGACCTGGGAACCCTGTGTACGGGTAACAATTACAAGAAAAGAATTTAAAATATTCTTGAAACTTTGAATGGGACTGTAGCCACTAACTGGGTTAGTACCAAAAACTTCCAAAGATCTTTTGCAGAGATCTGGAACAGCATGATGTTTTTCTTATTTTCTTGTGTAGTCACAATGTGTTTAGAAGTCTATTAAATGTATGCCACTCATATAAAGGAATGGTTAACTTGAGACAATTTATTACTGCTGACATGTTTCAAGAAGCTGGTTTGTTTGTATTTAACGCGGTGCCAGCAACAAGGTCTATATCACAGCTTCAAGAAGCTTGAAAAAATTGTATGTATACATTTTCTCAATAGCTGCTCACTTTTTTTGCCCAAAGCACAGGCCAGTTCACTTCCCAAGAACCCTCCTCCAATGATTGCAATTGCCTCTGATGAATTTACAGCTGAATCCAACTCCACAAAGTCATCAATCTAAACATAATTACCAGGTGTGTTAACAACCAGCTAAAAAAAAATGTATCTGAATAATAAACCATTAATTAATTGTATACTAAATTTGTATTACCAAGAACTGAGTGTAAGTATAACAATAATAACTTCTAATTCATGACCTGAGACATACATTTGTAGGATCAACATGTCATAAAACCTACAAGGAAATAAAACAAATTATAGAATCTGACACAATTGCCATGGCTAAAAAAAAACTATACATAAGAAACTCACATTTCGAAAAAGGATTGTTCTCGCACGCACTTCTTCACTAGCTTTTTCAAGAACAGGATGATTCTTTGGCCTTCCACCTGAAAACAATCATAATGCAAAGAGATGATATCAAACATGTTAAAAATTCATCTACCAGTGAGCTCAAATAT
Organism: Pomacea canaliculata; assembly: GCF_003073045.1. Taxonomy (NCBI): domain Eukaryota; kingdom Metazoa; phylum Mollusca; class Gastropoda; order Architaenioglossa; family Ampullariidae; genus Pomacea; species Pomacea canaliculata. The sequence continues at coordinate 25,606,162 of NC_037592.1, forward strand.
TACTATATTACACACAGTAAAAACAACTTTATTTTTAGGATAGATTGCATTGCCTGGCCTGGATGGGAGACTTGAAAATAAAAATAGGTCACCAACGTTAAGTCAGAAAATGAAAGGCTTTTAATTTTTTGTTTTAAGAAGGGACATTTGCTGCTGCTTTGTTTATTGTTGTTATTTGTAACTGACTTTGCTTCATACTTTTGCTCCAGTTTCTGCAACATTTAGCCAGAGAGAAAGAGATCATGTTTACATATGCACTTGTTGATATGCATGACTTGGTACTCTGGAAACAAGTTCTTTCAGGCATTAAATTTTCTAAAATACCGGTAGTCTGGGCTGTGTCTCTATGCTCAATAGTGTTTGAAGCGTTTGGTGCCTGGTGCATCTCAGCATCACTTTTAATAACAAAACGAAGCCATTTGTCCAATAAGTAGTTGTTACACAGTCACCCTTAATAACAACAATAAATGAATGTTTTTTGGTCTAAGCATCAAAAACACTGAAACACAGTCTAGAAATGTGTCAGTAAGAATCAATGAAGTTAAGCTTTCAGCTGACCTGTTGCTATAAGGCATTTATCAAAGGAAATTTCTTTTCCATCATCCAGGAGGACTTTCTTTTTTGATGCATCCAGTTTCACAACCTGTCAAAGCCAAAATAAAATATGTTTTGATTGATGTATTTTATCTGTATTAAATTTATGATTTATGTATATTAAAACTTATACTTTATATATTTATTTAGCCTCTGTAAAATGGTTATAACCCATGTTCATCTCTGCCAAAGTACATTGAAAATATGCATAACCTGAATGTTTGGATGGACAGGTGGCTTAATAAAATAACCAATATACCTATTTAAGTTGTTCAACAAATTGCTATACTTTTAAAGATTTCCTATTATATGTTTTACATTATCTGTAATGTGTTTTCAGATTTTGCACATGTGTTTGCATGATTAAAGCTTATGCTGGATACCATCTCCCCTTGCTCATATACCTTGATATTTACACTGTTCTACTAATATCAGTGACATCACTGACAGCCACATATATACATGCCGGTAATTGTTATTTCCCTGATAAACTTAAAAAAATAAGTTATTAATTAGTACACTGAATTTATTGGGTAGAACAGTGTTGGCTTACCTGGCTGCATCAATGGACTAGGGATTTGGGAAAATATTATCTTGCACAGAACTTCATAAAATTATAGGATAAAAATGCATTCCACTCATTCTTTAAAACATTGATTATGCATTCCATGACTGATGACTGATTTCCTAATCAGATGACTGATTACGTAATCTGTAAAAACCATTCTTCCATCTTAAATTCCAGCCCTTTAACACATGTGACTTTTATGCAGATTACTTTTTAAAATCCACCCTTCAACCGAAATGTGGGCTGAGCAAGACACACATCACACAGCTAATCAGATATTTGCAGGTTCAGCAATCTTTTGGTAGATGTGTTCCACAAATGTCATAACACATTCCCTAAAGATCAATCATAGAAAATTATGCCAAAACAACAAAGAAAATGTAAAGTTAAAATATTTTTCATACTTTCCCTTGCACGATGGCCACACCTCCATTTTCCTGTCCCTCTAGCTGATCTGGTTTCATGTAAAAGCTTTCAGGCTCAAAGAATATGCTTGGCACAAAAAAAATAATAAAAGAAATTCTTAGAGTTCTGGTTTTACCTTCAATAAAACTAAGAAATAAACAGGCTACAACCTTAAGTTTAGTAAGTTTTACCATGATAATATGGTATGTGTTGGAGAGAAAATCTGAATCATATTAGTCAAAAAGCATAACATTTTTAACTTTTGGTCTTGAAGGAAAATGAATGAAGTTACAAAACTATAACTAACAGTAAACAGCATCAAAGTGCAGTGCATCCAGGTTCTGCTCTTTGTAAAGCATTATGATCCACTTTTTCAAGATGTGCAGAAATGCTGCATTACTCAGAAGTACAGGAATAAATACTTCAGCAGTAGTATAAGCCAAAGTATATTCAGAGCTTCTAGTTTCTGATATTTTTGCCACACCAGTATAGTATTGATGATTGTAAAAATAAAAAAGGCCATCATAAAAGTCACTGTCTCCTTCCCTCACTGACATATTGTTGACATAATTATGCTAGTTGAAGAAAGAAATATTCTTTTAACACCCTTTCATTCCTGCTGATCCTTTTCTTAGCTCTATTCTAGTTTTCTATGATGCAAAAAATATTCCTACCTGCGCTCTTTACCATTCCACTGTTTGAACTTCATCTGTTGCAAGGAGGCTCTATCTTCACTGAACCAAAGTTCTTTAGACAGTGGAGGTCGCATGTATGGTAAACGGCCTTCTTCTGTTATAATAAGGACCTATGCATCAAACATTTTAGTATTATAAACATTGGACAAAGAACATGCATGACATCAAGGCTGAAAACCCATTGGGGATGTTCCTTTTTTCTGTTTTCATGCCCGAATCAATCAATGGGCCTAAAATAAACGTCAAAGTGAATATCATATAAACAACCTCATTGGTACACCTATCTGTCATTGGAATTTGAGCCCAAAAGATTGTTTAATTTTGAATAAAAACTTCATGGGTTTTAATCCTGAAAATCTAATGTGGTGGTACCATGATACTTTTCATTAATTTGTTCCAGAACAAAGGTCTAGTATCAAAAAGGTTGAGTACCAAATAAATTTCCATAATGTAAAGTAAATGGAATAATCTTTTTCCAGACATCCTCACTATATCCATTATTTCACTTAATAAGCATTTAAAATATGCAGACATTAAGAAAAACAATTATTAGATTAAATAATGTTCATTTTACCTGTATTAATATCTTTTTTAACTATGGTCGTTTTAACTAATTTCATTTTCTGCTGGGTGTTATCACTAACTTTTAGGCTACATGATGACATTTGTACAAAAAATGTAATGAAAGGCACAAAATGTGAAAACAAAACAGAGCACTTTGGTAGAGCATCAAAGCTAATACATAATTCTTTGTTTCACCTACAGCGGGCATTCTCTTCCTGGGATTACACTACTAACAACTTCTAGCAAATGCGTTTAGTGCCAAGCAAATGTCAAATACTGCAACAATTTTTTCTCTTCAAAATGCATCAAAACCATTGAGCACTAAGATCTGTCTGTACTAATATCAAAAATCTACAAATCAAGGAAGTTTAAAAAGTAAAGAATAACATACAGATCATCTGAACATTAAGAAAAGGAAGCTGTAAATACTATGTAATGTCATTATTTAATAGACATCATATCTGACTGAACAAGAATGTCCAACAGAATGTAAGAAAAGGACTGCACATAGCGAGCTATAGCAATTTTCACCGGACTTCTTATTTTATACCTTTGCGGTTGGGTCCCTGGCTTTGATGGAACGAAAAGCTCCAAAAGAGGCTGTGCCACCTCCAATGAGCAAATACGGCACATGCTCAGGAATGGCTTTGGCAACAGGAAGCCGTTCTGGAGGTGTCAAAGGTGGAGGTCCTGCTGAATTACACATAATCATCACTACACAATCTAGGAGCTGTTCAAAATGTTTTTGTCTTCCTACCCCACATTAGCTTTGCATTGTACAGCCAGTTTTAAAGCCACCAAAATGACCAAATAACAGAATGTTTCATACAACTTAACTGAAATGTTTTGAACTGTTTGTTATAGCAAGAAAATTCTCAACTTAAAATCTAGGAGCTTGATCTCCCTCTCTAATGCTATTAATATCTGTGTGCAGAGGAAAGCAGTCCTAACAACACTAGCTTCAGCAAAGTCAGAAAATCATATCAAAATAAGCTAACAATAAACAAGAAAACATCAGCTATAACAGTCACTTGAGAGATTATGATTTTGGATACACAGTAAAAAAAATGTGTAATAACTACTACCTCAGATGGTGTTACAATAATACCTACAGCAACAACTATTAAGCAAAGAGTCAGAAATGTCAGATCTGACTATTATCTCTAAAAATACATGTTAATATTTAAAAGGCAGTAAAACTTATCAATGAAAGAACATTTCTTGAAATTCTATTAAAATGCTATCTTAAAGCAAATGTAATCGGCGTTTCAAATGCTGAAAAGTTCAAGTTGATGCTTAGCAACCAATATTCTATGAATCTAGGAATGGTAATATAAATGGAATAAAGTAGTTCAAATCTGAATTTTTCAAGTATCCTGAAAATATGAAAAGTAGCATATACACACAGCACACATGAATTTATGAGAAGAATGTCATTGCACTAGAAAGGTATCGATAAAGACAGGTTACTACCTTTCTTGGGAAGGGAAGAGGCAGGCTTAGATGCACTCTTTGCTCTCCCAATCTTCTCTGCATCTGGCGTTATTTTTTTATAGTCTGATATATTATGAAGGTAAAACACCCCACTCTTCCACATCTAAGACAAAAGCAGTTAAAGCAGCTTTTAATATTGCAAAATGAAAATCAATTATCCTTTGTGGGTTTTGTTCTCTTTAAAATACAAGCTAGTACTATGGGAGCTTTAACAGTAGACATTAATACTACATGTATTAGACAACAAGCATATAGTTTATATAAAAGTACAGTTTTTTTCCCTAAATAAAATATTCAAGTGCACTGCAACTACCAACTTCTACTTCCCAAAATCTAGGTGAATAATACCTTTACAGGGTAACCCCTTTCCATACAGAAGCTACAACCTATGGGAGAGCTAAGAGGGTTTATTAACCACACACTTCTGTGGTATCATGGTTATGACGTTACACTGCAGAGGGGTTTAATTTTATTTATTTTCTATGCTTGAAGTTTGTACCAATGGTAAATACACAGCAACCTTGACGATATGGCAAATAATTAAAAGAAGAAATAAATCTCAAGTTCACCTTAAATCTTATTCAAGCAACTTGCAACCATCACTTGAGCTTCAACTTCATTATGAATAAGATATTACTAATATTAATCGCTATTTGACAAAAAAATGTGTTAATGTGTTGATGTAATGCAGTGGTGCCCAACCTTTTCTCGCCCAAGGGCCACACTGGACATTATATATGATCTTGCATGCCAGAACATGGTGGCTTTGCCAGAATTATGACGTCAAAAATGAAATTATGTTGTGTCTGGTTAAAATGAGTGGGGCAGATGAGGTATCTTCACGGGCCATAGGCTGGGCACCCCTGATGTAATGTCTTCAAGTATATACATTAAAATACATACAGATTAAAATAAAGATAATAGTAACATAAAGAATATTAATAATAATTACTTTATACAACATGAGTTCAATATAAATTTTGTTGTTCTCAACAATATTGTAAAATACTGATATTGTGATAAGTGCCTTCTATTTTACTTTTTAGGATGCTAAAGAAATAGTTTTAAGACAAATATGATAATTCACAAAAGAGTTTAAGGAAACGACTCGTAAGTTTCACAGCAAAATCGTACAGTGCCCAAATAACTAGTGATATACAGTATCAGGACATAACAGAATGGTCAAACCATGCAGAAGAATCTAACAATTAAAAATAAAATCTAAAATACACATACAAAATGAGCTTTGTTTGTCATCTGCTCCAAAACTCAGCTTCAAAACTAGTGCTTCTATATTGAAAGCTTTTTACAAATTTATCTTTTTACTTACTGCTATCAATGTGAAGGCCAGAAAGCCAATGCTGCCAAAAAGAAGCATATTCCATTTTGCATTGCGTTCTCTGTAATTGTCATACCATGATCCTTTTGGAACTGGCAAAAAGTTCATGTGAGACTTATTTTCTTCGGCCACCTGTTTATCAGACTTCCAATTCGATGGAACATCACTACTCATGAAGCGGGCATGTTGGCTAATTGAGTGAACAGGAACTGGTTCTGCTGAAAGTTAAAACATAAAAAATATAAAACAATATTTATTCAGAAAACTGAAATAAAGAACAATCCAAGATCTCATTCTTTATTAGATATTAGCAGTGCTGAATCTGTTTGAATAACCATTCTAATGCAAAATCAAAAGCTTGAAGGAAGACACTTAAGGTACTGTCTGCTTCAAAAAGTTTCGGCTACATAACATGCTTGCAAGAAAACTAAGTCATCTTAATTTATATGACAAAGTATGATAAACTGTTTTCACTTTTGCAGTTTTTAAAAAATCCTAGGACTTTAGTCATTAGAGTTATATATGTTTATATATATATCAAACTAAGCAAACTAAACTGCGTGTGCATGTGGACAGACACAACACATGCTCACGCACGCACATACACACCCATATCTGAAAACACTGTTCAATATGTATAATCAATGGAACGAAAACTTACGAACTTTGAGCGGCTATCGAAAGATGCATGCCTTGACATAATGTAAAATCAATTTACAAAACTTTTGGATCTAAATCGGTCTTGTTCGACAGGTACCTTCTCATATTTATCGCCTATTTTGTATCCCGTAATTAATTTACTGAAAAAATTCACATTTGAATAGACACAAAAGCTAATAAAGACCACAGCACTGTATACGGAACAAGCGAAGGGCAGATAGAACTCGACTCATGGTGACCTTAGGAAAGGATATTCCACTGCTTCAAAGACTGGCAGATGACTGTAAGCATACAGCTTTAAAAGTCTTATACAAATTGCACTTACCAAGAAAAAGAGATAATTCCCTCGGAAGACTGTGTAAACACCTCTTCGCTAAGTGCAACCGGCAGAGAAGTAAACAACGTGACATTTTTTTTCGCAATCCTCCACTTCGCCACTGAAGACTTCTCAACTTGACTTACGTCCCTTGAGCTGTCTGCATAACGCTCCAGAAGGCGCAAAGTTTCGAAATAATTTATATTATTTGTACCTCATTCCAAAGTGATGCTCTCGTTTTATTCCGCATTAAATATATAATTTATCTGTTTTCAGTACTTTAAATGTTTGTCTTTGGTGTTGGATGTCTATACGGTGTGACTGTGTAGGGTAGACAACAGAAGTGTTATGTGTATGGGTTCTGATCGAAAGTAAAACGAGTTATTGTTACTAGCAGTGGATTTGTTTCAGTAGTATCAGGCACTAAATTGAACACTTAGATGGGTGTACAGTGTACTGATCAGTTATTCTTCTTGTATAAGTGGCCAGAATGATTGGTTACCAGTAGATGATAAGTGTCCAAATCTTTTTTTTTTTAAAACTTTGTGGTCCCCAAGCATAGGGGAGAAAATTGGGTGTGATATCCGTGCGCCCGACTTTCTCAAACCCCCTGGTAGAACACTAGATTGCGAATACAGTAAATAAAATGAAAATAAATATCTTCAGGAGAAAGTAACAAACAAAAGATAAGCTGGAAGTCTGTCAACTATTTCCATCGGAAAGTAGTATCATTACAGTCATAGCTGTGCTGTAATAATTACACCATGGACGTGTATATAATTATAAGTTCGTGAATCGTGAATTACTCTATTTATGTATATGACAGATATAAATGACTTCCAGTTTTCCTTAACTACATTTTTTTGCCCTGGTTTTGTCATTCTGTTCTAGTACTTAGGGATTACAGATTTGCAAGAGATTTTAAATGTGAAAGAGTATCAGCTTTCAATCAGTGTGTTTGAAACGCATTTAATTAATATCATCTCATTAACGACACCAAAATGGAAACTGGTTTTATGTCCAAGAATATAATATTGTATGATGTTGAGTGTTCTGGGGCTACTTGCAGATGTTAGTGGGTAAATGTGGTCCTTTGTGTCCTTAAAGCTTTTCCCGAGATATTCATTTAATGCCAACCAAAGTCAAAGGATCAGGCATAGGCGACACTTTTGTTCGCTTATCGGATTTTGTTTTAATCCTATCAATTAGTTACAAATGCCTGCTGCTTACAAAGGTAGCACACTAGCTATATAGACAAAAAAAAAAGCTAGCGTTTTGATGCTTCTTTTCCTCGTTTTATAAATTTGTTCATTCATGACCAGACAGACACAACAAAACAAAAACAAAACAAAACAAAACAAAAAAACAGAAATTAACAAAACCCGCATTAATCACGCACGATAATGATAAGCCTTTCCCTTCAACTGCCTAAATGCTACTTAAACATGTGCATATGATATTTGTAAAGCCGGCGTGGTCCATATCAAAAAAAAAGAAACACCGAAAATATGACTGGCCGGAATAATGAGCTATTGCGTTGTTAATTTTACAAATAGAGATGTTCACATAAAAGATAAACATTAAGAAAGAGAAATGATAGAAAATTTGAGAAATTATATTTTTTCGTTTGATCGTTTTTATTTTTAAGTTCTTTCTCGGGATAAACTATTATCGCCGTAGTAAACTAACATATTCCAGCTAAGTGACATTAAGTTCCCTCGACCGGTGCAGTTTTCTCCGTGATATGTCAACCACCGCCTTCCCCCACTCCCGCCCCACGTTCTCCCCACCCCCGCCTCTTTTCCCCACAGGCCCGTTAATTAGGTCGGCCGTCCACGAATAAACTGCACAGACGCATAGATACACTCGACTCCTTTGGTACACAGGCGCGGGTCGACATTTTCAACTCGTCCGCACACGTCAGGACAAATTCTATGCATGTGTTTATCTTGTGCAAATTCGACCTCGTTGTGGTGCATCAGTGGTGAGAACGCCAAAGAAGGGTGTGTTGTGGTCTTTGATCTTCTTTTACATACACCCACCACTGACTAGTCAGTTGCCATTTCCGACCCGAAGCAGTGGAAATGATGAGAAAATAAGTTTTTAAGGTCCACGTGCGATAGACTGTTAAGCAGCTTGTTCGAAGATCCAATAGCTCGGACTTGTCACTGGAAAACTTCTTCATTCCCCTCCACGGAGAGAGAGAGAGACAGGTGAAGAGAGTTAATAAAGCAGTGATAAGAAAAGGTAACAGGTGACATTAAAATATCGAAGGTTGAGCAATCTAGTCACTATGCACGCGTTGAACCACTTGGAGACTTTTCCGCTGGAACCTAAAACTCCGCGAAAAGGCACACTGGATTGGAAATAAAGTGTTCCAGCCCCGAATTTGACGACCGTTTCTGCCTCCTGACATCTGCTTGCAGTGCCAGGATGTGGTCTTTGCGCCGCAGGCTGTTGAGTGCAAGATAACGTCTCCGTGAGTCGTTGGGTAACCCCCAGCGCTTCCACGACTCCAGCTGCTTAGACTTCTGAGCCCCGGTACCTTTCAGCGCTCCAGTCGCGACTGCCAGACTGTTCCTGGGGTTCATCTGCTGGTCCTTGTCCTCGTCGGCATCCACTTGAGAAATCGTAACCCCAGTGACCTCAAGCCTAACCGTTGTCTCCGCTGAATGTTCGGGATTTGTCCTGCAGTCAAAGGAAGTCGGACCAACCGGGACAATGTCTTCGATGTCTGACGTCACATCCTCAAGTTCGATGTCTACTACATCGCAATCATCTGCATCCTTCATTGACGACAAGCGCCTTGTCTCGAATATTTTGTCACCCTGAATGTGGGTCTCGGATGATTTATTTTTGTCGATCTGGTATTTTCTTTTACTTTCAGGCCAGCTCGTCTCGTTCCGGACGTTCGTATCTGAAACTTTTCGCTGCTCAGAGACTCTAAAAAAGACTCTAGCCTGTTTGGCAGCTTTTTTATCTTTTAGTATTTTGACAGGTGTGTACTTCACTTTGTCTATACTCTTTAAACTTTTGAAAGGAACAGCAGCACTTTTCTTGTTTTTCTTGCTGAGGTCGAACATCAGATCAGATTCCCTAACAAGTGTTTCAAAATCTCTCCCTTCGCGCGTGTTCGTCTGTGTATCTGTTGTTTCCAATACGTCTTCAAGCACAGAGTTCGCGCCCTCCGTCTCCCATCTCGATCTGAACTCTTGTCGAAATCCTCCCACTCTTTTGTCCTCGACGAGCCACATATTTCCATCTACAGTATTACTCGGTCCACGATATTGTTGAACACAGACTACAGTCGGCTTGCATTTAGGGTCGACAAGCGAGTGACGACCACGTCTGATGGCAAAGCTGTCTATGGTCGGAGTGCCTCTTGAACCGTCAGGATTTCTGTCTAGAACCGAAGACCCCGATGTAAAATGAGCACCACCTAGCGCCGGGGGAAAGCTGATGTCAAACAATGATTCTGAAGGTCGGTTGAAGCGGTAGAATGAGGGGCCAAAGGTTGCATAGTTGTATCCATTGTACTCTGGATCCGGGTGACGGTCTGGTGATAGGTGCCCCGAGTGCTGTCGCAGTCACTCCCGCTATTGGCCAGCGATGCAGATTCACTTGCGGTGTACTTGGTATAAAGGTCGTCTGGGGAGCCTCTTTCCACATCAGTCTGTACCACGAGAGAACAAACGATCAGCAAAGGCTATGGTAATAACTTATTAACGAAAATGCTAATGTCATCTCTGGATGTGTGTATGGGTGGGGGAGACATATAAGCACGGACGTGTATAGGTGGACAAAAACTTGTCTACAAGCAGTCCATTAATACAAGTTCATGATATAACGCTGTGCTGATATACTGGTCCGTAATTTGTGTCACAATGTTACAATGTTTCTATAGACTGCACCGTAGTGTGAGAGTGTGTGTGTGTTTACAGTGTGTGTCAGGATTTTTGGCCCTTCTTGCTTGTTTTCTAAGAATGCCGACACGACAACGCCTAGGATAATAAACATGCCATTCTTAATTAATATGACCAGAACTTCTTTTTATCGCATATAGTAGCATTTCAGCTGTCGAGATTATACACACTGTCCTCAAAAGTCTTAGAGATAATAATAATAAATGCAAAATCTGTAAAGCTCATACTCACACTCCTAAGGACTATGCTCTTAGCGCTTAAGAACAAGAACGAAACATGGACAGCAAACGAGGGACAGGAAAACAAACAAATAACATATGAGCTATAAAAGAATAAACAGCCGTACTAAACGAAGAATAAAATCAAATACAGAAAACGCAAAGAGGAACCAAACAATAAGAACATTTATTACAGAGTGATAGACCTCCTCAGCCTGGAGACTTGGTTCATCGTTTTCATCGCAGTCGTCATCGTAACTCTCAAGGTCGCTGTTGGATGTCTGGGTCGCAACCTCCACCGCCTGACGGTTTTTCTTTATCCGCGCAGGCGCTTTCTTAGCAGAAAAATTCTCAAGAGGAGTTTTGTTGACGTCTGGAATTTTGAAAAATGATGCGTTAATAAAAAATGTGCTCATTTGCCTCATACAAGCTACATTTGAATGAATGAACCCAAGGGGACGAATATATAGATCAACTGAAACACACATATTATAGACAGACAAGTAAATAAACGTGTTTCCTGCGCAAGTCTGAAAACATCTTGAAGGACTAGTGGACTGCATTTTTTTTTTCTTATGATAGGGTCAAGCTCTGGGCATGATACTATTTTCCAACATCTGGTTAAATGTCTGTTCTGTTCTCGAGCTATGCGTCTACAAGTATATCCATGAACAGAAAAAGGTCCAAATCAGGATCTCACGATATGTCTAATTGACATAATTATGTTCCCAGCTCTCACATCCGCTTAGGCCTTTACAACGTTAAGTATTCATGCACTATCCTGACATTTATTTGTCGACATGTATTTCGATAACGGAAGGGAAGTCTTCATCGTTTCATCCAGAGTTGGGAAAATACTATCGTGTACCGAGCAATACAATGCAAACTAATTTTGCACTCCACTGAAAGGATGTTGAGATCATATCAACATAAACGGTGCTGAGACACAAATAAAAGAATCGCGACGAGGGAATAAATAATCATCATAATCATTAATCATTTAAGAAACGCGTACACATAGTGTATCATCGATCTTCGTGAAGCAATAAGTAAAGATCAAATTGCATACAATTTTACTGCCTGTTTACAAAACATTAAAATTTGCTTACCCCGAGTATATCAGTAAGGAAGCTTTTAAAAAAATCCAACAACAGTAACATCAACATATTGTGAAATAATTCCAAGTGTCAGTTTCTATCTTGTGGTTTTGCCACGTTGGACATGGAAGGATGTGAACTTATTGTGTCTGGCCTTGACTGTAAGCAGAGACAAAAACAATCGGCATCCTCGATGAAAAAAAAGGGGGACCATATATTGGACTAGGTTCTCTACAATCAGGGAGTGTTCCCATGCAGGACACAATAATTAGACTGGGGTGTCTATAATCAAGTAACACGCCCATGTAGTGCACCTCCTGACCCCGACATCCACAGAAAGATCTGAGCCTGGGGTCAACAGGTATTGGCCTCAAGTGAAGTAAACGTTCGCCACACGTAGTCACGTACTCAGCAGGATATCTTGGCTCCAACGGTGAGTGGAGCCGTGCTGTCGGAGCTGTGACGTCACAATAGAACCTTCTAAGCTATTGTGTCTGTCAGACCACGTTGCTCATTATACCACATTGATTGGGTTAAAAGGCTTCAGATGACTCAGGGCTTATAGTAGCTCTTGCTCTATAGATTGTAGAGTCTGTTCACAGAGACTGTTGGAAGCTTATACCTCCACGTTAAAAGGTCTTACACACAGACATTAACTCTTAGGATGGCTTTTTTGTCAGGGTACTATACAGAATTCTTCATTAGCCAATTCCCTTTTCTAACTCAACACTAGTTCAATGGAAGCACTTAAATAAATCCACTAAAAGCCACTCATGTGTTCATCTTTACAACCATTTTCACCTGCACACTGCTTCAGCTGGCCAGTCCTAGTGCACAGAGTCAGTTCCTCATCTTGAAAGCAGATAACAATGTCGCAGCCCGACATTCTTCGGAACTGAAATCAGATCAGGTTTAGTCTCAGACCATGAAGTTAATCAGGGCTAGGCTGCACGGAAAATGTCTGACCCTCATTGTACCCTGATAGCACATAAAAAATATACATAAATAACAAGTATAAAGGTAATGTTTCTAAATTGTTTTTATGTTTCCTTGCCATCAGGGCAAGTCTTCGGTCTCAAATGGAAGCCGATTCCCCTAAGTTTGGTCTGAACAATCGACCTGCCACTTGAGACCGACGACTGAAGATGAATTACTAAGGCCACACATGCACTTCATCCAACGGCGATTCTTCGAAGTTAACCGCAATACTAAGTGGGCTTAACCTCATATAAAACCAACAGTTTGAGTCTATAAATATTAATGTGCTCCTTGACTTCCTGGCTTCGGTCGGCCAGTTCTCTGCATTTGTTGTATTTTCTTGGTTGATTTGTTTTTAGTCTCCACTATTTGACATACGCGTGTTTCTTCTTACCCTTGGCCTTTTATTTTTCATCTTATGCATTGAACTTGCCCATCGACTGCCGGTCTTCTCCAACGGTTTTTTCGTTTTTTTCGTCATTAATTATAATTGTGATTTACCTTACATCAATGCCTGTCACGTGCTTAAGCATTTTCCTGAAATTTTTCTCAGCTTGATGGTCATTTCGATACCAATAATTTCCTGACGATTTTATCTACCTGCCTGAGAACTGATTGCTTTCGTCACGAAAGCGGTATATGTCTTTCCGATCCGTAAATTTGAACTGTACGTAACTCGTATCTCATCTTTGCCTGTGAAAAGGATGTAATCCGGCAGAATAGCGATTTGGGGCTTCCATTAGCTTCACTAAACGAGCCACAGGATTTGTCCTGTTTATTGTCGCTGCATATTATTTGCATGATTATGTGTGTCAGAGAGGAAGAAATACGGGTTTTATAGAACTATTATTTTCCTTTTATTTGTTCTTGTTCTTGTTTATTTTTATTACGCAAGTAGGTTGTGGTCTGTATGCTTCATAATCAAATATTTTGTGTCGATATTTTTACGTCTTTAATTTTGTCACGTGCACTGGACCTGTTAATTTAGTGGGGTAAAGCTCTATATAAATATACTGAATCTATATAAATATATCATCGTCATCATCATCATCTCACTTTATAAGATGTGCATGTTAACATTCTGATGACAGTTTCTGTTATGCTGATCGTGTCTGGCAGCAATGCTCAGAAAGAGATTCGTCTGGGGTGTCCGTTTTATGACTGAAACTTCGAATTAATTCGCGCCAAATGTTAAATGTCAAAGTGCATGTAAATACCACCCTGATAATTGAGAAAGTGCGCAGAGTTTAGAAAAAAATATTCCGTTCAGCCTGTTGTATATTGAATTAGTATCACTATTTGAGACACTGGCAGGCTTTGCTGGCTAAATCGGAGAGGAAACTTAACAGAATGATTACAGAGAAAGAAATTAGTGAGGTTTTAATAAACATGCATATCTCTCGCATATCAAGAGCATTTACGAAGAAAACCAATTTGATCAGCGGCATATGTACACACCTATTTCTCTAGCAGAGCACGGGCACAAGTAATATGAATCAAGCATTTTCATCACACCAAGCTGAAATGACACATTCATACCGCATAAGGAACTCGATCAGTTCCACAGTACTTACAAAATTTATGAGTCAACTATGCCTTACTTTAAAAACCGAAACATATTTTTTTAACAGGAAAGTTTTCCTGACCTTTGTATTAAAAGGAAAAGTATTTCAGTGATAATTTTCCTCACTAACAGTGTGTTGGTATTGAAAACTAAGCCCATAATACTTTTGCTGATGCTTTATAACTTAACTGGGTATTGTACCCCGTAATCCTGCTGTTGCGTGCGTTTACCTTATAAAAGAGTTTCCTCAACCCTGCCACTGGGAGACAAAGGAGAGAGAATGGAACCTTGCCCATCCAAGAACAGGAAGTGGTTTCCGTTATTTTGTTGGTGATGACCAGACGTCCACCACAAACTTTGCAAGAGGTCTTCAGCACCGAGCTGCACCATCGCTGGACTCGGCAGTTCAGGTCCAGCTGATAAAAAACGCGAGCGCGCGCGCACACACACACACAGACGCAAGAAAGAACGGACAAATCATGTCATTAGAACTTGTAAAAGTAAGTGTCGCTTTAATAGTTAATTTGTGCTACAAATTGCTCCCTTCACAATGTATTAAGACATGGAATGTTGAGAACGGAAGAAAGGTGGCTACAACGTCCGCTAAGAAACCATAGAACAATTTTTTTTAAGATTGAGTTTCTATAAAGGAAGGCACACGCACATACTACCCACGCTGAGAAATCTGTTACAGAGTGAAACATTCATTTTTAACAATCGGGCTGTGATCGGGTGCCGCGTGCACACCACGCAAATGGGCGCGAACTGGGTAGCTAATGATTAGCAGCTAAAATCCATTTGCTATTCTTGACCTCAGAAGTGACAGCCTAGATATAGAGTTCCATCATATTTACTCAATCATCAACATATTGCTATCATATAAGCCTAAAATGTATTGCTTGCTTGAATAATTATGAACTTACTGACTGACAGATTTATTTATTTATTTTAAAGAGGTTAAACCCACACAATCTGCTGTAGTAGGCGTTGGATTATTTTGCTCTGTCCGGTTTAAACACTGATTCAGTATAAAAAGATTTCTAGTGGGAAAGGGAAGGGGATCATCGCCAAACATTTCTTACTGAGAACTGGAGGCCCAACGTGTCCGAATACCATAGCCTACACGTGGCCAGATAAAAGCAGAAGCTGGAGCGATACCTGGTACTTCTCTCTCATGACGAGGTGTGCAGCTCATGACACAAATCCATCTGGATTTTCTCCAGCTTGATTAAGCTGCTGTTTCTTCGAAATGGCCGGTCCATAACGGGTACAGAGGTGATGTAGGCGGGGGGTTAGTTTTCTATTGATCGGATCAAAAGGTCGCTGATTCGAGACTTGCCTAGAGGCTAGAGGCCAGGGCCTTGAAAACTACCATCTAGCCTCACCCAAAGATCTTCAATAGAGATAACCTTCTCTCTCCAGTTTGCGTCGACTGTTGTTTGTAATGAATGATTTACGTGCTATCTTTCAATTTTCCTTCCACCCAACCCCCTTACATTGTACGCACACAAGCTTTGAAATGAATGTCCTTTACTTACCACCACGCTGAAGTCGCGGTGACTGAGGAAAGCTGTGGCAGCGCTGGACAACGTCTGGTGAAGATCAGACCTGACTGTGTCGTTGTGCGGGTTGACTGCTATCACCCACAGGTCTGGAACTGAAAACATTCAAATCTTTTTTTTTTCTGAGTCCACGTTTCACCTTTATTCGGTTAAAACAAATCGACTGAAGAGAAAAACAAACATGTCTCAATGCTTCTCTAAGTTTAGTGCCTTTTTATTTATTTATTTTTCACGGTTGTTTGTTTTTTTCTTATTTTTGATCTATTGTTTTGGTTCCCTGAAAAGTGATAATTGAGTCTCTCGTGGATGATGCTTTTGTCATATAAGATGAGACATTGTTTGGTATATAAATCCAACGTGGACGGACGCACAAACACACACAGAGTATGCACCTGTTTTGTTTCCTTTTGACAGGAGCTGAATAAGCAGCAATGATATCCGGTCTGTAAGCCGGGAGTGAACAGCCATGAGGTGGTTGTACGTGTCCACAATAATTGTCCTGGAGAAATATTGTTAGCCACACCAGATCAGCCATTGTTGTTTACTAATTGGTATATAGCGATTATTTATAACTGACAAGAAACTAGGCGTGACATATGAACTGGGATCTTGTGTAATA
The DNA here is from genome assembly GCF_003073045.1 of Pomacea canaliculata. Taxonomy (NCBI): domain Eukaryota; kingdom Metazoa; phylum Mollusca; class Gastropoda; order Architaenioglossa; family Ampullariidae; genus Pomacea; species Pomacea canaliculata. Next base: position 25,622,758 of record NC_037592.1, read on the forward strand.
TATCACAGTGCTACTGACACTTCTCAGAGTTTCATCCATCCCTATCTCTCCCCCTCTCCGCACACCTGTTTATTTGGTCTCTCTCTGTGTGTGACTGAAACCACTGATGTCCCTCAACAACCCATGAATTTACCGCTAGAATGTGAAAGGTGTACAAGACCAGATGACATAAAGCATCCTGAGACGAATGATGTCATTGTGTCAGACTTGGCTTATCTGTCAGGTGCTAACAGTCATGAGGTGCATCGGATATAGGCGGCTTCTTCCCTATTCCCTTGCTGCCTTCGTGCATCCGTCAGCTCGCACCTCTAACAGGTGATTTTTTGTTTTTCGGTTTGCGTTACCGGTGTGCCTTATTCGAACCACCTTCGCAGGAGTGGTAAAACACGAAGGAACTGAAGTCAACAATAAAACAGGGTTCATGGTGTTGGCACACTACTGTTTGTTTATCGACTGCTGCCGTGTGGTTTTCCATTCTGTGGTGTGCGCTTGCGTTGCCACATCATCGATCGAATGTTTTCAATCGTTGCTCGTCAAACGTCCTTTGTACCAATCGACAAACGTTGCAGAAAAATAACATACGTAATCTTCTTCATTGATAATGTATGTTCCAGTATCTCATGTGATGGCGACGATATTGTAGCAGTTAATCTATCTAAAAAGACGGCGCTGTTTTGTATTTGGATGTCATAAAAAGCACCTTCGGTATTTGAGGACACGATCAACCGGGGTAGAAGATACTGTTAGCAAATGGTGCGTCACTATCTGCATTCCATGACGGAAGGGAGAGAGAGAGAGGAGGATGGAGGATACAAGAGACAGGGTGAGGTGGAACTGGCTCCGAGATCGATCGACTGCCTAGAGTTCGAAACGGTATGGTTGCAGACTATTTCTACTGATAGAAAAATAGCAGATAAAGGGTTTAGTCAGTCAGTCTGTAGCGACCCTTAGACAGCCTAGGTGCACTTGTGATGCACCTTCAGACATTTTCTCGCGTAGGCAAAGCCTTGTCATTGTGCGCGTGTGTAGGTGTACGGGTGTGTGGGTGTGAATAAGGGTGTGTGATGGAGGTGGTACAGTGGTATTGTATGTGCACCTGTAAGTTAGCATGTGTATGTGTACATACATGTGTATGCACTTGCATATGTGATATTTTAATGTGTGTATGTGTGTGTGTGGGTTATTACTCATATTCTCATGCCTCTCTTTTATCATTCCTTCCTGTTCATATCAATTTGAAAGTCAATTTATTTAATGTGATACATATTCAGTTTTGTGTGTGTGTGTGTGTGTGTGTGTGCGAGTGCGAGTGCGCGTGTTTATGTCATTCTTTACTACACTTAGACTTTAACATAATAACCAAAGAAGTTTTAGGAAGATTTTTTTTTTGAATTTGAACATGTACTATTTTCTTTCCTAAATTTCGCCTTGCTCAGTGGGACCACATGATTCTAGACACAGGAAAAGAAAATATAGACAAGAAAACGACAGCATCCGACTTTTGCTCTCAAAAAAGGCGAAGGAACTGACAGGAAAGGGAAGCATGGACCTTATAAATTGTTTGATGATGGTCCTTGCATAGTAGTGCATCTGTGCATGATCTTGATCTCATTGAGCAAAGGCTGCCTGGAACACAGTACACTTGTACAGACAGCTTTTTCTGGCAGTGACTCGATCCGCCTTTACATTAAGCTCCTATATAACGAAAAACACTCCCGTCGTGTACTTGTGACCCAACACGCCGGGTGGAAATAATGATCTGGGTGCCAACAGGCTGCGTGCATTGTAAGCCTAATACTGAAGGGTGTGTGTGTTTATATGTACGTCCTGCATCCGGTCTGCGGTCGCGAGCTGCAGCTGCAGACGTGGGTTTGAGGGTCCTACACGTTTCAAGGAAGAAATATTTGACAGATGAGAGATATCTTTCGAGGGCCGCTTCCCTCATCCGCCACCCCTACCACCTCCCCCTTGCAAGACGAGTACGATGTAATAATTTATATCCGCCTGAGAGATCAGTCCACACGTTTCCGGCGGCGAAGCAGCTGTAAACAACACGAGGTCACTTGCTTTATGTATGTCACCTTTGTCGACCGAAAACGAGGCTGTGACGTCATCAGTAGAGGTTCGGATCGGCCTGACTGAACTAATGTCAAGTTTGTATAACTCGCCTGCGACTTGAACAGCTGAGCCAGGTCTGACGAGGAGAGGAAAGCTGTGGGAGCTTTTGCTGAGCTAATGATGAAGCTCGAACAATCCTGGTAAGTTGCAAGAAGAATGCTTGTATATGGTGTTCTATACTTATACTGGGTCTACACCTACTCATCCCCTGAGTACAATTACTGGTAGTGGTGGTGGTAACAGTGGTATGTGTACGTGTATGTGTACGCGATCTGAAGTTTAAAACAGAAACTGTCAGGTGATGGCAGTCGTGGTGCAATTTCTGGAATTTCTGTAGCTCTGTTCAAAGGCTACGCCTATTTTTGCGAATTGTCGGGCAAGAAAGTTTGCGGAGGAGTGCAACGGCCAATGCTGACGCCCGACCCGTCACCTGATCCCAGGTGTGAAGCAGGGGTAAGCATGCCGCATGCTAAACACTTTCTCCGCCTATTCAGGCGAGTTGTAACTTAAATTACTGTATCTCCTGATAATCTCTCTCTCACGCACGTACACACGTTCGCGCACTCTTTCTTACTCATTGTTTACTTTAGCGGTATATTTTCTTTTCAGGTTTTCCTCTTTCTAGACTCTTAGTCCCTTTAAGCCTACGGAAGTGCTCATTAAAAGTCAACAAGCGAGATGTTTTTAAATGACAGGGCTGGGCTCAGTTCGTGATAATTTGTCGCAGAACATACTGAGTCAGACATAGCCCTTCCCTTTCTAGAGATACACGCCTACAAACATTCCCATGTTGAGAACACTGCCAAAGGTTCTAGCATCAGGAATATACATGAGTACGTTAATGTGTTACCAAGGGACAGCTAGTACTGTATGTTAATTAGGCATGAACATTCACGATGTCACATGTTGGACTTTTTCTGAACAGGGTGATGCTTGTATGCCTATATCTCTAGAATAGGAAGAGGAATATTCAGATTGTGGTTAATAGAAAGCCTGCACTGAGTTCAATCCTTTGATTGAAGAAATAAGTTTTTTCTTGTTGCAGACATGCAACTTCTCTGCCAGGCGCTGTTAGTGTCTACTGTTAAGCCGCTAGAGCGCCACCAAACGATCTAAGCTAGAAGTAAATGATAACATGGTTTGAAAAAGCGATCTGTTAGTCGCCACGAAGAAAACGAGTAGCCTAATGGAAGGGTTATATCCTAACCTAATGATAAGTCACAGTGGTTCCAACCTTTTCGCGCCCGAAGGCCGCACTGGACATGATATAAAATCTCGCGGGGCAGAACATGGCGGTTTGTGCCAGAATGCTGACGGTAAAAATGAAATTATGTTGTGTCTGGTTAAAATGAGCGAGCCGGATATGGCCCGCGGGCCGTAGGTTGGGCACCCCGGGATTAGACCAACGGCATCCGAGCTCGGAGGCTTGAACACCCTTTAGATACCCGTTTGATTCAGCGTTCTTCACCTTTCCCATCTGATCCCCCCCGTGAAATAGATACATTAGAACCTTCGGGATGGTAAAGCAACTCAGGATAGGAGACGGGCACCGCCATCATTATGAAAAAGCTAATAACCCCGAAATAAGTATATTTGCTAGCCTCTCGCTCTCAAACAAACCACCCACCCCGATTTTTCAAAATCTCATGTTACTTGTTAAACACACACCACATCTAAAGTATACTTACCCCGAAAAAAATCCATAAACGTAACATGTTACATGTTAAATATTGGCCACACCTATTATACTTACCAAGAAAATCCGTCCCCGGAAGGAGCCCCTAGAGTTGCCGGCTCCATACTTGCACTATGAATGAAGACGTTCACCTGTTCGTCGTTGAACTGGATGACTTCTTGCTTGCGTCGCTGGAACAACCCAGCCAGCAGGGATGGCTGTTTCTTGAAATTCTTCCCAGGTGATGATGCTCAGACCAGGGAGGTCTTCGAGGTTCTCAAACGGAAGCGTCACGTTAGGAGGGTTCACGTCTGCGCACAGCACACAGTCTCTGGTGTCCGTTCGTCGAGGATCGGTCATAGCAGCCTTCTGGATGTTTTTTTGATTTTTTAGGGAGAAGGGGTTCCGCATACAGGTCTTTCGTTTATTTTAACCTTCTTTTCTTTTGGGACTCTAGGGCTTTGTTGCTTTGCTACAAGAGTTCGGCAACGTCTTGTTGCGATCACAGGATAACCGTTGTAGATCCGTTCTTCCTTAGAGACATCAGTTAGTGAAGATGTGTTTAAGCGAACAATGGAGACGAAAATGTCGATGAGGGTTTCTTGCCGTTTTAGAAGCAGCCTTCTCTTACTTCATTATGACTTCTCTTTCATCAGCTTTTGTCACCGTCTTTACTTCGTCCTTTTGCTCACGCCTTTTTAACTCACATGCGACAATTTCGTTTAGAAACAGCTGTTAATATTGCTAATGACTGTCTTCAGAAACTGATTATGGGCTCAGTTCGACGACAAAAGAAGGTTATGAAAGACAATTTTGTCAGACACCACGTGCAGCTTCTAGCATAATATAATATATCCCGTTGTTAAAGTGTCACAAAGTGGCGTGAATGCGGCCATTATTTTTTATTTTTTTTTGTTCACATTTCCTCACGTACCCTCCTACCTCTGCCGTACGAAGAAACAGGTTTTTTCTCGAACACAAGACAGCGTCACTATCAGCCATAGACACATGTGTTTTGTTTAGGCGTTTCCGTGTCGCTAGGTTATACATTAATCGTGGTGGTTGACTGTTGTGTCTAACGAGCCACCAACCAAGCCATGAACTTCTTTCAATTCTTGCTTCAATGATTCGATGACGATTTAAGTAGGACTTAAACTGAATCTTCAAGCTCTAAGTAATGCATAGAGCTCATTAGTTCAAATCAGTCTGATTTCTTTTATAAATAATCAAGTCAGTATCTTAAAAAAAGGTTAACTAATGATTACATGGATGGCTAACCTGTTTTATTCTTTCATTCCTCCAGCAGTGGCGATAGGAGTAAGCAAAGTGGCAGCCATAGAGTTATGTACATATACCATTAGCTCCGGGATTTCAGTAGCCCTTCTGCTCACAAGTTTGTCTCTTTTTTGTTCGTTCGATCCTTTGATCTCCTATTTGGTGAACATCTGATATTCCAATCAGTTCATTGTTCTGGAGTATAACATGTTACGGCTTTCCATGCAGTGAATTTCAGAATTCGTTTTCTTCATACTTAAGCCATCTCTTTTTAAACATTCTGTAGCTTCTCGTCCAGAAAACCTGTCGAGAGAACTCCAAGACATTCACGAGACTCCTCTTAGCCCGTGGCTCCACGATGTAAGCAGAAGTCGTACGGAACTGTCGATCTGTGACCGTGTCGTCTGTGCTGGGGGTCTGTTGTCAACGGTTGGTTACACAGATTACACACACCAGGTGTGGTCGTCAGGTGATTGTCTTGTACCGCGTCTACAGTTCAGTTCTTGATACCTTTAACTTTTTCGAGGGTGTATGCTGCGTTAATGTGTTAGTGTGCTTCGAGAAACAAACGATCAGTTTATCTTACTGTGTGTGTGCATCCTTGCCTGTGTACATACGTGATTGTGTATATGAGCGGGGAAGTAGTACATCCCTAGACAGTCAATCAAAGAGACAGCAAAGAAAGTACAAAGCTTACCTGTCACCAAACCTAGGAGTTTCTTCTCTAATATTAGCATCTTTATTGTCGACACAGAAAAACCAGGTCAAGCGCACTGTGTTGCTGCAGTTGGAGGATAAGTTTTTCGAGCATTTTTCTTCACTGCCGCTTGTCGACTGTTTTTAGTTTTGTTTAGGGTTGTTGTTGTTTTGTTTGTTTGTTTGTTTTTAGTCTTGTGGTTGTGTAGTATGAGCTTGACACCCATCATTACATTGTATTATTGTCAGAGCATTCTACCTGTGAGCTCATGTTGATGAATTTTTCCATTCTTTAATTTAAAAACAAAATAATGCTTGTGAATTATTTGAGAAACTGCCCTGACCGGATCGTCAAATGCGACTGGTGTTTGGGTGGAAATAGGAATGAGGACACCCCCTTCACAGTAATAAACTTGCGTTCCACAGCTAAAATGCGAATGTTGTCGAGCGTCTGACCGGCTTTGGCCAAGTTGTGCCTCAAGGTAACATAAAACCAACGGTCTTGGGGCGAACGTTGGGACATTAGAACTTTGGTCAACATGTTGAGAGAAGTGAAGCTTGTCGACCAGCACAACTGCTAACACAATGACTTTAAGGCATTTGGGAGACTTTGATGCTTTGGTACTTTGTCCCGTTAGAACGACCTTTAACACAGTCTTGTTTGTAATTTGATGAAACCTCGCTAACGCATGTCAGTGTGACAGTGTTCCCCATAATATTTCCAAGCTAACACCCTTTGGACGCTTCGGGTCTGTGACGTGCTGGCTGAGAACGGTTCGCGGACTGTCAAAGTAAACATGTACGTGGCTAATTCATTTTGAACTTTTCCGCCTTTACATATATCCCTCCCTCGACCCCATCACCTACCCCCGCCCCTCCCCACACACACACTCACTTATGCATGATGCATTTCTTGCGGCGTAGTCTCTTATCAGCTGGAGAGAGGGGGAAAAACAATGGTGCAATCGTCTTAACTTCGATGTATCTCTTGGGGTTGAAGATGGCAGATCAGTTTTCGTGACCAACTGACCATCTATAGATCATAAGAAGCATGAAGTATGGTAAGAAAGTCTTGCACAAATGACCACAATGCTGCATCCGAAATAGTCTTGCAGATCGCCACGGCTCGGATTTTATACACGTCCGTGGTCACGGCATCTCGCAGCAAAATAGAACTTGCCTGTGATGCGATGGAGATCAATAATATTCACCTGTCACCAGTGATTGAAAACAATCGACGTGGTTCAAAATCTGTTCAAGACCGATAGTCTGGGAGGGAAAGTGCTGGAGTGTACCTTAATTATTTTTAAGCGAACAATACTGAGAGAACGTGTTTTATTTCATCAATCATCGTTGTCATCATCATCCCCCTATTGGCTATTGGAGACGTCACACTCTCGATCTTACTACCAAACCTCTCCTCTCGTGTTTCTTTCCCGTTCTCTGGGATCTGTTGAAGGCCTGATTCTAAAGGTCATTGACCAGCTTGTTCTTTTGTGTGTCTTGTCTTGACGCCTCTCTCTCTCTTTTTTTTTTGTCTGACACGCCTATCTGTTCCTGTTGTGCCCCAAACAGGATTGCAGACGACCTCTCCGGGCCTCTTGTAATTGTAATCGTAAATTATTTTCCCAGTATATAATAACGCTTACAATGCCATTGTCACTATTTAAATTTCATTCAGTAACCTAATGTAGACTGCAAACATGACAAATGCACTAGGATCTACACCATTACTTCAACAAAGCGTTGTTTACACATGAGTGGTTAGTAAATCGGGAAAAATGACAATAAAGGACCAAACTTGTAGCACCCTGCTCCATAGAAAAATATCCCCAGGCCCGTCGATCACTACCCCGACGGCCCACCTACCTTCTGCCTTGAAATAGTACCGCAGGCTTGAAACTCAACATCTGCATATGTAATGCGTGGGTGTTCTTTCCTCAGACCTTTCTTTTTTAAGTGAAAAAAATCCACTGACCAAAGACTGACCAACTTCACAGCCGCGGACCCGGGTACAGCATCCCCACTGCCATCCCTCTCGTCAGGTGCCTGGATTTGATAGGATTTGAAACTATACACATAACTACCACAATGGTGCATATATATATATAACTGAACACAACTCTCTAATTATCGTCATGCATGACCATACATATATACTTGCGAAGGGAACCGATAGAGGATCGAACATTGTAAGAAGACAGGGATTAAATCAGGAATGATAAGCTGCGCAGGTAAATGTAAGTTGTATATATGTAAAGAGTGAGAGATACTGCATGTGTGTCGTACAAGACAGTTTATATGGGTTTTGCCTGGTAAGTGGTAATTTATAGCCCTTCATAAACTAATAAAACACATTTAAATGCTACAACCTCATATAAAGACCATATCACTAAGCCAAAAATGACACGGGATGGTATTGATCATACCTGCTGTAATTTACTGTAAGAATGTGGTCGCGATGAGTTTATTAGAGGGAAATGTACATACGCCTCATATATGTGCTTTAAACTGAAACACAATGACGCTGGACAAGCGATATTTCGTGTTATTATTTTTTTGTTAACCCCATGTTTCATGTTGGACACCATCGATCTGGCGCCATGCGAATGCACTCCACGCCTCCCCCAGGCAAATGACGGGTCAATAAGTACGTCATGCTTTTCTTCTCGTCAGTACAAAGACACTTGATAATTTACCTTGAACATGCACGTTTGTCTGAGAAATCTGCTGTGTCCAAATAATAACAATAGGGTATGTCTGTTGTATTTATAAAATTTTAGGCAGCACTCCTTAACATTATGATGGAAATTCCCCGCGTCCACAGGGTTTACCTTTCTCTCGGCGTGACCCCCGAGTGCCAGCGTCACGTGACTAGGAGGGCGAATAAGAAAAGTCTCAGCAGCCAAGTGAGAATAAGTCACGATCGGCTATTCACAGATGAGGTCGTCTGCGTTCAGTGAGTTTCACTTTTTTAATTCATTGTAAACTAATAACCACTTAGGCTGTAAGCATCAGTGTATAAAATTGAGCATCGCTTTCTGGAAGATTTAATACACACAGTCAACATTAACCACGCGGAACTCGCCGCTCGGTGTGGCGTGCTCTGTGTTTAAACCTCACACAGGCTGCGAAGCGCGAACGCTGTCAGAAATACAGTCGCGATCGGCGACAGAAGGAAGACATCATCACAGTAGAAAGTTCATCTTGTGGCAGTGTCAAGCCTTCTTTCCTCAACCAGTTTAATGCGGTCGGAAAACGAACAGAGTTGAGTGGTTGTAGTCGCTGTGGAGTAGGCAAGAAGTGGACCACATAGTGTGCGATAGTCGATATCAGGAGTATAGAATGCTGGTGGTGTTGTTGTCATTATGTAACATTAGGCAGCGATGAAGTGAGTGAGTATCGTTCGACCTTAATAGTGGTAGGAACATTTAGCAGCAAAACTTCAAATATATGCATACACGCAGATACCACAAAGCAAGCAAGCGCACACACACACACACGCGCGCGCGCAAGCATGCACTTTAAAAAATAAAAAAAAAGTGATATCATTTTAGGCCCACTGCAAGACCGTTTGATAGGAACATTAACAGATTGATGATGACGAATTTTGTAGTAAATCATTTTTTACATATCTAATATTTACGTGATCGATTTTAACAAATGCAGTGTCTTGGACATTGCTTATTTAAAGTCATCTGCTCGGGACTCTGGTTTAATGTCAACTAATTTGCAATAGAAAATATATAGATGCACAAAATTAATGAGTTACTTTTCATATTCATGCTTCTGCTAGAATGAAGTGAAAATGCCTTACTCTTGCCCATCCCATTCTTAATTTGCAATCATACTGTAAGGTCTTTTGTTCTTTTGTTTTTCTTTTCCTTTAGTCTGATTATTAAAGCATCAAAGAGTGGTAAGCAACATGCAGCTATATATACATGTACCTTTCGACAAAGAATGGTGAACTTTTGTTTTGTTTTTGCATGGACCAGAAAATGGACTCTCCCATGAGCTGTAATTGTTTATAAAGACATGCACAGATTCTTTTAAGGCTTCTTGTTCAGAGTGAGAGCGAGAGTTCCAAGGTACCAGGCCTGAAACTGTTTGTCTAAGAACATGGGAGAACTTAATTTATGAAGAGGGTGTGGTTGTGGTTTATGTCTTACTCCTTATGTAGAGATCTAAGTATAGCAGATGAAGTATATCTGTCTCTCTTTTGAATGGGGCAAGAATAGAAGTTCACAATTTGTCTCATTGCTTGTGTGAAGGTGTCATTGATCATGGTTATATCCAGATGAACAGTGTCCTTTTCCGTTGTATTAATGTCCTTTTCCCATTCATCTCATCACTAAAGGAGATTCTTCAACTAAGTAACAGTCACACATGATGCTGCATTGGCTTTTGATGAACATTTGTTTTTGTTTTTTAAGTAGTGAAATCCTTGCGCCTGCTTTTTATTTTTTTCTTTTGTATGTGTTTAATACACTGTGTGGGTGCGTGTGTATGAAAGACATGCTTACACTTAATGGTTTTGTTTTAAACCTTTGTGTTTATGCCATAAGTATCTGTACGTATCTTTTCAATATTTTCTCAGGATTGTCTAACAGACAATGAGCTGCACTGAAGAGCAAACTGTGAGAATGTCAGGTATTTCAGAACATAATGGACAAAACTTGACTACTTCTGCCACGCCCTCTACACCAGTTTCACATGCCTCTCCACAGACTCCACTGGAGAAAAAGACACAAGACTTTGATGTCCCCCATGAAGAATCATCTTCTAAGGTCACTCCTCCTCGGCATCGGACAAGGAAAAATACTGACAGAGACCTTGCTGCTGTCGCACGAGAAATCGCCCAAAACAGAAATGTGTATCTCGGCCAAGATGGAAAACCCACACGTGTTGACTTTGAGGAAGGTCACACTGTGTTGGGCAAAAGTAAAGAATCAGGAGCTAAAACAGGAGGGCAAATGTATTTGTGTTCTGACATGGGCTTCAACATGTATGACAATTACAACACCTACACTAGCATGCATAGCAGGGACAGCTCAGAAGGGATTCTCTGCCCTTCGTTCCCCGCAGGTGTCATTCGTTTTGTGTTAGAAGGGGGTGAGGACCAAAAGGTAACAGCCCATGTGGTTCTTATTATGCTTTGTTATTAACCACTTATCGTCATTTTGCATTTTTAAGGTAGTGTTATACAATTTAATAACTCTGTTTTGTTTTTGTGATGATGAATGATAGGAAATCAAAATATGTAAGTGAAGATTTTCTGTTTATATTAATTATCTTTAACTTGTTTTTGTGTTTCTCTTTTGGTTCCCTCATTAGGACCGATATTATGTATCGGTACCAAAGGATGCCAGCATGGATGATGTAGCACGTTTCATGGCCTCTGCTTGGCGGAGACGAACACCTAAGCTTGTCCTCACAGTCATTAATAGCTCACGTTACTTTCAACCTTGGACAAAAGAAAAATTTGCTGAAGAGTTTCAGGCAGGCATTATCCAGGTAACATTACCTTCACATAATGGAGGCTAAACAGAGTTTTTGATGCAGTGGGGTTTGGGTGTTTGTTTTTTTTTTTTTTTTTTTGTTTTGAAGATTTATTTTCATCCTGTATCGGAAGAATTTATGATAAGCACATTAAATTGCAGAGCATGTAAGCGCACTTGTATGCATGTTCATGTGTTATATAAATATTAAGATAATTTTTATTGTTATATTTCTTTCTAACTAAAATTAACGAAACTTTGGAAATTCCAAAATTAATTGTGTGTTGTGTATTTTATGGATTTCCTTTAGGCAGCAAACCTAACAGAAATGTGGATATTAACAGAAGGTCTTGATCTGGGAGTCTCCAAACTAATTGGAGATGCTGCTTTTGTTGAAATGACAAGGCGAAAGAACATGGAGCTAAATCCATTGCACATAAAAAATATCAATGCAGAGCGCTTGCCTCGCCTTAACATCATGGGAGTGGTATCTAAGAGCTGCATTGTCTATGCAGACATTTTGAATGGCTCAGTAAGTAGCACTTGTTAAGTTTCATGTTGGGTTAATGTTTTAATGTTTGTTGTTATGCTGAGAAACTTCAGCTAGTCATATAACTTAACAGTCCCCAGAAATGTTGTCCAATGCAGAACTTCAGCTAAATAAGTTTGGATCATCACATCGCCTGCTATATTTTTGTACCACAGAAGTCATCGATGAAATGATTATTTTAGAAGTTATTCTTCAACAAGCTTTTTTCTTGTGTCAACAGCATACTGCAGCTTACAGTGTACAGAATGTAGGAGGTAAGCCTAACCTGCAGCTGTTTGAATTGAATCCAGACCACACTCACTTTGTTCTTGTGGAAGATGATCTTGTTCCTGACTCAGAGGCCTTAACCAACTTCCGTTTTGCCTTGGAGATGCGTTTTACCAAGCCTGTGGGCAGGCCTCGGAGATATTGTCAGAATTTTACCACTTTGTGTGAGTGTAACTCATTTTATGACATTATTTTGTGGCTAATTTAAAGAAAAGGGATGTCTAATCATTATTATTTTTTTCTTATTAGATTCTCAACTGCTTAGAGATTATCTATATACTATTATACAAGATCACTGCTTCCCTTAAAACATTTGTAGCTCTATTCAGTTTTCATTAGATTTATTAAACCATTTCATCAAGAGATCATCAGGGATAAAGTGAATGCTGGTACAAGATTACAAATAAAATAAATATCACTGAGTTACAATCTTGTATTTGCATAAGAAAATCTATAGCTTAGATGCATAGTTAAATATGAAATTGTAATTCAAAATGCAATTATTGTTCATCATTGAACCAGATATTATAAATACTTTTTTTCTTCTTTCCAACCACCCTTGTAGATAACTATATGAAAACTTTGCTTGATTTCTATGACTCCAGTGGGTAGTGAAACCAACATCTCAACGCATGATGTGGATCCTGTGGTTACACCAGTCATTGGCCTCCTTGTGCAAGGTGGGCCATCAGATATTGACCACACGCTTGGTCTGCTCAAGAAGAAAATTCCTGTAGTGGTTATACGTGGCAGTGGGTTAGCTGCAGATCTCGTATCATTTGCATATCAGGAGATGGAAGAGAGGTATGTTATTTTGCATGCAATAAAATAGTAACAGATCACAGAAGCTAAAGAACACATTTTTGATAAGCACAAGCAAAAACATAGAAGACGCCATTTTCAGGTTTTTGAAAAAATAACCGTTAACCAAATAAACTACAGTAATCTATTTTTATTCAGACTTGGTTGCATTAAATAAAAACTGTTAGCTATACCAGATTGCAGACATATCCATGAATTTTGCAGTAGGGTAATCTCTTGAACTATTAAAGCAGAATGGAATTTTCAACAGACTTAATTTGTTTTATCATCAAGTCAAAGTAAATTTAAGACAAATAATGAATTTTGTAGAAAAGTATGCAGGTTCTGCTATGTTCTCATTATTATTTTAGAGGAGATGCAGAATACCTGGATACTTACATCAAACCAGAGTTGGTACGGCGAGTTTCAGAAGCTTTTCCTCAAGACTTTGTCAACAACGAAATTGCACGCAATCAGTGCAGGGACAAAATTATTGAATGTGTCAGATATGCTCATCAGGTAAAACTAAAATACTCAAGCATTTTTTCTTTAATTGTGTTGATTTATGTAAATTAATTGTCTTTAAACATTTTAATGGATCCCACTTTATTTTGTCAGTTTTCATGAAATGAGATAACAAAGATTCAGTTTATATTTTGGGAAGGATGACAACTATATTTAAAATCTTTCTCATATTAAAATGGGATCATCTAACCCATGAAAAATTTCTTAAATTAATAAAACAGTAAAGACATATTTTGTGTATTTAATGTAATGATTTAAATAGGGTCTTGTGTGTGCAGGATAACCTGACGTTCCTGACAATTATCAATACCTTTCATCATGATGTGCGACTCAATGACCTCAGCAAATACCTTCTCATGGCTCTTTTTAAGTGTATGATGCGTTATGTGTTTCAGAGTTACAGCAATGTGTGAGAGAATTATTTTTAAATACAGTTGCTTCCCAACTTTGTCACCTAATTTTTAAATTTTGCATTAGCAAGTCAAGGAATTAAGAAATTTAGTTATTTGTTTTATTTTTAAGAGGTTATTGTTATAGAAGAGCTGGATTTGAAAACACGAGTGAAATAGTTTTCTGCTTGATTTAAATTTTTTTTAAAGCAAAATGATAATATACTTATGATCTGCAGCTCAGTTGCGAAAAAAGGGTCGCCAATGGAAAGAACAGCTTCAGTGGGATCTGCAATTGACACTTGACTGGAACCGACCAGACTTGGCACATTCTGAGATATTCAACCGGTATAATCTTGAGAAATTCAGGGTAATTTTTTTTTTAAGTTCTTCTAGCAAATATGCTTTTTTGGGAAATACTTATATACAGGAGTTAAAAGCTTTTGAACATTCTAGTGGCCAGAGATGTAAATTTCTGATTAATGTGTTCTGTCTTTAAAAGTAGTAAGTCAGTCTGCCTGCTTTAAATATGTCTTTCTCAATAGATTTTATTTGTTTACCTTCCTGTCAAGAGTACGCCAGCCATGAATAAAGTTGCATTTTTTTCATAATGCTTTTCCATGACAATATAATTATCTTTATTCAGTTTCACATGGAGAAACGGTTGCAGAATCTAGTGTCTCTGGTATAATCAAGATTGAGCCTAGCTGTAAAGGCATAATTAGTAGCACCTTTAGGTTGTGCAAGTGTATCTCTAGATATTGAGGATTTGAGATATTGAATCTTTTAGATTTGTTACTTTGTTTCCGGCATGTGATGCACATTTTAGTTGTGATATATTGATATATAAATCTGTGTGTAAAATATATATATATGTTTTTTTTTCGATACCTTTTTGTGCAATTTTTAGGTAGGAGATCATATATTCCATCAAGCTCTGATTCGGCCTAACAGAGAAGCCTTTGTTGAACTTTTTCTTGATAGAGGAATGGAAGTGCACATGTATCTAAACCACAAACGTTTGCACAATCTTTTTGAAAATGCAATTGACAAAGATTTCTTCATTGGCGTGTGCATAGAGACTGTGCTTGGAAAGACTGTGGTATGTATAAAAATGTATATATGTAGCATCAGTTGTTTTCAGGGAATGAGCTATTTACTGTGTTTTGGGTTTGTTTACCTTTGTACCTCAACAGAGACAGGTGAATAAGTATATGTGCAGAGTTCTTTGTCCAGCAATCCTTAAATAAAGCTTGTGCATGGGGGTGGAGGAAGTCTCTAAAAACAATCTTACGTGCTGAGACCATTACTGCATCAAAAATAAAGATGAATTGATTAAAAACTGTCCTAGTATTCTTTTCTTTGAAAATGGAACTTAACATTCAGTTGAAGTGAACCCAGTGTAATGAAATTTGATTCATGATTTATGTTGTGAGATAGCCTTTAAATTAATATTTTCAGCTAAACATACAATTCAGTAACATTGGCAGTTTCTGAAACTGAAAGTTTTTGCTCTGGAGATATGAAAATGCTGAAATTTTTTTAAAGAATAATTTATTGGATTTTTAATTTCCATTTAGGTTGGAAACACTGGTCTGAGCAATGACTTCATTGGTGATGTTAATTGTGATCTCAACCGGTTGCTATACAAGTGCACAGGCTTGCAAAAGCTGGTCAACCCTTATGAGTTGTCCATGAATTCTTTGGGCTCCTATGTCACAAATCGTGCTGTTGCTGAGAGAAGGGTAGGAGTATCTTTTGCGTTTGTGTTAAGCAAGCAGGAGGTGGAGATATAGTTCATTTGATTGTAAAACGTATGCAAAATTGTAGATACAGACCAGGTCAAGATAAGTTTCTGATCCAGATTCCAATGATTTTGATGACATATTGGATGCTGAGTCTAATTCTAGTTAATAATTGGAATGGAAAAGGATGGTTTAACAACAATTTCTTGACTTGAACTTGAGTATTTTATTTTTATTAGGCAATCAACACACTGGTGCTTTGGGCAGCATTGACCAATCGGCCAGAACTAGCCAAAGTCTTGTGGAAGCGAACTGAAGATCCCATGGCCATGGCACTCATTGTTAGCATGATCTTGCACCGCCTTGGTTCCAGGTGGTGCAAAGACCTTGATCTGAGGCAACGGATTAAGGAGAGTGCTGCGTAAGTTGGGCTGCAGTATTGATTTGACCAGTACATCAAATTCTGGGACCTTTCTGTTTCATTAGATTTTCGGCATGATACCTATTTTTAAAAAAATATTTCAGCGTAATGTTCTTTGTGAGGATTTTGAAAAAAAAACTTCATCAAAGGGCCATGTTTACACTTTTTAAAAGAAATTTCATTTGACTTTGTCATATATCTAGAAAATAAACAAATTTTTCTAAACTTTATATTTTTGACTTGGACATTTGGTTTCATGTTTTCAAAATGTCTAAATCTTCTTTGCTGTATGTAACAATAAAAATACTTGATTTATGTTTCTTGCCTTTTAGAAAATTTGGCAAAATGGCTGTTGAGATGCTAAAGCTGACCTATGCAGAATCAAGTACCTTTGCCTTCTCTGCTCTAAGCAAATGTCTAGATGACTTTAACAATCGAACTGTGGTTGAGTTAGCCAAGATGAGTGAAAACAAATACTTCATTGCTCATCCATGCTGCCAGAAGTGGCTGGCTCAGCGATGGCTGGGAAACATCCATGTCCGCGAGCTTGACTGGGGCTACTTCAAGTTGCCAGATTTTATCAAGGTGCATTCTTAAGTCAGTCAATTTTTTAAAATGTATAAGTAGGCTTTTGATGTGTCCTGAGAATATAGCTGTTGGTAATGGCACTGAAGTTTATTCCTTGTTACTCCTTGATGAGCATAGGGTCGCAGCAAATGGCACAGAAAGCATTCTGAAATTATAAAATCTTAGCAGCATTTTAAATGTTGTCAAATAGGAAAATACTTGTGCTTGATGAAATTGTTCTTTTACAAAACTTCACAATATTTCTTCACTCTCACTACCCCCACCTCCCACACCCAATGAATAAGATCCTTTTCTGTATTTTAGCAAAATGTAATCTTTTAATCAAAATTCCATTAAAATAACCTTTCATTTCTTGAGTCAGCAATTTGCAAATTTATACATATTTTGATCTACTCGTTTTTCTTTTGCTTCAGATCTACTTGAGTGTGTTCTTGATCTTTCCCATGTTCTTGTGGATCACCTTTGTGCCAACAGACGGCGATAAGAATGTCATTATTGAAGGTAAGCTAGCACCTCTTAAAACAGTTTTTTTAACAGTACAAGTCTCCCTTACTATGAAGAGTCCGAAACATTAAATACCTTGACACATGAAGCATATATTTATGGGGGTTTATTTTAATGTACGGTGTGAGTAGAAAATTATTGGCTGTATGTGGTTGGTTTGTGTTAATGTGTATATGCATCACTTTGTGTACTAATGTCAAAGCACTTTTTCCCCTCCTCCAGAAGATGAAGATGAAGTGATAGATGAAGCAGCTGAAAATTCTATGCTACTCCGTATCACTTCTGTGGAAGACAAACTGGTAAGCCAATCTTTCAGGATAGTCTTTGGACATGTTCAAGTGACAGGAACAAGAATTGTAAGAGCCTGGTCTCCGTCTGCCACAGGAACTCAGTGTTCAAGAGTTTGATGGCTAGTTACAGTGTTAACAATGACAAGTTTCATAATATTTTTTTTTTTTTTTTTAACAATAACAGTATACTCAAAAACAGAACTTACTTTCAATCAGAGTACTTCAAAGCCCGGTCCACTTCTATGACTCCATGAACTCACACATCCCTTTCATAAATAGATTTTTTTAAAGCATGACTGAATATACAAACCTAGGTGCAAGAAGGCTTGTTGCTTTTTAGTAAATATTTAAAATTAGATTTTCCCCCCACTTTTCCTTAAATCATCAGTTTTTTTTAGTTGAGACTAATTTAGGATAGCAGGTTCGCATCAATCAAGTTAGTTTTCTTTCATTCTGTTTATGCAGTGTTGATGAAATTGTGATAAGTAATTTTTAGCTGAAAATATTTGCAGATTCTGCTGGAGGGTTTATTTTTTTAGGACAATTGGGGGCTGAGAGCTTAGGGCTACTGTAATCTTTTGTCATCAAAGGACCTGTATCGCCATATTAGTGCAGTATTCACGAGCAGGTTGATAAGTTTCTTTTATGGATGAGTCTCACAGTGCAAACATAATCAGCAAGTGTTGTGCATGTCATAGGTTTTTCATGACCATGAGATTCAGGTATTTCTCAAACTTATATCTTGAAATCCATTGCAGTCTGACTGGAGGCCGCTTAAACTGTATGTGATTGTTACATGTATAAAGTATTATTTGCTTATTGCCATTGTTTTGTTGTGAGTTGTGTTCAAAAGATAGCAGATTTACAGTTGTTTAGTTCATGTTATCTGTGTTTTGAGTTTCATTTTAATTGCATGCTAAATTTTAAGGAATATTGCAAGTATTGATGTATTTACTACATCTTTCCTTTCCAAGACCTCGACAGCTGTGATCATGAAGATTTGCTAACTGTTGTTGAATGATACTGGTTTTAGAGCCAGAAATCATAAGGGTTTTTTTTTTTTCAGTAGATACTTTCAAATAATTACTTCAGAACATGTTGATCCTGTTGGAAACGCCAGCTTTAGCTATAAAATGTAGATCTCAGGCTAATCAAATTTGCACCCTTTGTCTAGCTGAAAATCTAATGTTCTTTATGTATTTATAATTTGTGTTATGTTTCTCCCTGATACTGCCATATCTGTATAAAGTTGGTATACAGTTTGAATATTTCCTTGAAATACAGCTTTGATAGGATCATTAATGTAGAAACGGTGGAAGATGTGGTTGAAATGCATACGCTTACATGAGACTTTGCACATTTTTCCCCAAACAAGATGCAAAAATGGCAGCAATGAACAGAAATAACCAAATTTTATTAATTTGTCTTTCAAGACAGATCCCAAAAGTACTTTCTTGTACTTAAATTTTTATATCATAGAAAGCAAGATTTGTGAGTCCCATTGCACGTTTATTGCGTAAACATTGTCTTTGCACGTGCATTTTATTATTGCAGTCCGACTCGATCTTTACATGCAATTAAGGAACATCTTCATTTGTTATAAACCTATTAACACCAAAGAAGGCTTTGAGCGCACAACCACTACCCTTATGTATATTTTCTTGTTTTTTTTTCCAAGCATTATTCTGGGAAGAATGTAAGTAAAAATTATTTTCAAGGTAGTTCTCTCTTCATTCTAATATTAATAGACATATTTTAAAACGCTTTTTGGTCCGGTACAATTAACAAGTAGTAGGTATTATTTAGAGGATAAGTGCTTCAGGTAATTTTGCCACTCTCATTTTCTTTTTTGTTTGATAAAACAACACTGTCTAGTTATTTTATTGTTTTCTTATTGATGGTGGCTGACAGTTATTTGGTGATATACTAACATGGGGTTTCTATATGGCTGTCACTCTTTATATAGGCTTTTAACTTTTTTGCATTTCATAATATATTTAGCACACATACTGGCTCAGACCAGTCTATGCCTTTATTTTACTTAAATGCACATGTTGCATTCAGCATAATTATAAGGTTAACTTAAAAAAGACATAGAATGAATTCTTTCATCATTTACCTATTATAGTTAATCTTCTAGGAACTGTGAGGGGCTATGCCAGAGAACATTTGCTCTATCCTATTCTTTCTTTCAAGTTTGGATTAGTTGTCTGCAGCCCATTAATCTTCCTTGACAATATTTTATTCATTATTTTTTGAGCATGTGAAGTGAATTTTGTAATACATTTTTTGTTTTAGGGCTTTTCCATAAAACAGAAGAATAAAATGCCTTATTATGTAATTTGCTTATTTGTAAGATTATTTGAAACGTTGGCAGGCATAGTCCTGTTATCCATTCGAGAGCTGCTAAAGTAAAATAATATTTGACTGTAGTAAGTCATACTAGAAATCAGAAATTAGCAGTCAGTCCAAAAGTATTGCATGTTGCACCATAAGGGAGAGGCTTGAGATTAAAATTTTTTGTTAGTAACATTGTAGAACATACTTTGTATTGTCAGTTGCTTAAACAACATTTGTTTGTACAAAATGTCCTGTGTGACTGAATGCAAGTATGTTTTAATATCCTTAGGATTTTGAGATATGCCTTGTACATTCAAGGAGACCTAGATTTTGACTTCTAAAAGTATTCACAGTTGTCAGCCATAAGTCAGGTTAGGGAGGTAGTCATAATACAGATGACATTTATATAGCAAAATGAACCTGTGAAAAATATTTGGGTCGTAACTAAGAGGGGTGGGGGGGAGAGCATAATCGTGAAGGTCTGAATAAAGAGGAAGAATCGGGTAAATTATTTCCATTGCAGACAGGTTTTTCCTATCTTTTTGCTCACATCTTTGTTTCTGTGTCCCTTTATTCATTCATTCTTAATTCTTTTCTTGAAATTCCTGTAAATTAAAATCTATCTCAGAAGTGTTAGGTGCATTAAATTGTACATCAGCATGTTGCCTCTTTGAATGTGATGTGTCGGCATGTATCTTCTGCAGAGTTCTCTCCTTTAAGGAGTTGATGCTGTGTCTTGATTCTTTGAACCTTCTGTTAATGGCTGCACTGTCTTTGACCTGTAATTTGTACCAAGACATGCTTTACTTCGTGTATCAAAAGATACTATGTGACTGTGTATTCTTGTGATCTTCTTAACTATTTGTGAAGATATCTAATGAAAGGTCTATTACTACAATAACTTACATTCACATGCTTATATCAGGCTTGTTTATAAATATTTCATTCTTGTTTTCTCTGTAAGTCATCAAAGCCACTATTATCCTTTATATAATATTTAAGTATTTGTTTCATTATATTTATGTAAAGAAAAGGCCTTTCAGTGGTGATCACAAGGTAATGACTGTTTATCTTTATGACAATGTGGGCAGTCCAGTGGCCCAACGGTTAACGTCTGTATTCATTACAGTGAAGATTGGCTGTCCTAGGTCCAGATCTTGTCTCAGCATGCTGTTCTTTCTCTGTATGTGGCATCTGTTTACAGGGCTTGCTTCCTTGCCATGATATAGGCTCAGTTCATGGCTCGGCCTAAAACGCCAATTCCCCCCACTCGGTCGTGGTGATTGCATGCCACGACTCCATGAACATTAACATTTTCTCAAAGTAACCTGTATATTTCATTCTTTGCAGTTATTCATAACTAGGATGGACAGTATTAGAATGTTTTGTGCTTTGCGAAATACAGTAATTTTTTTTTTTTTTTTTTTTTTGAGAAATCGTTGTCTGAAGATAGCATGATTTACATTGTCTGTTTCTGTTTATCAGGAGCGGTTCATTGGAATAACTACTTAAGTACATACCTGTGCCTACAGGCAACTAATTTTGTTTTTGTGGTCATTCAGTTCATCTTTTTATAAATGTGTGCAGCGAAAACGCAAGAAAAAAGGCGGTCTCACAGTGACCATTAAAAATGCTCTGTCTAGTGGCAATGGTTCATATCGACTTCCTTTCTGGAAACAGATCTACTACCTCTGGGCTGCTCCAATCACCAAGTTTTGGCTGAATTTGGTATAGAATAAATACTTTCATAGTTAATTATAGTGATCATGGCTGACATTAATGGAAATCTGTTTTAAAAACTCTCTTTCTCAAAAGTCTTTATTGGGTGCAGTAGTAGAATTCTTGTTACTGAGACAGCGAGGATCATGATTGTGGTTGTAGCACACGTCTGTGACACATAATTTATCTTTGAATGTGATTCTTGTTTACGTAGCTGGACTAGCATTCTATGAAATAGCTTCATTGCTTGCTTTGTATAGAATTCTGACAGCTGGCCATATTTTTCTGTTACTAGTTTTTACTTTAAACTTCACTTTGGTCTAGAAAATATTATTTGCTTTATTATTATATCCTGTTTTCCTTAAAGTTGACAGCTATGTATGCTCCCCTTCAAGTTTATGAGTTTTTTCATATCAGACATAAAGCTGTTTGTTTATTCACAGATGTTCTCCATTGCGTACTTGGCACTATTTAGCATTGCTCTTATGATGCCTGCCTGTGGTTCTGTGGTTCTGAATTCCATTGTCTTTGTCTGGACTCTGACAATCTGGGTTGAGCTGACTCGGCGTACTTTTGTCAAGAAAAGAGTAGGTGGAACATTATTATTGAAACTTAATTTCTCTCTTAGGAATACATTTTAAGATTATGTTTGTGAATGAAAAGCTGAAGATTCCTTAGTACATGTATTTTCAAAAGGAATTGAAGTGAAAGGGGCAGGTAGGAATAAAGCTCTTAATGTATATGTTTAGTCAATAAATGTCTTACATGCTTGTTACAGCGCTACCCTGAAGTGCGTATCAAGTGGCACTGCATAGAGATCATTGGTATTTTGTTGTTCATCCTCACTTTCCTTGCTGTCCGCATCCTGCCTCACTTTGTGGAATATGTGACCTACATGACTAGCAAATTCTTCATGAGCCTGGGGCTCCTATTCTTCTATTACCGAACTATGGGGACTTACATTCCAATCAGCCCAACTCTGGGACCAGCCATCGTCAGTGTTATTGCCATGGTTAGTGATTTCCAAGTTTGTTCATAGCACTGACAATGCTTGATTCTTTAATAATAATCCTGTGATTATTTTTTTTGTTATTTAATAGTAATGATATAACCTTTGCACAGTTTTCAGTTTTTTTCATTCTGAATGCAGTAATTTCAGCATATGCCATACCTGAGAATCAAGCATTCTTAGGTCTTAATTCTGATAGATAACACTGCAGTGATGGAAGATGGTTTATCTTTTCAGACCAAAAAAGATTTTTATAACTGGATGCGACTGTACCTAATGGTGCTAGTGTCAGGAGCTATAACAATACATGCAGTCATCTATCCTAGTGCTCCAATTGCTGAGGAGTCTATTCGTGCTGCCCTTCAACGTGCTATTTTTGGCCTTTTTCTGACAAAGATTGATGATTTAGATGGTACGTTATTCTCTTTTAATTTTCAGCTCACCTTTATTGTTCACTTGATTAGTGCACATTTAACATGTTAAGTAACCAAACTGCGCATTTATAACTTGGAAAAATTTTAAAATAACCATAATAGTAAACTTATCACGATAAACTACTATTAATGTTTTGTGCTAAAAAGGTTATTCATATCTGATTTAATTTGATTTTTATTATATTCAATGTACCTAACAATACAACTCATAATAACTGAGCACATTGCTATAGCATAAGTTTTCAGCTGATTATTGTTCAACATTCATAGCATAACAATATTGTCTATTATAAATCATCAGACGACCCAACTATAGGAGCTTAAGGGATCACCTGCTCTTAAACTAATGATAAAAAGTTAAAACTGTAAGAACAGTCACAATACAGCAGCAGGCATTGTTCGCCATTCTAGAAGTAGCATTTCAGAGTATCTCCTTGTGGAGAACCAGGGTTTTTTGTAAATTTTATTTTAAAATTGCAGGTCAGCCCTGTTCAAAAGCTGTACCATGAAGAAGGTGTTGGGTATTGCAAAGGTAAGTTAAAAGAAAAGCAAATAGCAGTTTTCATACTGATATGTGGAAAAAAATTTTAAGTTCCAGGGGCAAGATTATAACTTTTTTTTTAAGTCTTAAGTCAGATTATCAAGTCTCAGTTAATGAAGGAAAGATTACTTACAATGAATTACAGCCTGAATCCACTAGGGGGATGTGGAGCCTTGGGGGAAATAGAATTGTGGGACCTTTGGAAGCCAGTACAACATATGCAAGCATTAGCACAGGACCCTTTTCAGCTTTGGGGCCTTAAGCGGTTGCCGCGATGCCCCCCTCCCCCTTCCAACCGCTGGCTCTGCTGAATCCATGTATTAGTTCACTGGATTCTAATTTTTCCTGCTTAGATTACATCATTTCTACTTAAAGCTATAGCCAGAACTAGCATCTTAAAGACCAAAGATCGGTTGTGGGGAATAGAAAGATTTTGGGGTTATCATAAAAAACATTCATCAGAATATCTTTAATAATATATTAAATAAATAGTATTTGTAATGCACAGCACCACGACCAAGATATATTACACTCGCTAATATGAGGTGATTTCGTTTGCAGCAGACAGCGTACTAACTGGTAAGTATGATGTGTATAATTACAAGGTATAACAGCCTGGAGAAAATTTTGAGAATAACTTTAGACTTAACTGAATTGTGAAGCATTTAAAAAAAAACACACACATTTTAAGGGGGTGCACTGCTGATAAGAAATTTCTAGAGGACTTAAAAATGTAATAGTCTTTGATTTCTTTTAATTTAGGTCATTATGTTCAATAATACCTTTTAAATCTTATCTTTTGGAAAAGTTACAACTGAGATTTTGTGCAGCATCTCAGCTGAAAACCCTAGAAACTTGTCCCCATGGTAGCTGGGCAAACTATGTCATGGTTGTGCAGTATCTCTTCAATGTGAAGCTCATCTTTGTCACCATTCTCTATGCTATGTTTTCGTAAGTATTATGATAAGTATATGCCTTATTAGAGAAAACAAGCATTCGTTATCTGATATTTCAAAATGTAAATATTAGTAAATTTACTGTTTACTTGGCTGAAAGTACATGTACCTTGAATTTCTTTAAACAAATATTTTATAAGATGCATTCTTTAATCATTTGATGAAATATGCCAGTTTGGTAAATCTTGAGTCCTTATGCTTTTATGCAGGGATGGAAAGTTGTAAAATGTCTTCACACTGATGTTCTCATTTTTTAAAACAGTTGACAGGTTATGCTTAAATTAATACCTCTTAACTGATATATTTAAGACCAAGAAAGTTAAATCTGATTCCAGTTCAACAATGGGAAAGGTTCAGAAGGAGTCCATCGAGATTTGGAAATACCAGCGCTACATGATGGTGGTGGACTTTGAAGAACGGCTTATCCTTCCTACTCCCCTCACCTTACTTACTTACATTATGTATGTCATCAAGTGGACTTGCCAACTTATCTGGATGGCCATTCGCAGAATGCTGAACCTCTGTCGCTGCTGTCGTAAAAAGCCTGACTATGCAGTAAGAAAGCATCCTATTTGTCTTTCCCCTTTCATCTTTTTTTTATTTATATATGTGGAAATGTCAGTCTTTGCACTACCCATTGCTTCGTTTTTCACTGTTTTGCCTTCACGTTTGACACAATTTCTGCTTTAATGTGTTACTTTCAAAGCCATTTGGAACACAAACAGTATTTAAACTTTGATCTACATCACTCTGTGTTTGGAAAGTTCAAGTGGGTTCAGTCGCTAAACTTGCTTCCAGAACCATTAATTGGGACACCTTGTCAAGAGATATTGGCTGCTGCAGCAGTTTTGAAACAGAAGTGATTAACATGGTGTTTTAAAGTGCATTTATCTACCAGTATGTATTCTTTCTCTAAGAACATTGAGAGAAGTTTGTGTAAAATTAATTTTTCTTATTCGGATAAACAAAATGGAATAAAAAACTTTATAGTTAAGAATGTTTGCAGTCCTCATTTTTATACATGCATGCATTACAATGTGCTTGCATAATTTTGTAAATGCATGTGCCTTCATAGGTAAGCATTTTTCTGCACGTATGTACACCTTTTGTGATATATTTATGCAAATTAATTTATACCTGTATCCAAAAAAAAATCTTTGATCCTATTTGCTTTGAAAATTAAGTCAGGTTTGCTCTAATGCACAAATAAAACACCTCAACAAATCCCAGTAGGTGTAAGAGAAAGGAGGCTTGCTGTCTAGACATTGTATTATTACCTAGCATGCCTCCATAACTGCCTGGTACCCTACACCTTGTCATTAAAAGGTAAAGACAGCGTTTACACTTACAAATTCTTTATCTTTTTTATTTGAACTGAAAAAGTTGCTTAAATTTTTCGTTTGCTCATGACCACCATGGTTGCAGTTTCTAAAAGGAAAGGGATCTTGGCGAAACAAGGTCTGTAAGCATGCAGCTGCTAGTGCCTAGTGATCTGTCAATTATGGCTTGCATCTCTCCTGTGCTTTGTTCTCCTTATTATAATAAATCGTGTATCTGGAGCTTTGGTACTAAAACCCATTAGTTGATTTATTGGGCGTCAAAGGTGTTCATTTACATAACAAAATGAATTTCATTATGTCATATAGTATGTTCTTGGTGTGGCTTTTCTTTGCATATGTTATAGTTTATTTATATATTGTTTTTATAATTTCCAGATGAAGCAGGTGAAGGTCTCATTTAAATTTGCTTGGTTTCTGTCTGTTTTTAGCAGCTGTGATGTTCTGCATTAAGTGTATATATAGAGTGGGATGTATGAGTAATCACTGTTTGGTTGGTTCTTGGTTTGTTTTTCTTTTGTTTTGTTTTTGCAATGTCTGATTTGTTATTTACCTTGCAAAACATTCAAAAAATCAGTGAAAATAGTCTGGTGATGCAGGAAAAAACTTATTATAACTTCAAGAAGCTTTAAAATAGTATTTTTACATAGCTTGCTCTCAAACTGTTTAAAGAATAGACACATCCATCTTCAGCAAGTGTACAAAATATTGTGATTCATTGTGCCCTACTTAAAGACCACATTGAATGGTTTGCACTTTTTGCAGATATTGATAGATGTTGCAAAATATATCTACTCCGTAAATTGTGGTGTCTTGCAATCATTTATTAAGTATCCACTTGCAAAGTATGTTTCCAGCTGTAATCAATGCAAGGTGCAAAATCATAATCAAGCTTAGAAAAGTGGTGCTATATCATGCTAAAGTTACATCATCTCTTATAGTTGTTGTTTCTGAGGTGTACAATTTGATTCCAGTGGAAAAATTTCACCTTTTTTTTTCTTCTACAATATCGTAATAGTTTAAGGGATAAAAAACAAAAGTGTTTTATAGTCTTGAAGTCATTAAACTAAATTGCAAAATATTTCTGAAATGTGCTTTGAGAAACCAAAATTTGGAACAAAATTCACAACCCATATATAATCTGCAAACTTCATGTATGCATGAGAACAACTAAAAAAAAACAGAACTGCAAAAAAATTTGGTTATTGAAAAACCATAAATTTGCACAGTGCACATTAAGAAGCACATCTGTGCTCAGATACACAAAGAGGGAGAGAGACACTAAGAAAGCATGCAAAAGGAGTGATCTGCTCGATTTCCTTGCAGCCCACAATGCCAATACAAAATAGGTTACATCAGCGCATCTGTTTGAAGTTTTCACTGCCCATTGAGAAGTGAAAAGATTGTCCGTGGACAGAAAAATGTGTATTCAACATGTGGCTATCAGTTGAGTACAAAAGTCTTGGATTTACTCAGAAACCTTTGTATTCTATAGAGAATTTCTGATTTCATCTAACACTCCTTCTTTGCATTGTGATGAACGTGTATGTTTGGGGCAGCATAGGAAACCACTGTAATGCACAACATATGAGTAAAAGAAAGCTGAGGTGGTATGTATTCAACATCACAGCTGTATCCCCTACACCTGTTTTTAACATCAGACATTTTCTGAGCTTCTTGCTTAGCCATGATATATAGTAAAGTGCAGGCTTGCTCACCAAATACTTCTGCTGCCACAGCTTTAGAACAGGTGAGCCACAACAAATTAATTAAAAACCACCTTTTCTCTTCATAATTTCAATTTCAAAGTGTTTAATAGTGCTTCACATGTCTTTAGAGCACAACATAGTTTTGTATTTGGTTAGGTCATTTAGGTATAGAGAATAACTTAGCAGCAAAAACTTATGTTAGCAACCTAATACCTGTTTCACATCTTTTTGTCAGATAAAAGCATGAAGAAAATAAGCATGATAGTTGGTACAAACCGATTAAACATAATTTTATAAGATAAAATGTCAGTCACATTAAAATCAATTTCAAAAGATGAATCCTGTTTGGCTTCTCAGGGTTAGTGTGTGCTCTGGGTTTAAGAGCATCATGGCTTATTTAGATGTTGAGATTTTTTTAAAGTTGCGTGTTCATTCACTAGTTCATTAACCAGATGACCAAGTTATTTTAACTCATGAAATTTGTTAAAATGACAGACTTTATGATTGCAGCTTTTAATTAGCATATTTTAGTTTATTGTTACTTTTGGAACTGCATCTGACATTATCTTCATGGATGGTAGACAATGGTTTTATGTGTAAATGATCAAAGCCATACTTGATGTTCTAATATTATTTTTAGAGAAATTTATACAGTATTGAAAGTTGAGCTTTATGGATACGTTAAAATATATAAATTATTTAAAAACTTTTCTCACCATGAATCCTTCATTCTGTCCCATCATAGAATGCGATAAGTATGTAGTTCAGCATAGATATTTGCTCCCACCAGCCATATCAAGCAGCCTTTTTTGGGTCCTAAAGGTTGAATCTTTTTTCGAAAATACTGTTGTCTTTCAATGCATGTGCGCGCACGCACACACATAAACAGATTCATAAATATTACAATGATTGATGGTTTCTCATCTTACCATATCAAAAGTATTAAAAATCAAGAAAAGTAAATGTAGAGAATTTTAACCTCAGTGACTATTAAAAAATAGTAGCTGAAATCCCAGCCATGCCATTTTAATTTATTATCAGGGGCTCTATCTTCTAATCTGGTGAGTGATTAAAATTTTTTGTTTTACAGGATGCTGGTTCAAAAATTCAGATCGTGAAGTTCCGACGGACACAGGACTACAACTACTGGAAGAGCTGCATTGAGCGCTTTGTGGAAAATGAGAAAGCTGTTGAGAAAGAAGAAAATCGGGCCAAAGCACAGAGTGAGAGGCAAGGCCTAATTTATTACTATAAGTGAGGTGACTTTTTTCCTACCTGTAATACTGTGTAAGAATGTAAACCCCACTTTCATATATATATATATGTGTGTGTGTGTTACAGTCTGGACCAGTTATTGGAGGAGGTTAGACAGCATCGGGCCCTAGGCCGTCAGCTGAATGACCGCATCATTCAGATGGAGACTAACTTCACTAACAGTTGTCTGCTTCTAGAGGAAATGAAACACATGATAGAGCGTCTCAGTAAGTAGTGTTAAGTAGCATGGCTCTTCTTGATTTACAAGCAGGGTCAGTTGATCAGTAAGGATTTGTAGCTCTGTAATTGTCAGCTTCATTATCATTTGTATGATATTTGTAGTTTTTTTTTCCAAAGGGAATACCTTATGTGGATCATTCTATTTGGATTTGTGGTATAACATTTTATCTCCACTGTATCTAGTTTAAATGGGGGAGTTTGAAAGCTTTGGGATGAAAGAGAGAGGGGTTTTAGGATCTCATATTTGAATGTATTCAATATTTTACTAGAAAATGGTGCAGAAATAATAAACCTTGAATATAAACTTTAAATTTTGAATGAGTGTTTGGGTATTTTATAACTAAAAACTATCTTTGAATTTAAAATCACTCATTTGGTTTTATCAGGTGTAATCCAGATAAAAGACTTAAGACATGTTAATGAACAAGTCTTTATGGAATTATCTTTACTGTCAGGTTTGTACAGGAACGCTGACAGAAGGATGGTTATGCAGACATGCAAATGTGTTCCAAATTTCTACTTGCAAAATATTTCTTTGCAGATCCCAAAACACAGGTTTTACCTCAAGAGCCACAGAAACTGCTTCATATTTCTGCTCGACAGTCCCCATATCCTGGAACACGCATTAGACGTTTTCCTGTCTTTGACAAATATGTACTTTGGGAGGTAACATTATCTGAATCTTGAGGTCTCTTTGTGTACCCCTTTTTCTTCCTTTTATTATTACTGATCCCATTAAATGTTCCAGCCTGCGGACAACAAAGAAATGATTAGTATTGAAAATTTCACCCTTTCTGTCCATGAAAAAATATTGGCATACAAATTTGGCATGGGATGAAAAATATTCTTTTTTTAGCTAGTTGCTTTATTTATTCAGGATCCTGAACACCAGCTGTTTATGCAAGTGGTCTTCTAAATACTTTTTGGTTAACAAAACACATCTTGAATCTGAAGAGATTCAACTTGCTATCCTCAGGGAGTTTTAAGACTAACTTGGATGAAAGAATAATACCTTAAGTAAATTGCTTTGTACTTATTGTAGATGGAATAATCCTCCTAATTATAAGAGATATACGCACAACTTTTCTGAGCAGAAGGGAGAAAGAAAAGGTTGATTTGCATTTTTAATGATCATAGATGGAGAAATATTTTAATCAGCAACTTTCATCACAGCACATCCTTTTTTTTTTAATCTTATTTAAAATTTGTATTTTATCATTCCTTTCTTGGGGGTTGCTACCTGTGTAACTTTTAAATTTTCTCAATCAACAGGTTGTGTACGATTCATATGACCCAGCTGTCTACACAAAGCCAGTTTCTGAATTCCCTGAAAGGATACAAATATTTGTTGACCCTGATATTCTGCAGTAAGTGTTATTTCCAGGCATTAGTATAGAAGGAATTCATGGCTTGAAAGTAGGGTATTATCCTTAGGTCGTTTGTGAACTCCTTTTTTTACCACAAGAATCTACATTTGAAGCTAACATTTTAAAAATAATGACAAGGGCTAGGGAGAATAATCAATTTTTAGGTGAGGGTTGTTGGACAGCTTGGCTATCTTATTTAATCAGCTTTTTTGTTGTGGGCATTATAAGGTATAATGTTTGAATGTATTTCTGAAGTGTCAGAACTTCATTGAGAAAGAGTGAAGTAACAGAAATTGGTTAATGTTAAATACCTGCATTTATTGTTGCACATAGTGGAATTGGTTATTTCCTAGACTCAGACAACAGTTAGACGAACGGCAAAAATTGCCTGCTGAGGAGGCAGAGCTGTTACCTTCTCTGCCAGAATTTCATCCCCTGCACAATGCTTTGACTTCTACAGTCATAAATGACATTAACATAGAGGTTGACAGGACATCATGGATTGCTGTAGACAACCATCCTCTGCGATACAAGCTTGATGCCACAGATCTCCCTCAGTAAGTAATTCTACTCATTTTAGATTAATATTAGGAACTACAACATATGCCTGTGGTGCAGAAATGAATGCTTTTAGTTGCACCCCTACTGTGTTTTATATCAATAAAGCTTTGTAACTTAAAATGAACTATGTGCTAAATATATGATGCACATATGACCTGGATTGTCTGTCTGCTTTTCATCTAGAAACCCACTAGGAAGGACTGGCCTTCGTGGTCGTGGTAAGCTTTGGCGATGGGGACCAAACCACAGCATTTCAGCAGTTGTTACCCGCTGGCGGCGAAAATACTCTCCCTTGGGGCGACCCTTGGATCCACTTCTTGTTGAGGGAAAACGTGTTCTTGAGTTCATAATTGTCCAGCGGCCAGACACAGGAGAAATGACATTACCTGGGGTAGGTGTTGAAAGGATTAGAGCTTTTAACTTTGTTTACTACTTGTAGGTGTATTAACATAATTTTTTTCACCACTCAGATAAATGCAGCATGATCATTTTTTTTTTTTTGTCGTTCGCCTCTTTCACACTTGGAGACCAGCTCTTGATATGAAATCGGTGGTCTTCTGCAGAGACTCCACTGGCCCGTACAGCTTGTTGTGCAGGGTCTCCGACTGTGGCCACGTCAGGTACGGAGATTCCTACAGTCCTGTAGGATGGTTCTACAGTCTGGTCTGCCTCTCCACAAGAGCATCTCGGGGACGGCACTAGGTGCAACTTCCTGTGTAGGTGGTGAAGCAGCCTGTTGTGCCCAGTCCTGAGTGATAGCGACCTGGTCGGTCTGGACAGCTGATGGTAACTGTCCAGTGGTTGCTGTGCCTGTACAGAACTTAATGATGTTTCATCTCTGACATTGTTGACTGCACTTGCTCGTCCTCTGCACCCAACTTAGCCATCCTGTCAGCTTCCTCATTCCCATCTATCCGCAGTGTGATGGATCCACTTTCTTTGATGTTTAGCAGCGCGGCTTCCAGGTCTGGCACCTGCTGTCATGGTCTGCTCTGCTGCTGATGATGCTGCTTCTATCTGCTCTTAGTACAGTGGCAGTTGCCAGCATGATCATTATTTTTGATAATATTTATGCAGCCGACTAGTCTCAGAATGCTATCTTCAGATTAAACTTTCATGTGACACCAGAAAACCTTAAGTCTACAGATCCATCCAATCATCTTTTTTACTGCTATGTTTCAGGGCAATGTTTATGGCAAAACAACGGCCTATAGTGTGATGTGTGAACAGTTTCTTAAGGGTGTGTTTCAAGAAGAGGAAGTTGAAGGCAGCCTTAAGCTGGATCAGGAGGACATGGTCAATGTGAGGACAAAAGCCTTTTTTTTTTATTTCTTGCTTGCAGTCAACTAATTATGTTTGAGTGAGACTGGGGAACTGTTCAACCAAAGGAAAATTCAGATTTCACTATTTCCTCTTTACTACTGTTTAGTCAGCAACAGAAGACATGAAGCCGCAGGTTCAAGGAAAGATTGTCATTTAGGGTGCTGAGACTGCTCTTTTAGTACCAAAATGTGTTCTGAATGTAAACAGGACAGACATTTTACTTGCAACAGGGATACACCCTTGCTTAACTTTTTTTTGTTGTTTTTTTTTTCCCCCCTTGTAGTTCTTTGCCCAGTTTGCTCGATCTTCAAGCTCACTGACCTTCACAGACAGCCGGATGGACATGGCAGCTTGTGGATTTTCAGCCTCCATTATATATCGTGGCTATATTGATGATATAGCCAATACTGACAATGCTTGGCGTGAGGCAGAGGTGTGGAACTTCCATTATGAGCTGTGTGACATGTTTGATGATAAGATCAAAGAGGTGAGAACTTTTTAAAAGCTTGCTTTAAAGTACTTAACTGTTACAAGCCCTTGATTGGCCTGTTTTTGTTTTCAAAATGCGCCAGAGATATTGTTATTGGCTGCCCGTTCTTTTTGTGTTCACGCCACGATCACACGGTTTTAGTTGGGATTTTAAGTCATTTTTTCCTCAGGGATATCTCGTCTTTTTCACCGACAGCACGCTGATACACATTACAACATTACGAATAATTTATTTGTAAGATATGTCAAAAGCGCGGGGCCTTGAAGGTAGGCAGATGCCTCGTCCCCTACGGTAGTATAAATAACACTTGTAAGTTCATTTTTATGCCTGATCTGCCAGGGGGTGAAAAAAAGATAATTATTCTTTGAGCTGCAAAGCAGTTTAATAACTGTTGTATGTGCATGTAATATCAAACATTTCCTTAAAAAGAAAAATGACAAAAAGGAGATTAAACCCAGTTCTTCACTGTTACTCAGCATGTGTCTTACCTTTGTCTTTTTTTTTTTGGTGACTTTCAGAGAGAGAAAGTGTGGCGTGAAGTGTCACCATACATGCGTCTCTATGGCAATCAGGATTCCATTGTTCTGAAAGCTGCCCACATTCATAATGCTTACCTGTGATCCAGTCAGAGAGAAAAACTCAAGACACAAACAGCTGTTTACAGATTTTGGAGTGGTAGCAAAGCAAATGTTTATCGCTTTTTGTAGTTGTTGTTTTTTTTTGGGTTTTTTTTTGTTTTGAAAAGTGTTGCACATTTTGGAAAAGAACAATGAACCATGGAAGATTTGGTGAAATTTTTTATTTTACTCAATGCGATCTTGAGTCCTTATCCTAGTTTGTTGGATTATAATCCAACAGACTGGATGAAAACAGAAAATTGCTGCTGAAGATGAATTTGAATTCAGTTTCTCATTTCAGGTTGTCTTCCACCCATGGATTGCTTATTTAACAGGGTATTGTTTGAATAGTCTCCAGCATATCAAGTGCTTGAAATCTTCTAATTGTAAGAGTCTCTGTTTAAATAAGCAATATTTCAAGATTGCTACTAAAAAAAACTTTTCTCCACAAAATCTTGCATTTATTCTTTGCTTCATAATACTAACGGATGATTAACTTCATGGTAGTTAGGTGGCCAAAATCTCAATCTGTGGTCTGTTTGCTGATCTACTCCCGTGAAAACATTTAAAGAATTTCTATGCACTTTTGTTATTTTAAAAATAATTGTGTCATAGTCAAACTTCAGAAAACTTGCTTAGGTCCTAACTTTTCAATTCTAGGCTTGTCCTGGCAATGACTCTACAATGATTAGATGACCTATGTTCTAGTTCATCAAATGTGCTATGAGTATTATGGTACTTGTGTAACATACTGCAAAACATTCCATTTAATATGTGTATGGAGGTAATATTTATGACTGTACCTACCTCTGCCGTCAGTGTGTTCATCTAGTCAAATAGGTAGTTTGGGATGATGAAGCTTTTTTGTTTGCATCTAGCTAATTACTGTCAATGTAGAGGGTGAATGCTAGTGAAATGATAGATTGTAAAATGTTTAATCTGTAGAAGTCAGTACAGTTTACATGGACTGAGAACTTTTAATGGTGTGGGTTTCTAATGACCATTATTTTTACTTTAAAATTTAATATTAGGTTAACACAAGCAACACTTGATGAAATAAAACTGTGCATATTTTCCCCCATTTATTGCATCTTTTCATTTTAGCTGGACAGTCATTTGAAACTACAAAAATTTTTCTAGATGCACATCTCCAGTTCATTATTGTGACATATGAGTCATTACATGAAATTAACCTGATACTGGAAACATGGTATTCGAAGAAAATACAACTTGCCACCTCAAAAATAACCACACCATTATCGTGTTTATCTGCAATTTTCCTATTTCACTAATTATTGCAAAGGGCGTGGACTAAACCTGTTATCAGATATTAAATCTGTGTGCATTTTAAGGTGAGATTTTAGGGGGGAGCACATGGCTTGCTTATGCTAATATATGAATGTGTATTCACCCCTCATACACATACCAACATTTTTTTTTTCCTCGTACATTTTTCTAAATTTCAAAAAGATTTTCTAAAAAGGCATTGTTGTGTTCTGTGAAATCACTGGGGTAAATTTGTAGACATATAGTCTTAAAATTACTTAAATAAAGATTTCATTTATTATAAATTTGACATCTGTTTCGATGATCGGTACCATCATAGAACTATCTTAAAAGGCATAACTTCTCATTTTTCAGTGGTCTGTTTTAAAACTTCTTCTGTACCTGTTTTGAATATTGTAAAATGCCTTGTGATATTCCTTGCAATTTTTTTTTTAAGAGTATCTGTTGATTGCAAAGAGAAAGTCGTATTCTAAAATTTTTTTAATTACTTCCAGAGGACTTCAGACTTTGTTTTAAGAATTCCCATGTGTTCTTGAAGAAGATAATGTGGGACTTTGCTTTTGTGTTCACTTTGTGCTTCAGTCTATCATTCAGAATCTTGGTGAACAAAGAAGCATATCATCGAAACTGAGCAAGATAAATTTACATCCATTTTCATTAAAAATATATTACATGGCTATTTTTCTGCGATTGCATTTATTCAGTGGATCATTATTATGGCTTAGGTTTGTTAGGGAAGTTTTCCTTTGTATTGAGTGGAGAAAGCTACTTAGAAAAGAGTGAAGTTTTTTATGTCTTTTTTATTTTATGAGAAATAAATGATGAGGTTTATTATTGTTGGTATTTTTCCCATATAGAATGCTGTTTTCATTTTATGACTATTATATAAGATACAGGTGGACATCTAGAAGTTTTCTGGTATAACATGGCAGTGCAACCAATATTTACCACCAAACAGTCATATATCTATGCCTTATAAAATGGTGAAAATGTTTGAGGAAAAAAGTCTTGAAGGCAACTGATATCAAAAGGAATGCAAACCTAGTTGTCTATATCATGCGATACGTTCCCAGTAGTAGTAGTAGGGGCCAGCTATCATTTGACTAGGCCTCACTGTTGTCTGGGTATGAGTTTTAAGCAGATTACAATCAGGCCTGACGAGAGGGGGGGACGGGGTCTGGTGTACCCGGGCCCGCGGCTGTCAAGGGGGCCCGGCCTTGGTCAGTGGATTTTTTTTTCTTCTTCTTCTCCTTTACATTATATTATATACTGGGAAAATAATTTACGATTACAAGTACAAGGGGCCCGGAGAGGTCGTCTGTCCCGGGGCCCGGGCTGGCTCTCGGCGGCCCTGATTACAATGTATTTTGTTAACTATCACAACTAAAATAATTCTACAAATTGTAGACTGTTATCTATAGAGTTCTTGAAGCTGTTCAAATTTTAAGTTAGTCGGCAGCAAATTGCAATTCGCACCAACTCTTTAATTGTGAAAAGTAACATTTGTGCTTAGTTGTGGAGCAATGTCCGATACTTTCCCACCTGAATTCTAGCAATGTTAGTTTGTGTTTGTGAGAAAAATACATGCATATCGATGCCATCACAACCGTGAAAATTTTTCAGCGTTTAAATTAGGTCCCCGATTCTCCTTCCCATGGTGTGGATCTTTAATTGAAGCAAAGATAGTAAGTAGTATTCAGTATCTTTGAAGTATGTAAGTCTATCAGAGCAAGATATATCTTTACATTTTAAAAGTTATTTATTAGCAGGTCTTTGTACTTTTTCTGCTTTTGATTGCCTCTTTAAGATCGTACTCCAGATATTGGCATGGTACAAATGTGGTCGCACAAGTGCTTTGTACCAT
This sequence comes from Pomacea canaliculata, assembly GCF_003073045.1. Taxonomy (NCBI): domain Eukaryota; kingdom Metazoa; phylum Mollusca; class Gastropoda; order Architaenioglossa; family Ampullariidae; genus Pomacea; species Pomacea canaliculata. The sequence goes on from NC_037592.1 coordinate 25,659,148, forward strand.
TTCAAAAACGTCTATCCAAATAATTTAAAAGTGCTCCTAATATTGCCTTACTTACCAGTCTCAATATGCACCTTAAAAACATCAAAACTAACCCACAATTCTTTTTCCTCATTATAAGCTTTTATTATCAGAAAGTCTTAAGGCACATTTAAGAAATATCTCGAATTTTAAGCGGCATCTTTTATATTTACCGCTTCACCGTTTTTATTTGTTGTGCAACATCTATTGCATTATGTTAATTGTTCGTTCTGTTGATTTGCGCTCTGAGCATGATCGACCTGAATGTTGTGGGAGAGCGCCATATACAGATATGCATTTAATTATGCGTTTATTATGCTCGCCTCAAAACATAATGAGAAGATAAACGACATGTAACATGCCAATCAACCATGCAGTAAATGGTTATAATCGGCCAAGTAATTAAAAACTCGATCTTTTCAAAATTTCAGCTACAGGGAAATCTATGTTGCGATTTTTGTGATTCCGTACGTGGCGAATCAAATCCAATATTTACTTTTTTTTAAAATACACATCTGAACTTTAAAAAATAAGAAGAGGACGTAGAGAAACTCTACTTCAATTTGTGGTACTCACAAAGAGTCTGGTGCGTTGCATCCCGTAAATCGAAACGAAAATCGTCTTTGAAATTTACGAATTATGCGCATAGATCTAAGTATCAATCTTCAAATATTCAGGGTTAAAATAAAATGATTCTGAAATTCCACAAGTGAATGGCCGGTGTTTTATTGACAGACATACTGGTTGATTGATACAGATTTTGTAAGACGTCAGCAACTCCGCAATATTCAGTTGTTCATATCTAGAAATAGTTTTCCTTAGACACCGAAGATCTAAGAAAAATACTTGTCGTGTCGGTTCGTGTTTGACGTTGCTGATAATACAGATTTTGAAAACGAAGTCTGTGCACGTACAAATATGGCTCCTTTGTCGTACAGTCGGTAACTTCGCAAGAAACGGTTCCACATCAAACCTTCACTTGCAAGACTATCGAGTAAACTACTGTTGTCGCAATTACGTGAAATGAAAGCGTTTTATCAGCGTACGTATTTGTTAGCTTATCGTCTGATGTTGAGCTGTTAAGCTCGTTCAAGCAGAGGTATGACAATTAAAATGTTAACAATTATAAGTATTAATGATGAAAACTCTAAAACTAAACTAACGTCCACGGTGAAAGCATATGGATCAGTCTGGTAATTTATTTGATGAATACATTCTCACGAAAAGATTAGTTTTTACACATTTGCATGAAATCAATGTATACGTTAGGCAGCAGAAAACGAAGTTGACTGTGAAATGTTTCAGCATCGGCTGAGTAAGGTACATGAGTGCCACATCTTCAAAGAGCCCAAAGACAACGTACAACTGAATCAGTAACACAAAAAAAAGACATGCAGTCTGATTTGAACATTTTTGAGCGTGCCAATGATTTAGATGAAGCTGACTTGGAGAATAGTGTTGATGGTTCTGTGGAAACCATGGTTGGTGGGAAAAAAATTTCAGTAATGAGCAAATTCCCATCGAAGAAAAATTTGCCTGTGTGCACTGTGACTTTTGACGACTATAATCCAATTAACACTCCACAAGTGAACACAGCAAGGGCAGTTTCGATTCCGCCCCTCCTTTTCGAGGGGGCCTTATCCGATTTGCACTAGATGGAGGTGTGGATCAAAAGGTCAGTTCTATTTGTTTTCTTCATTTTACACTGCTGTGTTACGTGGCTCTAAATTATATATGATCATCATATAGATAATTTATATTTATACCTTGAAACAAGTTTTTGTTATCTTGGTGTTGTATTTATATTAACATTCTTAGGAGAAGCATCAGCATAAAATAGAAATTAGTAAAAGAGCTTTTTAAGTACAAATTCTGCATGCTTACCTTGACATAACCCTTGAAATACCAAAATGCATATTTTATATATTAAATGATACTAACACTCACCTGATTTTACCAAACAAAATTAACGTTCCAGTGGTGCGCAGCAGTCGTATATAGTGATGATCAAATGTCCTGGATTCCGATTTTATCTTAGACTATTCTTTCTCTGAATTTGGCATCTGTTTATAGGGCCAGCTGGTTGGCCATGATATAATTAGTTGTTGGCTTATCAAACACCCATTTCTCTTCCCACCCCTCCAAAAACTATTACATCTTATACATACATAAATTCTTACATGAATTCATAAATGCACAGATGAACCCAAAGTTTATCTTTAAAACATTAGTTGATATAAAAGGTATTACCTGATGCTTATTAAAGTTTAGTCATATTGAACCAAAATTGTTGGTTTTTTTAAAATATTTTGACATTTTAAAGTTTAATTGTTTCTCACATCAGCTGTTTTGCATCATGCATAGTAAACACACACCTATAAAAGTTTTTCTTATTTTAATCATCTTTGCCTTACGTGAAGACAAGAGATTGACAGCGTGAAGTACATGTATAGCAGTTTGGTGAAAATAAAATCATCAAAACACAGTTCTGCGAATGATTTTAATAGTGGACAGGAAGCTGTAAGCGTTCAGAAGCATACAGAGAAGAGATACTTATGTTACAAACCATTATGCCATTGCAGGACCGGCATTATGTGTGTGTGCCAAAAAATGCTAATGCTGATGATGTAGCAAGGTACATGGCTGTTGCTTGGCAAAGACGAACACCAAAAATGATACTTACAATTCTCAGCTCCCCTGAATACTATCAAGCCTGGGAGAGAGAAAGTTTTGCTGAAGATTTCCAGGCAGGCCTCATACAGGTATGCTGAGCAATTTGATAGCATGAAAAAACTTAAATTGTTGCTTTTTAAAAAAAAAAACTGTTTCTGATCTCTTCAGACTTGATGGTTATGGTTCACATGATTAACACATATGGTTTTAAAACTTCTTAAAAGATTTCTATGTCACAGGCTGCTAATTTGACAGAAATGTGGATTCTTACTGAGGGCGTTGATGTAGGAATGAGCAAGCTTATAGGAGATGCAGTTTTTGTTGAAATGACAACACGACTAAACATAGAACAAAATTCTCTGCATCTTAAAAATATCCAAACAGAACGTCTTCCTCCTCTTAACATATTTGGAGTGGTTGCAAGGAGCAAACTACTTTATTCTGAATTACTGCACGGCACAGTGAGTTAAAATGTTTTAAGTTGTTTAAGCCTTAGTTTTTCTGTTTAGCTGCTTATGCACTCCATCTGTAAGGGTAAATGGGCTGATACAAAGTCAAAACATCAGCAGCATGTCACGATGAAAGAAGACCATTGTTTTCTCCCGCTCACTTGGCCATTTTCAGAGCAACTGCCTTTCTTAATACATTTTTCGTCTTCAAGGGACATGGAAGAAATGACGCACACAAGACGTCAGACACACGTACGACACCATTTGTACACGAAACAATACAAGACCTACCCCAGCTCATTACACTGTCCATTACCGTTTTATAGTAGACAGTTTTAATCCATCCACTAGCCAAATCAAAAAACAAAATCATAGTTTCTTACCATCTTCTTCAAAGAATAAAACTAAGCAATCTTATCTCAGTTTGAATAAAAGTTTTAGAGGATACAGCTGCTGTTGTGCAGCATTCTTTCCCTCGCATATGTTTTTTTAATTTTAATTTTTTTTTTTTTTATCAGAAAGTATTCTTCAATGTGAACAGGGAGAATACAAATCAGCTGTTTGAATTGAATCCAGACCATACTCACTTCATTGTAGTAGATGATGACTGTGACACAGACTCTCTTAACAGCTTTCGCTTTGCTCTGGAGATGCGTTTTACCAAACCTGTTGGGAGACCTCGGCGTTATCGTTCATTATTTACACATGGTAAGTACTTAAAATGCCCCCTTCCAAAGAAAAGGAAAGAAAAAAAAAGGGCCAGACAAGAACAACAGGAGATCCAGGTGAAGTTTTAAAATGCTTCTTCGTCATGATACTGTACTAACATTTTTTTCCTCCCTTTAACTAAGGTAAATTTGAAAAGTCCTTACAGTATTTTGATGTTTCAATATGAAGTGAAACTGGCCTTGCTTCAACAATCACAAATACACTCACATGAATGAACTCACACATGTCCTCCAATGCATAGATACATCTTAATTCATCTGCTTGGATATTCATGCCACATTAAAATATGTATTTTAAATATGCTTTATAAAACATGTAAATTGCTGAAATACAGTTAAATTGTTAATAGCAAAAATTAAAATGCAAAATGATTAAATAAAATACGTAAAAAGTGTTTTTTTTCTGTGCAGAGAAAGAAGAAAATAAAAAATCTGATGCAGAATCCATGCTGACTCCAGTTGTGGGAATTCTAGTACAGGGTGGCCCACCGGATATTGAACATACTCTCAACTTAATAAAGAAAAAGATCCCTGTCATAATAGTTCATGGAAGTGGACTGGCAGCAGACCTAGTGTCTTTTGCCTACCTGGAGATGGAAAAAAAGTCGGTTATTCTATTTTAAAAAATGAGATATTTTTGCAAGAGCAATTACTAATTTTGATCAGAAACAGACTATACCAAAACTAAACATGTATGTAAATGAAAACAGAGGTCCTTGTACTCGTTTTAATAACATCAGGGGTTTTATTTTACAATATGTTTATTTTATCACACATATCAAACAGGTTTTTGCCTTTATTTAACACTTTTTTATGATGTTTCAAGCATAAAATTGAACTGTACATTATTCAAGGCAGGATACAGAATACTTAGATGGATATATAAAGCCAGAACTACTGCGAAGGTTGACCGAAGCTTTCCCACAGAATTTTGCCAACAGTGAAATTGCTCGCAAGGAGTGTCGCGACAAAATCATTGAGTGTGTCAGGAATGCAAAGCAGGTAAATCATTTTGAATTTAAAGCATATATATTTATGCTTTAAATTTATCTTTGATGCAAGATGGCGGGGAAAATATCTCTTCTGGATGCCATTATAAGAAAACCGTTGTTCTGAAATCCCATATGTTTCAGAACACCGATATTTATTATTTAATCGCAGTTTATGCTTTAACTTTCTTTACTCTTTAAAAGATTTCTTGTCCTACCAGAGAGCCCATAACTGTCCTGTTCGAGCAGAAATCTAAGTATGTCTTATTTCATTACATTCAAATTTTTAAAGTGATATTAGATTAAAAAGCAGAACAGACTTTCTGTTGCAAGCACATTTTTTTTATTGTCTTTATCAAGCATGACTAGGTGCAAACTAGAAAAAGGCTTGTTTACCGTTTAACTTTTAGAAGTCTAGGTACTTTACTTTGCCATTTAGGGTATTAGGAGGGAAAGAGGAAAACAAGTATAGAAAATGCAGGAAGTAACAGTTTTCCTTCATGGAGGTCACAGTTTATGTGTATTTAATACAACATTAGACTTTATCATACAGCTGTATCATTTGCTCATCAGTATGTGATGAAAAGGGATACCAATGACATGTAGTTTGTTTCAGGAGAACCTGACATTTCTTATTATTATCAACGCCAAGAAACCTGAAGAGCGCCTCAGTGATCTTAGCAAATACCTTCTCATGGCTCTTTTTCAGTGTGAGATTCTTAATGAATTTTCTTTCACTTCATAGACCATTTTTTACCACTTACTTTTTATATTAACTTGTTGTCAGCTTTTTAATTAATAAATCAACAGTATACAACTGTATGCTATATTTTTCCATATATATATATACTCACATATAAATAATGCTTTTTCTGATAATTTAAAATATTTTCTCATTAAGACATTGTGTGATATAGCATATGAAGGCTGGTATTTGTAATTACTTGGGTATCAAATATCAGTAACATTTTACTTGCATGGAAACATGTACTCATAATTAAAGCAGTTATTTGACATTGGTGATCTTGAAAATATTGTTAACTGAGGAATATGTTTACATTGTTTGCATTTTTTTCTAACAATTAGTGAATAAAGCCTCTGTTTTACTGTATGTGTTAAAAAAAAAACCTCATAGTTTTAGTTGTCTGACCCTGTCGTTATTGGCAAACAAATTAATTTTCGAGACCACTTCTATAGCTTTAAGTTATCACAGAGATAACTGAAAGCATATGCACTAATGGAGCTGAAAAAGTTCTCATTCAGTAACACATTTTTAATTTTTATGTTGCCTGATTACCAAACAAATGGGAAATATTCATACCCTTCATATCCAGTGGTGTTTAAATGGGAGATTTAAAAGAAAACTGATAAAGTAGGTTTGATGCATTGCAGGGAATTATAAGTTGAAGAAGGCACATCCATGGAACCATGTCAAAAATATGTTGAGGTGTGAAGTTTGTTATTATGATATTATGCTAATGATATTAACAGTTGTTTGTAAATTTTCCTTATAGCTGAGTCCATGCGTAAAGATGCACTTTGGTGGGAACAAGTACAGTGGGATTTACAGCTGGCCCTTGATTGGAACCGACCAGACCTGGCAAATTCACATATCTTCCATAGATACAATCTGAACAGGTTCAGGGTATGTGCTGACATTTTTAGATGCTGGTCATTTATGTATTATTTAGTATCAAAAGATTAAAAAGCATTTTCTTGCCACTTACTTTTTACAGCAACTGTGTTCTCAGCTTGTTCATAACAACTGTTTGCAATTCTGGGGTTTTTTTCCCTTTAATGATCCTTTTTCATTGATGGCCTAATAACTGGTTCTTGAAATCAACCTTCCAATCTCATTTGTGTTAAAACATATGAAAAGTGAAAGTGAAGGAGGAGGATGTTTTTACTCAGTGTTTTTCTTTGTCTTAAAGAAAATAAAACAATTGCATCTTTTTTCCCCTTTTTAGGTTACAAAAATATTTGCACAGCTCATCACAACCACCAGCTTCACATACCATGCTGATTATGTTTGTATAAGAGGGTTAGGGTGGTACAGATGAGAAGACATACTGAGCTACATTGGCCTTATTTTCTTACAAGAGTGTTCCTCCCTTTTCTAGGCTATCCTCTTTTGATATCATCTGAAACCACCATATTTTTAGTAATAGCCTTTAGTCTTTTTATCTTATGATTATTTCATCATGAAACTAGGTTTATTTATAAGTTATAAAGTATGATATTGAAATACCATTCTTAGTGATGATTGAGATCTCCTCAAGGGTTTGGGCTTCTGTTTATTTTGACAATCTCTAGTCCAGTGGTGACCCAACCTTTTCTCCCCTGGGGGCTGCACTTTTCATAATACAAAATCTCGTGGGCCAGAATAAGACTGTTTTGCCAGAATCATGCTGATGTTAAAAATGAAATTATGCAGCAATATACCAAAGCATAAGATTCGGTTAGAAAGAAAGAAATTATAAGCCTATGGCAGCATCTGGATTGTCACCCTGTGTCTGATTAAAATGAGTGAGCCGTAGGTTGGGCACACCTGCTCTAGTCTATATCTTCATTTTTCATTTGTCATCTATATGAAGCTTGCTGCATAACTGCTTTGAATATGCTACAGGTTGAAGATAATATGTTCCATGCTGCATTGCTCAGGCCTAATCGAGAACGTTTTGTGGACTTGTTTCTTGCTCGAGGGATGACAGTGCATGAATACCTCAACCACAAGAGACTTCTTAACCTTTTTGAAAACGCCCTGGACAAGGATTTCTTCATAGGTGTTTGTCAAGAAACAATCCTGAGAAAATCCTTGGTACATATTTGATAAATATTTTGTAAAACGTAAAGAAATGTGAAGATAGTTTTTAATTGCTGAAAGCATATTAATATATAATTTGTTTTCATTGTAATTTATAATACTTCCATTATCAAGCTGTTTAATTTAAATGAGGCAAAGTATTAAAGAGATTAACAAGGATAGGGTAATACCTGTGCTAAAATAATTCCTAACCCAAGATTTTCACTGTTTCTTTTATTTTTAAAAAAAAAAAAGTCAGAAAGTTGCCAGCTTTATTCATGTTTATTCATCCTGCAATGACACATATTTAGAGAAGAGAAGGAAGAATTTTTTTTTATCTCCTAATGAATAAGATCCTTGACTCAGAGAACCTGTTTATCTTCGGAGATTTTAACAGAAGACAAAGAATACCTTGAGAACTTTACCTCGTCCCACACATTGATATTGTCACAGACAGCAACTACAATGGGAAACAACTTTTGAGCCCGTGTGCACAGTATCAACTTTTTTATTACCAACACATTCTGTCAATGCAAGGACAGTCATCGGAAACCCATAGTACAAGTGGAATGATCTTGCCAGAAAATCACAGACTTCCTTTTGGCAAGAACTGCCATGAGGCTCAACATACTTCAGAGATGCAAGGGCCATACCACACCAGCCTAAACACAGATCATAGAGCCATAATCTTGTTCTACACAACTTTCATACAGAACAAAATAGAAGTAAGAAAACTGTGGCAGGTTAGGCAGAAGATGTAAGAAGAAATGAAGAAGAAAAGAAATTTTCAGACAACTGAAGTGTGGAAGAATGCAGAAAAAAATTTAAAGCAACCTTATTAAAACCTTAGAAGAAATGTGTAATGAGAGAAATATAGGAAAAGATGATGTAATGTTAATGTGAACAAGCAAGTGAATGAGAAAAAGAGACTGCTTTGGTCCATTCCACAAAGGATGATGATCATTTGAAGTACAAGTTGACCAGAAGATTCTGCAAGAGAGTGTTAAAGGCAGCAATAGATTGTGGGGAAGAACTATTTACATCATACAGGTGGTCCCCCAGAGAATTTTACAAGTGTGTCAAGGCAGTGAGATTGAGAGACAAGTCCTCTGACCCAACAGCAGTTATCAGCAACACAAAGAGCAACCGACTATTTCATCAAGCAGGTTCAGGGAGAGTGGAAAGGATATTTTAAGCAGCCCCTGACTTAGTTACAGACCAGCAAATTCAGCACCACTCATATCAAAATTTCTAGAACAAGAGACACCTGCTATAACTGAATCAGAAGTCAGACAGGAAGTATGAACCAGCCCAAAGAACAAGGTAGCATGATCGATGGATGAAATCATCTCATAGTGGTACTAGCCTCTGGGGAAATAGGCATCATGTATCTGACCAAGATTTTAAAGGCCTGAAGACACACAGAAGCTGCAAGAGTACATGAACAAGGTGTACAAGTCTTACAACATACAAATCAGCACATTGTTGTTTGGGTGGGGTGGAGCCACACCAGTCCACCAGCACATCCAGGGAGTCAAGTGTCTAGTAAAAGATGGTCTTCCATCCAAGCAAGAGAATGATCCACAAACACTAAACAAGTGTATTTTAGAGACCCTCTTGTTACATAACCTTACTGTCAGCCTCGCGCAAAGCTATCAGCTACTATTTTCATCTCCCCACGACACTCAAGGGTACCAATGGATGATAAATAATAATAGAATCAGTTCTTGATTGAAGAAATCAGAGAAAAGAGTAACCCATATTCTTTTCCTTTCCTACACCTTAGACATTCTATATTGCTGTCAGAGATGCTTCTTTTTGAACTATGATTGTATATCTTTTATGCGATTTTTCCAGGAAGGAAAGGCAGTCTGTAAAAACTTTATTGGTGGTGCAGACTGTGAATTAAACAGACTGCTGTTCAAATGCACAGGCCTTCAAAAGTTGGTAGACCCTTTTGAACTCTCCATGAACTCTCTGAGACCTTATATCAGTGACCGGGCTGCTGCTGAAAGGCAGGTAGGATGTTTTTTAAAATCTATATTAGACCTACTGGCATTTTCTTTATATTTAACTCATTAACAGCTGTTTGGACTAAAGTCAATTTAAGTCAAACAGGCTATTAAAGATAATGTTGTAAAGTGATCTTCACAGGTTCCAAGATTGTATTTTAAGGTAGACAGCAGCTTCCTTATACAGAGGAATCACATAACCATCTCAAAACCCACTCAAGGGCAGTCTAGGGAAACCAGTCTATATAAGTGTGTTTCATACGAATCATTTGTCCATTTCTTAAATTTGGTCATTTGATTACCATTGTAATCTTAATTTTGACATGAAATAATCATTAATAATTGGTCTATTTCTCCTTTGAAATAAAAAAAGTAGCAGACAAGCTTCTACCAGTCTCATACTAAAAAGAAGAATGCTGAAGGTATATATGAGGTAAATGCTCACAATTTATGCCTTTAATTTCAGGCAGTCAATGCACTGGTGTTTTGGGCAACACTAACTTACCGTGAGGAGATGGCCAAGGTGCTTTGGAAGCGTACAGCAGACCCCATAGCTGTGGCATTACTTGTCAGTATGATCTTGAGTCGCATAAGTTACAAATATTGTGACGATGTTGACATGAAGGGCAAAGTCAAAGCCACAGCTGTGTAAGCTTTTCTGTAACATTGTCTTTTTTTAACAGTTAAATTTAGATGAAGTTTGGGCGAAAGGTTTATTTAATGTTTCATGTACTCCATTTAATATTTACCTGCGAAGTGGAGAACATGAACTTACTAGGGTTAAACCAAGTGAATGATAAAAATGATAAAGGATAAAAGGATGATTGTTGATTTTATGCTATTAAGACAGCTCTACTTCTAGTCAGCTCTGTAGAAGATTACTTTTATTGTTAGGTCTATTCAGATCAAAATTTCCAGCCATTTGTTGTATTTCTTGGTTTAAAAGTGGTATTAGAAAGATTCATGCTCTGTGTAGTTAAGTAGACTGTTCAGCAGCACTAGACATTACTGATCTTTGAAGATGATTGAATTGGAAAAGGGAAAACTTATTTTACATGTTTTTCAAAGTATTGTTTCATGGTATTTGTCATGATACTTTTTATTCAGAACATTTGGCAAGATGGCAGTTGAGATGCTAAACCTCAGCTATGAAGAATCTAGTACCTTCACATTCTTACTTTTAAACAAACGCCTGGAAGACTTCAACAATCGTACCCTAATGGAACTGGCCAGACTGAGTAAAAATAGGCGTTTTATTGCGCATCCTTGCTGCCAGAAGTGGCTGGGTCAGCGATGGACTGGAAATATATCAGTCCGAGAAGTAGACTGGGGTCTGTTTGCACTGCCAGACTTCATCAAGGTGGGTGCATTTCATTTTCACATTTTTGATTATAAAATCACATTATCAAAGCAGCATAGGTGTTTTTAATGGCCAACCTGAGTGGGACATAACATAAAGCTGAAAGTTGCCGTGATGTTAATAGTTTATTCCTTGTTGCTCCCTCAAGGAGCATAGGGCTGCAAGAGAGATGTTAATGGGGCTACCACTTATTTGTGATAATAGATTTTTGGGGAGTTTTTAAAATTGGTAAGAAAGCACTTGTTGATTGACCTTAATTCAGACCTGATGCCATTGAAGACCCCATCTAGTCAACGAGGCTTTGATCTCTGTGTAAATACAGTTTAGCATTCTAATGTTTGAAGGCTTGTATCTTGTGAACTCATTTATTCAGGAGTAAGTAGTTTGTATTGAGTGTAAGCTACTCATTTAATAATTATTTTGCACCTTTCTTGGCTTTTATCATTTCTGTTGGTAATGAGTAATACAAATGGTTTCTACATGCATGTACCTCATTTCCTGTCATTTTGAACAAGCTGTCTTTGATCTTAACTGATGTACATTCAAGTCTTTTACTTCGCAACTTAAAAAACTCATTCAAGTGATTATTCAGTTATACACAGATTCAAGTAGTAGAGTCAATATAAAAAGATACTCCAAATTTCAACACTTGCTTAAATATAACCATCTGTTATCTAATTTCAATATACTATTCTTACCTTATATTCGCCAATAATTGGAAAGCATCACTCCTGCACTTAAACCTTTGGAAGTCAAGGTAGAAGATGAAAAAGAAGGTGAAGAGCGACCATACTATCATAGCATAAGTTGATGTTCATCAAATTTTGCAAGTTGCAGCTGACCATGAAAGAGATCAAACTTTTGTTGAGCAGCATTTTAAAAATTGTGTTTTGTGGATGTAGAGAGTAGGGCTTATTGTCACAACATGCTTTATGCTTCTGGCAGAGAGCCTGTGAGAGCACATGTTTTTTTACTTAGTAAAACAAAGATCTGTGGGCTTCCAAAAATACTTAGCTCAAGATGAAACATGTAAATTTCTCATTTTCTATTTTTTTCGTTAAAAAGTAGTGAGCAACCAGCAAATGAACGATAGACGAAAAAGAGAAAAAAATAATTGGAGAAGTACACATACGCGTACACATGCCCACGCACACACACACACACACGCAAAAAAAACAGGGGACTACCCCACGCAAAAAAGTTGTAATGAGAGATGTTTGTAAGAAGGTATAATAATAATTTTTTTAAAAAGCCATGCACACTGCAGCAAAGTACTGTCAGAGTTCTTGCCCCTGAGGCCTTCAGGCCTAGTGTTATAGAACACTGTGTACTCTGTTGACACTTCCTTCAGTTTCTGTGGCTTTATGTGGCGCTCTCGCACTGACCACCACTGCACTGTCCAATGTGCACAGGGACCCTTTGCTGATCCACAGTCCGAGCTGCCTCGTTGACCACCCGACACACAACCGGATGACAAAGGCGACGGAATGAAGAAATGAAAGGAGGACGAAGCATAGAATAGTTGAGACTCCGCACACACAGGGGCAGAAAGGGCGCAGAAGAATGAGCGACGACAAGAACAAGGACAAGGTTGACAAGATCATACAAGGATACAAAGAATATAAAAAGTTCACAAGAATAGGAAGTAATAGATAACAAGGATGGTAAGGATGACTATGACAAGATCATACAAGGATACAAAGAATATAAAAAGTTCACAAGAATAGGAAGTAATAGATAACAAGGATGGTAAGGATGACTAAGAGGATAAAGATGTCAAGTTTATGAAGTGTCCGGTGGTCACCTGCTCACAACCAACAGTACCGGAAGCCCACTCATGTCTCACACTGACCCTGGTGGTCACCAACCGGCTACCTGAACCACTTGCAGTCCCCAGGGTGTGGAGAGAGCCAAGCAGGCACACAAACAAGTATTACTTCTGCTTGGTTCCTCCTCTTTCCAGCAAGATAATGAAGCAAAAGAAGTCGAGAATAATCTACCCCAACATTCCATCTTCATTGAGACCAGTTCCACATGGCGAGAAACTTCCTATTCCAGAACCTCTGGCAGAATGTTCTCTTGATTCAGCTGATGGGGATAAGGGTGAGCCAACCTGTTCTTCTCCTGGTCAGCATGCAGTGATCCAGATTTTACCTGTGGTGCATCAACCCCACAGAAAATAACACAGGAAGAACTAAATGACCTGGTTCATGATTTGGACTTATCCAAGAACAAGGCAGAATTACTAGGTTCAAGACTTCAATAATTGAATCTTCTATGTCACAATTAATATTGAAAGCGCCATCAGCAGTTGGAGCCTTTCTTCAGAAGGGAAGGTAATCTGGTGCTCTGTTCCAATATTGAGGGCCTCCTGAATGCCTTAAAAATCACTTATGACCCACAAGAATGGAGACTATTGGTAGTCTTTGAAACTGAGTCTTAAGGCTGTGCTTTTGCACAATAGAAAGTGTCTTCCATGTATTCCAGTAGCGCATGCTGTCCACATGAAGGAGACTACGATAACTTAAAGCAGAAACTGAATTCCTTTGAGTATAACAAGGACAGCTGGCACCTCTGTGATGATTTGAAGATAGTTGCCCTTTTATAGGGACTGCAGCAGGAATTTACAAAATACATGTGTTTCTTATGTGAGTGGGATAGCCAAGCAAAGGAATTGCACTACTTGCGGAAGGAATGGACTCGCACACAAAATGTAGCAGTTAGAGAGAAGAATATCCAGCACCCAGCTCTGGTCGAGGCTCACAAAATCCTGCTACCATCCCTTCACATCAAACTAGGTTTGACGAAGAACTTTGTGAAAGCCATGGACAATCATTATGATATCTGCATGAAAAATTCCCTTGATTCAGCGAGTTTTATGTGGGTTCTCAGATTTGAGAACTCTTCAAACATGACTGCTTCAACAACTTGCTGCAGGGTGATGTGAAACAAACATGGAATGCTTTCACGCAGCATCTACAAACTTTCTTGGGAATGTTAGGGCAGAAAACGACAATGAGCTAGTAAAAGAAATGCTAATGCAGTTATCAGAATCTTGGCTGCTGGGTGTCTCTAAAATCCACTTCCTTCATTCCCATCTGGATTTGTTTCCTGACAACTGTGATATGGTTAGTGAGGAACATGGCACACATTTTTATAAAAATATTTCAACAATGGAAAAAAAGATACCAGGGAAAATTTCCACTATCATGCTGGCTGACTACCGCTGTCCACTCCCCAGATTGAGATGCTTCTGAACAGCTGTACAAGACACAGGCAAAGAAATCTAAGACGTAGTCTATGACTTGATTTTGTACAGGTATTAACCACAGGTCAATTACTATTAGCATGCATTTCGTGATGTACACAATAATTATTGCATATTACAAAAAAACTAGACTCAATTTTGCACTTTGATTGTCATATTCATGTTGAGCACAAAAATTTATAAGAAATGACTAATTTTATTTCAGTAACATAACTTCTGTAAAAATTTGTTGACCAGTGTAACAGGAACATTTTTGTTTGAAGCAGCATATTAGATTGTAGATTGTTTGGAAAATCCTACTGAAAGATCATTTCAGATTCCTAAAGGTATAAAGAAACTTTCTTGTTTACAGATCTACCTGAGTATGTTTTTCATCTTGCCTATGTTTATGTGGATCTCATTTTTGCCAACTGAAATTGACAGAATTGGAGGTCCAGGAGGTAAAATTATTAGAAAAATGTTGTATTTTTTTATATATATATATAATGAAGAACAAATCAAAAGTATTTTTTAACACCAGCAGCAAATTTCACCAGCAGCAAATAGAAAAATCTGCTGCTAAACATAGACTTTTCTTACAACTAAATGATGTACAGGTTTACATAAATGGATTGAGTTAGATCTGTATGTTTGTTTTCAGGGGTCATATTCTAGACTCACCTATGACAAGACTAAAATTCTCAGCTATCACTCTGATATAATGCAACATCTCAGATATGTGGAGATTTGGGGCCTGGTGTGCATTGGATGCTCAAATAATTGTGTTGGGGATTCCATTTAATATGCATTATCTGTCTGTGGAAGATCAATGGCAGGCTCAGCTGGTATAGCTATGTAAAATCTAGTAACCTAACAAATGCAATTTGAGTTTTAGATTTGTCAGGATATACCATCACTCCTACACTAATGGTCGAAGTAATGTCAGCCTCATCCACAGAATTCACCTATATGATATTTTGAATCATTATTCATTCTTCTGTTGTTATCTGTTACTGTTTACCTGTATAAAGTTTCTGTATTTCTTTATGTGACATGAGACTCAACATGGAAATATGACTTTTTTAATTTGTTGTACAACTCTCATAGCCTTGGCTTTCCTTCTCCCCCTCCCCCTACCTCTCCCCCCATTAACTTTTGGTATGTTGCTAAGTTTCCATGATTTAGTATAAAGATGACAAACCAAAATACAGATAGCTCACAAAATAGTTGCAATAAACTACTGAGCCCAACCATCAGGAAGAAATACTCAACAAAGAATTCCCTTTTTCAGCTGAAGATAAAGAATTGGCAGATGAAAGAGCACAGGAGAAACTGCTTCTTCGCATGTCTTCTGTGGAAGATGAAATTGTATGTCGCAAAAACGTTAACATTTTAAAAAATAATGTTTAAGTGAACTTATCTCATGGCACTTTATAAAAAAAAAACACACACACACACACACACAGACATTCTTCGGACACACGCAACATAACATGCAAAAGTATGTTATACAGAATGTTGTCTAAAGAATGCCATCAGGATGAAAGTTATGTAGCCAGAAGCTGCTCCCAGCAGCTTGCATAATTTATTTGAAAAAACAGTAAGCAGACTGAAAATTCTTTTTTTTCCCCCATACCACAGTTCCAGTCATTGAACGGATCTATGTGGTAGAATTTTTTTATCTGCTGCTCATAGGATTGCCTACAGAATACCTCTTTGGGAAACCATAATGAATTCACAAACTGTTGGAAGGGAAGCAGTGCTAATCCACCGACATAATACTTTCAAGACATTCAACTGTTCGTCATCCTTCTGAGTCATAAGTCATCTATGAATGGTCAAACTCTGCTTTAATCTTCTGCAAAAAATGATGTAACAAAATTTCTACTACATTTATACACCACTAAATTAATTCAGCAATAGTCATAATGTCAAAAGCAGGAGTGTAGCATCTAGTCACAAAACTCAGCATCATCTGTGTGACCTTCTCAATGGCGAACTGCACAAAGAAACTGTTACGGAAAGATAAAGCAGGGACTGAGAGGCAGGCAGGCAATAGCAAGAAGTTGATGGAAAGTGCCGTGTAAGTGAAGATGATCTGGTGCAGATAAAGAACAGTCCAGATGAGTCAAGAGGAGACATAGATCCAAGAACAAGACTAAAAAGAGAGCAGTTTCCTCCAGTTAGGTGAAGGGACATCCCTTCAAGTACAAAATAATAATACATATTTTTTAATTACAAATTAGTTCTTTTGTGGTAAGAAAGTGTGCTTATATGTCATCATTAAGGCTGAGGGTTTGGGAAAAAATTGTTTGATGTCCTTGTCTTTATTTTTTATATTTACTAAAACTTTTATTTTGATAAAATCAGTACAGCACTCTAGTAGTGTACTAAGTTATTTCTTTATTTTGTAGAGGGTAGTGGTCAAACAACTTCCAGGGTTGTCCCTTCCCGTGCATGCTGTGTATGTAATAGGCAACCTTGAACTGTCTTGCTATTTACTGGACCTACTGTTACAACCAAAATTACAAAGTTGCCTGACCCACTTGGGAAGGTCGTGACCAGACTGTGCGGGATGGGGGTCTTTTGCACACCCTTCGGACTATCACACACATGCACACACACTGGCATATATACACAGTTATTACATGCATACACACATGCACACTTATCTGCATGTGTACCCACCATTACACACAACCGTTGCATGCCCACATATGCACACTTACTCAAACACAATCACACTTCACATGTGTACACACACAAGGCTAGAAAGTCCGACCTTGGACTCAAGGAGTTGGGGGAACCACTGCCACCACAGGGTGGGGAAAGATCAAGGCTATGTAACCAGGCTGTGGGAAAAGGAAAAGAATGGTTTCTGCAATGTTTGATGGGGATGGGATAAGTATAGTGCAGGTTTGGAGTTGTAGGAGGCTTTTTGGATTTGTAGTGAGAGTGGAGAGAAGGCAGGCCAGCTGCCAAGTGAAACTCTGAATAAAAAAATCTACAGCTTGGCAACAATATCCATCTTTGATGTGTTCAAATGTGACTAGTTACCCCTTTGTAGCCATCAGGGACTGATGTGTTGGTTACATAAGCTTAGATCTACACAGTCAATTAAATATCTTTTAGCTTAGTAGGTGTGATAAATAGAATATTTCACTTCGTGTGTGTGTGTGCACATGTGCATGCATGAATGCATACATCTGATGTTTGTATCTTGTGTTTTTTTTCTGCTTCAGCTCAAGATGATGCCGAAGGTATGGTGTAAAATTTAGGTTTTTATAAATGCATTTTATAAAATTCCAAGAGCACTAACTAGATGACAAAACTGTAAGAAACAAATAAAGGAGCGACAGGATTTTATCCAGAGACCCTACATAAGGAATTACAGAAACTAAGTTTTATACATCAAAGCACCTACAGGCAGACTCAAGAGTTCTGAGTGACCCTCAGACCCTCCTCTGTTTGCATTGGTAATACTAAAACTGTGAAGAGGTATCCTAGTTAAACCTATTCAAAAATTACAATTCTGAGCATGTAGCTACAAAATATACATTTGTCAGAGAAAGTTTTTGTGTAGCACTAAAATTAACAACCATGTTTCATGTAATATTTTTCCTTAATACAAGGCAACTACTATAGCAAACATAGAAACATGCAATGCAAAGTGAATCAGATAGGGAAATACAAAATATTTGATGTTTATTAAACAGGAAAAATGGAGATGCTTGCCCAGTCTCACCATAATAATAAAAAACAATCAAGACTGATGGGTAGAACAGGCTTTACTCATATGCTGGTTGATGCTGCTGGCAAAGGCAAAATGTTCACAAGCAATCTCTAAACTCCTCAGTGGGATGATGCTCCCACCTCACCAACCCTCTCTCCCCAAATCTTTTCTGCTTCACCCTCTTATTGTCATCCCTAAAATATTGTAGAATGTCTCCCCCTCCCTGGGAAAACCAGGTCATTGGGTTGCTGACCAGGAAAAAAAATCAGCTTCCCCATCTATCTCTCTTTCTCTGGATAAACCTTAGAAAGGGTAAAAGTTCATTGGACATCAAAGCACCATGGTAGCTCCCATGTGTGTGTGAGAGCATGTGTCAGTCCCTGTCTAATCCTACACTATCATACAAAATTGCTGCTTAATCAAATCACTTAATTGAAATAGTCAAACATCAAGTATCAAACTAGTAATAATCTACCACAATATTATGTGCTGAATGTAAGTAGTAAGACCAGACAGGTTAATTTTTATAGAGCATGTTGCAAAAAGAAACCATATACAAAGTAATTAAGAAGTCAGTTGTGGATATCAATCACTGATGTACCAAAATACTTGAAAATATGATAACCATATCAAACAGAGACTTTGAAAATAAACTATAGATCAAGTTTATGATAGTCATAGCTGTATCTCAATAAGTATGATCCCAGGAGTGCAACAAAATGAGTGATTAGCATGCAGCTTATTGTGACTTTGACTTTACCCTACCCCTCTGTGTCTTGGTTCTTACTCTTCTACCTTTTAAAAGGATGGTGTGCAAGCATTAAAATTGCAGTAAACCTTTCTTCGGTATTTTTATTTCTGTTAGATTTTGAACTGCCTGACAATATGCAACAGCAAAGTGAGTAATATTTACTCCCATAAATAAACAAGACTGAAGACCTCTTATAAGTACACCACTAATAAATTATTATAATCTTACCCTGGGTGCACAAGGCGTCCACAAAGTCTCTTAACAATTTCAAGATTTTGTTAAAAAAATAAGTGAACAGACAAATATGTGAAAATTATTTCAAAATGAGGAGTAGATATTGAAGTTTGTTTCATGAAGTACATCAAGATAGTGCATCCTCAGACATTCATTCCAGCATGTTAACTGCACTCTTTTCATCTTAGTTTATCGTTGTGCTCAAGTGCCTATAACAATTGCACTTTATAAGTATACAATCACAAGTTCTAGTGTAGGACCTTGTACACGGTTGAACATGGTAGCTGTAACTGTTTGGCAGTAGTACAGATAGATTTTCAAGATGGAAAAGCAAAGGATTATCTTACATGATTGATGTTTTCCTCCAATGTTCTTTGTCATCCACTCCATTCTTTATACCAGTCCTCATAAATTTCTTGTGCTATGCACGAATTGACTGAAATGACGGTGGATGTTTTCCATAGGTAGTCTTGTGGTTTTGCTGTCAGTGTATCTGATTTTGTTTCAGTAAACCCTGATATACATTGTCCCTTTTCTTGAGGAGCAGCCTTTTTTTTTTTAGAGGTTTATTTAATAACCTCTCTTTCCTTAACAGGATACCTGAAATACACAAATGCAATGTGATTACAAACTTTGATGATAACCACTGAGTACATAGGACAGATTTGATTAACATATGTCATCACCTGCCTTTTTGAAATTGTAAAGAGACTTTGTGGAGACCCTGTATATAAACTTAAAACAAGTATTGTAATCTAAATAGTGCAGAATTTTATCTGAAAGGTATCTTTCAAAACATTGTGAATGATCTACTGCAGATTGAAAACAGAGTTGCTCACTTTGGAAAGTATATCAAAACAATGTTGCCTGTGTATGGTGGAGAAATCAGACTACCATTCTGGAAAAAGATTTATTACTTGTGGTCAGCGCCTATCTCCAAATTCTGGCTGTATTTGGTATGGTATTTTAAAATAGTGTTGATGTGCTTTTCTCTGATTATTGCAATACTCATTTTGGTTATATGTGTCCTAGCATAGACCTGTAAATGTTGACTTTTGCACATTCATTAATACAAGAGCTCTTGTATCATGAGCACTTTCAGACAGTTCAACAGATACACAAATAATTGAGTAGGTGCTGGAGGAGACTGGACAGGGAAAAAACATCATCCACTAGGTTAGTTAAAGGTCATAGGTAAAGATACCTACTTTGGTGAGTGATTGTACTTAACAGACTCCACTGAAGCTAATACTGCATTAAAAAAACCTGTCTTTTGACAGTATCATGGTGACAGCCTTCACATGCCGCCATCTTTGTATTGATATTCAACTTTTGATTGGAATAGCAGTCTTCCCTTTCCCCTCTCTGCCTACAGTCCTGCACAAACATGCATGGGAGGCACAAATGTCTACAATTTGGTTCTTCACATTGGCAATTAGTGACTGTCAATGTTCTTTTTTGTTTTACCCATTACCGAGAGCATGTCTGTCAGACCTCTATTCTCAATGATAATGAAGTTAGAGGGTCATCCTATTCATATTGGCTTTGAAGCCCTTGAGTTTTTCTGCCAGCGTGGCTCCCTGAAACCACAGCTTTGTCTGTGCCTGCTTGTGTAGTAGGCAGAGCTGCAGGACATACTAAGGGGTCTATGAGCCCATCTTGCATAGACAGTGTTTGACAGACCCAGGTGGCGTATATATGTGTGCAATTGGCAATGTCCAGTGTGCAGACAGACAACCATAGTCTGCTGGTAGCATTTCAGCATCTGTTCATCTGATGGAAAGTAATGGTGTTTATTTGTCCACTGGCTTTTAAAGTGGTGCTTGAAGAGGGCTTTCACTTTGTTGTAGATTGTCGTACACAGTGGAAGAACACACAACTCATGAGCCCTTATATTAATGGAAGTGCAGTAAATTGACATTACATTGGGCCACACAGTTGTGGTTAAAGTGCTTGTCACCACTGCAATGTGAGGCCATATAGGTTCACATTTCATTTCAAGACAATCTCTGCATGAGACTCCAGTTAACAGGGCTGGCCATCAGGTTCTTTTTTTTTTGTCTGGGTGTGAAATAACTGCTATATGGAAGCATTTTCCTGCCAGATCAACCAACAAAACCTTGACATTACAGGTCAATGTTTAGCTGCATTTTTTCCTGCTTAAGATTGCAATTAATATGTCGCATATAAAAGTGTATTGTGAACATGCATGTCTACACATAAGAGATAAATAGATCAAAAGAGAGACATTACCAGTTTTCCTTGGTTTTAACATGTCTTTTTTTAATTATTATTAATTGCAGATGTTCTATGTGGCTTACCTTATTGTTTACACCCTTGCTTTATGGACACCTGACTGTGGTGACATCTTTATCAACACTGTTGTCTTCCTTTGGACTCTTTCTATGTGGATGGAACTTATTTGTTCAGTTTATATCAAGCAAAAGGTAGGAAGTCTATTTGAATAAAATAATTTTATTGTTTAATTGTCAGCACGTGTGGGGTCCTGCGCGCAAGGATTAATTTGCACTCGCATGCACCCGTCCAGCATGCGTCCACACGCTCACTCCAAAACACTCCTCAAAATACAGATTGAAATTGCTGTATTATACATGGAGAAGAATTTATATTCTGTAAATTTTCTAAATAAACCTTAGAGAAAATTGAAGACATAAAGTACAAATAATTTTCTTGATTTCTTAGTAGATAACTCTTCATGAATTAAAAAAAAAAAAAAAGTTGGAAGCTTAATGGGATAGTATATATATAGAAGCTGGTCAAGAATTAAAGTTGTTTCTTAACAGTTTGTGCCTTTATAATGCTGTATTTTACTAAAATTTGAGAGCTTGATGCAAATGGCTGGAAAACTTTGGTCTATTAGATTAAGATTCTCTGACAGTTAAACTTAAAAAAATACTTGGCCACAGGTAAAAACTTCATGATCTTTGTTTTTGCAGAAAAACCCAGAGCTGAAGATAACATCTGAGCTCACAGAGATTGGCATTGTTCTATTGCTTCTTATTGTCTTCTGTGCACTGCGAATTCTTCCCCACTTTATTAATATCATCAGCTTTATGAAAGCAAAATTCTTCGTAAGCATTGGGCTCCTTTTTTTCATTTATCGTGGAATGTTCCTCTTCATTCCTGCGAGCTCAGAACTGGGTCCAATGCTTATTAATATCATTGCAATAGTAAGTGTAATCTTTGAACGAAAAATAATTATTGTTAAATGCTGCTGCCTGGTAGTTTTATTTTACCCATATCAGTCAGTATGTCATTTTATTGATCATGTTTGTTCAAGATATTTTAAAATCAAAATGAATTATTGTGTATCTGCTTTTCACATGTGAAGCTTAATTCTTAATCATATGAGTTTATATGTATATGTGTGTTTTGAGATCAGTATGTTGCTGATGATTATTTATATGTCTTGCCCATTGCAACCATACTTGGAATGTGTAATAGATAATAGCTAGGTTTGAGTCATTATGGAACACTTATTGTATTATTTGTTTTGTTACTAAGCATCAGCTCAACCTTCCTTTAATTTCCAACCAACAATTCAATAATAATAATACAGCAAACTTATATAACACTGTATCCCAGACAGGCTTATGGCACTTAACAGAAAAAAGTTTTCCCTTAGTGGTAAGAGGCTCTCTGCTATGTGGTTATTGCTATTGTTTTGATCACTTGATGTACATGCTAAAATGAAATCTTTCCCTGTCTGTGCTGCAGACTCTATGCTCTATGCAGACTCTCTTGCACAAACATGTACATGAGAGGAGTCTTGAAAATTTATCCGTTAACATTCTCAGGCACAAAATCCTTGAAGTATTTTATTCATAACTTTACATGTCCAGTTTGAAGAATTGGACAAATCTTAAAAATACTCTGGTACAAATTCATTGTCATTGAAAAAGTTCACTTAAAATTGTTTTGGATTTTCAGATGGGGAAAGATTTTAAAACCTGGCTTAAGATCTACTTAATAGTAGCAATAGCAGGAGGCATCACAGTACATGCAGTTATCTACCCCAGTGCAGCTGTCAGTGAGGAAACATTTCGCAGAGCTTTCAAGCGTGCTCTTTTTGGGATTTTTCTGGCAGATATCAGTGACTTGGATGGTGAGTTATGAACAAGAAATTTAAATCTCTTTATGTAATGAAGACAGTGACATGGATGCATGCATTGTATTAACCAGGTAAATAGAGTTTGTTATCTTTCTTGTTCATGATGATGAAAGTAAAGTTAATGAATGGGTTAATGAAATTGAATGGAAAGAGTTTGCTACTTGTTTCTTTGCTTGTTGAATTGAAATGTTATTTTGCAGGTGCTGAATGTTCCACCATGTATGATAAAGAACAAATTAAATATTGCAAAAGTAAGTAAGGCCAAAATATTTATATGTGATAGTGATGACTATGTAGTTTCACATAATAACAATTTTCTTACATGTCTAACTATAGTGTGTACAATGTTGAGAACAAAAAGCATCATCCTTGTTATATACCCTATAAACTATAGTTTGTTTTACTATGCTATTGTAATCACAGAATAATATTATTTTTACAGATAATCAACTGAATGGTAAGGATCATTTTTCTTTTTCTTTCTTCTTTAATACTTAAACAAGTAATAGAAACATATGGTAGTCCTTTGCAACATAAATATAAAGCTGAAAGTTAAAAGGTTCAGTGCTTGGGAAAGAGTTAACCTTATGCAAGTTGTGCTAAAGAATCACTATTTACTTTATTAAACTGTGTTTTATAGAAGAAAGGCAAGTGAAAAGAATTTAATGCCAACAGTGTATGATTACCTCAATGAAATAGCCAGCTATAGTAGCACAGTGCATAGTGCATAATTTTAATGCTAGTGCAAGTTTGATAATATCCTTTTAAAAGACACTATATATAAGATGTCCAAATCTGTTTATTATGTTTTAGTAGAAATGGGACAACCAAAGTGCATGAAGAGCTGCATAGATGATGTAAATTGTACTTTTAAGTCTAAAGCAGTTTAAAGAATTTTTCAAAGAAAAGTTAAAGAGGGCAGTGTCAAACTCAGCTTCAAAATCAATCAATGCTCTGTGTATTGTTAAACTGAGATGCATCTGTCTACCAAAAATATTTTCACATTTACTGCAGAAAACTTAGAACAAAATGTGATGTGTAATTTTCTGCAGCATCAGAAAGGTTATTGCTGGAGACTTGTCCTCACAGAAGCTGGAACAACTATATTATTGTTGGGCAGTACCTTTTCCTGGTCCGACTCGTCCTCTGGGCCACCATATATGCCATGTATACGTAAGTGAACCATATTTAAATAAATGATTGTTGAATTATTATATGAAAGAAAAAGTGTAATTGGTAACGATTCCATCATTAAATTCTTCAAGAATGTAATACAACAAAAACATGGCTAGAATTACTTTATTTTGTTGTCGATTTTGAGATTATTGTTTGTGCTAGTCGGATGGCACTTTTGCTATAACTGCATTCCAGCATTTCTCCCCATACCTTACAGCTCAAACAAAATGCATGGAATTTTTAAACAATACAATTTCAGGGCAACAGTTGGCAGGCTCAGAACTGAATCTATTGAGTTGTGGAAGTATCAGCGCCAAAAGGTGATTCTGGACTTTGAGGAGAGACCCATTTTGCCCCCTCCTCTGACATTCTTCACACACTCTGCATACCTTGTGAAGGGGGCTGTTCAAGTTTTATGGAAGTGTTTTCGTCGATGTGGTGCTATCTGTGGCCTCTGTCTTTCCTCATCAAGCATCTCACAGGTAAATCCTGACTGTCCTAAGCAAGAATTGTAAAATATTAGTTGATAATAAACATACATTTATAGTACATAGTACACGAGTTTGGTTCCTGTAAATAAACCTGAGATTTATTATGGCAATCATTTGCTCATTGCTACATGAAGCACAAAATATCAGCTTTATGTGCAATTAAAAACCACAGTTCTGATTAATATTAGTAGGTATAATTATGACACATTACCTGTACTTGCACTGTTTTACCGGTATTCATATGTATGCATATACGCATTGGACTATTCCATTCTAAACATTTGCATCTGTATGCTTTTTCTTATGCCTGTTTGAACCCCATAGGAAAAAGTAAAAATGAAATTCAGAAGTGTAAAGGATGACATCCACTGGAAAACCCTGATCAACCGTTTTGTGGAAAAGAAAGAGAAGGAAAAGATGGAAGAAACAAGAGCACAGAGTCAAAGTGATAAGTGAGTTGGTCCCTCTGCACCCATTATCTTTAGGAAACCACTGACATCCTTTCATGGCTGCACTTTAAAATATAGTGACAGTAAATAGCACTGTAACATTAATCAGAGATTTACAGAATTTTTTGCTTCACTGTTCTTACTGTACCTCTTTTGTAAGTTCTGTCTAGCCCAGTGGTTCTTAACCTGGGTTCGATCGAACCCTAGGGGTTCGGTGAGTCCGTCTCAGGGGTTTGGCGGAGCCTCCGCCACGGAGGTCAAGACACACCCGCAATTAGTGATGACACTAAAGGGTTCGGTGAAACGTGCACATGAAACTAAAGAAGGGTTCGGTGAATGTGCATATGAAACTTGTGGGTTCGGTACCTCAAAAATGGATAAGAACCACTGGACTCTAGACATTTTGTATGTTAGGGCATCCGTTTAAAACAATCTTTGTTTCTGTTTAAAAAAAACAACCCATTCAGTCTATATTAAGCCTGAACCTAGTCAAGAATATTTGACCTGTGTGTTTGTGTTTGTTTTATGCACATGTGCTCATTTGTGAGAAAGCCTAAATCGCATTTGGGAAGAAGTGAAGCAGCAACAAGTTCTTGGTCGTCAGTTGAATGATCGCATCATGCAGCTAGAGAATCAATTTACCAACACTTGTCTGCTCTTGGAAGAGATGAAGCACATGATTATAAATTTAAGTGAGTACAAAGGAGTTAACTGCTTTAATCTATGATCCTACTTAAATAAGTCGTACTTTCACAAATTTAGCTATATTTAGAATGTATCTTTCTGGCACTAAACTAAGAATTTATCATATTTACCTGCTTTCATTTTTCTTGAAGACTTTCACAGTAATAGTTGGCACTTGCGCCTCACTCCTCCTTAACATTTCTTGTCTTCATCTTTCTAAGGAATTATCATTAAAAAATAGGACTTGATAATTATGAGATGTTTGTAGAGCATGGCATCATACTCAACTGAACATGCATGCAGCTCTAAGTACACAGCTTGTCTAGTAAAGCTACATTGGCAAAGAATTGCAGAGAATTACTAACAGTGCAATTTGCTTGTATCAGAAAGACTTTATAGCCACTGAATTGCGGATGTTAGTTTGAGATCTTGTATGAAAAGCAGTCCAGAGCTTTTTTGAATTTGTTGAATCCTTTAAAATATACAAAAAGTAGATCAATCCTGGGAATAATTGATAATAACAGTATTTTTGAAGCACCAGTTCTTGAAAGAGTAATTCAAGGCACACACATACAAGCACTCATATATGCATGTGGCTGCATACCCACACACACAGAAAAAGGTGTCAACAAGAAAATCATATGCACACAGCTTAATTCAAGCAGATACAGGAAGGTCAGGATTGTGGCAAGAGCTAAAGGATTTCAGAGAAGTTTTGAAAGAAGAAAGAATAGATTTCTGGAGAATTTGGAGGACAATGTGTTCTAGGTGAGTGGGCCAGAAATAGAAAAGAAGGATGGACCCAATGTACCATGTCTGGCTGGAGGGATGCAGATGTGTAAGGTATTGAATGAGGTGATAGATTGACCTAAATTGAGGTCGCACGAGAACTTGTATTGAGTGCATTTAGATATAGGGAGCCCTTAGTGTGCAGCAGAGGAGAGAAGTCATTTGATTGGTCTTCTGCTTCCTGAAGATGAGGTGGGCAGCACTAAACACATTGAAAAATATAGATGGAAGATTCAAGAAACCAGACAAAAAAGATTTGCAGTAGTCATTGTGAGAGAATGACAACTAGAAAAATGTTAATGGTGGCATCAGTAGAAAGATGTCTCCATATCTAGCAATGGTGGTGAGGAACACTGCAGGTCAGTTGAACAGGGTTGGACTGTAAGTCATTGATGAGAATAGTTTATAGTGTATTGAAAAGGCAGGAAGAGAACAAAGAGAAAGTAATTTTCAGTGAGCATAAAGCCTGGTGAGAAAGATGTAATGGTTAATGGTGTCAAATGCATTAGTGAGCTACTTGAATCAGTTAATAGAGTAAATGAGTGCAGAATCTGAAGAAAAGCAGTTTCATTGCTATTGTATTGTCAACTGAAAGGGATTTAGCAGGTTAACATAGGGTTAAGTATTTTTGCTTGAAGGGTTTCCTGTATATCTGAAAATGATTAGACAAAATAGTGGAAGCAGACTATAATCGATTCTTTAGATCACATGTTGGACCAAGAATGATGCCAGCATCTATCCAACGGGAACAGGTTAACCAGGAGGTTTGGCTTTCATTGCAAAGTCGGTGATATATTACAAAACTTCAAACTGATTATCACTTTAGGTCATCAAGTAATAAGGTTTTAATTTCATAGCTACTAAGCACATTTTCTTAAGCTGAAGCAGTCATGATTACAGAATCAACAACAATACCAACCAAGATAAGGAATATTATCAGGGGCATCCTTCCACTGACTGGACACTAAAATACAATACAAAATGACATTTAGTCAGTGTTGAACATGGCACATGCCTTGACTGCAAAACAGACCTATCAGATAATTTTAAAGAAGTCATAGAGGCAGGAAAGCCATCATACCAGCTAGGCCCAGTCTTATTCTCACTTTCCTTTTGTCTTCTTGAGTCAACAGACAACATATGTTTGTCCCCTTCTTCCATTGTTGATGCATTTGTTTCCTTACAGACCCCAAAACTGAAGTTCTTCCGCAAGAACCTAAAAAAATGCTTCATACTGAATCTCGGCAGTCTCCATACTCTGGCACTTTCATCCGTCGGTATCCTGTCTTTGACAAATATGTTCCATGGGAGGTACTTTATTATGTTGCAACACACCCAAAGCATTAAGAGATAGTAAAAGAAATAGTACAAGTTTTTAAACTACTTATGCCCTGCCAGCAACTAATCTATCCATCATAACGAGAGTTACACTTCATCAAAACCGTAAAAAATAAGACTTCCAGGTGATACAATAACAATACTACTGACAATATAAACTAACAAAAAGGAATTAGAGGAAGATTTATGCTGCTGTAAATTCCTGACTGAAAAGGTAAGGAAATGAGAACCAAGTCTTATGGACATAAAAAAATGCTTCTTAATGCTGGTGTGGTATGGTTCTCATTTCTATTATCTACTGATAGTATTTCTAGTATAACTTAATGCTATCTTTCCATTTGAGTGTATGGGCATGTGTGTATGACAGGTACCGTATGAGTCATATGACCCAGTTGTGTATACAGCACCAGTCAGCGAATTCCCAGAAGACATACAGATGTTTGTTGATCCAGATATCTTTGAGTAAGTTTTAAAGAAAAATTACCTTACATTTTTTTTATTGTTCCTTGAAAAATATTATCCAATGATTAGAAACAAAATCTGCCATGAAAATTGACCATCCAAAGAAACCAAAAAAAAAAAAAAAAAAAAATATTTGACACTTTAAAGGCCAGCTTCAGCTGTTCTGTCACTACACTATTCTTTTAGTCCTTCCTATTTGTCTTTATGCTTCTACCCACCTTTTCTAAAAAATTTTTTGTTTAGCTGTACAACTTTCCGTAGAGACATTGAACACAAGCTGTTGTACCACATTTTCTGACGAGCTAACTGACCTTATCACTAGAACCTGGCATGCAGTCTTCCAGCAACATGCAACACTATAACACACGAGGGCTGAGTCCATTCACCACAGCCGTGCTTGTCATTTAAATTTTCTTTCTTAGGATAAAGCGACTTGCAGAGGAACGCCAATTGTCAGGAGAAGAAACAAGTGATTTGCCACCACTGCCTGAATTTTCACCAGTCTATAATACTACGTGCATCATCTCCATTAATGGCGTCAATGCAGAATTAGACAGAACGTCCTGGATCACAGTTGATGGGCAGCCACTATATTATAAAGTTGATGCCTCCAACATTCCGCAGTGAGTGCTACATCTTGAGTTCTCTGTGGCTTGTATTCAAATTCTGGGTTTAAAGCACCTGAATTTTCATTGAGCAAATGACTTGATAACAGCTGGGTTTCCAGGTAGATGTGTTGAATGTGCACCTACCTCTTTATATAGAGTTTTTTGAATATATTTAAAATGAATTGTACATGAAATGAACATATACTACAGTCTTGTTTTCATCGATTCCCCAAACCCAGTTAAGAGTGAACTTTGTTTTCTTATTTAAAAAAAGGGGGGGGAGGGGTGTAACAATTTTTTTGGAGATAGGATGCAGAAAAGATCAGGGCTGTGGAAGGAGAAAACCTCTCCTTCCATAAGCCACACCCTAGACATAGTAGACCTCTTATGTTCATTGCCCATACAGCCTTTGAGATTCTTTACCATTACCTTTTTGTCCCCCATTTTTTCAATAGACCTATATATATGTATGTGTGTATTTTTTTTTAATCCAGGAATCCATTAGGAAGGACTGGCTTGTGGGGTCGTGGCAAATTTTGGCGCTGGGGTCCCAACCACAAAATTGTAGCAGTCATCAGCCGCTGGCGAAGAAAATATTCTGCCAAGGGTCAGCCTTTGGGTCACATGGTGGTTGATGGAAAGCGAGTGCTTGAGTTCATTGCTGTCAAGCATCCAACCACTGGAGAGCTAACTCTTCCAGGAGTATGCAGACACTGCTTTTTCCCTCTTGCATCTTCTCAGATGTTAAGCTGATAGCACCACAAGCTAGAAAAACCGGCAATAATGCTCTTTAGGAGGAGAGAGAAAATCATCTCTAGCCCTGTTTTACACAAAACCAAGCACATGTTAACTCTCATAGGCCAAATTGTACAAACTGCAGAGGTTTGGTAGACGTAACAACTTTTCAACATTTGACAATTCTGCAGCATTTCAGCTTTAATATCTTTTAAAACAATAGCCAGATGTTAGCACTGATTACAACAGTTGGTGTTTTAAAGAGGTGACAAAAAAAATTTGATCTCTGTCATGTCATGGTCAGCCTTCTATTAGATAACACCTACTTTAGGGTAGTACCAGTCATTAAATATTTGAAACATTCATTCTTTCTGCTTACTTTTAGGGTGATGTTTATGGTAGAACAACAGCTTACAGTGTCTTATGTGAGGAATTCCTTAAAAGTGTGTTTTTGGAGCAAGATGTGGAAGGCAGCCTTAAGCTGGATAAGGAGGACATGATTAGGGTAAGTACCTGGATTAGGGAAGAACCTTTTTTCATTCACACCTGTGACATTTCATGCAGTTCTTAAAGGTGAGCCTATGTTTCACCATTACCAGCTAATCATCTAAGATTCAGGAAGCAGGAAATGATTAGTACTTAGAAATAGGTTTAAATGTGTACATGAAGACATGAGTCATATGTTTTTATTGTTTTTCTATTTTATTTGTGTTTGTTGAAGCTTGTCACTGTGTAATTGACATACAGCATTGTTGCTTAAATCATTGGGTTTGTTTTTTTTATAGTCTATTGATATTAAGTTTGATGAGAAAAGACTCTGCTCAAATTGCAGTCTAAAGAAAATAGTAATAATTTATATAGAGCCTTTCCAAAGGTTTGCTCATAGTGCTTTACATAAATTATACATAGGCTAAATCATCAATAACCATGCACCCATATTCACATATGACAGACACACTCACTTCTACAACACACACCCACTCATATACAAAGTAAATAGAGACACACGTTATGCATGCTCATGGTCAGGTCAGGGTCATGGTGAAGTCAGTCATTGTTCTGAAAGGATGTGTCTTAAATTTAGACTTAAAGGTGGTAAGAGAATCAGAGTGACAGATAATTCTAGGCATCTATTCTAGAGTGTATACATATAGGTCTTCTTAATAAAGTAAGCTTGCTTTTTTACAGTTCTTTGCTCAATTTGCTCGCTCATCCAATCCATCCACATCTTCTGACAAAGATACAAGCCAGTCAAGTGGATTCACTTCATCCATCTTGTACAGAGGTTACATTGATAGTGTACTTAACACTGATAATGCTTGGCGAGAAGCTGAAGTATGGAACTTCCATTATAACGAGCAGGACATATTTGATGAAAAAATTAAAGAGGTAAGTAGGCTGGCAAGTAGTTTGTGAGGTTAAACATATCCAGGATGAGCAATGGGAAGGAAGCCTTAATTATCAAACCAGTACAAGCATGTATTGCTAGCTGTTTTTCTGTTGTTCAGTAAGGTCTTCCATATCTTATTGAGGCTGTGTTCAAATATGCTGAAATGACATTTCTAGCCCAACAGAGTACAAAGGAGTAAATCAGAAAAATTTTCAAGATAGCCTCTTCAACCAGGAAATTTTTTTTTTTAAAAAACCATTAATATAAACCATTTAAGAGATCTGATACTTTCATCATTTATATTATTTGTATTTCTCTTGATTGTAGATTAAATGGGTCATCAGGTTTGTTTGTTTTCTTTTTTCTTTTTTGCAGAGAGCAGAAGTTTGGCGAGAAGTGACACCTTACATGCATCTTCATGGCAACCTGGATACAATTGTTATGACAGCAGCCCGTATTCATAATGCCTATTATGTTGAATAGGTGGACATATTGTATAATTATACCCGAATTTTGTGTTATCCAGATCGACATGATAGTGAAGGACTTTATGCCATGTCATTTTCTAGGTAACATTTCAATTCCAGAATGTGGATTTCAATAATCTAAGTAAGTCATAATGTTTGTACAAAACATGGGTATAACTTTCATTCTTGAATGATTTTTGTTTAGCTTATTCTCGTCAACTTCATGATGTGCTGTGCTCCAGTGGGAAAACTATTGTATCTTTAACATGATCCTGTTGGTCTTTTATTGTGGTGAATGTTTGTTTGCAGAATAAACTAAGAAAGGTGCAGAATATTTCTCTCATCTCCTTCAGCTTGTGTGTTTGATTGATTTTCATAATTTTTATCCTTTAATCGTAATATGAAATACTTTGGGACAGTTTGTCCCTTTTGGTCCTTATCATGCAAATGCATTGGCATGCATTATACTTCTGCATAATGACCAGAATGGATGAAAGAAAAGATTCCATACATTTTCGCTTCACTGCCTATAATTACTATATCACAAAAAATGTCTAAGAACATCTTTTTTATTGGTTGGATGTAATTACCATGAAGTTCTTTTTTTCAGTAATGAAACAGTTACGAAAACTACTATAATACATGCCAAAGATGATGCAAAACATAGGCAGTCTGTTGCATTTTGATAAAAACTGGCACACAAATATGCAACATTCGCATCTGATTTTGAAGAGTGAGAAGTTATTGTAGTCCACATTTTACATTTGTCTTACAAATAAGTATTTCAGAAATAAGTTTTTTTGTTCCAATAGAAAATACTCCTTGGGTCATTCACCAAAAATGTTTTCATAAATGTCCAGACACCATAAAGTATATAGGGTCAATCATTGTCTTTGCCTGCTTTACGCATCCTTAACTGGTACTTCTCAACAGTTTTCTCTTTTCTGGACAGAATTGCCACCTTTACATGGCCAGAGAGCATGCATGCCTCTAATTCAAAAAGTTAAGGAGGCTAAAGATTTGGCCACTGAGAGTACCACCCAAAAAATCAAATGGTAAAGCAGATGCTAAACTAGACTTTAATAGGCTGATGATCTGCAATAGGGAACCTTGTTAAACATCCATTGGCTGAAATGAAGATGCAGGACGTATGTGGTTTCAAGATTGAGCTCTTGTGCACTTTTTTCCCTTCTTTTTCTCACTCTGACACAGCATTACTGGGGATACAGTGAAAAGGTGTTGAACAGGGGCAGTATCTTTTGTGTCCTCTTTTTCCAAAAGAAGAAATGGATGTTTTTATAATAAGCACCATAAAGATTACACTCACCTTCATTTAATAACCATCACACTTAGCCCCAAAATAAAGAGGAAAAAAACAACATATAGAAGAAAACAAAAGAAAAAACTTTAGTCGCAAAAAACATTTTGATAGAGTAAATAGTCTGAACAGTAACCAATCAAACATGCATAATGTATCCTTTGATAATTTACATATAAATCTTAAATACAATAGGACAGAATAAGATTTTGCATAACTGCATTAAGGGATGTCCCAACATTGAGTTACACATAATTTAAGTGGACGGAATGTTAAAAATATAAACATCTCAAATGTGTTGGTTAATATATCTAGAAACAGCTGTATGAAATTACATTAACATTTGTCATCTCACATAAAAATCTGTATGAAAAAACTTGCATCCATTTATACATTGAAATAATAAAAAATATTACTTGAATAATTTTTAAAGACTTGTCTCGCATCTCGTTTTCGTCCCCTTTCAAACTTGAGAAGTAAAAACTAGCATATAAAATGTCATCAGCTATCAACTGTTAGTTTCAAGCTGAAAGTGCATCAGCTCCAAGGTTGTTAAAGAAAATAAAAAACCTCTTGCATTTCTAAGCTGGATGTAGTGTCACATATGGATGCCATGCAGATACAAGATATCCTTAAGCATATACATGCTCCTCAAGTCCACTACTCTCATGAGACTGCTATCATGAAAAACTATTTATCACAGACAAGCTGATCACAATGGCCAGAGATTTGCTTCTATTGTAAGATCTGAGGTAGTGTATGTTTCTGTTATTTTTAAATCATTAAAATTCTTTTTTTCTTTTATTTTGAATAAATGTTCCACATAGTGTGGAGGCTTTCAGTATCAATGGTATTAACCAATATTTAAAGTGTAAATCCATATATGAAAAGGGAAAAGACTAAATTACCTATCATTAGAAGAATCCAGTGGAGCAATGTATGAGGATTGGATAACACCACCAGAAACCTCACACATTCTTACATGTAAGTACACTGTAAAGACACTATTTTTACTTATTATTTTGTAAGACAATTTACTAAGTTCCAGATTTTTGGTTGCTGCAGGATTCTACAAAAGTCATGATAATAGATTCAAATTTGTGTCGTACATATTTACTGAGCAATTCTTCTAATCCAAATCTGAGATGAATCTCAACTTAGAATTTACTATTTAATTGAAAATGACTTTATAGACTAATAGGAGAAGCTGATGAGTTAATCCTAAGATCATAAATTTTCCAAAACTGTTGCATAAATGCCTCAAAGCTGACAACTGATTTTTTTGTTTAGGGGTGGACCCCAATACATAATGGCATGCACAAATTTGGAATAAATGTCAATATCTAACAACTATGTGTTTTCCCAAGCAGTGGTGATACATAATACACAAACAGAATACAAAATAAATCCACGGCAACCGGTAAGAGAGAGCTTTTAAAGTGGTCTACACAGCTGGAAACATGCTTCTTTCAAATCAAAATATGTTAATGACATCACTATCCAGGAGAAGCAACCAGCCATCATGCAAACAGCTGAGACCAGGTCATTCTACAGGCTGATGATGCATGTCATCTCTCTATCTCATGCATTATATTGAAACAGCAAGCAAAAGCTACATGACAAATGGCAGCGGTCACAGAACGTCGTGGCCATAGGTTTTTGGCATGGTGTCTAGGTAATCGGAGTCAAGGTAGCTGCGGTCTGGGGAGCGCTGACGAACACTTGCAGCAAACGATGTGTTGGGGCTGTTGCGATACCTATGAACCAAGAGAGCAACTGCATACCCAAATTCAGATTTTATTCACGTTAAACCAAAAAAGTGTTTGAAAAATAGAGGCGAAATGGACATTCCCTAGTAATCTCCCATGCATACAGTTTAATTTTGCAGTAAATGCAATCTGCAATTTAAGAGACAGATACAGATAGAGCAAGAGAACTTACCTAGGTGGAGGACTAAGAGACCTTGATCTTGATCGAGATCGTGGAAGAGTTCGTTCACGGCTCAGTGAGCGAGGTAGGTGCTCTCCAGAGTATTCTGATAATGTTAAAGGTGGTGCAATGCCATTACGTCTTAGTTCTTGGACTGCTCGATCCCTACAAAGAAAACAGAACCTGGCATAACCTCCACCATCTGTGGCATTTTTAGTGTTCTGCACATGAGGCCTGCTGTGATCAGTCTTAACTGCATGCAGTGATCATCTTCAAGAAATCTTTTCATTTCTTAAAATCTTCCTTGTTCATTTTGAGCATTCTGATATTCATCAGAAGGGATGTTCTTCCACATTCTTGCCACAAATTGAAATGAAAGAAGTATTCAAGATTTTGTGGATTATTTAGGATTTTGTGAAATATAAAGGCTATATCTCAGCACACACACAGACGGAAACAAAAGTGTGCTATTCACTTAGAAGAAAATGGGGTGAACGAGTAGGCATGGAAGATAAGGTTAACAAATAAAGCTAATACAAAGATTTTTTTTTTTTCAAATGGCAATAATACTACATGTGGGTATGATTCTGTTCTTAGATTGGTGCAAGTTTTAAAGAACCTCCTTACCTTTCAAATTTTTCATTTGACAACTGCCGACGAAGTCGCTCTACATCTCCCTCAAGTTCAACATTGCGAGTCCTTAGCGAGGCAATTTCACGACTCTGGCTTTGACTGGAATTGTATGAGCAATATATCTTTTATTTTTTGAGTCAGTCTCATGACAAGAAGTATACAAAAGCTTATTCCAACTGGTAAGGAGTACAATAATAATCTGCCTAAAGAGCAGCTGTTCATTTATAGCAGTGTCAAATTATTCCTATGAATACTAATGCTGCTGTAAAACCCATCGAAGCTGCTAATCAGGCGACAATCTGCCATTCTCTATCCCAGTCAGAAGTGGGTTTAGGAGACGTTCCAGGACAAAGGGAACAATAAGGGTCGTCCCAAGACCTTAATGTCATAGAAGAGCGAGGTGTTAGAGCAGTCATTTATCTTAGAGCCAACTTTTCTGAGTGCGATGCCCATCTCTTCTCCTTCACTGCCTTTCCTTCCTAAACTCTCCAGTCAGGCACCCAGTCCACAGCTGGGTCAGCTGAAGGAAGCACCTTACATCACAAGTAATGAGCTGGCCTCTGCGCACACCTTTGGGTTCAGACAGCATTGCTCTAACCACTAAGAATCAAGGAGGCATTGTTTGAAAGCTAACAGCATCTTAACAAGGAGTAGCCTTACGTCTTGCTGTCATTAAGAGACAGGCGATCTTTCAGCATCTGAATCTCAGTGTTGCGTTCCTGGGATAGCAGCTGACCCTGGAACTCTTTTTCACGGTTGGTCTGTAATAGTGCCTCAAGGTTTTTGACAGTGGCACGCTCCTGACTCAACTGACTTTGTAGCAACTCACTTTCTTGTCGCAGGTCCTCCACCAAAGATTGCAACTTTAAAGCAAAAGAACATCTGATTAAACAAAAATAAAGAAAACCCTATAATTCTGAGTATGGTTCTCTATGTGTATGTTTATAGACAGGGAATGGGGAGGAACAAGTGAAAGAAAAAAAATAACTCTGAATGATCAGGTGAAAGATGCAGTCTGATTCCTTAAGAAATGAACAGATGTAACACTAAAGGAAGTTGACCAAAGATTAAAGAAGGAATAAGCAAACTTGCTGGCAACAAATCCCAGGGTACCTGTTCTTTATCCAGGTGCATGGCAGTTAGTTTACGCTGCAGCTGTTCTTTCAGAGCATCCAGTTGCGCAGCATTCTCTCGGGCAGCAGTGTAGTCTGCACGCAAAACTGCCTTCTCATCTTCTGTCTGGCGAAGATTCTCCTCCAGTGTTGTGACAGAGCGCGTAAGGGAGATCACCTGCTGCTCATAGGACTGCTGGGCATGAACATGCTGTGAAGAAGAGCAAAGGTTAAATACTGCTGCCAGAACCACACTCCTACTTGCCAATGTCAGCAAGCACTTTACTCATCAAACACATCTAATTTTCCATCAGTACCTTGCACTCCTCTTAAATACAAGACCTCCCAATCAAAATGTGAACACACTTATATCCAAAGTTTGGCATAACTAACTGCTTCTAAAGAAATTGGATGTACACAGCATCCTTGCAAACAAGATTGTAAGTGAAATGTGCTGCTGAAAAAGAAAAACTTCACTTTGGGCTTGTGCTCACTTCAACTGTTTGTAGAAATGAGGAACGATATGAAACGAAATCATTTAAGTTTAAATGAAATTTATCAGGGCCTTTCTCATATTTCAACATGTCCAGATCAATTCAGTGGGGTGAATATATTTACAATAATTAGAATGTTGTTTTGCAGATCACATTTTACACAGCTTGGTGCATACATTTGTGCACCCTCTTCAATAATATAATAAAGTATGGCGACGTCTGAATAATTTTTACATAAGAAATGTAAGACCATTTTTAAAAAAAGAAATACAACCACTGGCATAGAAATAGGAAGACGCTTAGTCAAAGACCAAAATTTTTCTGCCTGTTCCCTTCTTTTAGAAAAAGATTGTGATAAAAAAATCATACAAAATGGCTCACATCAATTACCGTAACGTTATAACTTTTGAAAACCTTGATTCCTCTGAAGAGTTTGTCAGTTCTTTCAAACCCTTAAACTCTAAAACCAAAACATTTCACTATTTATAAGCTGTAAACTTGTCACCTCTTCAATCTCTCGCTCCAGGTTATCAATTTTGTCGTGCATACGTCGCAGTTCTGATTCTTTCGTCATTAACTCCAGCCGTAGATTGGAACCCTCACTCTCCAGCTGGTGAGACGTGGTCTGGTACTGCTCAGCCTCCATGGACAGCTTTCGGTACTGGTCAAGAAGATCGGAACGTTCTTGCTCCTGTGCAAGTGGACAGCACCAATGAGTTGAACACTCCTGTTTTGTCCTAAGTAACCAGCAGTCATCCTTCTTATACTCTCATAAAGATTCATGCATCATACTACAAGTCAAGTCCTGCTAATGAACAGCACTCTTTGAAGGATCTCTTATGGACT
Source organism: Pomacea canaliculata (assembly GCF_003073045.1). Classification (NCBI taxonomy): domain Eukaryota; kingdom Metazoa; phylum Mollusca; class Gastropoda; order Architaenioglossa; family Ampullariidae; genus Pomacea; species Pomacea canaliculata. Next base: position 25,697,198 of record NC_037592.1, read on the forward strand.
AGCAAAATTCACTAGCATAACTCAAAGTATTGCCTTTGTGGCCAGCAAATCCTCCACTCGTCTGACTTCCAGAATGTACTGCTGAGCCTGAGTCTTAAGAATCTCACGCTCTTCAAGGGTATCCTGCAGCTCTCCATTTAGCTTCTGTTTTTTCAATACATAAAAGGAAAAATGTTATGAAAACAGAGAAAAGGAAATGCACTATCATCTTTCAACTGGACATGCACATTGGTGAAGTAGACTCATATACAGGCAATAAAGTTAGCTCACATTTGATTTGTTCCAACTAAAAACTGTTTTAAAACATAATTAAAAGTGTACAATTATAAAGATTTATAATGTTCTAATTAGCTCTGTTTTTCCTCTCTCACACACAACTTCAATTCTCCCCACAATGAATAATGAAGTTAAAAACAAAACAATGCAAGTCTCTCTTATTCCACTGATACTGCTAGAGTACCTGATTTTCTTTGCTCATCACAGTCAAGTCATCTTGCAACCGTCGGTTTTCACGCATAGCTATATCTCTGGAGCGACTTGTTTCCTGTAGATCTTCATTGGTACCATCAAGCTGTCGTCTGAGACTTTTCACTTCTCTGTCCTTTAAACTAAGGTTGTCATTAGCATGTCTGAAAATTTTAGAGAAACATAAAAACTGTATGTTCTCAGTAAATGTCCTTAGAAAAATTGCAACTGTGAATACATATACATATGTGTCTGCAAGAGAAAAAACCCCCAAAGATGAAATATAGCCTTGTTTGTCTATCAACCTTTGCACATTTTTTGTACACATAAAAACTAACAAAATTATATAAAAGTTCCATTACTGTAAGCCATGGTATAATCATTCTCTCCGTCTGAAATGCAGGTAAGTTTCCTATGAGCAGTAATTATTTATAGTTAAATAATAAATACATTTTAAATCAATCTTTACTATAATTACTAAGATTTAGGCCTTAAGTATCTTAGACATATTTGAACTTGTACATGCACATGCCCACAACCATACCCACAAAAAAAAAAAACCTCGTGCATATGTGCATGCACACCTCTAATTAGTCAACCAATATCATACTCGTATAATAATAGCACATATAACACTCACTGTAACTGGGCTTCAAGTTCACCAACGCGTACTTTCAAATCACTGATTATGCGTTCCTGTAAGTACAATCCCAACTTTGTTTATCAGGAATAAGGAAGATAATAAAAGATGAGAGATTGGGTTCTGTCTGATCTTTAAAAAAGGGACAAAATAAATCATTCAACTGAAAAAAATACTAAAATTTAACAGATCTTGAGAAAAATATGTAGAAAAAAGAAACTATCTTGACGACCGGATCGATAAACTTTAATATAACTCCATTTGCCATACTCTCTTAGTTCAAACAAGTAAGATTTTCCTCTATTCTTTTGTTCTCAGGCTGCCCACAGAACCTATTTCACAAGCTTTTCCTTCCTGATTCTTCCCCAATTTATTTGTTTTTAGCATGCTGATTACATGTTGCAGAGGCCGTGTGTTTTGTGCATTACAGTGTCATTGTTAGTGCTTTTTTGGTATATTTTCTTGTGTTATTATTCCTAGTCACTACAGACTGCAACCTGTTTTGGTTGTGATGCTGCATGATACTAAAGTTCAAATGAATTAAATTAATGTAAGTTAATGATCTTACCTTGTCGTGAAGCTCTGCATTGAGATAAGCCACTTTCTCAGTCTTTTCATCAACAGCGATCTGCAGTGCATCTTTTTCTCTATCGACAGCTGCTAGAGTTGTTCTCATGGCAGACATTTCATCTCGCTGCACAGCTGCCATGCGCTGTGCACTTGTCAGCTGATCTTCCAGACTGATGGCCCTCTCTTCTTGGGCCTGCAGCTCTTTCTCACGGCGCAGCAATCGCTGTTGAGTGTCAGCAAGAGACTTCTCTGTCTCCTCCACAATCATCCTGCCATCACATGTCAAAAGCTCAAACTGCCAATAAGTCTTGGTTACAGTTTGTTAGGATATACAATTTAGTGATTTCACAGACTAAAAATGAGAACAATGAAACATGAAATGTCCTGATCATCAGGCAATAATGTAACCAACAGTCTTCGTTCAAAACTATGCCAGTATAATCAGCTTTGTGCCCCAGTGACACACACAAGTTTTAATCAGCTTTGATCTGTGTATTTCAAAGATTTCATTTTTTACCTAATACTAAGAGAACTGTGCTTTGCTAGCACTAGATATCTGTTAATACTATAAGGACAAACCTAAAATTAGAGCTGACATTAGACATACTTCAATTGCATAGCTGAAGTTTTCTGGCGTGAGGAATCTTCGTCCATCTGGTTTAGACGCAGGGCTTGATCCTTGACTTGGTCCTCCATGCACTTGACGTCTTCCTTCAGGTTGGCCACACGCACCAAAAGTTCGTCCCTCTCTGCTTGTACCTACAGAATGCCCAGCACCTTAAATATTACAATTTTCACCAGCAAACATGATTTTGATGTAAGTTTCTCCTATGCATACAAGCAGCATGTCAAGCAAAATCTCACATCACTTCAGGAACTGGTTCTCTTAATATCATGAATCCTCAATATCTTCACTCGAGCACAGGAGTTCTTATCAACAGATTTCAAAGCTTTATAATATTACCTCTACTTAAAGCTACAGACCTGTACAGTTATTTGCATTTAAAAACCAGAAAAGACCCAACTGGTAATGACAACAGCTCTACACCTCCAAAGAACACCACATGACAAACTGATATGTAAGACAAATTAAGAATGCAAGGGGAAGCACTTTTAGCAACTCTTTGAAGTTTCTAGCTGATAATGTTAGCTCAGAAGATAATGGTATGTGGCCAGCTGCTTACTGTATGGAGGGTTGATTCCAGGTCCTCCACTCTCTGTTCCAGTTTGGCACGATCAGAAAGAGAAGATTCAGTGGCAATCTGACAAAATCAAGGAAACAATTGCAGTAAATTAATGGAATTTTCATATGTATTTGCATAGAATAAATTTTTCTTACTTTCATTGAGTTACTGAGCAGTAACTATCATACTTCTAGGTAACAGTACTGCAGAGTGCCAGCATTAATGACTATGTTTCTTTTATGTGAGAAGACACAACCTACTTTAATTCGTTCTCGCAGACTATCACGCTCTGTGGTCATGCGCCGCAAGTCAGATATTGCATCATCTCGCTCATTTTCGACACGTCGAAGGATGGCCTGGGCTGCCAGAGAAGTCTTGGGGGACTTTGGTGATGCTATCAGTTCTCGTCTGACAAGCATTAGCTCTTCTTTGGTCTAGAAAATAAAAAGTCAGAGAAACATTCAACTTATATGATGAATGAAGCTACAGATATTCACATGTTTATTTCTCTGCCCTTTTAATTACCCAATGCAGAAGATCCTTCTGAAGGGGCGCATGGTAGCATAGTGGTTAAAACACTCACTTGTCACCATTGCAGAGAAAGGCCACAGGTTCAGATCTCCTCAGTATGTTCTATGACAACACCACCTGTCAGGGAGTTTTCTCCAGGTATTCCAGTTTCCTTCCCCTACTCCCTACTCCCTTTATAGTTCAAAATCACCTCTAGGCGGAAGTACTTTTCCACCAGCGCAAACAAACCATGATCCCCTCTGTCTCTGCCAGAAATGCCAGTGCATGAATATTAGCCCATGCATATCTCTCTCAATAGGCATGCATGAGATAGGTGACCTTGAAGGTTTACTCATTTTTACTCAATGTGTACTCACTTCTTCATACATGTTGTTAAGTTTGTCTCGTTCTGCAGTCAGCACCTTCACATTGGCTTGGATCTGAAAAATGTCATTAAAAATTGTTCAGCATATCCCCCAAAATTACTACCAATAAAATAATAATAAAGAACCTATAGTGAAAATTTCATGATGGCGGCAAGTTCAACATCTCAAAAAAATTAAGTTTTATTTTTATGATAAACAGTTACAGAAGCCCAGCTTGAAAACTAGAAAAACAAGAAAGGGAGGGAAAGATGGTCAGGAAAGGAGACCTCCAACTCTCGGAGGTATTCACAAAAGAGGTGGTCTTAGGGACCATATTGAAAACCTCAATGGCAGTCACTCGACCATTAAGGCAATTGGGCAAGGTTTTTGAATGTAGGATTTAGAGAAGAAAGAGAAAAAATTTCCAGTACTGCACATCTGTCTTTTGTGACAAGAATAACACGAACTGTGCAGGTGGGAATGAACTAGATCATTCTGACAAACAGTAGTCACCTTCACGGATGAAAAGGAAAACATAGGTGACCAATTAAAAGAAAAAAACTTATCCAAAGTCACAAGATAATGTTTTTTGACATAAATCTTAGCTACCTCTGCCATGTGGCGCTCAAACTTATCCAGTAAGTTCTTCAATTCATCCCTTTCTCGTGTTAAGCGCAGCAGTTCTGACTCTTCGGCTACACTCTGTGCATCATAGACAAACATTTTCCTCACTGGCACATGCAAATTCTTTTTTTTTTTAAATATGCTCCTGCATGATTCTTTATTTACAAAGAAGTCACTATTGTTTTATTGTTTCCTATCATGCATATATCGGGCTGCAAGAACAACTTCTACAATGATCATGAAAACGATTTGCCATATGAAATCATATCATGCCTCTGTATCACAAGGCTCAGCTAACAAAGGAAAATAAGCCAGATTTTCTGATTCTGGACAACAGGATACATAATAAAAGACCAAGAAACAAACTAAATAAAAAAAATTAATAAAAATGAACAACTTAAAACGATAAAAGTTTCTTTAAAAAAAAAGTCAATAAGCCAAAACATGTAACTTTACAATTTAACATTCTGCAATTGAAAAGTTACAAGATAACTAATATTTGAATAAAAAACACACAACTAAAGGAAAGTTAAAAATGTATCAAATATTTACTGAAAGAAGGAAGAAACAGAAGGAGAAAAAAGGGAAAGTGTGACCGAGATACCTTGGTTGGAGTGAGTCGTGATGGAGTTACAGATCGTTTCAGAGCCTTCAATGTCTCATACTCCTTCTTATAATACTCTTTTTCTTCCTCCAAAACTCTCACAATAGCTTCATGCTGAGCCACCATCTTTTCATACACACACAAATAGGTGAATTCTTTCCTTTCTTCAGTATTTAATAAAAATCTAAAACTTTCTTTACATTAACAGAAGTGTGCTTCTATTTATTCGAGTATTAGAAAGAGTGTGTGTGCGCCTGCACATGCATAAGCTGGCCTGTATATGCTTAATAAAGTGGCACAAATGTGGGACACAAAATGGTGACAATGTAAAAATGTGCAATATACTACAATTGGTGACACCAAATTATGCAATGAAATAAGCACATTCCAAGTATAGCCAGAAGATCGTGAGCTTTTCAGAAGTGAACAAACCTTTTTGTCAGGCCTTTCCCTCACAGGACTCCCTGACCTTGAAGAAGGTCGAGAACGGATGGGACTGGAACTTCGTGGAGGCTCCCCCCGAAGCATTCTTTGCAGAGCATCAGCTTGCTGCCGATAATACTCACGCTCTTCCTCAATGCCACGTATAAAAGCATCCAGCTTACTGGGTATCTTACCCTTCTTGGTGCTGGGCCCATTCTTTCGCTTTAGCCGTTCTATTTCTAGCACCAGTTCTTTTTCTGTAACAAAAAAATGAAATTTTCCTTGTTCAGCTCATGCTTACATTTCCTGACACATAAGGTGCCAGCTGTTCATAAGCATTCTTAACAGGAGCCAAATGAATATTTAACAATAAAAACTTCTAAGTATCAAGAATATAATGCAAAGTACTCTGAAATTATACACATAAAGGAATAAGTTTTATAACCATTGGCAGTCAGTTTGTTGGCACGTTGTATCAGGCGCTTCTTTTCTTCCTGAAGTCTGTCCAGCAGGTCTTCCAGCTTTAAGGTGTCTGCTTCTCGAACTGTCAATCGTGCTTTCATGTCAGCATAGTCCTTGGCTAATCGACTGTTCTCCTGTACAGAAGTAATGGCAAAAGCACTTTTAGATGCTTCATAGCAGTAATGATAAATGAACAGTCCATTCTTTTTTTCTTTTGGCAGTGATTTTAGGACTGCCGAAAGTCTTTCCAGTTATAAAATTTGGCACTATGCTAAGAAAGCCTTAAGCAATAATACACATAAATATGAGATTATTGAGATAGTGCATCCAAAGCCAGGCTTACTGCACTTTATACACACCAACTTACTGTTTTACAAAATAAAAAATGTTCAAGTTTAAACTCTCTCTTTCATTCAACTACTCTATACTCCTCCCTATTATCCAGCCTTAGATAAGGTTGTGGCCCTATGCTCTACTGGGGGCGGATAGGAACAAAAAGACTATCAGATAAACATACAGGAATGAACACTCTCGGACAGCACAGACACCAACAGCAGGAAAGGAAAGAGGAGGTGGAATAAGAAAACTGAAATATGAAGAACAGGACAGCAAAGGTAAATATATCATGGACAGATTGACAAACAAAATTAGATCAGTAAATCCTTTCCACATACACATGAACAAACATTGTGGACTGATACACTAATGTGACTAAGGTCATGTCCTACATCATAATAAAAATAACGCAATTTGTAAAGTGTATTTCCCCATGCAGATGCAAGTTCAATGTCCTGTACACAAAAGCGTACAAACAAAACAACAGTCAACCAAACAAGGAACATAAGTATCAGCAAACAGGTGACAAAAGCATGAACTAACTGCATGGATATAGATGAAGAAATGAAGAAGTGTGAGGAACAGTCTTGGCTATACAAGAATAATATTTGGCCTTGCTTGCAAAAAACTTACAAAACTGACAAAACACCGTCAACAATTGACATCAAGGAAACAGATGATAATGACAGTGTTCAATTAACTCTAATTGTATTTGACTCAATCTCCTTAGAAAGTTTCACAGGTAACTCATTTAATACAGATGTATTGATGCAAACTGAGCTATGAAGACATTCATGGTCGCAGGTATGAATCGTATAGGAAGAGTTAAGAAGACAACATCTCAACCATTTAGTGACAGCAATACTTACACATGTCAAATATGTGGTATACGACACAGCTACAGACATCAAATATGTGTGAAGAAGACTGATGATAATGTACAGGTTTATTAAATAAACAAAAAACAGTAAAGCATGCAGTGTAACTCTTCAACTTGCCACTACTGAAAAGGTACCAGAAGAATCATCAATCACTCATAATTAACACACAACCACTCACTGCCTTCAGCTGAGCTATTTGCATATCAAGGTCCTCAAGTTCATGTCGAGATTTTTCCAGCTCTTCCTGCAAAAAGCACAATAAAAAAAATTAATGTACATATTTGTAATTTCCTTGTCTGCAAATATGGTCAGTGAAATTCAAGCACATCAAATCCACATGTGCTGACAGTAGATTAAGATGTTCAGATGATACTGTATTTTCTCCAAGAAGTCTCTGAACACTGATTTAGCATAACAACTTCAATGTCTCTCTCTCAAGACATTTTGTGGAAAAACGAACTGTGGATATTTTACCTTGGCTTCACCCATTTCCCTGTCAGCTGCTCGAACAACCACGTCCTTGTCTGTCTGCAGTTTCTTGGCCATCCTGTCTACACCTTTGAGTTCCATCTCCAGCTCCCGGTTCCTGGCCACCGACTTGACAAGTCGAGATTCTGCATCCTCAGCTGAAAGGCGGTAGTCTGAAAGCTTCCTTTCAAGATCTCTGTTCTTTTGTTGTAAAAAGTCTACCTATCAAAACAGTCACCAAGAGAGCAATTAAAAAAAAAAGCTAAAAGCAAGTTTCTGGAAGCATCAATATGTGTGTGCCAAATTTCATACCAACATTTGGATATATGCCAAGGTAAAAGCCACTTTACTAACAACTCCATGAAAAAAATGTGTGCAAACATGAATAAATTTGTATGAATGAATGATTTAACAAGAAATAAAAACTATGGTATCTTGATGCACATCTGCCGCACAAAATGTGTTAACTATGAAAAAAATAATAGCATCTCAGCAGCACAACAATAGCAGCAGCAGCAGCAGCTGACCTGTATATTGAGATGTGAGATCATACGTTCATTTGCACGGTTCTTGGCATCCAGTGACACCACATCTGATGGCCGTCCTCCGTCCAACATTTTGGTCAATCTGTCTATCTCTTCATCACGAGCTTCAACCTGAAAACACAAAATAAAAATTGCCCATAACCTGACAAAAGCTGGCCAATGTTTAACTGTTATGATGATGTGCAAGCAATGCAGCATGTAAGGATAAATAATTAACATAAATGCCTTAATCATCAGCTTTATTTTTTAAATTCTGTGATAGATGGTAATTATATGTATTTTTTTTAAAACATATTTTCCTATAAAACTGATTTCATCGCACTATTTTCTACTGGGTTAAACACTAACCAGGGTTAACTTTTGCAAGTGTGATGGTCTATGCTCTTAAGATGTTGGGAAGAGACTGAAAAAAAGTTTTTAAAAATTGGTTGCGGTCTTCAGTCTACCACACAAAGCACCCAGGTACATACCTGTCTCTAACAACAAAGACGGCAAAGTCAAAAAAGCTGAACCCTTCAGAGCTAGAATTAAGTGTTTTTACCTGGTGCCAAATAAATAGAGTTTGGAGTCCTGCAGGCTTGGCCTGCCACTATGATTTGGCGGGCCAGTAAAGTAGGAACAAGTCACAACAGGGCTTTAGAGGGGAAGTAGCCGTTCTGCTTTTAACCTAACCCCCGTCTCCCACTTCGTCCCACTCCCACTGCGTTGTGCCACCGCTCTTTGTAGTCAGCCGAGCACTCGCGACCCGCCTCTTTACTGCCTAACCTCTGGGACACCACGACCAACTCTATTCTGACACTGGTGCCGGGATACAGTTTTCGCTCTTATCCGCTCTTTCCCGGCGTAGTCTTGGTGAGGTCAGTGTTAGTATGCTGCAATTTGTAAAGCGTGGTTCACGAGTTTTAAAGTCCGACAGTCGCCCGAATAGAATCAGGCAATTCAACAGCTATCATCTTAAGCATTCACACATTATTCGCCCCCTCCTCCCCACTCATCCGCCCACACTCACACCCCACGCCCAACACACACACAAACACACTCTAGACCCGTTCTATGTAACCACAAGAAAACAAAATCGTGCAGCTTTACCAAGAGAACATACATTCCCAAATCCCTCCCACTCTGAATGCTACAATGATACAATGAGGTCAACAAATCAAGAACAAAATATAAAAAAGGAAGAATGAAAAGGAGGGGGAAAATCTCAGGACGGTGCATTTCTTCACCCACCTACCAGCAAACTTCTTCCGTGTTCCTAAGAAGCCTAGCAGACAGGAGTGCGCACTATACATGTAGTCTCCACCAGAAAGCGCTTCAAGGCGAATATTTTCCGGCTATGGGATACACGGACGCACTAGCTGGATGCTAACCCTAGCTAAATAACCTATAAAATATTAGCAGTTTAGCAGACTGTGCACCCCGCCCCTGGTAATGGCTGGCAAAACAGTCAGACCTTATTCAGCATCCCTTCACACCCTCTCCCATGTCCAGCATGCCCTGGATTGTAATGGTTGACAGGGCAGTCAGCCGTGGACTCGGTCAACAGCATTTAAATTTTTCTTTTCTTTTCAGGCGCCTTGACTCGCTGAAATGCCCCTATACTGTCTGTCAACTGTATTGTTATTTTATAAGTTAATGAGTAGCATAGAACGCCCATGCGATAAAGTCACACGTCATTCTGAAAGCAACACTGAACGAAGGATATTAGGAATGAGTAAGGAGGGAAGAGGGTATGCTATGGGCGACCGCAGAATTTTTTTTTTCAAATGCATGTTCCTAAAGAACAAAAATTTTTACGAACATTTAAATGGAACAAGCACGGAAGAATGAATGGACCTGCACAAACCCTTGGAGCGGTCTGAGGGTCTGGAGTTCAAAACTCATACAAGTCGTCACATTTGGCCATTTATATATATACATAGAAAAATACTTGTCTCACAACAATATAATTTCTAATGATTTTTTTATCAGATATAAAAGAAATTATGTTCTTATCTTCAGGTGTACCTTATTCTTTTACAGAAATCCATACGTATAAGCTTACCTAAAACTGATTTTCAAAAATGTAAAAAATCTTATAATAATGTAAAAAGATAATTCTAGCAAATAAATCATCCAAGCAAACCGAAATCCTTCTAACGTGAACAAATGTTATTCAGAAAGAAAACAATCACACGATACAAAGTAATTCCAGTGACTTGGCTGCACCAAACTGTCAAAAGACTCGTCGGTCATGTCTCCGTGATGATATGCTTTCCTCCACTGAATGTACATTTGAAAACACCGGATATCTCTTACACTTGAGCCAAAGGAGGTAGCGTGCAGAGAAACGATTCAGCTTTTAAATGCAGTATTTAATTTCCCCCAAAAGGGAATGAAAACAAACGTTTAAAAAAACACGTTATACATTTGTCAAATGCGTTAAAGAACAACTCGCCAGGACGGGAAAATAATCTGCTGAAAAAATGACAACATGATTAAACTAAAATTAATATTATAAGAGAGACCTGCAAGATGGTTAAAAAAAAAATAAAATAGATAATGGACTTCTTGTCAGCTTCGCCGGTGGCCACTAGCGGCTTGCAGTGGGGACCAGTAGGGCTCCCCTCCAGAGAGAAGATGAAATAAAAATCGGGATAGAAGAAATAGAATCAGGAATAAACGAAAGGTCAATCAGGTTAAAAAAAAAAAAAAAAAAAAAAGAGGAAATGATGAACGTAAGGAAATAAAAACGAGAAAAGACCAAAAGAAGAGAGTCCGGTTTAATACTGACATTGCTGTGGGTTTTACCCTTCTTACAGGCGTACATAGCGTAAGCGTTGCCACCAATCTTTGTCGCAGTCAGAAAAAACGGTTGTCATGCGCATGCATCGCTTAAATAGTCGGCTGGTGATGATTCGCAAGGAAGGCACATTTATCAGTACGGAACTACCTCTCAGCCCTCTGACATCATTGCGTGACGCCATGATAACACGAAACGGAAGAGAGGAAGAGAGGGAGAGAGGAAGAAAAAGTGTGAGTGTGAGTGTGTGTGTGGAACTGCTGTATCATAGAGACACCTCTCCCCCACTTCCGCTGTACCTACGCATCAATCCATGTGAATCTGTTTTGGAGACGTGCACTCCCCGTTGATCAACTGTTTCCTCTTCAGTGACTTTTCATCCTGTCTTCATAAAACTAGGTGGTAAAGGAACCAACAGAGTGGGCACAGAGGGACAAATGCTTTAAGATTGAAAAAAAAAAAAAAAAAAAAATCTGGAAGGTCGAAGCGTAAGTTCAAACAAAGCCGTCTGCTACAACCTTCCTAATCACCCTCGCGAATGACATGTCTGTGCTCGTGATAACCAACTGAACTGCACAAACGTGGGACTTTATTGTCTACTTCTAATCTTTTCACAATAGACGCAAATTGTTCCTTTGTTGGGAGTTCTCATAATTAATAAACCGAACAAAATACAGTCACATCTCACACACCCATACAATTACTACACTCAAACTTAAGCCCCTCTCCTAGCAAGGATTATAAGAGGCGGGCACACACGCATACATAAACGATACATTTGTTAGTTCTGTTCAAGAGTGATACTGGTGTTAGTATTTAGGGGGGTCCCGTCCCATCCGTCTTCTGTCCTACTTGGCGCTAGTAAAATAAATACCTATCACTGAATATCACTCTAAACCCAACTCTCCTAAGCTAGGCGTGGGGGGAGGGGACTGGCTGACCCCATCAGCACTTGCTGATATGATTCCCGATGCGTGCCTCGACCCTTGGAGTGACACGCTACCCCCAGCTAAGGCAGTTGCCTTGAAACGCCATCGGGTGGCTCACCGACGAGGATCGTTGACAGCGCCGCACACGGTCGCGCCGCTACTTTATGGCCGCCACAGTTCAATACCGCTTTTGACTGCTATTGAGCAGCACTCCCGTATTCCAAGGACAGTCTTCTGTGTTTCACTGACTCCCTGCTTTGTTCTTTGCTGTCTTTCCAACCTCATAAAACAGCTGTACTCTTTCAGCCAGGCTTCATTATTCCCCGGGATCCCTAAAAGGAGAGACTTTCGCCGTTGTGTTGGCACCGGAGGACGGCGGTGCTATGCTGGACAACCACAGACAAGCTTTGCCACTTGCAGCTTGAGCAAGAGAGGATGGGGGCATGTCAACATGTAAGAATTCAAAGAATATGCACCAAGAAAGAATTAAAAGGAATTTATAAGAAAATCTTCTTACTTAAATCCTTTATCTGACTGGTTGTTCAGTGGGTGGATGAGGCTGGTAGAAAAATAACTTATTTCTTAAATGTAAAGGGAAAGAGAGGGGTAACCCCTACTACTGAACAATAGGATGAGGTCACTGTCTGCAGAAGTTACGCTGCTACTTCTCGAGAAAAGAAATGCTAGAAAAAAAGTAACCACCTCATAAGCTAACCAGTAATTCGTTTTTCAGATTCAGCGTGACGATGTTAGGGTGGAGACAGGGGATAATGACAGGACATAACCGATGACAAGGATAGAAAAACACCATCATCGGTGCGTCCAATTATAAAAGAACAGGCCAGCAGACAACCGAAATAAAGTCAGGGTAAGGGTTAAAGTCAGTTATGGGATCCATACGAGCTTTAGTTCCGAGAAAGATCGGCCACAATTTCCTAGACAGCCAATGGACCTTTTCAGAGAAGCATGCATGCATGTGATCTTCCTCCCAACGGCCGGTCTGACTTCCTTCAGTTTTGAAGTAGGCACACTGATGTCTGCATTATCAGTACCATGTCTGTGCTTACTATTTAAAAAAAAACTCGTCGAATATTGTTAGTTAACTACATTCAACCTCGGTTTCAAACGCCCAACCTTGTTTCTCGCGAATGTTCTAAACAGAAGAAACAAAATGGTGTGACTACTGCAGACGATGAGCGCCTCTGGTATTAGCGAAGCCGGTTTCTTCATCAGCTTCAACATGCCGTTACGTTTCCCTTTCTGAGAGTTCTATAACAAGTTCTATAAAATGTCAACGTTCAGATTTTTAATCATTTTATTATTGAATATTCAAGTGCCTAAAACTAGTTTAGCTTGCACACTGTAACGCTAAAAACGCAGTATAGTCTCAGATGGCGAACACTGGCTGTTTAGCGCCTAACCTCTTCCCACACTCGATGAGGTGATAAATTAAGCTGCTATTCCTGTTGTGTGCCTTTCTTCTAGCGTTGAGAGCCTATGTCCAAGACCTCTATTTCGCCCTCCATCATCTTTGGTTCGAAATCTTTATTACCCAACACAATCGTAGAAACCAAGCAGAAAGTTCCGGACAACGACCTTACACGTGTTAGAGCTCAGACGGAAGCCATTAATCTTTGTCCTACCATAACTAGCACAAGGTATTGCGGAGACAGGCTGCGGCAGGTTGGCCATTTGCTTTTTAGCGCCTTTTGTCGATCGTTTCCTAGAGATAAACGACACACTAATGGTTGTGTCGGCTCGCGGAGATGGAGAAGGATCAATAATGTACAAGGGTCGCGGTCCCTGGCTGCAATCAGCAAGAATACACCGTGATCAAACCCACTAAGGACGTAGTCTCATGGGTTATTTTCAGGCATAAAAACTTTTCTGAAACAATTGTTCGCCTCTTGGCATATGCCACAGTAGGTTTCACAAACATGTTTCGAAAAGTAACTAGTGCTTAGCCCTTGTATCAGGAATGGTGTTTAGTGATTCAGTTTCGCACCTCTTGACCAGAATATTTCCTGCAACATTTCTCAAACACCACTTTCGTCTATCTGACATTGGAAACTGGTTCCAGCCTTGTGGTTAGTTCGCACGCTGCTCGGTCGACGGAAGTCTTGATTTATCAAGAAAGGTAAAAGGCGAAAAGACCAGGGTGAGCTTCGCCTGCTGCCTACCGTTCCCTAGTCACAGTGAGCCACTTACAGTTTATTGCTCCTACCGTTACCTCTCAAGCTTTTTATTTCACTGTTTGTTTTCATCTAGTGATGCACAAAATGTTTGTAAAAAGCGCTTTTCGCGTGACAATGCTGCTGATGTACAGGACATGAATGATTGATGCACAAAGAGCCGCAGCACTCAACAGCAGAAAGAACTATTGTTCAACCTCAAATATTTATTACCGCTCGTGCCATGGTCAGCGCTACAGACGTGCGCTAAGAGATGCCTGTGAAACGTATGAAATATGTCGGGTACTGATTTATAATTACTTACTGCAATATTACTGCGATCACTGTCTGAAGCTTACGGTGATTATATGTCCAATCGTCTAAATAACAAATTTGATTAAAATCATGCGAGTTGATGAAGAAATGGAAGAAAGACGAACACCTTACACGTTGGCAGCTGTTCATTTTCCGTCCAGATTTGTCGGCAAAATAATAAACGAGCTACCTTTCAGCCCAGGTTGCCTGTACACCTTTCAAAAAAATTTTTTCTCGAGCCTAAAGTGTTCGCAGGATGTCGAATCAAGTACTCTCGACTATATATTGGCTCCCGTCACATAAGCTACCCGCATGGACTAAATCAGGGGAGAGAATCGAGTGAGGCAAGGGCAGTGGAGTGGCCAAACGTGCGCTTAGCTCGAAAAGCAGCTTACAGTCGTCTGCTCTGAGGATTACATACGCACTTGTTTCGGGTGACAGATGAAAGATGGACAGACTTCTTGGTCGATGTAAACAGTTGTCCACCCTCTAAACTCACATAAACACATCAATCCCCCAGAAACAACACCAGAAAACAACTGGGGTTGGGGAGTGGAAGTATGCTCCTAAAAGGGAAAGGAGGGGAAGGAGTGAATGAGAGAGCATGAAGGAGGTAAAAACGTAAATGTGGTATTTGGATACACTGAAAAATATGAGACAAAACTCTTTGATGTGTTACAGCTGGTATTTTTACGGTAAATAAGAACTATTAAATTTTAACAAGTCCCTTTCCCAATAATCAATTCATGCAGCAGGACAACGTGGCGCCATACACTACATAAAGGTTCACAACACAGCAAAGAACTCTACCAGTCATTACGTGAGAATAAATAAGAAAACAACCAACCCTAAGATGCAATTTTCTGAACGTAAATGCGCGTGAGTGCGCGTGCACACACACACATGTTAATGCATGCAGCCATCACCACTCAAGATGCAGAGTGGCTGGTGTCACCCTTGTCCTTTCCCGCCCGCGTAAGCCAACGCTGTTTTCAGTGTCTCCTTGACATGCACGGACATGCGGTGACGAGTGCCCACCTAACGCGCGCCTTGACACCAACCACTGACCTCTATACACTTCAACGCCTTTTTGCGTGGCTTGGCCAGTACAGAGCAAAAGGCACAGCAAGACGAACACACTAGCGGCAGTCCTGCAAACGTACATTATAGATGTATGTATGTACATGATCTGCTACCATTTGTACACCCCAATAACGTGCGGTTGCACGTTTAAACTACCAGTTATTTAGCCTTTAGAGGGGTTGGTGGAAAAAAAAAACCCGTCAAACTTTTCGCGTCGATCTTCACAAGACAAGAAAAGAAAAACTCACCTTCGATCAAAAATAAAACTTGTTTTGCTGTCCGAAAGTACCAAAACTGAATCCTGTGCCTGCACGCACGAACAGCACTACGGAGGTACACCTATCGATAAAAGGCAACCCCAGCCACTCTCGACGTCGGCACCCACCACCCCGACTGTTCCCGCGACGAGGGCTCAAAGCGGTACACACACAAGGGAAATCGACCGCTAACTGATTTTTATCGAAGTTGTTGGCAAAGCTCAGTTGAAACTGCCAGCTCTGTTCTGGTGGGTGTAGCTCTGTGGCACCTGGGACAAAAGCTCCACTCTCTACAAAGCCCTGTCCGTGGTTAAAAAAAAAAACAAACACACGACTCAAGGCCCCCCGCTGTCACTGCTCCCCTCCCACCCACCCCTGGAGACGGATATCGCGCAAGCCCCGCCTTCCCGCCACCTCAGCCAATCGCGTGCAACGTCTCGACTGCATGAATATCTACACTAAACCCCCTTAGCAACGGTACGACGCAAGTGTTGTACTCGCGCTAATGCGAAAGGCATTTGCTGTCTCGCGATTGACTACTCAAATTCCAGCACCCCCCTTCCCACTTAACCCTCCCCACCCCCGTGCACCTGCGGCATGGCTTTAACCCTTTACTAGTAGGCACTGGTCAACGCAAACTGATGTTACAAGAAGCTATAAGTGCCTAAGCAGCCCATACAAGGTCCGCAACGCTCGAGTTACACCTGCCGTTGAAGAAAAAAAAAATCCTATGCTACGGTACGTCAAGACATTTAATCACAACCATGCAATCACACCTTTCAACAGAATACCACTACGGGCAATTATGTTGGGGCTTGATCTGTAAGTATTCCAAATGGGCTGTGCTCCTGTGTGCTTAAGATTAGGATTCGATCTTGAATGCAAAAGTGCATGGGCGATTTGGCACCCGGTTTAGAAAAAAAAAAGCGAAAAGTATCAGAAGGGAAGGCCTTTTGTTCATTACACTAGAAATTCGTTCCTGTTGTTTTCGATGATCGATATGGGAAAGTAACCACTAAGTAAATTAGCATAAGCCTAAATAGAGTTACTGGAAAAAAAATTGACTGAAAATTTACTGTGTAAATGTTCAGCTGCTGGTTGCTTTTTCTACCTTGCAGATATATATAAATAAACAGAGATGGTACCTGCCATTACCTAAATCATCTCTTACAAATAAAGGGGAAGACGAGAGAGGGAGTTAATTCTGATATTACTCATAGCAAAGTACAAACTACATTTGAAAACAAAATCAGCTCACAAACTTGTCAGCAAAATCAGGCACATCTTAAACACATTTTTTAAAGCAGCAACCCCCCCCCCCCACAGATATTCAAATTATATTCAATATTCATTGAATTATAAACTTGATTTTAAGTTTATATAAATATTTGGAGTGAACATGCCTTACAGCACATATTTTCAGAACACCGTATGCAGATTTTTATGCAATAAGGTGAAACTTTGCATGGTCTTCTGAAATCTAGCTTGGAAACAGACAAGGAAACAGGTACTAGCAGCACACTGGATACGCTGAAGTAGCTATGTCTTGATCCTGTTGGTGGCTTTCAGTTTCTAAGCAATGGAGAATTAATTACTTTAGACCCCAATGTTATCTGCACTCATGAAACAGCTCTGCTCACTCTAGAAAAATAGTGCCTATGTGTGAACCACTTGTGCCTGGAAGTAGTCACCGACAGCATTTAAAAGACAAGGAATACCATGCAATTTGTTGTTAGATAAACCAATCCCTTTAGCAGTAATAAATAAAGCTTGCAGATGTCAAGTCATTTAGGAGTCATTTATCAAGTAAAATACACCAAAACTTTCTGTTTACAGTGAATCCTTTTTTCAAGTGGGTTTCAGCTTACAGTGAGTCTTTTTTAATAGGGGTCACCTAAGTGAAAATGCAGTCATAACTTTTAGCTGCAGTCTGAGCTGTACATCTGACCAAAGTTTCTTCCTCTTGGCTGCTTGTATCAGGTGTTAGAGTACAATTGAATAATGGAATGTTGTAGACTGTGAGAGTGTATGCATGCATTCTCAAACACTCCTACAACAAACATACACACTACTGCAAGTGCACTCAGCAGCTGTCAGCAAAGTCTGTTTGCAGCGCGCATGCTGGATAGTGTGGAAGCAACAAAGTTACTACTATGTACCTCCACAACTAAATAAATTGGACAGAATAAAAATACTTCTGCATGCGAAAGATATGTTAACATGCTTTTAATCAACAGGTGTTTAAGAGTTAGGTCATTGTCCATCATATGTAAGTACTAATGTTCATTGTTAGCATAAGTTACTAACAATAAATGTATACTCAATAAATGTATACAGGCACATCAACTGCTGGTACAGATAACACAAGAAAATGATGTTGGATTTCAGTAGCAAGAAGACTCTATTTAAGCTTGGTTTTAGCTAGGCCTGGCTTAGCCGAGATGTGAAAATCCATTTACTTCTCTCCTCAGTCAGAGGTTAACACTGAATCGGCATACTTATTCAAAAATGTAATGGCATGTTAGATGGAAAAGATATTCTTATGTATTTTAGAGCATACACATTTTCATTTTTCTCTAAAAGTTATTTAGAAGTAATACTTTACAGATGAAAATTGACCCTTGAATTGTACCTTAATTAAAAGTATAACTCATTCAAAGCAGATGAAAAGCAGTGTGATCAAAATTTTAAAATGATAGTGGTGGCACAAAGTATGATGGTTCCAATATTTACATCTATTTAGCTACAACAAAGACAACCATCACTGACACACAATTTTAAACAGCAGTTTTTAAGCATTTAATCGATAGGATTTGCAAGAAATATAGATTTTGTTTTTCATACTAAATTCAAATAAAAGATGATAACTGTATGAAACAGAGACATCTCCTATGAAAGTAGGTTATGAAGCAAGGTGGGGGGGATGGGGAATGGATGTTTTCGCCAAGCCAGAATCTAAGGCTATATCATGGCAAGGCAGTCAGCCCTGTAAACAGATGTAACATGCAGAGAAAGAACAGCGTGCCTGAGACAACAGCTGAACTCAGGACAGCCAACCTTCACTGTATTGGTGACAGGCACTAACTATTGCACCACAGGAGGTGACAAGGCAGAAATTAAACAAAATAATTTACACAATATATACAAAGATAAAGTGTCAAACAATGAAACATTCTATTATTCTATTCTATTATACATCAGACTTCATATACTATATATATCTTGTTATTTTCGGCTGTTGAAGCACAAATCTATGTCAAATTAAGTAATCGTCTCAAACATAGCTCCTGACCAACTGACTCACTGCCTACTTTCAAATATAACAGCATATCTGATTGGTTGGCTATTTCAGCTCCTATAAGGAAGTAATTCATAGTAAAATAATCCGTGAAGAAACCAAGTTACCTCCCTTATATGTTCATTTATTACACACAGAATGTGTTATGTTACACTACCAAGTTCACATTACACATTAGCTCAATGAAGATATTCATTGCTGTGGAAGCAAATCATATAGTAAAAGTTAAACAGGAATATAAATATAATATAAATAAAAATCCTTGTACTTTGCTTTAGTTATATAATGTACAAGCATGCATGCACATGTGAATGCACACACACGCACGTATGAACATATTCAGACAAACATCTGAATTATAACACATTATAACCTTACCTGTTGACGGAAGTTTTTCAGCTTGCGGTCCATTATATCTTTTTCGTCCTCAATTCTTGAGACTTCTGCTTCCAGCTGTGCTATTTTAGAATCAGCAACCTGTAGGAGATCAGCAACATATGGATCTTCAGGTGGGGGTACACGGAAAGAGGATCCTGAGTAGGTATCAGGAACTGTAGCATCAATCTCCATACGCTGTCGTCTGAAGGGGATGGTCTTCTTCCTGCCACCTGACCCAGAATTTTGTAAACCACTCAGTTGTGCTTTATGCTTACATGAAAACAATTATATTTTACATCATTACTATTCTTAGTAGGTGTCTAACATATTTTACAAATATGTGACAAAGAGATGACAAAAGTAATCTCCCTACACACTCTTGTAAGCTCTGATCAACATCACAAATCACCATGCGACTGAAATTTTACTGAGAGCGAATGAATGCAGCTGTCTGAAACATAAATGCATGAGTCTGTTTGGTGGATGTGAAAAGGTTATGGCATTGTTTTGTGCTTTTATATTGAGGTACTCCATTGCCCTCTTGGATAAATAAAGTGTTATCTTAATTTAAAACAGAATTACCACTTTACTTTTTTTATTTTACAACCTACAACACTGAAAAAGATAAAAGACCGAATCCTTCAAAGAAAATACATGCCCAGCCACTCATATCCTAAACACACATTTTTCCATCATACTTCAATATTTAACTTCAAAATTTAATTATTTTTAAGCAACGTTAAAGGTGGAATAGCCTTATCATTCTAGAAGTAGAGAACTGTAAGTGGATCCCCATGACTAAGGCTTGATGTACTGAAGGTGGAGCCCAAACACCCCCTTCCTCTTCATTTTACTGCCCATAAAAATCAAGAACCCATCACAGGTGAATAAGCAAAAGGATTTTTTTTTTCAATGGACCATGTAAGTCTTAAACAAATGACTCTTTGTTCAATGTTGAGCATAAAGCTAGCATAGGACAGAGCAACAGCATCGGCATCTGAAGGTTCACACAGTAGCAGATTCAATACCCATGTGACACTGCATACTCCTCCTACAAAGGGTTGGAAAAGGTGAAGGGGAGGAAATAAGTACCCCGTTCAATTAGCCGGTCCTGAGATAAAAGACAATATCACTTTTTATATCTATGGCACAATATATTATTAAACTATCGCAGCACATAGAAACAAACAACAACAAAAATCAGAATAAATGGTCTCAATATAGTTTTTTTTCTCTAAATGTTTCGCTTGCAGTCCTTTCTTACCTGGTGT
Organism: Pomacea canaliculata; assembly: GCF_003073045.1. Classification (NCBI taxonomy): domain Eukaryota; kingdom Metazoa; phylum Mollusca; class Gastropoda; order Architaenioglossa; family Ampullariidae; genus Pomacea; species Pomacea canaliculata. The sequence continues at coordinate 25,717,759 of NC_037592.1, forward strand.
TTGTACAACAGCTTGGAAATTTTTCTCCTGTAGCTGTAAAATACGCTCTGATTTCTCTTTTGATTCTCGCTCAAGCTGACGAACTTTGTGCACATATTGGTTATTTAGAAATTTAAGATCTGCATTTTCATGTTCTAGTTTCCTTAATGATGCTTTCAATTCTGCAAGACAAGAAATAAAACATTGTTACCTTGTAGCCTAATAATACAGTATTTATAAAAAAGTTGGTAAATATTAATGACTACACAACTTGTCATTTGATGATGTTATTACATTCTGTCAATGATCTCAGTATTTATATAGGTTAATGAGCTATATACATATATATATATATGTCATGCTACAATACCAAATCGAATTCTGAGCATTGTAAAGAAACCTGCAAGCAGAAGATTGAAAACAAATAACAGACTCTAAGCCAGTGGTTCTTAACCAGGGTTCAATCGAACCCTAGGGGTTCGGTGAGTCGGTCTCAGGGGTTCGATGGAGCCTCTGCCACGGAAGTCAAGACACATCCGCAATTCGTGATGACACTAAAGAAGGGTTCGGTGAATGTGCATATGAAACTTGTGGGTTCGGTACCTCAAACAAGGTTAAGAACCACTGCTACACATAAACATATCCCCCTTCCCAACCAATAAATTAAGCATTTATACATCAGCATTTTTTTTTTAATTTGTCAAGTAGTTTTTGTTATCTGTCACCAGTCTGATGAGACTCCCAACAGCTCTTAAAGCCTATCTAATATATTCTCTACACACACACATATACTATCCCACCTCTGACAACAGCATCAGCATCTTCTTTCTGCTTGATTACTTGCATGTGCAAATCGTTGTTTTCTTTTATAAGCCTGGCATTGTCACTCCTATAAGGTGCCACAGCTGACTCAAGATCAAGAGATTCTGTTTGTTTTTGGCCTAGCTGCTGTTTTGCATTTTTCAAGCTCTCGGTGGTATGGATAAGATCAGCAAAAAGTTTTTCCACAAGTGGGAGTGACTCAATCCCAAGTGGCTGCTGATAACCAAGCTGGTCCAAGCGACGTCGAAGATTTGTAAATTTCTGCTGAGCCTGAGCAGTGGCAGTGGTTGCCATTGCAGCTTTCTAGATCATGTTAACAAATGGATGCATATATTACAACAGCATAAGCCAATTTGTTCTTTCTCAAATGCAGTCACACAAATGATTTGTAAACATGACTTAACAAATCATATATAATACATATATATAATATTTGTACCTATATCAATGAAGGTTAATAATAAGATGTTAGCATTTAGTAACTGAACAAGTAGTTCATGAGTATCTGGCATATTAAAGTGCTAAGAGTGCGTTATTTACTGTGATTTATTTCATGTTGAAGCTGTGCAATAATGTTTTATTGAGTAGGTTATGCCCTTGTAGGAATCTTCCCTACCGCTCATCACATGTCTGGTGCTGGTAGCATTTGAAGAATCCATGCTATTAGTATTACTTCTTGAGACAGCAGACGATGCATGTTTGTCAGCCAGTCACTAAAATGTTTTATGAATTTTAAAGCAAAATGTTGCTATTCCTAAACTCGCCAAACCATTAAACTATCATTTTCTATTAATAACACGTTAGTTTAATGAATAGGTGTCGCATTAGGATGAACTCTTGTTTAAGTTTACTTCTCCCAACCCCCAACAGATCGGTTTTATTTTCATGACTGCTGCGGTTTACTAGCTGCCCTTAAGTATCTGATTGATTGGCAATCTGAATGGGACGATCGAAAATACCTACCGATTCTTCCCTAAATTTTCCAAAAGGATTTATCAGTGAATTGTCTATCAGATCATTTTGTCGCTGGTGACGAACATGATAAAGCTGTTGGCATGTCACAACAAGCACACAACCTTTTGAATATGGCGGAAAAACAGTTCTTCCTCCACGCAGTGAAGAGCTTACCTATCACAGTTCCATCCCTTGCAAAAGCGTTCCTATAGCGACATCACTGCCTCTAGTAAAATCACGGAAAAGCAGCTGGCCATGTAAACATGTAGAGAAACAACAATCTGCTCGGTCTGAGAACTGATCCTCATTGCACTTGTAACAAGAGCGTAATCGTTGCTGTTTAAAAGGTTGGCTCATACATATAATCCTGGAGTGTAGAAATATTATTGTATTTTAAGAAAGGCTAAAAGAACCCTTAGTAAATGAAAACTTGCAATAAACTTGTGGAAAGAGTTTCTGTTTATAATATGTGAAGATAAAGGTACCATGGGTTATTGGTCCAGACTTGCACATTTTCCTTCTTTGGGCTGAAATGTCTTGACACTGCATGACCAGTTTCAAAGACACTCATCTTTGAATATCTCCATAGGGAGGGTAAATCTTGCTCTTCTCTGTTCAATATCCATGACATACTACTGTTACTGTACAATAAACTTCTACACTTCATCTGTGACTAATTCATCTTCAGGATCTAGGAAGATTTGGTTTACAGTGTTGGAACTATATAGTATTACTTGGGATGATATGATCACGGCTATAGGAAGATTTGACTCAGATGGTGGGGTATTAGGGTTTGGGGCAAAATGGCCAGTGATCATGTTTCCAGTAGTAGGTGGTCTTCACCTTTCCTCATAGTTTTTCTCATCTTCCCCCTTGGTTTTGTTGTATGCAACATGCTGTGAAACTGTGTTTCTCATGCTGCTCTGTTCAAGCAGCTTGAGCTCATTGGTTAGACCATACCAAGATATCAATAGCACTGGACAGTAATTTATGTTCCTCAATAATTCATTTATTTATGCAAAATATTAATAATAATAAATAATAAATGTGTGATTTGTATAACACATACTCCCACTTGCAAGAAGCATGCTCTTTGCAGTTGAGACAAAAACGGGACACAGACAACAAACGAAGGAACAGAGGGACAACAGTACTGATGACTGATAAAAGACAAATATAGAAAAAGTAAAGAGAAATCACATAGCAAGAATGGAGAGTGTTGTGATTTAGCAGAGGACGATAAGTAGGGAAGTAGCAAGATTAAGGAAGGGGATGGCGGAGGGGGGTTTAAAAAAGGAGTAGTAGTCTGTGAACTGTTATTAGTAGTAATGCTCAAGGAAGATATGTCTTCAGTGCACATTTAAAAGATTCAATGGTGAGTAGGCTGGAAATATGGAAGGGAAGAGAGTTCCATTGTTTTGCTGCACAGGAACTAAAAATCCTGTCAATGTATGTTGTTGGTCTGGTGACAGGAATTATGAGGATATGGTCATCAGACAAAGAGTAGATGTCTGGCTATATTAACCATGAACACTTTTATAAAAGATAATTTATTGACACATAAATCTTGGCAACAGCTGAAGACAAATTTATACAATTCATCTTTTGTCTGAAACGTTTTATGATATGTATTAACTATAATCAACTAAAGTATACATATTTATATTTTGGCTAAAATTAAGACCGGTAGAGTGTCTTTATAGGATGCATAACACTTTTTTAAAATGTTTCCATTTATCGCGTTCATATTTAAGAAGATAAAAAATTGCAACATTGCAATAATATAAAGATTATTAAAAATATATTCATACAGATGAACTAATCCTTCACTCACACCTTTTTCCTCCATCTAACAAAACGTTGACTCATAAAATTACTAGAATAGCCGAACTTACTGCCCATGCACACACCAATGTCAAAAACAATACCGAATGAGTTAATTTTACAAAAACATTAGTTCAAGAACATCCCCTCAAATGCAGCATGGATGTTGACCAGCATGTCCGTGGCAGTCATTGATCGACCATGCACAGCGAAAGCAAGCCTGCTGCATTCTCTTGTCAGTCGGCATGCCATGAAAGCAGCAAGGACACCAGGCCCAAGAATAGCATCTGGCCTATCATGAGAACATTATCAAGGTTCATCATATCATCAAAATATACCTCAAGTATACACAGGTGGGAAAAAACTCATAATCTATGATTTCTAATAATGGTTACACAAAGTGAAATAAACTGTGAGTTACTTCAACCTAATCAGAAAGAGTAATTTAAATAAAGCCTTCAGTGTAAGCATATCATCACATTTTTTTACAAGCTATTTTTTTTTCTATACTGAGTTAATGGTATGACAGGAAACTCCTAATTTAGAATTCAAGGAACGGCCTTCTCAAAACCTTAGAACTATAATTAACAGAGCATATTCTCCCCACAAAATGAGAAAACAAATTCATGAGCTTTCAAGGTTTCCATGCAGAAAATGTCAAAGCTAAACACAGCTATAAAGAAATCATAGACTTAAGATTAATGGCAGTGGAAATGTTAGTACAGAATGAAAGGTGCTCAGTCTTCTGAAAACAACCATACAAATCAAAGGTATACAAAAGAATAAAAGCACAACATAACATACCTTTGCTGGATGAGTTTTGTTTTGGAGTTATGATAACTAAGAGCCCAGTTAAAGAAAACACCAGCAACTCCTGACAACACATCACCTTGACCCCCACATCGCCGAGGACTCCCATCTGTGCTACACATGATGACTGCAACATTAAAATTAGATAATGCCTCTAAAATTGATGTAGTCATATAAGCTCCTCTATAGCAGACAGTCTGATGAGTGTAATGTTCAAAAGCTGGAGTTCAAAGAATTATGGTTTTCCTAATGTGGAAACTAGGTATAGGCTCTGTTGTGTACAGGTTTTGTGTGCTTGAATAATGGACTGAAGGAAAGTAATGAGAAGCCTTACCACAGTTATAGTGTCATAGTGAAAAATCACATGTCTGTCATATACAGATTGAGCACCCTTGCAATGCCTAGTAATGGTGAATGAACACAGTGAGGTGTAACTGTTTATTATCATGTTTCTTAGCCACCTGCACAGGTATTGATTTCACTGTGCATTGCATCTGACTGCATGAATTCACTGTAATTTTTCATAAAAAATCGCTTAATGGTCTCAAATAATTATAAAGGAATCACAATATAGATAAATTGAGAGAAAGACACTCCTACCTGTACTTCCATCAGAGATAATATCATCACTGCCTTTTCGAAGAATGGTGACATTTCCTAGACATTGTGCAAGCAGTTTCACATTAGATGGCTCATCAGTCTGACATGGTCTGTCCCCTACCTGTTTCAACAGCATTGGAATAATTAAAGAATCAAATATAAGTATAAATTAAACTGAAAAATCACAATTATCACTTATAATAACCACAAAAGAGTGTTAACAAGAATGTCCAAAAGTAAGGCACCTGCCCTCCATAAAGAATGCCTGTTGATGTGGTTAGTGGAATAACCTTCAAAGCATGCACTACTGTTAAGATTTGAAATTCATATTTAAATGTGACTTTCTCTTAAGAAAATAAGGTAATGATGCTTTGAATTATGAAACAGTAAATTGATGGACTTAATACAAGTCGCTACAAGTCTCAAAAACACTCACCATCTTCTCAAAAAGTGTCTGGAATTCTATGATATTTGGGGTAAGCAGTGTATTCTGATAGTTTGTAATCAACTCTGGGGTCTCCGTTATAAGAAACAAGCCATCCTGTCAGAGAAGATTGAGGGATGACAAATTTGATCATATAAAAACAAATGAATCACAAAAGAAACAAAATTTGCAAAAATTATTTACCTGCACGGATATGCATACATGACATGCTGGACCCTTTCTGTCGCAAAAAAATAATAAGACACAAAAAGGTTAAGGGACCGAAAACCCATTGGTTGTAGGGGAAGAACATGAGTGGTTCACCATGCCAAAGGTTTCGTAAATGGAAAATGAATACAACCTAATCTCTGCCACCTTCATCTTCCCTGATATATCCCACATCAATTTTAGCTGGGTGGTCAAGGTCAATTTTTTTATTTACTGGAAACCCTCTGTAACAAAGTCATATGCACCAGCCAACAGCTATGGTGTCTCTTACAGTGTGTGATGCTTAATGATGAGAAGCAAATGAACAAATTTTGTTGTCCTGAACTTTCCTGTCATTCTAAATTTTGTGTATTTTTAAGACTGGGACCGAGTTTGATTGTTACATGCATATCTACACACATGCACTTATTTACTGTAGTATGAACCTCTCTCACAATATTTTGAAAATTAATACTTACTGCGTCTATTACCAGTGGTATTCCCCTTGACTTGGCTTTAAGAATCACCGACTTCAAAAAAAAAAAAAAGAAAAAGAAAAAGAATCAAAGTCTCCAGTTAATTAGATTTCTCTATATGACCATAGACAACTTGGAATGACCATGTACAGTCAAACTGTACTAGTTTAGATATCTGTTGACATCTGGATAACTTTTATGCATTTAAATATATGAGATTTGTCATCATAAAACCTAAACAAAGGGAACATCATGACCAGAGATGATACAAAGAAGCAGCAGCAAGAAAAATCAATGAACATTAGCATGATAATGAGTTAAAATAAAACATAAAAATAATAACAGATATAAACACAACTAGCTTACGGTAACTGTCTCAAGGACTTGCTGGTCTCGTCCCAGGCCAGGACCAACAACAAGAGTATGTAGTTTTGGTAACCATTTTTCAAACTCTGTCAAAGCTGTAGAATGGTCTCTGTACATAATAATGCAGAGTATCTCTTCAATCAAAACATTAAAATCACTGCAGATTCTGCATATTAGATCGGTGAATGTATGATTAAGTCCAGATAAGGTCTAACATACCAACAAGCCACAAAAAAAACCAACAGTAAATTTCTTTGTTTATCGAAAGCTGTATCATAAGATTATTTTTTTATACACTCTTACAAGATCCTTCCTTTGAAAACTTTCAATCTAAGAATAAATTCTACTTACAATATAGGGAGAACAATGAGATCTGGACTATAACATTTGATGATGATTCCTGCATCTTTTGTACAGAAGACATGTGACACATCTGCACCCTGAAATCAATTTATTTTTTAAAACACTATTACAAACTTCAATTCTTGTAGGCTTGGTTTTTCCCCCAACTATAACTGGTAAATATTGCTCTTGGCTTTATACTAGTTCAAGACTTGCCTAAGCATCTAGCGAAAACAAATTCACCTCACATACCCAGCAGATGTGTACCTGATTTTCTAGGAAGGTAAAAAGTGGTCAAAAGATAAATGAGGGCTCAGCCTTTCAAATGCCATGACATTATACACCACTTACAATTCACCAACTTTCACAACCACAGGGTACCTCTGCCTTCACTTTAACACATGTAAACAGACCTATAATTCCTGTTGTCCCTTAACAGCTGCAATCAATAAAACTTCCGAAAAAGTGGTAATTGACATGAAAGCAATCTACATATACTATGGAAATGTGGTCTCGACCTCTTTCTAAATACAGGTGAAAAGACTGATGTTCAAAGGCATGCTTCTCTTGAATAGAATGGTGCTATTCATTCAAATTTAGACATTTATTATTTTGCAATGAACCCAGTCATTTAAAAATAATGTTTTGCCAAACTGGAATGAATGAATGAGCTTTTAAGAACCATAATATCTGCTTCACACAAACCACTTTCAGTGCTGAGATAGCAGCAAAGTATGGAGCTCCAGTATATCTGAAATCATAAAAACAGCTCATTACAAATATGTATATCCTAACAGTTGTTACTGTTAGCAATAAATTGTAAGTTAATCTGTAAGAAACAAATGTTTAACAAATTTTTATGTGCACTAGTGCTGTGCATGCAGAGTTCATTTCACAAATATCATGAACGGCTACAAAAATTTGAGTTTTTAAAGTTTGTAGTCTACAGTGTGAAGTTCCTGCCTCATTGTTTGTAACATGATCATTTTATTGTCAATGTAGAAATACCCTAGTGAGTGTCAAAAACTGATTAAAGTCACATTTTAAATTCAACAAATCTTGTACAAGCATGCAACCTAAATACAGCATGACATCACAATGCACAAAATCATACTGCACAATGAGCATGTGAGTTATGAACAGAAGTACTAACTCTTGACAACCTCCAATGATGCCTATACATCCAGCCTGTCCCTTGAAGAGATTGCTGGTTAGTGGAGGGATTATTTCTTTTACTGTAGCCTGCAGTTCACTTACGCCAATGCTGTTCCCAACTGATTTATTACTTTCTGTTGATGAATCAGATAACTCACATTGTTATTATCTGGTTCTAAATATCTCATATAATTGTAACTAGTATGCTAAAGGCACTGTCTAAAAACACCATGAGACGCGTATATTACTAATCAACTTTGTTGTTGATGGTTGAGAAGAAGATGTTTAAAATCCTTTACAAAAATTAATAATCACATTTGTTTGATAGGTAAAGAAAAAGTTTAATTGCCTATATAAAATAAACTATGAAATACAGAACTCGGAAGTAAGCAACAAATATTGTATGCTCATGGTAGCTGTGTAAATACAGTATAGATGACAATTTCAGACCAAGAAAACACCTAAAAATTATGTCTTAAAAATCTTACGCAAATCTGGGACCGGGTCCAAGATTGAATTGAGCTTTTTCTTTGAAGACCCATTGCGTTGCAGCTCTCTAATTCTCGGGGACTTTTTATATGAAACATCAGGTCCTATTGGATGATTGTGTTCAGTTACCAGTCGTAGAATCTCAAGACATCCTTTGAAACGGTCTCCCTTTAAGTACATATGTGCTTCACATCCACTCCTGTAAGAGCTTTGCAAGCAAAATTATACACGGTCATTTAATTGTTTAAATAAATCTAGTAAAATAAATATAACAAACATAAGTTCTGCTTTAATAGCCTGAGGTCTATGGCCTATAGGCAGTGAACTGTAAGTGGTTCACCTTATCTAGAGCATGTTTACATTCCTTGACATCATCTGCTGTGAGGGCTGAAGAAAGTGAAGCTTACAATCAAAGGGCGAGACATGGTGTGAACTACCAACCTTTGCTCAGAATTTGGGCACACTAATCACTGGGCTACATTGCCTACTAGTAATAATTCAGTACCTTCTACATGTATAGACTGGTTACTTCGTTCAGCCATGGATAATGAAACTGGTACTATATCGCTTAAATACACTTTGACTTCTGTACTGATTATGTTTTTACTCAAGGAGTCTCTAAAATCTGTCAATCAATCACCACTGGAGGCTGTGAAAATGATACTGATTTAACTCATTTTTTTAAACAGATTCATTACCTTCCTTAAGATTCAAAACATAACTTTCAATTGAAGATGGGTGACCTTTATCAACATTTAAGCTCAACTTTATTACATAATATCAAAATAATATATATTGTCATATGTGACCAAAGAAACCTAACTACTGAATATTGTCAGTTCACAGACCAACTGCAACAAGCCCCACTTCACAGTGTAAATAAGCAATCTTGTTATCAAATTATGTTACGGTACTATTTGCCTAATGTAAGAAACTTCCTTGAGCTAGTGCAAATCTATCCAACTTGTTTAAAGCGAAATTCTACTTTAATTCCTGTATTTATACAATAATCGTGTACACCCGGGGGTTTAGTTGCAAATTACGACCACGAAAAACGGTTGTTTAAACTCAAGGCACAGTACAAATAATACAACTAAAAACTATACATACGTTCTTTTCCTTAAACCTTTCGAGGTTGATTTGAGCACACCTTGTCGAATACATCGGTACATAACATAACTGTACAGCAAATGTTCAGGGTAGAGTGGCTTCTGTTCGACCTCATTTAACCGTTTCAAGCGGTTGTTCAAGGTTCTGACTTTAGAGCTGCCTCCTATGACAAATCGTTGGTGTGTATGCGCACAGTAATCTTTAAATGCTCTGTCAAATTTCTTAAAAGAATAAAATGTCGCTCCTACATATATGTCAGTATATGCCATTGTAAATAAAAACTTTGAGCTGGCAAAGCACACAAAGCGCTCTACGAGACAGTTACAAGTGTGGCTACTGGCTTTATTTACACTTCGCTACGCTAGAGTGGTCCCTCTTGAGCGTGGCTTGTTCGCACAGTGCATCATTCCTAACCATCTTGAATTCAAGCGAAAGTACACAGGTTCAGGAACGACAAAGTCAGTGTCTTGCGGGAAAATAGATCTAAATATAACATTTTTATTTGATAAACAATGTCTTACACTATATGATTACACACACGAACATGCATGCACACACACACAGAAAGAAACAACAGTATTATCAGTTTATTGATACACATTTTCGGAGAAATAGCACAAAGCTATATACAAATATAAGAAAAACATAATTTTCATAGATAAAACGGGGTTGACTGCTGCTATAAATATAAACTGCATGAAAATAAAAAAATATCTTTGTCTCTTAAACTGATCAACTCGATGCTCCAGCAAACACTCTTGACTCCAGTATATAATGATATTAAATATAACATAAAAGTAATATGTAGCACTAGGTAAATTAAGGTAGATCAGTTGATTTTTTATAAACTCAATGGTTTACATCTGAAACATGGATTAGTGATAATTTCTGCAGTCTGAAGAAAGAATGAGGACAAGCATAATTTTTTGGTTGGTAATACATACAGTCATCATCTTGTTACTTTTTATTATACACTCACCTTGCCTTACCATTAATGCTGACTTCAAACTATTTTCGTCTTTAAAAAGGAAACACTTTTTAGGAAACACTAAATGGCTTTGAAACAGATATAAATAACTAACAAAAGAAATTTGTAAGATTTTCTCCTATGTTCTGAATCATAGTGTATTGCCATTTTCTCACAATACTTTATAGATGTAAATGAAAAGTTTGATTTTCCATCTACAAAATCAAGAAGTTTAACACAATTTCACTAATGATGGTGAAGCAGCATACATATATATAAGCTTTGGCAAAACAGCTGGTAAAGTCATTCTATGTAGCTCAGACGATCATAAGATTGTCATTGCTCTTGCTCTCGCCTGCCCCTTCTTCACCAATTGTTTGCTTTTTCTAGCTGCATAAAACCCCTTCAAATGCTGTGTGGATATTGGCAATCATTTCCGTGGTAGTCATAGACCGACCATGAACAGCAAATGCCAAACGGCTGCACTCTCTTGTAAGTCGGCTTGCCATGAAGCCAGCAATCACACCTTTACCAAGCTGGATTTCTGACCTAATAGAAAACAAAATAAATTAACACATTATAGCCTTTGAACAAGAAATATCACAGGAAATAAATATATGACATCTGTCTTACGAACTGAAAAATAGTGAAATTATGGCTCCAACCATTTGTCTTCATTGTTGGTTTTGAGAAAGCACAGTAATCAGGAAAAAAATTATATTCACAAACAAAAAAAAAATTTCAAAAGAAATTTATATTCATTTGCAATAAAGTTGTTTCTAATTACCAAGAAAGCCATTAAGATCCTCAAATCTGATTTCACTAATGCAGACTATTAATATTAATTTAAACTGTAGAATTTTTAAAATGAAAATTACTCCATTATCTGTGTCCAAATGTAGTGTTTTAGACAGAGAGATCGATGTTTTCTTACTGCCAACGCCAACACAGTAGGCAACAAAAAATTTGCAACAGCTACAATGTTGACATTTAATAATAATTAAAAAAAAATCTCTGGCATGATAGCATGCACAGTTTACAAATATTCTTTTCCATACAATTTTCTGCATAACTTTTTTCCTTCACTGGCAGCAATTACCAACACAAATTTAAAAGATATACATATACGTTTACTATATTTTTCTAAGAAATAACCTACACTATTAAAGACTGTCCATGTGAAGTCTTAAGATTTAGTCATTTTATGTAATAATAAAAAATGCAAAAAGCACATACGCTTCTGTAGCAGACTCTTTCTTGTGGTTGTTGAAGCTAAGAGTCCAGTTAAAAAAGATACCAGTAGCACCTGATAGCAAGTCACCTTGGCCACCACATCGCCGAGGACTGCCTTCTGTATTGCACTTTATGACTGGAAAAAAAAATGTAACGAGCTTGTCAATTCTAAAACTAGATAAGTGCAGTTTGAATCAACTCGATCATGTAAACACAGAGGAAAAAAAAAAAAACAAGCAAACTGATTAAAATTATAATGGACAAGTTATGCTGTTTGATTTTCTCTTGCAAATGTTCAACAATGTTACATTTTCTAAATGTAAGAAATAATTTATTACTTAATGCATTCACAAAAAATAAAATTTCAGCAGATACTTAAGTAGCCATTTAAATTTTAATTGTTTTATTTTTATATCTTATTATTTGTTTCTACTAATCTCTCCTGGCTAAATGTTTATATCAACCACAATCCAAGGGCAAATTATCAACATAAAAATTTTCCACAAACTTGTGAAACAGCATTAACAATTTACTCAGGCATTTATTATAAAATATCACAACTACATTTACATAAAAAAATAAGTATTAAAAGTGTTGAAATCTTTAGTGTAATAAATCATACTTTGAACAATAAAATTTGGAAGGAATAAAGAACAAAACCTGCAACAAAATTGAGTGAACCAATCATTGCATTAAGGTAACTCTATGAAATTCAAATTATGTAACACACAGCAAGACCAATAGAAATACCAGAGTTTCCATCAGAGATAATGTCCTCTCTCCCTTTTCGGAGGATAGTAACATTTCCAAGATGCTGTGCAAGTATCTTCACATCTGATATCTCATCACTGTTTTCAGGTTTGTCCCCAGCCTAACCCAAAATATTTTTAGACATAGGTCATTGAAAATGAACATCATCTTGAATTGTCTTCTACTGGAAAATCTTAGACAATGACATTCTGATCTTCAATAACATGACATATAGTCTGTAAAAAAAAAAAAAAGACTTTTCAATAAAAAAAAAATATTCTATGACCTATAACATGTCTTGCCTTTGACTAGAACAAAATAACGATTTGCAGACAATAGGCTGCAACTCCTTTGGTCAAAGGGAAATGAACAAATGTTCAAGTGAATGTTAAAAAAGGATGGGCAGTGAATATATTATTTCTAACATGTAAAAGATAATCAAAATAGTACAGTGTGTATACATTATACGTGTCTCACAGAAAATGTAGTCTAATATAAAAAAGAAATGAACAAATTTGAACATCAAAACATTATAAACCAGCATCATGTCACCATAACAAATAATAATGATCTGGTACAGAACAATCAAGACCAAATACCTTTCCATACTCACCATTTTTTCAAACAAACGCTGAAATTCTATGATGTTTGGTGTTAGAACAGTGTTCTGGTAGTTTGTAATCAAATCTGGGGACTCAGTTATTAGAAAGAGACCATCCTGAAAAAAACAAAACAAAAGAAAGAACATGTTTCAAAAAAAAAAGCAATGACAGGATCTCTTTTTAAAGATTTGTTATCACTGTAAGATAAGGATATATACATATTTCTATCACTTCATGGGAAAGCGGATAGCCAAGTGCTGTCATCCAAAGAGTCCACTGGTTTAATACCCGAATAGTGCAGCAACTTTTCCCAGTCAACCTCACTTGGCACTTACATGTGTAACCACATACACTGTGACAGTCTGTATATCCCTGAGTATATCAATTTAAAAGCTTAAAAATCAAGGCAGGGATAACTAAAAAGTGTGAAGAATAAGCTCATGCTTTTCCATATGTGTGTGCGCATATGGACATACTATAAGTATTTCTGCTCTGAAATACACAGCATTAAAATTGTTATTGTATGTTGAAAACTTACTGCATCTATTACTAGTGGAATTCCTCTTGCCTTAGAATTCAAGATCACTGCCTGAAAAATCCAAAACAAGATAAAGGGTGCGCATCATGTATGAGGAAATGAATAAGCACAGGACAAATCACATATTTTAGATATTATATAAGATACTATAAAATATTACATAATAGTTTTATTTTTAATGTTTATCTCCAGAACAATAATTATGTATGTCTCTCAGACATAAAAATAACAATAATTATATTCAGCTTAAAAATCTTTAAAAAGATAATAAGTTTCAAACTTAGTTTCAGTCAGATCCTCATTGCCAAATACAAAGAAAAAGCTTCACTTTAAAGACTTCCATTCTCCTTCATTATAAAATTATGAATTGACTTACAGAGACTGTCTCTAAAATTTTAGGGTCTCGTCCTAGGCCAGGTCCGATGACCAGTGTATGTATCCTTGGTAACCATTTGTCAAACTCTGTCAAAGCTGATGGGTGATCCCTGATTTTGAGCATAATTTGTTTTTTTATAAGTATAGCTCTGTGCGTATGCATATCATTTTCTAATATAATAATAACTGAATTTATAGAAAGCGTTGTACAAGCGCTGTACATATAAGATTAAAAATGAACAGACAGTCAACCAAACAAACAATAGAAGGATCTGCACAAGGATAACACCACAGCATGTGCATGGATGAAGATGAACTGAGGAGTAAGTGGAGTAGTACGCACGCTTGATTAGGAAAGATATTTCCTGAAAAAATGGGTTTTGAGGCTGGTCTTGAGTTTCCATCAGAAACAGTTGGAGGAGAAAGGGATAGAAAACAGTTGGGACTGAGATGGAAAAGAGTATCTGTAGAATTTCTCCCATCTCATGCATGGCACAGTATATAAGTAAAACACAAGCAGACTGAAGAGAGACTGGTGTTTTATACCGAGCCAGCAAGTAAGGCTAAGGCATGGCAGCCAGCCTTGTAAACAGATGCCACAAGTAGAGAAAGAACAATATGCCAAATTGACAGCTGAACCCAGGACAGCCAATCTTCACTGTATTGTTGACAGGCAGTAACCATTGTACCACCCAGATCAAAGAGAGGTGATAAGGCATCCTTAATTCAGACATGTATAATATACACACACACACAGAGAAAAAGCGTCAAATTATTGCTATATTGCACAAATATCATTATACCACAGCGAGAGAGAGAGAGAGAGACAGCATGCACTTTTTTTTTAATTAAATAAAAAGTTCTTTCTACCAGAGAGAGAAAATGCACTGTTCATAAAATTAAAATATTATTAAACTTTAAAAGATTTGCATGGTAATTTTTTTCTGCAAAATCTTCAGACCATATTAATTTCCAAATAGATATGCACTCTGCAAGAATTTAGCATTACTGATTGGTACTGTATTATTGGTAATGAAAAGCTCAGCCCTGAAAGATATCTTAAAATAAGTGTCTGGAATATTAAACAGTTCTCAAAAAGGGATTCATGAAATAATGGGAGCTGCTTTCCTAGCTTTAGGCACTGCAATGTCCTTTAATAGAATGCTTTTATATAAATTGTCAAAACAGACACTGGAGAACTTGTGCAGCTATACAACATAACCAATTTTTATCCCACTCACAAGATTGGATGAACAATTAGTTCTGGGCTGTAAGATTTGATAACTGGTGCAGCATCTTTTGTACAAAAGACATGAGACAAGTCTGCACCCTGCAAACAAAGTAAAAGCAAAATTTCATTCTTCAACCTAATGCTGCAAATAAATCAAACAAAAAACATTGTTGCATTTTTCATACTTTAGGGAGATGAATGTCGCCTAATATCTAACGACAGTGGACAGTATCTTTTAGACAACATGCACTGCTTCATTCTCCATCCCTTTCAACACCACTGAGCTATTTTATAAGTGACTTTGTGTATGCATCCATTCTAAAAATTTCCTCATCTCTTGGCTGCATTTTGCCCCCCTCGCCTCACCATTCTTTCTCTCTCAATCACATATGGATTCTCTCAGGTTTCTTGTGATTTAACATGTTCAACTTTGCATGTGCTTACTTATTATAACTGTAATATAAGTCTAAATTCAACTCCTTCATTTGTTTTCCTGGTAAACATGTTTCCAGGTGTATGTTTTAAATTAGGAAGGTTTAAGAAAAACACCAAATGCTCTGTACAAACCACTTTTAATGCTGAGATTGCTGCAAAATATGGTGCACCTGTATATCTGAAAATATATATTTGAATACAATAAAAGTCAACTCAAGTACATGAAATGTTGAGTATTAACAAAGATAGTAAAAACAAAGATAGTTAACTGACTTCGTCTTGACACTATGTCAAAGAAAGAAGACAAAAATTCTACAATTTGGAAAAAGCAGCAACTGTGTAACAGCAATAAATGATGCTGTGCAGCTTTCTCGTGACTGTAAGTAAACAAACTTTACCAAAAGTACTGTATAAGGTGAATTGTAAGAAGACTGTCAAATTATTCTAGCAAATAAATCACACAGAAATTTCAGCACACACTATCGTGTACTTATAGAAAAATACAGGTTTTCTCAAAAACAAGCACTAATTTGGTACACAAAATAAAATTCTGCAAATTTTTTAAATAAAAGTTTATAAAAGTTATGCAACAGGAATCAAGTAGCATTTTATGTTACTAAAATGTCTACTGAGCTAATCTACATAAACTGTTTCACTTGAGAAATATTTTGATTCAAGCAAATACTTACTCTTGGCAGCCTCCGATGATTCCTATACGTCCAATCTGCCCTTTGTGAAGACTGTTGTTCAGTGGAGGAATGATCTTCTTAATGGCAGTTTGTAGCTCAGTTACTCCAACTGTATGCCCAGATTTTTCTGTGAACCATTTACATGGCATATAATTGTAAAAATAGGATTATTGTTTCATGTTTTACAAACAGCAATGTTTATATAGTTTTTATGGTTAGAGCTAATGAAGTGTTAGACTATCCAGGTAAAGTATAGAGTACAAGTAGCACTTGCTGAAGAAAAAGGAGATCAACAAATAAGCAGAAAAAAGGAAATATACTTTCAACATAAATAATGAGGTTACTTTGAAAATCCAGCCACTTGAAAATAAATGAGGAGACAAAGAGTAATTTTTTCTCAAAATGTATTCAAAATTTACTGAAATATTAATTATTCTTTCTTGTTTGTTTAAAAGTAGATAAATCTGAAGGTTCATATATACTTTCCTAAAATATTACATAAACAAAATGTTGGAGCAGAACCCAAAACAATTATGGTTGATATGACCATGTACTCCTGCACAGACTTAAAAATTACTTTTCATTAGTTTTTTTAAAATGTTAGGGCAAATATATTGTTTTATAATTAAGTGTATTATATATTGTTGTCATCCTGCTCATTGTTTTAAATTTTATATCGTGTAGAAATCTTAAAGAATACAATAATTACTGTATAATGTATAGCAATGCTTACATCCTCCTATTTTGCCATGAACTCCAGCACAGACTATTTACAAAGTTGCCTTCCTTTTTAAAGCAAGGATGGTTTTTCCCATTCTGGAAAGCAACTTTTGCAGCATCAATTTTTTTTTCTTTCTTATCCATACTACCATGTATAGTTATAAATAAAATGCAACAGATGAATTTTTTTAATCAAGGGTGGTACTATTATATATCATTGACTGTTGTTGTCTTTATTGTTGCCTTCTAGTTTTCGGGCTAATAAATTACAACTCATCAACGCGTCAAATTAGTATATTCTGACCCCTGCTATAAATGCAAGATGGAAGGTATAGTTATTGTCAGCGCATGATTGAGTCATTCAGCATACATACAATGTTTCCCTCACACCTTTCAAAGTAGATCCGTGCACATCTCGTCGACTGCATGTATATTAGCGTACAGCCGTCTTTTATTTGTTTACTCTCTGCTTCGTTCAGTACAGTTACAACGCAACAGAGAGTAAGTGCACATGCAATAGTCCTTAAAGGCTATATCAAATTTCTGAAATGAATGTAACGTGACATCAACATAGATTGGTGTATTTTTAACTGTAAAATAAGAGTTTTTATTTCTATATTATAGATGCTACGCCTACGGCCGTACTGTACATGTACGGGATCCGAAGTCGCGATTGAAGTGGTTGGGCTTGATCACAAATGACGCATCAATTGTAATTAACTTCTTTTAAGTAATCTCACCTAATGCTGTCACACCGACAGCAGTTGTGGCATGTCCTCTTACAAACGAAGAGAAATTTCTCCACATCCCAGACATCTCACCTTTTCTTTCTTACCAAACTTTCGATCCAAAATTAAACGTACTTAATTGCAGAGTGGCAGCAGACGATACGGGAATGCTCAAACTTGTGAGATAAAGCAAACATTTAGCATCAATGGGACATTTAGAATATTTACCTAAACTTCCAAGCAAATTACTGTTGTTTTATAATTATTTATTATGTGCCATCTCATGACAATAGTTTATATAGAAGAAAACGTTAACTATCTTCAAAATTATTATTTTCCCATTCGCGTATCCCGTCATCGGGGCTAGCTTCAGTCCGTATTTGTTTGAAAATGGCGGCGTTAGTGTTCTTGCTTGTTTTGTATCTGTTACACTTGTCAAGCTCTCTTGAAGTAGCTTAGTGCTGTTGTGAATCTCTTTGCGTTTTTGTGAAAGTCAGTTCTTTGGGAAGAAATTGTTCGATTGTCACATACATACCGAGTACAGTTGAAAGTTAACTTTTTAGCCACAACGTGTTGAAACATGTAAGAAGATTCACTGAGTCCTTTTAGAACAGAAAGTGCATAATAATTTACATTTATACTTAAATAATTTAGAAACAAATGCAGAATCTTATGAACGCAAATCTCTTTCGGTAACACTGTATCTTCTGCTCCTAGATGATCGCTAAATGGACCTCTTGGATTATCCTAGCGACCTAGGTATGCTGTAAAATATATATATATACTCACACATACAGAAGATTTGAGATATGTACAAAATCAAATATAAACAGAATTAACAGAAACAGCGTACCCCAAAATGGAATCATTTTGAGAAATTAAAGGCATGAGGTATGATGAGAATTTATAGTAAGATGATTTGTAAACAAATGTAGAGATTTACAGATATAAGACTATTTTTACAAGGTTTGTCAAATGAAAATTTAACATTGGTAAATAATTAAATTTTAGCTTATCTACCAGCATTTCTGAAAGGCATATGCCAATTTATTTATGAGAATGAAATAATACTAACTGTTAAAACATTTCAGATGAAACTGTCACCCCAATCATGGGCTCTCCATTACCCAGCCATGGCCAGGTTTTAGAATCTGACAGTCCTGACTGTTCACCTGAACCTGTTCAAAGACCCTATCACAACAGAACAAGAAAAGTGAAAGGTGGAAGAAGAAAAAAGGCTGAAGTCAGCTTTAGTTTAGGTGGGTGCAGATTTTCTAAGATTGAAAATAGTGTAGGATGGAAGCAGAAATAGGCAATATGGATTTTTGCTTTATATATTAAGGTTTTGGATGTATGCATAAAAGAAAATGTATTTGTGGGTGGGTGAGGGATTATTGGAATATGCATGGGTATTATTATATGCATGTTTGTGGATATGATGTTTGCTTATGTGTGCTTCACAATTTCATAGGCGTTTTAGTTTGTGTTTAAGGTTGCGAGAATGCACGTATATTTCTGCTTGCTTGAAAGTTCTGTTGGTAGATGTTTAAGAATGAATGTCATTGAATTAATTTTCAGCTGGCTCAGCTGCTGACAGACCAGTAACCCAAGAGTATTTAAATGGGATCTATGAAGAATTGCAAGCTATCAGTGAAAAATTAAAGGTATTATTCATTAGCAAACATTTACAAGCATATTTGTGGTCTAGCATTGCCTTCTGATATAGGTGTGTGTGTCTGCAGGTGCTTGCACTCATCCATAAGCATAATGACTTATGTATCGCGGAATTTGGTTACAATAGTCATGCATTATATTCTTATATGAGACTTCTTAATGAAGTTATAAAATCTATAAAGATCAAAGTGTAAGACTATATTGCATGAAAGCATTATTTATAATCCTAATTGTGTCCCATCTTCTATCGTTTTATCTCTCGGCACTCCAGATGACACAATTTAAGCATTTTAGATGACAAAGATTACAAAATAGAAAATTAATTGTTTCTTTCTTTACAGGAGGAAATCGACTGCTGTATGAACGAGAACAAAAATTGAAAGAACGAGAACGTATGCTAAGTATTTCACAAAGCAACTTGCAAACCATTACAGACCATCAAGCTAGACAGCAGGTGGCTGCTGTGCAACAGGTAAGATGTATTCTTGTCAAAAAGTCTGTGGAAAGTAACATCTGCAGAAAAATAGATTCTCATATTTATTGATATAATGAAAAATTCTTGTCTTCATCTTTTACATTTTGTGATGTTTTTTAAGATATTGCCTTGAAAGTTGAACAAGATATATTAGAATGTACACTAAATTTATTCATTCATCAATACTGAGTTCTACTTCAGATTTCCCAAGGTTCCCTTTAGTAGGATGTGATTAAAAAAATCGTCCCCTAAATATGTTGTTTGACTATATTTGTTCATGATTGATTACCTGAAAATATATGAAGGTTATACAAATTAATTTTTTTCTTTCAACAGGATTACCTGAATCAGATTGCCCACCTAGAACAAGCACTGAAAGAAAAAACAAAAGAGAACAAACGTTTGAAAGAAAACTTTGAAACAATGAAGCAAGCCAATGACACACTGAAGAAAGAGGTATGTAGCTTATAAGTTTATAATTTTTTGCATATATTAACTGAGTTGATTTTTTTTAAAGAGTTTAAAGTATCCTTAATTAAAAATTAGTGAAATAAAGCAAATTTTAGAAAGCGTTCTAAAGTTTCGGTGAAATGTTTACATCTGCTTTTTAATGTTTGACACTATGGATGTGATAATTGGAAAATCATTCTGTAATCTACTAGACATTAGGAGGGAGAGGAAAAAAGAAAAAAAAAAGTGTGTTTCTTTATTTTTTAATGTATTTTTTTACACACTTGTTGATAGAAGGATTATAGCTGAAGTTATTCTTTTTTTGGTATTAGATTGGTTTACTCCAGAATGAGAGTGAAAAGCTTGCAAAACAGCACAACTCTGTCCAAGCAAGACTTTCAAATCTACAGGTGATGACTGGGTTAAAAAAAAGAAGGTGGGAGGGAAAGATGGAAAGTGGTAACAGTCACGCTCATACATAAGTTGTTTGCTTGTTAAAAGAAATATTAGACTCAAATATGATTAATGTTTTAGGTGTTTATTTTATTGGTTAATAAGTTTTCAAGGACCTTTTAATTGATTTAATAAAAAAATCATTTTGCATATCTTTGAACTCATAAAATTTGTATATATTAAAAAAAAACTGATGGGAATTTTAGTTGGTAAAAAATTGGCTTTTCTATGGTTACTTATTAAGATAACATTTTTTCTTTTGATAAATATCTACATGCTCTGAATGCTACTTGTCCACAGTTTATGAGTAATAATGTGTTTGATCACTTTGTCAATACAGAAGAAACAGGAGTTTGAACAACGTCAGAGAGATGGAGAGGTGAATGCACACCAGCTTTCTGTGGAACCAAGGGTAGTCAAAAACAGCAAAGATACAGAAGAAAAGAAAAACAAACAGCAGCAAAAGACTAAGGTGATTTTTATTTGTTTGAGTAGGTTTCTCTCATGATGACTTCATTTTAATAATTTTTTTTTTCCCTCCTTGGAACCTATGTACAGTTATGTGCGATTTATATTGTTTTTTGGGGGGGTTGTTTTTTATTATTAAAAGCTATTTTTGTATCTGTTGAAGGCTTCTAACAGTCCAGTTTACGACATCATGTCTGTATTATTGGAATGGGTTTGTGATGCTCATCTTCGCCAGTCTATAACAGATCAACCAACACACCCATCAGAAAAATTCTGTGCTCCGGAGTTTCTGCAAGATAAAATCTTAAAGGTAGGCTTGGATAGTGTTGTAGTAGCTTATATCTATCTCTT
This sequence comes from Pomacea canaliculata, assembly GCF_003073045.1. Taxonomy (NCBI): domain Eukaryota; kingdom Metazoa; phylum Mollusca; class Gastropoda; order Architaenioglossa; family Ampullariidae; genus Pomacea; species Pomacea canaliculata. The sequence continues at coordinate 25,739,456 of NC_037592.1, forward strand.
TGCCTATGGAAACAATTTTGGAAAATATCTGTATTTGCCTAAAGGGGTTATTTTATGTAGTGGGGCAGTGATTTATATTAAGGTTCTCAGTTTGCATTGGCACAGACCTGCAACTCCATCACAAAAAGTATACCCGTCAGTGATTGGTTTGGTGCTAACATGGGCAGGCTTACAAGAGCAAAATTTCCAGGTCTAGGATTTTTTGTGAATTATACCTCTTTTTCAGGTGCTGCCATCTTTTGTGGATATTCTCCGTGAGACTCATTTAACCAGTGTGAAACGCAGCTTACCTTGCTTACAGTTCATTTACTGGTCACTACTTCTTATTGAACAAGGAAACAGTCAGCAGGTGAACCAATTGATAGCTCTTTTTTTATAATCTATTTTTATTTATCTGTCCTAAGATTTTATTAAGAATTTTTGTTGGTTTTTATTTAAGCTATCATAAATTATGTTGTTTTCTTAAAGGTCTGTAGTCTTGTGGTGGAGATGTGAATTTAGCTATATTATACTATGTGCATTCAACTGACAGAAGATACAGACCTTACAACCACAATTACTTAGTTAAAATGTTCATAGAAGTCATGCATGGACATACAATACTGCTTAATTTAAAAATAATCTGTGAGTTTTGTTGACATGTAGTTGAACATGACAATGCAACAATACTAGGAATTTATACATTTGACAGAAAGCAAGTTTATCATCTACATTGCGCCGCCTAGGAGAAGAAATCTACCGTCCAAGGTGGCTTCGTTTAACAGATGATAGTGCTGCAGGAATAGCTATTGCTGGACGCATGTTGGAACCAGGCGAGACTGTTGGTAGTGAAGCACCAAAAGATGGCCTCTTTCTTTGCAGCCATAACCAGCATATAAGGCTCTTGTCCTGCCTCATAATACTCAAAACTCTGTCTCAAGGTCAGTGTCAATATGAAAGCACCTCTGTGTGTGTGTAGCAGGATTCATGCAGAGAAGGTTTTTCTCTCCAGCTTCAAAGAATTATTCTGATTTGTCACTTACTTCTTAAAAAGAAGAAAGGTTTTTATGCTTTATTCTAGTTGCTCTTAGTTTTTCCAACAGGAATTTTGTAATTTGCACTTATTTTTAGTAATCAAGTTTTTCAATATTTTGCTTTTGAATTTCCTTTAAAATTTGTTGTCCTCAGTTATTGTAAAGTTGAATTTACCTCTTAAAGTTAAAATAATTGTGTCTTTTTATTGACACGGTACTTTGTGGCTTTTTGAAAAAGGTGACACTGTGAATATAAGCTGCATAAAAATGGCATAATTAAGACACTTACACATGACTGAGTATTATAAGATGGTTTTTTTGATAAGTTTTAAAGTGGTAATCATGGATTCATTTGTCCAACTCTTTCATGATGCTTGTTGATGGCTGTGACAGCTGATGTTATAGCTCATGCTTTTGAAGTGCTGAAAGTGGAGCTGAAGTCTGAGGTAGCAAAAGAACTGTTCTTGTATTACCAGGCCACTCAAGTTATCATACATTATCTCAAGCCTGTCAACAAGGTCAGTTTTTGTAATTCTTTATATTTCCCTGGTACTTTTTATTGGTGAAATGCTTATAATCTGTTTTTTAAAGTGTTGCTTGAATTTTTGGTTTTCTCAAAAGGTATTCCTTGTAATTGGCTATCTTTTGTCTGCATACAGCATGGGCTATGTTCTAAGCATTTGTTGTGATTTGAACCTTAATCAAAACAAGTAAATGAAATGAAAAGGTGAATCAAACCAACCAATGAATAATAAAGCAAGTTTGTTATCATCATTCATTACTGTATGTTTAGTTTGTTTTTTAGAAAACCATACAGTTTGCAGCATCTGATTTTGTCTGTGGGCAGGTGTTTATGGGGACAGCTGTGGATATCCTTCTTCAAATGTCCACAGATTCTCCTTTTCAAGCTGCTTTCCTTGAAAGCTGTAGCACAGAAGCTTTCTTTCGCACAGTTGCCATGGTGATACGCACACCCGTGTCGGATGCCAGAATAATGGAACGTCTGAGCATCATACTTCAGAAGCTGTCTAAGATCAAGTTAGTAGTAATTTTGTTCATGTCTGAAATATGTGCAGTTTATTTCTTATTTCATCTTAATTCTCTTAAGATCAATATTTTATGCTAAAAATAATTATGTTGATAATGAAAAGTGGTGACCCATGTTCATGGAAAGATCAATAATAACCTTAATATGAAGTACAATTTTTTGCATTATTGCATATTCATTTTTCATGTGGAGAGTATGGGGAAGGGCCTGCTGTCCTTCACCTCTCATTTTTACAAGGGTTTTGTCATTATATACCACTGTTTTCCTTTCTTCTCTTTCTCCCTCTCCGCCAGATGCTCTATCACTTTCTTTTTACTTATTTTTCTGCTGTGCTGCAATTTATTTCACTTTGTTTTACTGATTTATGTGTGTGTGTGTTACAGATCAAACAAGAAATACTTTGAGGTCTACACCATTGTGACCATCATCCAGGAGCTTTTGAGAAACTGTGGCAATGAGAATGCTTTCCTGGCTCTAAACCTAAAATCAATTTTGTTCAATTTGAACTCCGCTTCATAACAGTCACTGATTGATTAAGAGAAATACTGTCAACAGCAGGGAAAACAAAATCTCCAGCATATTACTTACAGTTATATGGTAACTGGTTTTAAAAAATATATAGTATTTATTTCTTTTAAAATATGTGCTGTTTGTTGGGTTTTTTTTTAATTCTTCAAGGCTGATTTGTTCCTTTAAACCCTTTTACTGTGATGGAAACATGTCCAGTGGTGTCCAGTCTTGTTATTATATCAACAAACAGCCTGGTGTTTTATAAAGCTTTCTATTTTTATTTCTTTTGTAAATAAAATTTTTGGAAAGCTCTTTATTGTTATTTTTTCATATTTTATTAAAAACAAGAAAAAAGGAAGCAGTGTGACTCAGCCACCTTAATATCTTTTTTTCACATTTTACGCCGGTTCCTCCCTTGACATATTTCTTTGTAGGCTATCTGATGGAAGGTATTTCAGGAATCTGCTTATCTTTAATTTCTTTACGACTTCATGCTGCATCAGATCTTGCATGCTTATGGAAACACTGCTTTAATGTTTGTGTTAAGATATGCAGCTTTTTTAAATGGAGATAAGCTGGAACCTCTATATTGGTTTGATTTCTTTTAAAACTTTTAGCATGTAATGTACATTGTAAATTATGCAATAAATACCAGTTTTATTGTTTATTTTGATGAAGACATAAAGACATTTTGAACTTTACAGCAGTTTTTATTTACAGTTCTCAAAGTGCTATGCTCCTGGCCTGTGATTGCTTTGTTGAATAAAAAGCACACTTGATTTATGAAACATTGACAGATTCAAGCTGCCTTCATCTTTATTATCAAATAACTAAATACATGGAAACTACATACATAGAACCTGTGCTAACTGTCGGGTTACAGGACGCTGAGAAACTGCAGTAATAGGTGCACCATACAAAACAGAATTACCTGTTTTGTTATGGGCCCCTGCTTTCATGTCATTCTCTTTTAGTACTACCTCTTCCTTGTTTTTCTTGAGGGTCTCAGTCTGAGCCATCTGTGTCTCTAGGATGCCTGTAATTTGGACATTGCGCACACAGAGGGAACATGGTTTTTCATTAGGTCATTTTTTTCCTGCCGTTTGCTCTTCTAATTGTATGTAAATATTTTTTAAATCGGGGGTTGATTGCAGAGGGGTTTGTTTCCTCCTTTTCCATTTTAAGTGTTTGTAACTTAACAGTGAGAGGTACAGATGAAGATGTAAAAAGCCGAATAAACAAAGCCAGGCTTGCATTCCACACCTTATGACCTATCTGGAACTCCAAGGTTTTATTTTTACACACCAAGATCCACATCTTTAACACAAATGTAAAGTCAGTCCTTCTTTATGGATGTGAGACATGGAGTGTGACAAATGCCATCACCAACAAGATACAAACATTCATCAACAGATGTCTGCGCCACATCCTCAACATCAGATGGCCCGAGAAGATCTCCAATACAGACCTGTGAGAGAGAACCAACCAAAAACCTGCCAGCCAAGACATAAAGAAGCAGAAGTGGGGCTGGATTGGTCACACCTTGCGAAGGCCAGCCGACAATTTAACGATAAGCTTTGGGCTGGAACCCACAGGGGAGATGCAGGGTTGGGAGATCCAGACAGACATGGAGGAGATCAGTCCACAGAGAGGCGGAGGCAGCTGGCATGACATGGTCCCAACTGGAAAGGGACGCCCAGAACTGGGTCCGGTGGCAGGATGTAGTTGCGGCCCTATGCTCCACTGGGGCAAATAGGAACAGGAAGAAGAAACTTAGCAGTGCTTCCATTTGCATTTTTAAATATATTGACGCTGTTTTAAATGCAAAAAGAGAGTAGAAAGCTCCAGAAAATGAATTAAAGAAGTTGCAATAAGAAAATGAAGAAAAACGAACTTATACATCAATATTATCCCATGTACCAGAAGCATTGGCAACCCTGACCCACATTGGACGCTAAAATCTGTTGTGGAGATAAGTCCACCAAAAAATTGAGAAGCCAAGGCATAAACAGCTTATCCAGCTACCATAGGTATGAAAATGCCATCTTTCATTAGGAGAAGACAATCATCAGCAACTAAACATGTCTAATTTGGAAGAAAACCCAAGAAAGTCAAAGTAATGTCAATGTCACTTATTGAGGAATGGCTCATTTGTCACAGGTGCGTGAATGACTTGGGAGTGCAGCAAACGCAAAAGAGGTGTAGGTTAAATGTTACTATGAACCACGCATGTTTGGTTTTAGCATTTTTTTTAAAATATCTGTTTGAAGAACAATGTGAGACTGATCCTTAGGTCTCTTCTGCATCACCGAGGAAGATTAGTAGGACCATAGGATTTTAAGTTGAGGCTCCAGGTAAAGCCATATGGTATTTTACACCGAGTCAGTAACATTCAGAGCTTGTGTGCCCTAGACCATATCTTTGTATTGGTGACAGGCGATAATGGTTGTGCCGCCAGAATGTCTAACTGTAACAGGACAAAACTAGTAGGGGAAATGGCATGAATATACTAACGAGAGCAGTGTGGTGTTGCTTTACTGTGCAAAAGTTAAGAGAACAGTGCAATAGATGGCAAGTTACAAGATGAGGGTGTTGCAGCATGACTGTGTCAAATGTGTGAGATTGTGATAAAATAAGTTTAAACCTGTGTAATTAATAAATGAAAATATTTCTGGTTGTTTTTTTAGTCTGTTGAGTTTTTATTTATTATACTTACTTGAAAGTTATGAAAAGGTCAGTTAGGGAAGTTATTTTGTTGTGCTGATAAAAATTTTTTTTACATGATATTTATAAGTGGTTTCATTAACTGCTTGCTTCTAATTTGAAAGCAAAAGTTCCTTTAGGTGTTTATGTAACACAATTGTGCATTACTAAGCATATGTGCAAAAGCATTCCTCTCCAACGCATCACGTTAACAGCCTTTTAAACACTATTAGCAAATAGTAAGATTTTCAGGACTATATGAGGCACGATGTCTCCAACAAATTTATTCAACCACTACAACAACTTTTTCGTCGTTTGTTGCATATAGTGTAGTATTTTCAAAATATAGAGATAACTAAATTTCATAATCATCGACTTCGTATTCACCAATAATTTCGTCCTTTGTTTTTCTCGATTTTTGCTTATTTCCAGCCTTCTTTCCTTTGCTCTTCTCTTTGCTGTCCTTCTTTCTCTTACTTTTCTTGTTCTTTTTATTGCTGTTCTTCAGTTCTTGTATTTCTTTTCATTACCGTTCTTTTCATTTTTATCTTTATTTTCCTTGCAGTTTTTGATTTTCTTTTCATTACTGCACTCAGTCTCATCCTTCCTTTCCTCGCTCGTGTTCTTGCTGTCTTCCTTACACTTTATTTTATATTTTTTCTCTCGCTGATGTTTATCTGTGCCCTTTTTGTCACGCTTATCACCTTCAGTTTCATTCCAACTACCCCCTTGTCTGTCGA